>NC_143079.1:6822500-7447500 GCF_052426305.1 Pelodiscus sinensis | reverse complement strand
TGTTTAAAAACGAACAGAAACTTTTCTGAAGTTTTCTTCGCGCGCCTTTCTAGCTCAGTCGTAAAGGGGAAACCCGAGGATCCCCTTAACATGTGTATGTTCCTTCTCTTTTCTGCAGGTGCATCTCGCACGAATAATTTCCCTTCTCGGAAATGTTTGCCAACATCCAGGGATTTTTTTTATCCTCGCGATATTGTTATTTGCCAGGTGGGTGTCTGCATTTCGATCAAACCAGTCAGCCTCAAGCTAGAGAAAACCCACACACGCTAGTTAAAGGAAATCTTCCGAGAGCAGACACTTAAAGAAGCGAAATGTAAAAAATCTCATGTCTGTGCCAAAACTGAATAGAAGATCGGGGTCAATGTAGTTCCAGCGTCGGAAAAAAAGTAAAATCTAGGGAGCTTTCCGAAGGGTTTGGCTTCGGGCGTTATTGTCTATCAGTTTAGAATCAATTCTCGTTTCTATCCCATTCGCGTGTCGCACAAACCCCAAAACGTGGTTACTTAAAAAAATCCCTGATTTTAACTCAGCCAAGTTCGAACACAGACATGAGATGAGATCGAGTTAGAAATTCTTCGCGGTGCTAACGAGGCGAGAGCGCTGCTTAAATCAATGGCTAAGTGATTTCAAATAGCAGACACACGTGTTAAAAGTCTTCTCTGCGCCTCCTTTTTCCTTTCATTAAGCCTTATAAAAGTCCGATCCTGCCTGTTTCCTTCCCCGAAAACTGCCTTCGATAAGAAACTTACAAGACACAAGGAATACAGGATCGGGCCCCAAGAAATAGGAAGACTTTTGCAGCTGGAGTTTGAAATTTAATCATACGAAATGATTGTGAAATTGTTGTGTTTCCTGGTATTACGTGGCAGTGTTTTAAATCTGCCTCCCCTCTGAAAGAGGACGCAGACGAGGACTTGGGATAGAATACAACTGCTTTTTTGCCCTCGGAAGAGTCTAAAATCTTGTCTTTTTCCTCTGGATGTGGAACTGATTTAGCGCATCCAAATATGACAAAGGTGCAACATATTATCGCGTGCCCGGTCAGACGTTGAAGAATGTTAATGTAACTGGAATCAGAGGAGTGTCAGAGAACAGTCCTTCAGTAATTGAGTGAGCAGGTGAACCAACCAACGCCTTTTGCAGCCTGTTAATATTTCAATCAGTTAGCAGACCATTGGGGTTTTAATCTCTTGCAGAAAGTATATTGCACTCAATTCCCTCCTAAAAACTCCTCTCTCCAATCCGGTGTTTCAATGTAGAACCAATCAAAGTAATTTCCTTTCCCACCTCCATTCCCCCTGGTTTGCAATTCGTAGTGGTGAGAAGTAAGACTTCAGTGGGAGTTGGGATCAGGTCCTATTAACTAGGAGGTGAGATTGCTCTGTGTATGTTCACATCCTACAGGCTGAACCTCTCTAGTCTGCCTCTCTCTGATCAGTGCGGAACCAGAGAATTTGCAGATCATGGATGACAAGAGGTCAATCTTGTCTAACAGTATTACCAGCATGTCCACTGCTTACTGGACTCTTAGGCTGTGTCTACACTGGCCAGTTATTCCAGAAAATCAGCCGCTTTTCTGGAATAACTTGCCAGCTGTGTATACTGGCCGCTTGAATTTCTGGAAAAGCACTGACGATCTAATGTAAAATCATCAGTGCTTTTCCGGAAAAACTATGCTGCTCCCATTCGGGCAAAAGTCTTTTTCCGGAAAACTGTTCCGGAAAAGGGCCAGTGTAGACAGCAGAGATTTCTTTTCCACAAAAAAGCCCCGATCGCGAAAATGACGATCTGGGCTTTTTTGCAGAAAAGTGCATCTAGATTGGCATGGACGCTTTTCCGCAAAAAGTGCTTTTCCGGAAAAGCATCCTGCCAATCTAGACGCGCTTTTTCCGAAAATACTTTTAACGGAAAACTTTTCCATTAAAACCATTTCCGGAAAATCATGCCAGTGTAGACGTAGCCTTAGGGTGTGTCTACACTGCACCAAGCTCGAAATAAGCTACACAATTTGAGCTTCGCAAATTGTGTAGCTTGTTTCAAAATTTGGTCTATACAGTACCAAATTTCGAAATAAACTGCTATTCCGAAATGTCCCTTAATCCTCGTGGAACAAGGTTTACAGGGATATTGGAATAGTGAGCTTGTTATTTCAAAAACTATTTCGAAATAACGGGCTTGCTTAAAAGACGTGGAAGAGCTATTTCTGGATATTAGAAGTATCCCAAAATAGCACTGCTGTCAAGACATACACTTAGAGCATGGGTCCCCTCCCCCCCATCAAGTTTTGCTGTCCTGGTCAGTTCCTTTTTTGCTTATTTGTTTTTGCTCAACACGTTTTGCTGTTGGGGGCGGAGGGTTGTGAGGGTTTTTCAAAAATCAAAAAGGGGGCGTGATGCTGAAAAGTTTGGGAATGACTGTCTGAGAGGGATATCCGCATTAGCACATTTAGGGGTAAATTACAGCTAAATAACAGCACAGAACATGGAGAACCAGGCTGGTGGCTGTAAACAAACTTTACAGGATAATGGGAAACTTGGCCACACCCATGGTAAGTGGACATCCAGCTAACTCAAATTATGCTGGACCACAGTTGTTGCCTGACCAGAGAGCACCAGACTTGAGAATTTCCACCTGTACATGTAATTACACATTCTGCAGAGCAGTGTTTCTCAAGCAGTGGTATCCATACCTGAATGTACCCCGGGGGAAACCTCAGTCTATATAAACGTATTTGCTAAGTTTCACAACACGCTACATAAAAAGCACTAGTGAAGTCAGGAACAACTAAAATGTCATACAGATAATGACTTATGTATACTGCTCTCTAAACTATACACCAAAATAAAGAACAATATTTACATTTCAATTGATTTGTTTCATAACTATATGGTAAACATGAGAGTCAGCAATTTTTCAGTCATAGTGCATTGGAGTCTGTATGTCGGATTTTGTAAACAAGTAGTTTTTAAGAGAGGTGAAACTTGGGGCTACAAAGACCAATCACACTGCTAATACGAGTACAGTAGCCTGGAAAATTTGAGCGCCACTGCTGTAGAGTACAGAAATTGGGAATCAGATCCAGGGTTCTTCAGCGTTTTCAAGTCAGTTACAATATTCCCTCAAAATATAATTTTCAGGTGAGCCACAAAATCACCATCAACAATATTCTTCCCCCAAAAGAGACAGAAAAAATAACGTGATCTGGTAAATGACTAAATTAAAGGATGCAAATTAACTTGCTTTTTTTTTTAAACGGGCAAAAATGTTGAAGAATTCATGAATTCTCCTGGTTTTTGCCATGATTTCCAACACACACAGGAAGAGTACAGCATGTCTGATAAGACTTTAATATCCATATCCTACTTTGATTGGTTTTGGTGGGAGCAAGATTGGGCCCAAAATGTATGTATATTTATTATAATATAGAGAATAAAATAGGTATGCACTTATTTCATGACAATGGGCAAAAGGAAACTAGATAATGGACCAGTTGAATGCTAACTAATACAATGTACTCTTTTGATTTTGGGGATCATCCTCTTAAGAAAAAAACCCACTGACATTTGTATTTCATGCCACTGTACATTCATATATGAATTTTTCGATAGAAGCGTCATGTCTATTACAAATAATACACTGCAGAAGACATGCAGAACTTTGGATTCCACTAATTGAAGAGAGGAACCTGGTAGGCAGAGATTTGGGGTTTACTCCCACCTTTGCTTATGAATCACAGAATGACGTGGTTCAAACCACTCCCCTCTTCAGAGGTCAGTAGGTTTGGATCAGGCTTTTAATCTTTCATAGTCATGTACACTACTGAAGTGCACATAAGATTTATTTAACTCGCCATGTGTTGGAGAAAGTATCTTGACCATGTACTTTGAGATCCTCAGATCAAAAGTCATTGTATGAGCTTCAAATCATATTATTCCATATTCACACAAACCCTTCCCTTCCCATTGTTATATGTACACTGAAAAAATAATGCCATAATGTAATGCTGATCCATGCCAGCTCTGTCCCATAAATGTGACCATAAATATATACACCAGAAAATATATTTGGTGCCACAGAGAAATTCATACATTACAAAACAGCAAGGAGATCCTGTCTCTCCTTTTTTCAATGGTATTGATTTCTCTCCTGTTTCAAGTCTGCCTTGCCTGTATTTGGGTGGTTTATTTATTTAGTCTTCTCTAATAGTCCAATTTGGCTATTTTTGTGGTGTGGAGAGATATCAGCCCAGCCCAGGCCAAAACTAGCTGTGGTCTGTCAGTGCTATCAGCAGACACGAGTCTTCTGAAGCTAGCCTGGAATTTTAATTGAAATGGATGTTCAACTTCAGTGTAGCAGCAGCAAAGTGCACCCAAGATAAGCAGTCTGGTATCAAACCTTAAAGATGAGAGTTTATCTGAATATTACCTCACAGCTCAGCAGTTAACTTAATTTGATCCATAACTTCTTCTTGTGAAAAGCCTGTGGAATCTAAAGATGGCAGCTTCCATCGCAAATACCTTAATCTTCCTAACTACAGTTAAGAAAAAAGTTGAATAATTTGTGTCATTCCACCTGGGCAGGCAAGAGTCCCAGTGATGAAAAGAATGTGCCATTTTATTCATTTCTGGCAGAGATCTGTGAAACCACAGGCGGGAAATTGGACAGAGGAGGCTGTCAGAGATAAGGTTTTAGTAGCTGCCTGAGTCTCTGGACCTATGAAGCAGTCCCTGGGAGATTTGCCTGAGTGAATTGAGTAGGACAAAGTCCTACTTGCCCCCTTACTCGCTGGAATAGGGTCTTAGACTTCAGTGGCATTGCTGGTGGGAAAAAGGCAGGCAGATTCGGATTGGCCCTGCTTTTAGCAAGGGGTTGGACCAGTGTTCCCTGTAAGGTGGGTTCTTGTGCAGGCCACTCAGGAGAGATTCAGATGCCACCCAGTTGTTATTAAACAATATGAATGTGTTTCTCCAGTGGGGTCTATTCACACATGCCTTGGTGCAAATAAAAATTATTCCGCACATGAATGGAAAAGATTAGAGGGAACATTGGGTTGGACTCAGTAACCTCCTGAGGTCTCTTCCAACCCTATGATTCTAGATCTGGACTCTGGGAGACCGATTGACAAAGGCTCAAAGAAAGGCCACATTTTCTGCAGAGCTTGGTTCTTATTTATACATTGAAACAAGAGCCAGTTTGGGGAAAATGCTTCTGCATCCTGCAGACCCCACTGCAACACTTCTAGCACTCCTGGGACTTTGAAAAAATCTGACCCTGGGCCTCAGTGTGTGGGAAGACCCAACCCTGCAGCCCTTATTCAGCTGAGTAATGTGTACTCATGCAATTGAAGTGGCTGAGAGGACTATTCATAGATGGTTATTCATGGAAGAGTTACAGGATCCAGCTAGCAGACAGAATTTGCATCAAGATTTTCATCTTCATAGAATTTTGCAAATATAACTAGTGAACTTTGCAACATCCTAGGAAGCAGCTAATAATAAACAATAGGCCTTAACACCCCTCGCCTCAGCTTGTCACTAAGGCTGTGTCTACATTGGCGTGAACTTGCGCAAAAGCTGCCTGTCTGCACTGGCCACAAGTTCTTGCACAAGTAAACTGTCGTTCTAATGTATGAAATCAGGGCTTCTTGCACAAGAACTCTGATGCTCCCACTCAGGAATAAGCCCTTTTGTGCAACTGTTCTTGAACAAGAGGCCCGTGTAGACAGGCAACATGAATTTCTTGTGCAAGAAAGCCCTATAGTTAAAATGGCCATCGGAGCTTTCTTGCACAAGAGAGCGTTTACACTGGCATGGATGCTCGTGCGCAAAAGCACATCTCTTGCATAAAAGCACATGCCAGTGCAGACGCTCTCTTCTGGAAGAGTTTTTGCACAAGAAAAACTCTTGTTTTTCAATGTAGACGTAGCTTAAGGGTATAGCTACATTGCATGCTTATTTTGAAATAAGCGGTTTCAGAATAGTTATTCTGAAATAGCTTATTTTGAATTAGCATGTCTACATTGCAGGGAAGCCTCAAAATTAGTCTGAGGCAGGCTTCCCTAATGAAGACGAGCTATCTCGATTTAGAACCCCAGGAGACACTGGGGAGGAATAACTTAGAATGCCCTGGGGAGGGGCTATTTCGAAATAGCAGTGGAGCATCTGCACACCCCTTATTTTGAAATAGCTATTTTGAAATGGGCGTTATTCTGTGTAGAATGAGGATCACAGATTTTGGAATAAGCCGGACGTTATTTTGAAATTATTTCAAAATAACGGAACAGCTGTGTAAACGCTCGCATTGCTATTTCAAAATAATGCTAGTTATCTCGAAATAACGGTGCACTGTAGATGCACCTTATATGAATCCTTTAGCTTCATTAGTTACTCCTGATTTACACTGTCATAGTTCAGTGCAGAATCAGGCCCAATAATTTTTAAGCTTGTTCCTGTCATGTTGGCTGAAAGAGAGAGATTTTGTCTGTACTTTTCATGGACAGTGCTCGGATACTATGGTGATGGGCAACATTATAACATCTAAAGAGACAGGTGTTTTATTTCTATTAATTATTCCTGTGGGGATAGGGGATTCTTTGCCATTTATTTTAAGGCAACAAGAGGCAGGACTAGTAAGATGACCTACATTCTAACCACATGGCAGAAATTGCCAGATGCGGGAATACCATAAAGAACCTATATACCTCATATTTTTTAAAATATGAACACATACATTGGCCATAACACTAGAGGAAAATAGGGGTGGGTGAGAGAATATCAGTAAATTAACACTCAGAAGAACGTTTGCAGGGAATGTGTCCCTTGACATTTTGCAAACTAGTAACACAAGATCTCACCGCCATTCATAAGAGAGGGAAGAATCACTGTGCTAATTTTACAGTAGGAGAAACTGAGGCACACAGGCAGTTGGGAGTAGAAAACTGATTCTTTCCTTTGCAATAGTTGTGCATAGTCTAGAGAACATCTCAGGGCTCCTGACAGTAAGTAATAAGTAGTCCTCAAAGTATAGGATACCACGTTCTCAGCAGGGAGTTCCAGCTACTTTGGTAAATTTTTCTTATCTCCCAGAGAAACCTCTCCCCAGGCCAGAAGCACAGAGCTCCCTCCAAGAGCTAGGGTGGTCTCCACTCTCCAGGTCCTGCACCTTATCAGCCCTTATCTCCCAAATCCACTCGCTAATGTGATCTTAATGGAAGCTAAAATCGATTAGATTTATTTTATTGCAGCTTAAGCGAATCTTTTTTTCTCTATTTCTTCCTCTGTTTTGGAAACACAAAGGGGGAGGCTACTTTGGCTCCTTTGCTCTTTAGTCCAAACTTGTTAGTGCTCGAGAGTTGTTTGATAAGTAAAACAAACACCTAGGGAAGCCGAAACATACTAGAGAGTCGGGCAAGCTAACAAAACCCCAAGCGGGGGGGGGGGGAGCTGGAAGTTCGAAACTTCTCTGCCCTGGAAAGGTTGAGATGACTGGTCTGGAGAACTCAGAACTGGGGCAAATTCTGCATCCTAAAGGAAGAATTCAAAACTCCAATTAAAGTCAGTGACAATTAAGCCTGAGCAAGGAATACAAGCTTGAACCACAAGTGAGCAAACGTTTTCTATTATAATAAAAACCTAGAAAATCTAAACAGAAGGCTTTTATGTCTACCCACAAATTTCATCTACCTCTGTAATATGTTCCAGGATCTACTTTTGTTTTCTACGATCTATCTATATATGTCAATAACGTATTTATTATTCCATCCTTTTGGTCGTCTATATGTGACGTATTCAGAAAACACAAGGAAAAACAAAGGTAATTTAAGAAACTTGTACTATTCTGAGTTTCTGAGTGTCAATGTAATGGTCACGTTATAATTAATCTTTGAAAGTTTAATGTCTCTTTTTAAAAAATCCTCATTGCTGACATTTTTTCCTCATAGGTTAACTAGTTTCTCCTTCCGTTCCGCCCTTCAGTGACCGCAGATTCAGATAAAAGTGAATCAAATATAGAAAGAAGCTCATTTGTACACAGTGATTTTTTTATATCGGAGTTTTGAGTTGTTTGGTCCTCCAAAACCTGCATTCTTGCATATCTCAGCCTGGAACTTAAAGCGGTGGATCCACACTAATAGCCACCCTGAAAACTATCGATAGCAGAAATATAAAGAACCAAGACGCTAATGCCATGGAACTCTGGTGTGTTTCGTTCTCCTCCCTCCCCATCCTGCTTTAGAGGTCACAATCATGGCGATTTCTTTTGACATTCATTATTTTTTTCAAATTTGTTTTGTTATGGCTACTACTGAAAACGGGAAATGTGAGTAACAGAAGCTGTTGCATTCGATATCAGATCAATACTAGTGGATACGATACCATCAGTTCGGTCTGGAAATGTAGCCATCTCTGGCTATGCACGCCCACTATTTCCAGAACCCTACCCATACCAGCATCTCATAAACTAGCTCTAAAACATAATTAAACTCCCTTCATCCAATATCCCCCCTTTGAAATATCAGTCTGCATTTTTTTCTCCACATTCATTTGCCACTTGCTCCCATAGGGTTATTCCGAAATAACTATGCCAGCGTCTACACAGCTAGCCCGTTATTTTGAAATCATTTCAAAATAACGGGCAGCTTATTTTGGCGTTTGTAAACTGCATTCCAGAAGGAATAATGCCTCTTCTGAAATAGCTATTTTGGAATAACATTCGTGTGGATGCTTCACTTTGGCTATTTTGAAATAGCTCCTCCCCCCAGGGCCATTCAAAGTAATTATTCCCCAGGGGTTTCCTGGGGCCCTAAATCAAGGCAGCACGTCCACATTAGGGGAGCCTGCCTCCCGCTAATTTCCAGGCTTCCCTGTAGTGTAGACACACTATTTCGAAATAAGCTATTTTGGAGTGTTTATTCCAGAATAGCTTATTCTGAAATAATCGTGCAGTGTAGAGGTAGCCATGTAAAGGGCATTAAAAGTATGTAAGGCTCTGTTCAGTCATGCCCCTTTTATCTATACACAGCGGTATAAATGCATGCACATTTCTACCCGGCATCTCATCGCAGAGCTCTATGGAGAATATGGAAGGGGACTAGTGTTAGTGATGTTTAGTAATACTATAATCAGTACAGCCCTGATTAGGGTGCATCATGTCACTGGGACTGGAGGACAGCACTGGCTTAGAAGCCCACCGTGCTATTATGAGCCCTAATCATAAGGCTGTACTAATTGCCCTGTGCACACACCTCTCAGGAATGCTACTGCTAAGCGGATAGGTGCTACTTTATATTCGTCTCGGAGCCTTACAGCTGTGTTTTATTTTTTTCATCTTTGCCTATATTAGACATATGTGAGAGGTTGCAATCAGCGCTCTAGAAAGCGACGCCCTCCCTCTGGTTTGATCTCCTAAGAATAAAACAGCTGCTCTCTCCCCTCACCCAAAGGCAGGCTCCAGAAAACCAGAGACTGGCCTCCTCCCCGCATAGTGGGTGAGGATGCCCCGTCTCCCCTCCCCCCACTATTGATTTGTATTTATTGATCTCTGGGTGATCCTCTTGGCTGACTGCCGTGGGGGAAGAAAGAGGCAAGGGGGCAGTCACGTGGCTCCAGGGGAACCAATGGGCTCGGAGGCAGCAGGCTTCCCATTCACAATTCCGAGGGAACCCTAAACCCGGTCCCGTGGGCGCCCGTCAGAAGCAGCAGGGAGCCCGAGCCCTGCAAAGCCCCCGGCTCGCGCGCTCCTGCAGCTGGGAGGGGGGAGCCCCGATTTTGCCCTTCCAGGGGGTTCATCCCCCCCTCCCCCTCCGGCGACCAGACTTGGCCACCGTGGCGGGGGATCCCCCCTCCCTCCCCAAGAGCCCAGCATGCTGCCCAGCCCTCTCACCTCCACCCCCTTCTCGGTCAAAGACATCCTACAGCTGGAGCAGCAGGGCGCGGCGAGCGGGGCCGCCCCGGGATTCCTCCCGCCCGCCCGCCGGCCACCCCCGGCCTGCCTGCACCCGCAGCGCTTCGCTCCGGGGGACCTTCCCTTCGAGGGGGAAGCGGAGCAACGCGCGAAGCGCAGGGAGGCGGCGGACGCGCTCCGCAGGAGCTCCCGCGAGGAAGACATGGGGCTAAGTAAGTTAAACAGTGGGGGGACAGGGGGAGCCCACCAGCTGGTAAACGCGGGGACTGACCAGGAGCCAAGGAAACTCAACAGGGTCCCCCCCTGGCGCCAGGGGCTTTGGGGAGAGGTCCAGCCACGGCGCTTAGCCAGGAGAGTCAGAGACGCACCCGGGAGAGACGCCCCTAAAACTGACTGCCCGGAGTTGGGACCGGGGCATTCACCTGCTCTGTTCCTTCTGTCCCAAGGCAGGGTATGGCTGGGTCAGACGGTCCGGCCCAATATGGCCAGGCTGAAGTCCATAAAGAGGCGCACAGATTTGGGATTTAACTTCAGAGTAGCTACCTCGCCAAAATATTCCCCCGAGGAGACGAGGCCACTTCCAGGTGTTTATTATTGGCGAGCACACAGGGTGTGAGCTGAAAGGACAGTCCAAGTTCAATCTTAGGAAGCCTTTATACTGGCGCATTGCAAGACTCCAGCATTAAAATTGGTTCAGGAAACGCCGGGAGTAACAATCTGCGTTACCAGAGCGTGTTTAGACCCGTTGCAATGAAATAATTGGTTTCCCTTAAGTTGCCGTGTGGGGTTGTGTATCATGGCCGGGTAAAACTTTGGAGGAGTTGCTGTTTGGAACACACCTATTGATTCATTGGAGAGAAGTGTACAGCGCGGTGTACGTGTGAGCAGATAGGAACCAAGCCTTATTGCAAATGTAATTGTGCGAACTTCTGCGTAACTAGTCTCAGCAAAATGTAACTGGATTTTAGTCTCTTCCGAGTCACCGATGGTGTTTTACAAGGAGGGCTAACCCGTAAACCAGCGTCAGAAATAGAGCCCCGGGTATGTACAGAATTAAAGTACAGTAATGGACAATCGATTTTAAGTGTGTCGTCTAAAGTAAAGTATAGAAGAGAAACCAAATACTTCGCAGCCTCATGGAAGACCGTTGCAAAATTGCTACCGCGAAAGATATAAAATATTGTTACTTTTGTGGGGGAAAAAACCGATGTCAAAGTAGTTCCCGTTTGAGCGTACGAGCAAAGTTGATATTAAAAATATAACCCTCGTGTATTGTTTTAATTTTACCAATAAAATGGACACCGTTCAAAATATATTTTTCTTCCAACTGATGTTTTATGAAGGCGCCTTTTTACTTAAATATTTCCAAAAATAAAACCAGACATAAAAGTAACAAGTTCATAAAACGGAGTCATCACTAGTTATTATAAAATTCCCTGTGCTATAGTGTCAAACCGTGGAGAAAAAAAAAACAGTTTTTGTATTTGATAAAGTTATTCCTTGTTACCGTAATAAAACAAATATAACATCGCATGTAGTAATTCAAGCGTCCAGCTTTAAGTTAGCTTTGTTAAGCATCTTAGGAGAAATATTTCTATACGCTGAAAATATTTTAAAACGTGCAATAGTTTTATATTTAATGTTTTATATTATTTCACTATGTACAACGAGAATGAAATGTGTACTTGTACATATCTTCAAACGCTTTCTATATCTTGTGTAATATATTTACACATTGTTTTAATACAACGAAACGTTTGAATAGTGTACATAAAATACAATTCAAGTGTTTGAATATATGTACGCACACATTTTCTTTTCAAATAACAGAAAGATTCCAGCTTTCTCAATTACACGAAATGTAATTGACTGGATGATCATTGAACGTGTGTACGTTTGTGATTAAAAATAAATAATTCAAAATACGTGGTTATTGTCAATGCCAAGTCGATATTTATTTAATAATTAAACTAAAATAAATCTCGTTCGTGCAGGATTGCATTAACAGCATACATCACAGTACACCACGTTAAATATTGATTCGACGTTGTGGAAATCTTCAGGCTACACTTTTTTTAATTGCTTAATTGAATCCCTCTCAGATGCTTGTTTACAAGCAAGGATATTTTATATGCGGGTTTAGGAAACCTTAGCCGAACCGCCAGCATTTTCGATACACCTTTTTGGTTGTTGTTTGTTTGTTTGAACTGTGCTATGCAAAACAACACTTCCTACGTAGTGCCACAAACACAAAGGAAGGTTAGTGGCTTCCCTAACTCCTCGGCTGAATTAGAGAGTCGATAAGGTTCATCCCGTGCTCGTTTTAATCTCGATTTTCTTTTAAAATCTAAGAGGAAGGAGCAGGAAGGTTGCAACAATTCAGTTCGAACTAGCAACACTGGGACCTGGGGAACCAAATTTTGGACGAACAAAGGCAAAAAAGGACACACGATCGGCCATTTCCATTTCACCATCATCCTCGCGAAACGGCTGGCATTTTGCAATTGTTGTTTACAGTGGTTTGTACACACAACTCGCGACAGCTGTTCAACCCCGTTTGAGGGGAACGATCAGGCAAGTTGCAGGCGGATTCTGCCACGCTGAAGCAGACAGTCCCGCTTCCAGTCAAGCGAGTTACTCCGTGGAGTAAGGGTTACTCCTGCGAGTAGGAGCTTGCAAGGTCGGACGTGTAGGTTTGGAAATGACTAGGAGGGGGTAGGGCGGACTGAATAGGGCCCCGCTGACAATGCAGACAAGCTTCACCCTAGAACTGTGGCTACATTGAACTTACAACCGAACAGGTGCCGCACAATCAAGTAGGTTTCTAGCGGAGCGGATCTTTTACAACAAAGCTTTGGTGATGTGTATTATCTCGCTCCTTCCTTTCAATCTTGCTTCACCTTTCTTGCATCGAATTAATCAAAAATAGTCTGTAAGTACGTCTACACCCCAACATTCTTTTGAAATAACTTGATCCGCATCTAGGATGTGTCTAGACTACCAGGGGTTTTCGAAAACTGGCCTTTTTTCGAAAAAAATTCCCCTGCATCTAGACTGCTGCCATGTTCTTTTGAAAGTAAATCGAAAGAATGTGGCAGTTTTTTCGACCACAGAAAACCTTGGTTTATGAGGAATAATGCCTTCTTCGAAAGTGCTCTTTCAAAAAAAGGAGCTATGTAATGCAAATTGTGCTTTTTCGAAAGAGCATCCAGACTGCCTGGGTGCTCTCTTTCGGAAAAGCAGCTTGCTTTTTCAAAAGTACTGATTGTAATCGAGACGCTCTTTTTCGAAAGAGTCTTTTTCAAAAGTATCTTTCGAAAAAGCTTCTTTCGAAAGAGGCTTGCAGTCTCCATGTAGCCCTACACAGCAGGCCGTTATTTCGAAATAATGTCGAAATACTGTCAAGCTGGAGGACTTCTTACTCTGACTCCTGTAACCTTCTTGGTACAAGGAGTAAGGGAAGTCGGAAGAAGAGTGCTCTATTTCGAAATAAGGGCTGTGTGGATATCCCCAATTTCAAAATAAGCTAATAGTTTATTTTAAAAAGGCACTGTCTACACAGCAGGATTATGTTGGGATAACATCCGTTATCCCAAAATAGCATTCTGCGCATCTTAATAGCATGCCTGTTATTTTGAAATACATTCAAAATAATGGGCTTCTTATTCTGGCTTCCTGTAAACCTCATTGCATGAGAATTAAGGAAGACACCAGAATAGCAATTTATTTCAAAATTAGCACTGTGTAGACAGCGCCACATTTTAAAATAAACTATTTTGAAATATGCTACGCAATTTGAGCTATGTAATTTGTATTATGCAGCACAAATTTCATAGTTTATTTTGAGGTACACGCTACTGTGTAGACATACCCTAAGAGCACATCTACACAGCAGCATAAAAGTAGAATTAAGCTACACAATTTGAGCTTTGTCAATTGCATAGTTTGAGTTGAAATAGTTTAATTTGGCTTTTGATGATGTCTACACCACAGGACGTCAAAGGAAGATCACTCTTCCTTCAACTTCCCTTACTTCTTGTAAATGAGAGCTACAGGAATCAGAGTAAGAAATGCCCCCACTCACCATTATTTTGAAATAATGGCTTGCAATGTAGACACACACTTTGCTATTTCAGAATAACAGAAAATATTTCAAAATAACACTGCCGTGTAGACATAGCCTAATAGACAGCAATGAATAAGAAGAGTTATGGTTATTTGCTAGGAATCCTCCCGATTTGCTATATTCAATAAATCAGCAGTTGTTTTATTGATTTATTATTTATTTAAAATATTTTTTACCCCTCCCCCCTCTATTTAAAATATTCAAGGTGACTTCCAAAATTTTTAAAACTATATATAATAAAATACAAAACCCCAAAGAGATCCTTGCTGGTCAATCTCAGTGAAATTGATTGTTTATGTAATTAAAAAAGAGAAGAAAGGATTTTGGTCCAAAGAAATAGACATACATGATATAGTGGTGATGAAGGGCAGCATCCCCAATCTTTGTAGATCCGAGGCAAAGTCTCTTGAGACCAGGGAAAGACTCCCCTAGATTTAATGAGTTTTGGAGCAGGTCTTTTGATTTTAATCACTTTGGGCCAGAGAGAAATGATCAGAACCGGTAGATGAAAGACTATTTTTGTCTTTTCTATGAAAACAACATTTCGATTGTTGGCAGAAAACTGGGACAATGTTTGTCAAAAATTCTCAGAGGCGTAGTAGCCCTGTTAGTCTGAAACTTTAAGAACAATGGCTACGTCTACATTCCCCTTTCTTGCGCAAAAAAAATGCAAATGAGGCGAAGCGTGGAATATCACCGTGCCTCATTTGCATAATTAATGAGGTTCTGATTTTGTGCAAAACCCCCTCTTGTGCAAGAGCCATTCTTCTGCTTTTTTTCCGGAAGAATGGCTCTTGCACAAGAGGGGGTTTTGCGCAAAAAGGAGCCGCGTAGATGGCTCTTTTTTGTGCAAAAGCCTCTTGAACCAAAACAGGGCCTCATTAATTATGCAAATGAGGTGCAGAGATATTCCACACTTTGCCTCATTTGCATTTTTTTGCACAAGAGAGGGCAATGTAGAAGTAGCCAATGAGTAGTTCTGTGGCATCTAAGTGCATGTCTACACTAAGAAATTATTATTTCAAAATAATAACTCCCAAAAAAATAATTTCAAAAGAGCACGTCCACACTATGGGGATGTCTTGAAATTAGTCTGAGGCAGGCTCCATTAACGTGGACACGCTACCTCGACTTAGAGTCCCAGGGAGCACTGGGGAGTAATTACCAGGAGCGGCCCGAGGCCGGCTGCAGCAGCTGGCACCTTAGGCGGAGTGGCACAATCAGCGTCCCTGCCTGAACGGCCACCAATGGCCATGACGTCATCATCGGGTGCCCAAGCCAGCGGTGCCCTAGGTAGCTGCCTAGCTTGCCTAGGCTCATGGGCCGCCCCTGGTAATTAGTTTAATTACTCTGGGGAGTCGTTATTTCCAAATAGCGGCACTGGCGCATCCACACTGCCGCTATTTTGAAATAACTATTTCAAAATTAGAGTTATTCCTCATGGAAATCAGGAGTTATTTCAAAATAACCAGCCCCTTCTTTCAAAATAACGGAGTTGGTAGTGTGGAAGACCCTCTTATTTCGAAGTAAGGGAAGTTATTTCAAAATAACTCCCTAGTGTAGGGTTTAGAGTAGAATAGACCAGGGTTTAGAAACTAACAAAAATATATAGTAGCATGAGATTTTTGTGGGTAAAATGAAGTGGGTTTTAACCACAAAAGTATATAGACTTATGAGCTTTTGTTAGTCTCTAAGGGTATGTCTACACTAGCCCCCTAGTTCAATCTAGGGAGGCTAATGAGGGCGACTGAAATTGCAAATGAAGCACGGGATTTAAATATCCCGTGCTTCATTAGCATGTTCCCGGCCGGTCGCCATTTTAGAAATTGACTAGCCCGAAGGAACTGCCTGCGTCTAACCGTGGCAGTGAAACAGGATTCCAAATTAAAGCCCTAAATTGAATTAGCTGGTAAACCTCATTGCAGGAGGAATAACAGCTAATTTGATTTAGGGCTTTAATTCAGAATCCCATTTCACTGCCGCATGTAGATGCGGGCAATTACTTCAGGCTAGTCAATTTCTAAAATGGCGACCGGCCGGGAACACGCTAATGAAGCACGGGATATTTCAATCCTGTGCTTCATTTCAATTTCGGTCGCCCTCATTAGCCTCCCTGGATCGAACTAGGGGGCTAGTGTAGACATACCCTCAGATTATGTCTACACTACAGAGAAGATCGAAGCTGCTGCGGTCGATTTTCCAGGGTTCGATTTAGTGGGTCTAGTGAAGACACACTAATTCGAACTGAGAGGGGTGCTCCAGTTGATGCCGGCAGTCCTGCTTCCATGAGGAGTAAGGGAAGTCGAAGGGAAAGTGTTCTCCTTTCGACTTCCCGCAGTGTGGACAGTGCCAAAAGTCGAGTTAAGGTACTTCGACTTCAGCTATGCAATTAACATAGCCGAAGTTGCGTATCTTAATTTGGCCCTATCCTGTAGTGTAGATGTACCCCAAGGTGCCACAGGACTACTCGTTATTTGCCAAAAATGTTCACATTCAATTCCCTTTCCTCCCCGAATGGCTTAATAATCGTGAATCTAATTACACAGCCGCCCAGGAGTAGGCCCTGGACAACACCCCAAACACATTTAACCCTTTTGGGGCAGGTGTGGAACAAAAAAAAAAAAATCTCACACCTCACTTTGCATTTCACAGGGAAATCTTTGACTGCAGATTCTTGCCAGACCGAGGAGGAGAAAACCGATCCTTGCCAGCACCCCAAGCAAAGACAGAGAAGGAAGCCCCGGGTTTTGTTTTCCCAAGCTCAAGTTTTCGAGCTGGAGAGACGATTTAAGCAGCAGAAATACCTCTCGGCTCCGGAGCGGGAGCACCTGGCCAGCCTGTTGAAGCTCACCTCCACTCAAGTCAAGATCTGGTTCCAGAACAGGAGATACAAGTGCAAGAGGCAAAGACAGGATAAATCCCTGGAGCTCTCTGCCCACCCCCTTCCTCCCAGGAGAGTGGCGGTACCTGTGCTAGTCAGAGATGGCAAGCCGTGTCTAGGGGGCTCCCAGGGCTACACCGCCCCTTATAATGTCACCGTCGGCCCTTACTCCTATAATACCTACTACCGCGGCTACAGCAATAGCCCCTACAATGCAAACTACAGCTGCAGTTACTCCGGGGGACCCTCGGTGCCCGCCAGTGCCACACCAGCCGGTCACATCATGAACATGAGCTTTAGTGTGTCCGGCGCTGCACATAACCAGCAGGGTCACTTGCAAGCCACGCTGCAAGCAGGGATCCGGGCTTGGTAAAGGTCTCCCTTCAAACGGACCACCTGGAAGATGCCGAACCCTGAGGGAGAGCTCCAGGGCGGAAGGGGATCAGAAGTTCTTGCTCAATCCCATTCCATCTTCTGTCACTACCATGGCTGGGTGCTGTGCCTCCCTAGGGAGACTGTGTGTTTTAGAAGATGCTGGGTTAGAAGGGGTTCTGGCGCTTTCATGCTCGGATCCCTGGGGACTAAGCTACTGCTGCCTTTATTTATTTCACATGGATGTTTCGAAATACACCCCTTCCTCTCTTTCACCCAGAGCTGGGTAGTTGCATAGGGCACCTGAACATTTGGGGCACTAATGGGTCTTCATGTCCACCCACCTGTCACTTTCTATCCCTGTTCTGCGGCTTTGCTTCCTCGGGAGAGGATCTCGTTAACTTAAATGTGAAAAAGCCCCCCAGTCCTGTTAGCAGGACATTGAACCTTTGAGAGAGCCATTCAAGTCAGCCCCAGGTATATACTGATCTGAGGTTACCCTGTGAGTCGACAGGACCTCAGTTTAAAATTTGCTTTAATAATATTTCATTAGTGCATTGCTGAAAATTATAAAATTAAAACATCTTCTCATGCCTCCAGGGCTGCCACTGGGCATAGGGGCACCGGTTTACTAGTACCACAGAGGGCCCCCTAAAGACAGCCCTGCTCTCACCCCCCACCCCACAGAGATGTGTGCTTCTCCAGAATGCAAGAGATCAGCTGAGCCAAACCAACCACCCAGGTGTCCTTCCTAAGACAATTTGGAACACAGGCTGTGCATGGTTTTGCACATTTACTTTCTTCTAAAGATGTTATTTAACTCCCACTCACTCCCCTGCCCCCATTTTATCTGCTGTGGTAAAGTTCAGGTGCATATATCTTCATTCCTTCCCCCCACAACTTTTTCCATTTGTGTATTTTTTTCAATGAAAAAATGAAAAGCATCATGGGTTGTTTTTTTTTTTTTTCAAATTGCATGGTTCAGACTTATCACAAATTTAAAAAAAAATCTGTCCTGCCCTTGAATCCCACCCCAAAAAGGGCAGGTACCATGATATCTGAGTCAGGATAGCAACTGGAAATAAAAGCTAACGTTATCCAAGAGAGAGAGAAAGGTCATTGTCTCAAAGAGGTGCTGCCGTGCTGACACACCCTTTGGCTTGAAGTGGAGTCCATGACATACAGGGTTTACAGTTTAATTCAAAGGCTTTCAACACGCCCACTAGAAAAATTGTTCCAGCCCTCTTGTAGTCTAATGGCCGGAGCTTAGGTTTGTGAGCCAAGAATTCATGAGCTTTAAATCTCTGATGTTAACTCCCTTCTCATTAACCCTTAGCAAATCCTTCACCCTCTCTGCTTCCCTTCCCCACACTCAAAATAAATTGGATATTTGCCCTCTATTTCTCAGGAAAGTGTGAGGCCTAATTCATTAGTTCCTGGGTCAGATCTTCAGCTGATGTCCAGCAGCTTCATTATACCGATTTCAATAGAGAGAGAACCATTTACACAGCTAAGGAGCTAGCTCTATATATCTCAAGTGCTTTGCAGGTGACAAAAACTACCCAAATAATACATCTGGAAATACTGTTGCCCGGCGAAGGAAGAGAGATTTCCAATCAGGGCATTCAATATGTTGTGAATACTTATATTGATCATTTTGGTTGCTACTTTAGAAATTTTTTTTCCATGGCTAAATAAGGACACGGGTTTACTGGAATGTATTGTATTATTAAAGAAACACGGTGAAAGAAAAGGGTTCGTATTTCTCTGCACCAGAATTGCAAGAGGTGGTACTGCTCTCCTAAAAGGAAAATTATTTCAGCCAAGAAGTTATCACACTTCTAATTTTTTTTCCAAGAGTTCACTGGAGGCATAATTTTACCCATTCTATTTTCTGTCAGTCAACACACAGGTGCCATTAATGTAGATTGAGAGATGGGGTGGCATCGAGTCCAACTCCTGGCTCAAAGCAGGACCAACCCCAACTCAATCATCCCAGCCAGGGCTTTGTCAAACTGGGACTTAAACACCTCTAGGGATGGAGATTCCACCCCCTCCCTAGGGAGCCCATTCCAGTGCTTTACCCAGGGCCGAACTGAGGCATGAGCAAGCCGAGCAGCTGCCCAGGGCGCCAACCGATGGAGGGCTCCTGATGGCAGCTGTAAGGGGTGTGTGGCGTCCCTTATAGCTGCCATCCGGTGCCATGCGCCTGGCTCCCGCAGCGCCAGCCAGCAGCGCCCTTCTCCCCATGGCTGCGGGGCCCTGCACAGCCCAGCGTGCATGCCAGCAGCTCGGGCCGGGCAGCGCATGTGCTGACAGCCCCAGGGGGCAGGCCCTGGGCTGTGCGCTGGCAGCCATGGCCAGCCTGCGCATGCGCTGTGCGCCCTGTGGGCAGCGCTGCGCGCCCAGGCCACAAAAAGGGCTCGGTCCAGCCCTGGCTTCACCACCCGCCTAGGGAAATAGTTTTTCCTAATCTCCAACCTAGACCTCCCCCACTGCAACTTGAGACCATTGCGCCTCGTTCTGCCATCCGTCACCACTGAGCACAGCCTCTCTCCGTCCTCTTTGGAACCCCATTTCAGGTAGCTGGCGGCTGCTCTCAAATCTCCCCTCACTCTTCTCTGTACAACCAATTCTATTTATCTCCAGTGCAAATGTACGGCCAGTTCTGTTCACCTCTCTCATCTGCATAGCCCTATTCACCCAACAGCAGATGCCTTCTTCTAGTTTTCAAATGCAGAATCAAAGAGATCCGATTTCTAACTGGAATATTAGTTTTCTGAAGCACGTTCGTGTGGAAAGACATGATCCCAACAGACAAGACTATTCCACAGTTGATTATCCCAGACATTACACCAAGATATTACAGCCATGAGATCACATAGCTACCTAAGTATAGACAGAAGCTGCCAAAAATATCATATATCCCAAGCATGTCAGGTGACGTGACACATGCATCTCCTCAGCCAAGCCCTCTGGCATGGCATATTTGCTGTCACTAAGAGGTGAGGTTCCAAGCACAGCATTGCATGTTGTGGCCTGACACAGCCTAGGGCACAAGACAGCACTTAAAACAGGTGTGTGATTTATCTTTCCCTCCACGTCATCACCAATATGCCATGAAAGCAACCACGACCCTCTGACAACCACAATAGCTTGGGGAAGCTGCTTTATTCTTGCTGGGCTCCCTTACCAGTGATCTCAGTGGAGAGTTGCCCATTATAGGAGTTTTTAGGGATAAACTCTGATTTCACTTACGAGAGTGTCATTCTACCGACTCCAGTAAAACCGGTGCACGTGCCATGAAAGCAGAATCGGGTCCATTTTATTTGCCTCAGAAAGCGGAGATTTCAAAACATGATAGCAAATTATGCATGTGTCTCGATCTTAGCCCTTTTCTCCTGAGAACAGCTCAGTGGAGAAGACATAATCCTGCCTTGAAAGGAATGGGGGCAATTTTCCTTAATAGCATTACAACTTGTAAATATCTTGTCTATATCCAGCCTAGGATAACTGCAATCCCACCCATGACTGGGACCCTATGCATTGCTGTGATACAGACTTGCAGGAATATTATGTGGACGTGGTGACTGATCTGTCCAAATCAATTGTATCCTGAAGACAACATCATCCAAACCCATTCGGAGCCTGGGCCTGCTGCACAAAAGACTGAATGGGAGAGATCACACCACAGAGTGTGGGCTGTAAAATCCCAGTTGCTATGTCTAGACTGCATCCCTTTTTCGTGAAAGGGATGCAAATTAGACGTATCGCAATTGCTAATGAAGCGGGGATTTAAATCTCCCCCGCTTCATTAGCATAAAAATGGCTGCCGCTTTTTTTCAGCACGGAGCTTTGCCGGAAAAAAGCGCCAGTCTAGACGCGGATCTTTGGGAAAATAAAGCCTTTTCCGAAAGATCCCTTACTCCTCTTTAAAAAGCGCCAGTCTAGACGCGGATCTTTGGGAAAATAAAGCCTTTTCCGAAAGATCCCTGATCCCTCTTAAAATAAGGGATAAGGGATCTTTCGGAAAAGGCTTTATTTTTCGAAAGATCTGCATCTAGACTGGCGCTTTTTTCCGGCAAAGCTCTGTGCCGAAAAAAAGCGGCAGCCATTTTTATGCTAATGAAGTGGGGGAGATTTAAATCCTTGCTTCATTAGCAATTGCGATACATCTAATTTGCAACCCTTTTACGAAAAAGGGATGCAGTCTAGACGTAGCCAGTAAGTACAATAATATATGGAGATATACCTCTCATTGAGCTGGAAGGGACCTTGGGAGGTCATTGAGTCCAGTCCCCTGCCTTCATAGCAGGACTAAGTACCATCCCTGATGGTTTTGCCCCAGATTCCTAAATGGCCACTTTGAGGACTGACCTCACAACCCTGAGTTCAGCAAGCCCGGGCTCAAACCACTGAGTGATTCCTCCTCCACAGTAGGGGAGTTATGCTCCAAGGCAGCTCCTTTGTAAGTAGTGTGGTGTTTGCGGGGGGAGAGGACGCTGGATGGTCTATGGCCAACGAGTCCTGGACTATGTCATTCTCATGCAAATTTCACCCACCTGAGAGGGTGTGTGTGCGCGTGCGTATTTCCTAGTGCACGGAGGGACGCTGGGTACTAACGCAATAATAATTCATTAATGGATTTACATAAGAATATATGAACAGCCACACGGGGTCAGATCAAAGGTCCATCTAGCCCAGTAGCCTGTTTGCTGACAGTGGCCAATGCCAGGTGCCCCTAGAAGGAATGAACAGAACAGGGAAACATACAGTGATCCATTCCCAGCCGCTAACAAAGAGAGGCGCGAGACACCATCCCTACTCATCCTGGCTAACAGCCATTGATGGACTTAACCTGCCTGAATTTATCCAATTCTTTTCTGAACCCTGTTCAAGTCCAGATACTGTGTCCACCCACCTGCCCGTACTCAGGATTCAAGGGCAGTGAGAACTCTCTCCTCCCTGCCTGCTCCAGTGCCGAAATTTGTGCCAGGGCTGAACCTCGGCACCTCTGAGCTTGCGGCATAGTTATGAAACTAAAAAAAAAAAAAAAAAAAGTTGCTTGAACCTAGCACCTCTTGCATTAGAGTCAAACTCTGCCTTGGCCCTGAAGCCCAGTAGACTTTGTATCAGAGTCTTTAATCAAGACGATGCAATAGTTCAGTTTAGTAAATGCAATTAAACGGCAAGTATTTATCAGACAAACTTCTCTTCCTGTTCACAAACTATCTGCTCTCAGTTCCTGGCTTCCTTGGATACGTTTATTATTTGAAGATACTTTCTAGATGCTTTTCGTACATAATTTTAAATGTAGAGATCCTTTGGCAACAGATCGTTAGAAGCACTGAGAATCTGAGCTCTGTTTTCACTGGACATTTGGTATTTTTCCTATTCCCTAACTGGATGAGTTACTTGGAATTAGACTTCCAGCATGTGCCCGTCGTAAGTTTAAAATTCACATCCCACGGACATTTTCTAAAGCTCATTTAACATTTACTGTTTCCAAAATATATTATTGCTAGTAAAATCTGCTACCCTTGCAAGGTGGGATTATAGGCTAATGAATAAAAAAAAGATGATGAAATAAATATATATATATTTGATTTGAGTGACTATTTCCAGAAAAATAATTTTCTATGTTCTAATGAAAAGCAGACAATATTGAGAGAAAAAACACAGTAGATAGTAATTATAGATTTTTGTTAACTTTAGTGTCTGTGTTTTGTAAGCAAAGCTGTGAAAGGAAAGTTAACTAATCATATATTCCCTTATTTAAATATTATATGTATACTTTTTTGGCTTTTACATTTGTACTGCATGTAGATATTTTGCTATAGAAAAACAAAAGCATACTTGATTGTACAGTCGTAACTGGATGAGCCAGATAACATGTGTGCAATTTTGTTTGTGTTTACAAGATGATGGTGTGATTCTGTACATAAGGGATTACAAAATTGACCAAGAAAACAGAAAGATAAATCTTGGATTATCAGTCTGTGAACATTCTGTTTATTGTCATTTGATTGAAAATCCCTCCTTTTATTTTTTTGCAAAGAAAGAAAAAAAAATTACAGGGCACCTGGGGCCAGAGTTTTCATCTGTTCTGCACATTCTTGCGGGACTGATTTTCAAAAGGATCAGCACCCAAAGTGCTAAAGAGAGCTGAATGGGAATTTTTTGGCAAACTGTTTTCCCATCAAAACATATTGATTTATCAAACCTGAACAGTTTTGATGAATTTCTGAATTTTGGGGAAGGTGGAGGGAGTTCGGAAACTCTTAAATCCCAGTCTGACATTTTCATAAAAAAAAAATCCAGTTTTCAACATCAAAAAGACTTTTTTATTTTGAAAGTTCAGCTAATTACAATTGGGAAAACAGGAGTTTAAATGGTCAAAGGTGAAACGAAACGTTTAGACAGGATGGAAACAACCAAATGTTTTTATTTGCCAATTTGCAAACACAGTTGAAGATGTTGACTGAGTCACCCAAGTTAGAATGGGACCATTCTTCAAAATCTCCGATATTTTCCCCTAGCTCTAGTGTGGAGGAGAGGCACTTTGTACCCACTGGCCCTAACAAAGCCAAATGATGCTGCTGAAACTCAGCATCCTATGAAAAATTAGGCTGTAAATGGCTCCATCTATCTTCACAATCACACGCAGGTTATGAAGAGCACCCTACATTATCCTCACCCCCCCCCCACACACACCCCTATCAGCGCAGACACAACAGGCCCCCCTCAACACCCTTGAGGATTCATCTCCCTCAATTGAGCTCTCTCTCTCTCTTCTCTCTGTGCTACTCCCTCCCTTTCAGCCCCCTTCTTGACAACTTATCCTCCCAGCGTTTGTGGGAGAGAGACTTTCAGGAGACAATTAAGCTTTTATCTCTACTCCTGCTCCACTCCATCAGTCTCTAGCGCTCATTCACTTCCCAAATGGGACGTAATTGACATCTAAACCAAAACAAAATAATCCCCCCAGAGATAGCGCGGTTCATTTTCCTGCCTGTCCCAGGGCTTGAGGTGCCAGGGACGCCAGGTAGATACATCAATAAACCTGCAGACAGGCTGGCTCTTCCCTATTCAATCCAAGTTCATTCTGAGATCTGATCTGTTCTGGGTCTCCTCTCCAGTCCTAGCGCAAACAGGAGACGCCCCTGGCTTTTTGGAACACGGGGCAAACACATGGGCAATGCAGCCCTCAGCATTGCCAGCCCTTCGTTTAATCCCCTCTTGCAATATTTGCTGTTTTTCCTTCACGTCTCAGCTCCTGTGGTCAGGCAGCTGCACAGGAAGCTCAGCTTTCGTTTGCAAGTGTTCATGGCTCGCCCGCATGGCTGCAGAGAAAAGCCTGCAAACATGAAATCCCAACAGTTCAAAACCCAAAAGGCAAGTAAAACAGAGCCCAGGATGTCTGAATGGCTTTGCTTTAAAAAAAAAAATCTCACAATTCTAAGACGAAAGGCTCCTGACAGCTGGCGGAAGAGGGGTGGTGAGAGAGCACAAGCCCTGCCGGATGGGACCCCCACTCTGACCCCCTCCTCCTCTCCAAACCTCACTCTCACCCCCCCCCAAACCCCAGCCTCTTGCCTTGTCTCCCCCAGGCCCTGACTTGACTCCTGCATCTTGTATGCTGATAGCCCCCTGTCCTGATGGAGCTAGTGCATTCTCTAGATTTATTTTCCTGGTATACATTGCTAATATGCCAGAGTATTTTACATTACACACACAGGAATGACCATACCAGATCAAACCAATGGTCCATGTAGTCCAGTGGTCTGTGGCTTGTAGCAAGCAGTAGCAGGTGCTTCATAGCTAAAAACTCGTATAATGGGCAATTCTATGGGGGGGGGGGAGGGAGTGTTTTCTCAATCTCAGGTACTTAGTCTACCCAGAAGCAAGAGAACGGATCACCCTTCTGCAGTTTATCCTCATTCCTTTTTCCTCATTCCTGTCATTCTAACGGCCCTTATTGGTCATATAAATACACCGAGGCTACGTCTACACTGCAGGCTTTTTGCGCAAGAACACCTGTTCTTGTGCAAAAAACTCGCAGAGCATGTACACTGCACGCGCATTCTTGTGCAAGAAATTTTACAGTACAGCGTTAGAAAACAGGGCTTCTTCCAGAAGAGTTATTCCTCTCCCCATGAGGAATAAGCCCTCTTCTGCAAGAGCTCTTCCACAAGAGGGCAGTGTGGACAGGCAACATGAATTACTTGCACAAGAAACCCCTTTGGTTAAAATGGCCATTAGAGCTTTCTTGTGCAAGAGAGCATCCACACTGCTATGGACGCTCTTGTGCAAAAGCACATAACAGTGAGGACGCTCTCTTGTGGAAGACCTTTTGCACAAGAACTCTTGCGCAAAACAGTTCTTGTGCAAAACGCCTGCAGTGTAGATGTAGCCTGAGAGTCAATATAATCGAATCATAGATAAATATAAATAATCTTTTGTTCTGACGTTTAAAAGGAAGAAGAATGATTTACACGTTTAAAAGGAAGAAGAATGATTTACACAATCAGACTAGGGAGTTCAATGCTCTGCCAAAGATCTCCTGAGGGACATTGGAAAAGTCCCTTAGGATACGGCTACACTGCAACATTATTCCAAAATAACTAGTGCTATTCCGCAGTAACTTAGTCCATGTCTGCATAGCAGGCAGTTATTTCAAAATAGTGTCAAAATACTGTCAAGCTGGAGGACTGCTTGCTCTGACTCCTGTAACACTTGAGCTGTGTCTAGACTGGCAAGTTTTTCCGCAAAAGCAGCTGCTTTTGCAGAAAAACTTGCCAGCTGTCTACACTGGCCGCTTGAATTTCCGCAAGAACACTGACTTCCTACTGTCTGAAATCAGTGCTTCTTGCAGAAATACTATGCTGCTCCCGTTCGGGCAAAAGTCCTTTTGCGCAAAGCTTTTGCACAAAAGGGCCAGTGTAGACAGCTCAGATTTCTTTTGCGTAAAAAAGCCCCAATCGCGAAAATGGCGATCGGGGCTTTTTTGCGCAAAAGCGCATCTAGATTGGCACGGATGCTTTTCTGCAAAAAGTGCTTTTGCGGAAAAGCGTCCGTGCCAATCTAGACGCTCTTTTCCGCAAATGCTTTTAACGGAAAACTTTTCCATTAAAAGCATTTGCTGAAAATCATGCCAGTCTAGACGTAGCCTTGTTGTATGAGGAGTAAGGGAAGTCAGAGGAAGAGTGCTCGATTTTGAAATCAGTGCTGTGTAGACGCTCCCAATTTCGAAATAAGATACGCAGTTGAGGTAGCTCAATTTGCATAGCTTATTTTGAGTTAAGCCCTGCAGTGTAGATGCATTAACTCGTCATCCACCATCTGGAGATTGGGGGTGACAATGTTTTGCTATCTCACTGGGATACCACTGGCCCTAAGGACTTAAGGGCCTATCTATGCAGTTACTTAATGACCAGCTGAGCTGTAATCTACCCTGCAGCAGCCTGAAAGCTGCTGCTACACATTGGCAGTTCCGAGTGCGCTTTGGGCTACTCTCATTTCAAGGCAGGGTAGATCAAAGCATGCGAGGGATCTGATGGTGTGCATGGTCCACACGGACACTTGGTGCATGGCACAGCCCAGCTTCCTGGGAATGCCCTGTTCGCATAGACAAGCACTCAGATGGCTCTCTCCATAGACAGGTGTGAAGAAAACCAGTAGTGGGTCACAGTCTGTGTCGTGTTTGTTCATGGCTGCTGTGCCACGTGTTCACGACACTGACCAGATCCTCGGCTGGTGTAAATCAGCATTGATTGCACCAAGGCGCTACCCCCGTTTATACCCGCTGGGGGTGCATGTGGCTCCCAGCAGGGTGCACCTGCTCCTATGGCTTTGCTGAGGCACCTCTATTAATGTTTCATTGAGAGGAAACCCACCACAAGAGGGGAACTGCTCCTTCTTCCTTCCGAGTTTTTCCTCCTCTCTAGAAAAATGGCAAACTCTTGCGTTACGTTAACAGTCCCTACATTTCTGGTGCCCCTCCCGCCATTCAACCCTGACATCAAGTAGATTTTCAGAGGGCTTATCTACACCATGGAGAAGGTCGATCTTCTAGCGCTCAAATTAGCGGGACATTATTCCGAAATACCGTAGTGCGCGTTTACACTACACGCTTTTTTTTTTAAATGTCTCCAGATTGGTGATCTTACTCAACACTGGTAACCCTCATTTCACAAGGAGTAAGGGAAGTGGAAGGAAGAGTGTTCTTGCATCAACTTCCTGCTGTGTAGACAGCTCCAAAAGCCGAATTAAGCTATTTCCACTTCAGCAACGCAACTGACGTAGCTGAAGTTGTGTAGTATAATCCAACGTTAGCCCTGCTGTGTAGATGTACCTGCGAAGACCCACTAATTCAAACTGAGAGGGCACTCCCGTTGGCGCCAGTAGTCCTACTCGACATGAGTAAGGGAAGTTGACCAGAGTGTTTGCTCCTCTTGACAGCTCAAAAACATGATTTAAGATCCATAACTGGAGTTGATGTTATTAATAGAACTGGAGTTTCATATCTTAAGTCAGTTTTCCCCTTTAGCGTAAGCCAGGCCTAACTGTATTATTGCTTGTTGCTGTCTGTTTGTGTTTGATATTTTGGATCCTTCTTAAAAACTTTTGCCCCAGCATCATTCAAGTGTAATTCATTCTTCGGGCTTTGACTGGTGGGTCTCCTTCCAGGACACCTTAGCTACAATGGTTTATCGACTTGTAATACGTAGCGAATTTATGTTGGGATAGGCGGTGGATTGGCAGCCCTGGGGAATGGCTGAAGCTCTCTGTGCACACTGAGACCCACCAAACGCATTTCACAGAGGCCACCGAGCAGAGGAGCTGACCTCTGTCATGTGGAGCAGTGTTGACCTTTGTCACCCAGGTTCACGTGACTGGGACCAAGAATAGCGAGACATAAGATGACCAATTCCAGGCTCTCATAGCCTCTCTCTAGCGGTCACTATCTCTCCAAAATACAGAGACTGCAAAAATTGCTCCATCAAGGCACAGAGCCCCAGCTCCTCCAAAGGTATGGAAGTTCCTAATACCAGTGCACGCTAGGAGCCTGGATCTGTGCAATAGAAACTGCAGTAAGAAGGAACAACAGGGGGGTCTGCAGCTTTAAGACCCCGAGAGCATGAGGCCAGCCAGCTGGGAAAGGATCTTGTGTTTTCTACAAAGGGTTGAGAAAGCAATGCTGGAAAGCGGCTGCAAGAAGGAGGCTAGCTCCTCTGGCCAACCTCGGAGCAGGGGGGAGAGATGCGAAGCTTCTGGGTGCCTGCAGCCAGTGGTGGATTAGCCACTGAGCTGTTAAGAGTCTCTGCCTGGGGCCCCAGCTGAAATCCAGAGTCCTGGAAGAGGGGCCAGGCAGGGAAAGCCCGGGGCCTTTGACCATGCTCCCTGGCAGAAGCGCTGGGTAAGTGGAGCAAGCCCCAGAGCCCCACCCCCACTAGTAGCACTGGGTGGGTGGGGCAGAGGAAACCCCAGTGCCCCAACCCTGCTCCCTGGCCAAAGTGCCAAGCAAAGCCCCAGAATATGGACCTGCTGTGGCCTAGGGCCATGGGGTGGCAGGGGAGGACATAGCTTCTCCAGTCTTGGGGGGCAGGAAATAGCAAAAGGGTGCAAGAATTGGGTGGGATCACGGAGGGGAGCACAAGGTAGGGCTGTGGGGGGAAGAGGCAGACCAGGGGCAGGACTCTAGGCAGAAAGAGGGGAAAGGTCCCTTCTCCTTGCTCTGGCCCCGGGCTCCACTAACCCTTAATCTGTCTCTGCCCACAGCCGGCTTTGTTTGGGGAAACGTGGGCGAAGAATAAAACTGTGTCCTACAGAAAGGGGCTTGAAATACTCTGTGTCTGTCAGTCCTTCCTGAGCTGGAGAGACAAGCCAGCTGCACTAGGCTCCACTCACTGCTAGACGCATAGGGTGGGATTCACAAAGCTATTTCGGCACCTCACTCCCATTGATTTCCAACGGAGGGCCTAAATACCTTTACGAATTCCACCTCCAATTCCTTGCCCCACCTTGAAGACGACCAACCAGGTTTTTAGCTGGGGAGGGGAAGTGGAACTAATCAAGTGACAAAACATCCAGAAAATAAATCGTATGCAGAGGCATTCACAACCGGCCAGCTGGGGGATGCGCTGATCAAACCCCGATAGGAAATAATAGAACTAAAGCCAGGATCAGAGTTTCACCCTAGCCGTGGACTAGTGGCGTGGAGGAAGGGCTACCTAGATGAATCAAGGTTGCAGGATTGGGCCCTCAATGGTTTTTTTTCTCTGATGAATTTGAATCCAGATGGTGAAAGGTGCTTAAGCATTTGCAGGCATGGGCAGCCTCAAGAAAGTGGGGCTACTCCATGAAGTCCCCTGAAACCCTAATGCAAAACCCACCTCGTCTCTTCCTCACTCCCTCTGCCCCCACCCCACCAGAGAAAGAGACTAACTGCAGCATTTTGAAGGTGGCCGGAAATGCCGAGGGACAGCACACTTCAGCTCACACACCACCAAGTGGCGCTTAGTGTACCAAACAAACTCTACTTACAGGAGCAATGCAAAACAGAATCACTCACGTGTAAGGCTTTGCAGGATCACACGCTGGGACTTAACCCAGTAGCTGCTGCACAATCTATATCCCTTATGATGGACAGACACACAGAAGCCAGGGAAGTGTTGTGAGTCTGATGACTGCAGGGTCAGCCTCTTTAAAATACTGGTGTCTGCTTGCAACAATTCATTCCAAAGGCCCCACATTAGAATCCTTGGCTTATTGAAAATACGCTCAACCCACAGCCAGACGCTGCACCGTTCTGTAGAATGATTTGCAATTTGGGAGAATGTTACATCTCCCTACACTTTAAATGTCTCCTGTTTTCCACTCCCCCTTGAAAAACCTTGTGTAAACCAGAAATTGTGCATTATTAAGACATCTGAAAAGTAAGCCAGACATTAAACACACACAGATTTCAGCCAACGGTGGGGGGCGGGGGAAGAGCGAGAGAGAGAGAGAGAGAGAGAGTGAGAGTGTGTGTGTGTGTGTGTGATTTCCACGCCAGTTCATCTGATGAAGTGGGTTTTGCCCACGAAAGCTTATGATTCTATATATTTTGGTTATTCTCTTATGGTATGTCTACACTGCAATGTTATTTCGGGATACTGGAGGTATCCTGAAATAGCTACCCTGCATCTTTTGAACACATCTGCTATTTTGAAACCTCATTCTACGATGAGTAAGGATGGCTCGAAATAGCGCTCTATTTCGAAATACACTCAAAATAAGCTGTGCTATTTGCATCGCGCAAATTGCGTATCTTATTTCGAGTTTTGGGTGCTGCGTAGATACAACCGAAGGGTGCATCTACACTGCACCTGAAAATCAGCTACGCAATTTGCGCTGTGCAAATTGTATAGCGCAGTGTTTCCCAATTTTATTTGGCCACGGAACCCCAAGGGCTGCCTTAAAAAAAAGGCCCCACCACAATTCCCCCCACAGCTCTGTCTCTTTAAGAGGAGGCAGGGGAGTGCTGTCTCTTCATGGAACACTGGTGTAGCTTATTTCAAAATAGCTTATTTCGAATTTTGGTGCTGTCTACACAGTGCCAAATTTCAAAATAGAATGCTATTCCAAAACGTCCCTTACTCCTCGTGGAATGAGATTTACAGGGACATCAGAATAGTGAGTCCATTATATTTTGAAATAACGGGCTTGCTCAAAAGATGTGGAATAGCTATTTCGGGATACTATCCCGAAATAGCTCCGCAGTGTAGATGTAGCATAAGGTGCCGCAGGACCACTCGTTTTTAAAGTTACAGACTAACACAGCTACCCCTCGGAGAGAACAGAGTTAGCACAATACACCCAGTGTCCACACAGGGGCACTCGCACAGCTCAACAGAGATAGAATCTCTTAAAATCGTGCTGTTTCTGTTGCTAGTCCACGGTTTGTGCTGAACTATTCATCATCAAACTTTGTTACACTTGTACCCACAGTGGGCTGGTAAAAGTTGGTCCTGGGGTGAAAGCTAGCAAACACCCACAGAAATAAACTCTGAAAGGCAATACATAGAACAAAGCAACCCATTGCTTGGATAGGATTGAATGTTGATAGCCTGGCAGCTACATAAGTCCAGTAACTAGGAATCTGGAAACCTGGCTTCCACTGATGTGGATTTACACTAGGGATGAACCTTGCCCGAGGTGTTTAATTCTGTTGATTCTGTTCAAATTACAGGCATCGGGACCAAATAGTTCCATTCTGCAGAGAAGGCAAGTTGAGGCAGAATTTGGTCTGTGTGTATTTACATTTGGGGCTGATCCAGTCTTGGTGGAAGCAGACACAGCTGACAATGGCTATCACAGGAGCTGTTCTGGAATGGAACTAAGAACCTTTGGAGCTTAGTGCTTAAGCTAAAAGCCAACTGCATTACCGGGGCGGGGGAAGAGGATCAGGTTTGAGGGAACCCTATAACATTGGGTGAGTGTGTAACCCCCACCAGGCAGATTTGAACCTGGGACCTCTGAAGCTTAGTGTAGGAGCCTCTGACCTAAAAGCCAGCTGGCTCCCAGCCTGTGATGTAGAGATCTCTTGGCCTTATCTGTTGCTGTGGTTTAGGTGCCACTGAATATAACAGTGAACCACACTAGGACTAAATCTACACTGGAGGCTTTTTGCACAAGCAGGGCCATTCTTGCACCAAAACTTTCAGAGAGTCTACATTGCACGCATGTTCTTGCGCAAGTAAATTTACAGTAAAGCATCGGAACAGAGGGCTTCTTGTGCAAGAGTTATTCCTCTCCCCATGAGGAATAAGTCCTCTTGTGCAAGAGCTTTTGCGCAAGAAGACAGTGTGGACAGGCAACAAGGGTTTCTTGCACAAGAAACCCCTCTGGCTAAAATGGCCATCAGAGCTTTCTTGTGCAAGAGAACATCCACACTGCCATGGACGCTCTTGCGCAAAAGCACATCTCTTGTGCAAAAGCACATGGCAGTGTGGACGCACTCTTGCGCAAGACCTTTTGCACAAGAACTTTTGTGCAAAACAGTTCTTGCGCAAAAACCCTGCAGTGTAGATGTAGCCCAGGTTTGTGGGTTACACATACAGCCCAGGGGAGGAGTGCTACACACACACACACACAGGGCTGCAGTGAGCAGGCTTAGCTGCACAGGGAACCGATTCCTGCAACAAGACCCTGGACCGGCGGAGTCACTGCTGCCAGCCGCAGGGGGTTGAAGAAGTGAGAGGAACAGCATGAAGACAGACAGGGTCATGCCCCCATTCCCTTCTGACAGCCCCATTCTTCATCCACAGCACGCCTCTGTTCCTGTCCTCCTTCATCCCCGGGTAGCAGTGCGCCCCTCTCACGTTTTAAAACCAGTAGGCTCGGAGGCTCACCACTGCTCCGTGCAGACCGCACTGAACCCATCGCTTTCCAAGTATCCTCCCACACACTAGAGCACTAGCCCTCCAGACTTACCCAAGGACCTGACAGCCCAAGCATGATGGAAGCAGCGCCCAGCGACGGCACAGAGGCAGCAAAGCGATTCCTTCCGATCCAAGCCACAAGTGATCAGCTGCACTGTCGCACAGAAAGCTGTCTGGGGCCAAAGCTTCTAAGTGACTTTGGAGCCTAATTCCCATTGACGCTCACACAAGTGTCACTCCATACGCACAATTGTATTTGCATGCGTCCTGTTGTTTTTACCCCACGGAACTCCCTCCACACTTCTGATTTACATAGGTGCAGGACTTGCCTACATGCAAAAAAGCTGCTTCAGCATAAGTACGTTTAAACAAGAGGCGGGGAACTTTTTTGGAGTCGGGGGGCTGCGGATCCCCCGAAAAATCAGTCGGGGGCTGTACACAAGTGAGAAGCGCATAGTCAATCTGTGGAACTCCTTGCCTGAGGAGGTTGTGAAGGTTAGGACTACAACAGGGTTTAAAAGAGAACTAGCTACATTCATGGAGGTTAAGTCCATGAATGGCTATTAGCCAGGATGGGTAAAGAATGGTGCCCCCAGCCTCTGCTTGTCAGAGGGTGGAGATGGATGGCAGGAGGGAGATCGCCTGATCATTGCCTGTTCGATTCACTCCCTCTGGGGCACCTGGCATTGGCCACAGTCGGCAGACAGGACACTGGGCTGGATGGACCTTTGGTCTGACCCAGTATGGCTGTTCTTATGTTCTTAAGAAAACCCCCTGAAACCCTCACTGATGTGACCCCCAACTGAGAAGAAGACACTCCCCACACACCCCTCGCACACCAGAGCCTGGGAGGGACCAAGCTAGTAAATAGTGTGCTCCAGCACCACCCAGGAATGGCGGGGGTGGGGAGGCCTGGAGCGCCACCCTGAGCTCCCCAATGCTGGCGGGGGGGGGGGGGGGGGGGCCTCATAGCCTCGGGGGCTGGATCCAGGCGAGCCAGGAGCTGCATCCAGCCCCCAGGTCTTAGGTTCCCCACCCCTGATTTAAAACGGATGTAATTGCATTAATCGTGTGCTCATGCTGTTGCAAGCCACGTGGCGGAAATCAGCATCAGGCATGAGAATTGCTTTGCCAGGCCCTGGGTCGATATTTATATGGCGTCTTAATCTCTTACAGCAATTTTATCTCCTGGTGACTCACTGACTTCCATGCAGCTATGCTTGACCTACACCTGTCTGAGGAGGGAGGGTGGGGGAGAAATCAGACCCAGGTAACTAGTAACCCCACACTATCTTGGCTTCACCCACGAAACACTAAACTCATTTGCAATATTTACCGGGGAAGGGGTGGGAAATTTCAAGGTGACCAGGCCTGCCACAGCTCTGCACTCCCCCCTCCTTCTGACAGAGTGTGAGAAGGTCACCTCCCAGGGCCCTAAGCAAATATTCCCAATGTGTGTCACAGGTGAGGACTGCCGGCTAAGCTGTTGAGCAGATTGGGTAGGAAGTCCCTGGCAGGCCACCCAGTTTGAATGCCTTCTAAACTTCCAGGCAGTCAGCAACCGCTCCTAATCTGCTCTCCAGAAGCCAGGGACAAGGGTTAGAGAGCGTGCTGCAGGGGCAGGATTGGAATAATACTGTCCGGCTCCAATTGCTTCATAAATCTTTCCCAATTGCTTTTCCTGGGCAATAAGAGGATAATGAGACTGAGTTATTATTGGAGCTACTGGAGTTCTCCAAGGACGTCAATCCTGTTGCAAAACGGACTGCAGGGAGGTGGAAAAAAACCAGTGTAAACAGCTTGAAGACATGGAACAGAAAAAAATTTAAAGCGGCTATAAGGGCCTATAGGCTATCATAGAATCCTAGGGCTGGAATGGTGTCTATACTGAAGAGCTTAACTCGAAATAAGCTGCGCAAATTGTGCTATGTCAATTGTGTAGCTTATTTCAAAATAGCTTATTTCGAAATAGGGAGCATCTACACAGCACTTATTTCGAAATAGAGCACTCTTCCTCCCTCTTCCCTTAGTCCTTGTACAATGAAGGTTACAGGAGTCAGAGTCCTCCAGCTTGACAATATTTTGACACTATTTCGAAATGACTGCTGGCTGTGTAGACGCAGACGAAGTTACAGGAAAACCCCGAGATGCGACTGCCCAAGTTGCGACTCCCCCTCCCCCCCTGCACTTATAACCATTTTTGTAAGTGCAGAAGGGGCTGAAAACCTCCGACTTACGTCCTCGTCCTGCATTTATGATGCACAATGCCTATCGTAAAAGAGGGTTCACCACCCTCCTAGTGAAATAGTTTTTCCTAATATCCAACCTAGACCTCCCCCACTGTAACTTAAGACCATTGCTCCTTGTTCTGCCATCTGTCACTATTAAGAACAGCCTCTCTCTACAAGGGCTGTACACGGCCGCTTACCAGTTTAGTAACTGAGTGCCTTCCGAGACAATAGCAACAGTCACGTCCCCGGATGATTTCATGGCACTTCGCAGAGTAAATGCTCCTCGGGGAAGGGGCTTTGCTTTGGGATTTTAGGATTGTGAGGGGTGGCCAATAAAGCAGCCTGCAGGCTGGTTGCTTTGCTAGGGTAAGACCCTGGCAGACTGATAGATGCTCTGTTTACCTGAGCATCCTCAGATACGGCCACTCACAGCTCCCATTGGCTGTGGTTCCCCATTCCCAGAAAAATGGGAGCTGCAGGAAATGGTGCGATCCGGGCCACTGCTTCCTGCAGTTCCCATTGGCCAGAAATAGCGAACCGCAGCCAATGGGAGCTGCACACAGCTATACCGGAGGACATTCAGGTGAACAAAGTGTCTGACGGCCCACCGGGGCTAACCCTAGTGAACCACATCCAACCGGCAGGTTGCTACTTACCCACCCCTGGGCTAGAAGGAGGGGTCAGTGTTGTGTTAGGGGGCAGGGAGAGGAAGGTGATATTAGGGACCACCTGCAAACAGGATGTTAAGTAACGTGTATTTGTGTAAACATAACTGCTGGATTTTTTTAGCGGTTATATGTTTACATGTGGGGAGGGTGCCGACAGGAGCCAGTGCCTGCGGGAGCCAGCTTGTAAGCTGGCTCCTACCTGCCCCATCTCCTGCTGTCTCTGATAAAGAGGCAGCAGTGCAGGAGGCTCTCCAGGAGCCGATACATGTGGGGAGCCAGCTTGAAAGCCGGTTTCCCACATGTACTGGCTCCCAGAAGCAGCCTGAGGCCGGCAGTGGTAGCTGCCCCCACAGGCGGAAGGCGTGATTAGCGCCCCTGCCTGCACGGCCAATGGCCGTGATGTAATCGGGTGCCTGGGTGCCCCGTGACATCATCATCGGGCACCCCAGGAACCCCTTTGAAGGCAGCGCCTTAGGTGACCGCCAAGTCTGCCTATGCTCACTGGCCGCCCTGCTGGCTCCCGCTTGCCCCTTCACCTGCCTGCCACAGGTGTAGCGGGGGGGGGGGAGGAGTGCCCGTGCTTATCGGTTAATCATGTAAATGGCTACATGCTAACATCCCTACTTGCAAATACATCAGACTGAAAATTCCATGCCCATTCTTCATTTATGTCAATCTGCATCAGAAGGGGACGCTACTGATTTACACCCTTTGAGGATCTAGACTTTAGGTGCAAATTTTGTTCTCAAAGAAGTGTTTCTCCTGGAAGCCACAGCAGACTTTTAGTCCACCCACAATGATGGTTTTTCATAAATATTTGTGTGAGGCTTGCCACATTCCACAGAGGAAACAGGCCAACCCCAGTGAAGTTAAGGAAGCTACAGAGGGCGGATTAATTTGATCCTGTGAATTTAACTAAAAGATTTGCTCCCCACAGATCTGAACTCCGCTGGGGTCATATCACGTAATGTCCAAAAACTAAAGAGTGAGCACACACCAAAGTGATGAGTCAGAGAAGTGGTGGATTATTTGTGTCTCAAATCACAAAGGATTGTGCAAGAGGGTTGAATGAGGCTTTGCAAATACACAGAGGGATACAGCGTCCTAGGAGAATGGCAAGGGCTGCTTCCCATTAAGAAACAAAAGCTATACAGCGCTCTTCCAGATTCTGACCACGGCTAGCTGCCTTGTGGGTCTATCCCCAGGTATTCCTGCACCTATTCAGGAATCACTGTCCTCCCCGGCATGAAAAATGGAGACTGGCCATCAGAGTTTTGGGGCTATGACTTGATGCAAGAATTCCCACTGTCCCCATACGACAGGTACATGACAATATGCAAATACTCATGCATCCTACCCTGGCTCTGCCGCTGATTGGGTAACCTCAGAGCTCATATCCTCCTTTAAAAAAAAAAAAAATCGCCATGAGCTCTCTAATAACCAGTGAATCAGGACCTTGGTTTTATTTCTCGCCCCAAACATTCTGTAAAGATAATACAGCCCTTCGGAAAATAGCGCTCATTATTAAACCCCTTGAAAAAGTCTAGACATCGGCGCTGTTTCCCAATACCGGAAGTATCCCGAAATAGCTCTTTTGTGTCTTTAAACGCACCCGTTATTTCGAAATAGATTTTGAAATAACGGGCACTCTATTCTGGCGTCCCTGTGAACTTCCTTCCACGAGGGTTAAGGGATTTGTTGGAATAGCACTTGATTTCGAAATTTTTGAAATAAGCTATTCTGAAATTCAATCACAATAAGATGTGCAATTTGCGTAGCTCCGATTGCGTATCTTATTCTGACCTACAGGGGCAGGGTCGACGCACCCTAAATGTCTTCAGTACCAAATGATACATACCTGTGATAAACACTGCTCATTACTTTCCATGGTACAGTCCACACCACCACCAAGGGCTGCCCTAAAAACTCTTCCCACAAGCAGGGGCGTCCCTTAGGGCTGCAGTTCTCCAACACTTTTCAGTCTGCGGCCCCCAAAAGGAGCCTCAGCCCACTTCACATATACTCCAGGGCTGGCATTACACTACAGGAGCAGGCTGGGCAATGCCCGGGCTGGGGGGCTTGTAAAAAGCTCAGCTGCTCAACCTTCCTCTTCAGGCCTGGGGAAAGGGGGCTTTGGGGGTGAGGCCCAAGCAGCTTCATGCCAGCTTCCGCTTGGCAGCCCCCTGAAACCTGCTTGGCCTCCCTCCCCGAGGGGCCTCAGCCTGGTTGAAAGCTACGACACCAGGGCCTTTGCTGTCGCTCTGACCCAGACACCACGGTGAGGGGCGGCCGCCTGAAGGCTGATCCTCTGCGGGGCAGGGGCGTGTGGCTGTTTCCCTCGGAGCCTGCCCAGGAGGAAGCCGGGGAGCTGGGAGCCAAAGGCGGCCCCGGCCCCGGGCTCCAATCAGACCCGGGAGGCTTGGCCGGCTGCCCTATAAATGCAAAGCAGGGGCGGGTGGCCGAGCGACAGCGCCTGTGGGCTTCCCCGGGAAGGCGGCGGGAGCCGGGCAGCAGCTGGGAGGAGCCCGCGGACCATGCCCCTGCGCGCCAAGCCCCTCACCTCCTTCCTCATCCAGGACATCCTGCGCGAAGGCGGCGCGCCGGGGCCCGGGCCGGCCGCGCGGGGCAGCGCCGGCTCCCCGGCCCGGCTCCCCGCAGCGCCCCCGCCAGAGGAGCCGGCGGCGCCCCTGGAGCAGCCAGGCGCAGGTAAGCGGGGTCCCCCGCCGCGCGCGCAGGACTTTCCCACGCTCCCATGGCGCGCGGAGCCCAATTCCTGGGGCTCTAGGGGGCGGGGGACCCCCCTCCAAAGCAGTGGCGCATAAGAGGGGTGTCTGTACTAGCCACTGCCTAGAAATCCCCCCTCCCTGCAATAGCTCTGCTCCTAGCCAGCTGGGAGCGTTGGGCCCTTGCGAACTTGGCATTTTTTTTTTTTAAAAAGCTAGGATAGTGCATTAGTTTATGAAAAGGGGGGGGGGGAGAAGAGGCCCCCCCTCCCAAGCTCTAATCCAGCGGCCTGAAACAAGAGCTCCCTCCCTTAGCACCCCACTGGTAAAATCAGCTGCCTTCAGCCTTGGTGACTAAGTCTAACAGGAGTAAACGCTGGGACAGGGATTGGCTTTTGGTTCTGTGTCCATCACCTAGGACAAGGGAAATCTTAATTGGGATGCCACAATTAATAACAGAAGAGGGTGTTGATTCACTTTAACGGGCATGAGGTGATATTGTTGCACCTGCTGACTAATAGGTGGTTTTTTTTAAGATGGTGGGTTTCTGGGATGTGTACTTCCAGGTTGGGCTAGTAAAACTTAAAGGTAGCATGGCATCCCCTTTAAAGAATGGGGACACTTAAACAGTGAGTTTGTCTAGCATGCACAGCTGAGGGAGGGGTTGAGACAATCTGGTACAAAGTCCATATATTTAAAGAATGGTTTAAGAAACTTACCACTGCACTCTCTAGGGAACATGGAAGTCTCTCCCCATTGTTTCAGAGGGCGAGCCGTGTTAGTCTGTAACTTTAAAAACAAGTAGTCCTGTGGCACCTTGTAGCATCATGAGCTTGTGTGAGTAAAACCAGCCCATCTGATGAAGTGGGTTTTACCCATGCGAGCTCATAATGCCATGTATTTTTTGTTTGTCTCTACAGTGCCACAGGATTACTCCTTGTTTTTAAAGTTACAGACTAACACGGCTCCCCCTCTGAGACCTTCTAACATGCAAGGCACTGCATTCAGCCCTATTAAGTGGAAAGCCATCAACCACAAAGAAATGCCCATAGCCAGCACAGCTGATGAAGTGGGTTCTCCCTCCCTGTATATCAAAAAAATCAAACACATGTAAGCCTGTTAGGGAAGGTACTGATCTATTATGCCTTTACAGCATCTAGCACAATCCAGCCCCAGTCCTAACTTGGATATTCAGACACTAAGAAGGCAAGACATTTTAATTGCTTTCTCCTTAAAAAGGTGACATTCGGTCTAAAGTTTAGGTTCTAGTCAGACATTACAAAACTAAAGATTGAGAAATGTTTCAAAGAACTTTTTTTAAAAAATTACCTTGCAAATTTACTTTTTAAAATCCCTTTTGAACCAGCTCCTCTGTGGGGGTAAATTTGCACAGCTTCACTGATTTCAGTAGCACTAAACTGATGTCCCAGATGAGGAGTGGCCTGTTTCCACCCCAAATATTTCAGTGTGGGAAACTGGCCTATTTCCATTGTCCAAGCTGAGAGAAATGAGAACCCAAAGTAACAAACAGCATAAATAATGAAAATTCATTTGATTTTTAAGGCTCTTTCTGTTTTAGTAATTGTAGGGGTTAGTCAGTACCATGTCTCTTTAAGGACTCTTTCAGACAGTTTTAATTATGACAAGAAGGGCTTGATCCTGAAAAGGGCAGAGCTCTTCCACAGCCTTCGATTAGAGCTGAGGGTGCCCAGCTGGATTGGGGCTGACCTGACCGAATTGTTTCCAGTAGAATCCGATTAAGGCGAAGTGTCTGGTTGGTACCTCTGAGCTGTGATGGCCATCAACAATGCCTAATTGCTTCGCTCTGCTTGGTCACATCAAAGCCAGCCTGTATTAGTGTATCTTTCACGGGGCAGCCAGGGAACCTCTTTATCTCTCAACTTGCTTGGCCATAGCACCACACAGAGCAGCTTCCAGGAGATGCACTTCTCTTGTTACCCTGGATTTCTCAAGAGTTTGGACTCCCAACTGAATGGGTCACCTGTGTACGGATCCAGATCCTGTGTCCCCATGGACATCCACTGGGAGCTTTGCCACTCACTGGGATAGGGGCAGAACTGAGCCAAGAACCCTGACTCTCAAACCTGGGTGTCTTCATTTGGTCTGTCAATTAAAGCAGTGGAAACTAGCAATACCTTTATGGAAGTCAGTGGAATGTCTAGGGGAAGAAAACTGGGCACTTAATTTTATACTGATCTTTCTGAATAAGGGTTCTTTTATGTGATGGCCTGATTTCCATGATAGTAGCAGGCACCTAGCATCTCTGATAATCATTCCCACTCTTATGGGAGCCCAATTTACACCTGGGTATCCATCTTTGAAAATGTTGGCTACTGGCTACACATTAGTAGGACTGCATGCAGAACTAAGGAGACAGGCCTTAAAAATGCCCTCTGCCAATAGAAGGGCAGGATCTCTTTTGGTTTTGTTTTTTAATTTGCTGTAGCACTGCCATCTGAGCCTTTGGGGTGTGCACCAACTTCACATTTCTAACTCTTCTCTGAGGGTAGAAACTGATGCTCGTAAAACAAAAGCTGAGATAATCAAAGGTGCGTGAGGGCTTTGAGAAATCCCAACTATTGCAAGACTCAAAAAATATCCCAAGAGTTGGCAGCCTTGTATTTGTATTAACAATATGCCTAGGAGCTCCACTCAAGACCCCATAATGGCACAATCACAGAAGAAAAAGCTTCAGGGGGTAGCCAAGTTAGTTTGTAACTGGAAACAATAAACAGGCTTGCTGCACCTTAGAGACTAAACACAAAGATGGTATCATGAGCTTGTGGGCACAACCCACTTCAGATGAATGCAGTTCTTAAAGGTCCAGTTCCTAAATAAATAAGGGGGAGGGGAGGAGAGAAGGAAAAGAAAAGGGGAAGTGTCCATGCTACATGAAGCGGATAGAGACAGTATTAATTGTTAACCTATTGTTTGGTTCTTATGATTTCATTAGGATGTAGAATGTAGCAGACCATCCAGCCAATGTCTTTGTTCATACCTCTGTTAGGAATCCAAACTTGTAAATGAAGTTAAGGTCTAAGACTTCCCTGTGGAGTTGGCTTGTGAAATTGGCCTGAAACAATACGGTGACTGAGATCCATTAATGAGTGCCTGGGAAAGTTAAAAAGTTCCAACAGGTTTCTGTGTTGCCCTTTCGAATATCTGATGTGTCCATGAAGTCTCTTGTAAAGACTGGCCAGTTTGGCCAAGGTACATAGAGGGGCGCTGCTGGCATAGATCATACTAGTGGATGTGCAGTTACATAAGCCGCTGATGTGGCTTGGTTCTATGATACTGCTTGTGTAGATGTGTGGACAGAGTTGGCACTGGGGGTTCATTGCAGGGCTGGGTTCCTGGATGAGTATGATGGAGGTGTGCTACGTGGTTGCTGGAAAGGACTTGTCTGTAGGCAAACAAGTCCTTTTCAGCAACCATGTAGCACACCACCATACTCATCCAGGAACCCACCCCACTCCCATGGGGGGGGTGACAGGGGAGAGGAGGGTGGTGCCTGGGAGCCATGGGGAGCAAGGAGCCATGTATGCCTCTGGGAGTGGGGTGCCAAGTGCCCCACCTCCATTCCCCTCATGACCAGACTCCCACAGCACACGCCATAGCCCAGAAAATCCTTTTGACATTCTTTTCCCCTCCCCCCCCATTTTAGGGATGTGAATGGTAAGTGTGGGGTTGCTCCAGCCCCTGCTGGTCAACCACTGATAGGGGGCTGCTCCAGCCCTGCAGAGCCTGCCACAGATTCTGAGGAGGGGGTGCTCGAACCTGGCCGAAGCAGCCCTTGTCTGCAGTGTGCCCAAGCTGCGCCCTCCACCCAGCCTTGTTTAATCAATTAACCAGTCAAACATAGTGTAGCCAGCTAACTAATACAATGGGATTTTTACATCCCTACCCTGTATCCCAGGGCTGCTGACTTTAAAGAGGTTCTAGTATATCAATTCGGGGGAGGGGGAATTGTAAGCAAAAGCTTTTCCAATGTTTAACAGCTGTAAAAATGTTGCCAGGATGAAATGTGCTCTCAGGAAAGAGCCTGTGAACCAGCTATACTGGTTCCTTTCCTCATGTATAACTCCCCTCTTCCTTCCCTCAGAGGCACCTACAGAGACCTGTCTGTCGGACTGTGAAAACCCTCTGAGAGCCTCACCAAGTCACCAGAGAGCCCCAAAGCAGCAAAAGCGGTCGCGGGCGGCCTTCTCCCACACCCAGGTCATCGAGTTAGAAAGGAAGTTCAGTCGTCAGAAATATCTGTCCGCCCCAGAGCGCGCTCACCTGGCAAAGAACCTGAAACTCACGGAAACCCAGGTGAAAATCTGGTTCCAGAACCGAAGGTACAAAACCAAAAGGAAGCAACTCTCCTCGGAGCTCAGTGAACTCGATAAGAACTCTGCTCTCCCGGTCCTGAGAGAGGACAACCCCTCCAGAGCCTCTGTGATTTCGGTGTATAACAGCTACCAATACTATCCCTGCCTGTACTACTTGAATGGCTGGAGTCCCTCTCTGTGGTAACCAGGCTAAAGACCCTTTTTCCCTTTTGAAAAATTGACCTTTTTTTTCCCTCTTAATGGGGGGAGGGGAGAAGAAGCACTTCTGCCCAGAGTTTCAGTGATGCTGCTTTTCACCCTGTAGGTCCTTTTTCCTTTTCAGGGAACTCACAGGTTCTCAGCACTGTTACACATCTAAACCATTTTCCATTGCACGATTGCTGTGCTCTGGTGTAGCACTTACCATTGGTAAGTCTTAGGCTTTGTCTACACTGGCGGGTTCTTGCACAAGAACAGCCATTCTTCCGCAGAGCGTCCACACCACCCACCCACTCTTGTGCAAGAAGGTTTACAGTAAAGCATGGTAGGAGAGGACTTCTTGCACAAGAGCTACACTCTTTTCTAACAGGTGTACACTGTCTTGCGCAAGAGGGTAGTGTGGATGCGCGACAGGGGTTTCTTGGCCATTTTAGCCATAGGGCTTTCTAGCGCATCAGAGCTTTCTTGCGCAAGAGCATCCATACTGCCATGGATGCTCTTGTGCAAAAGTACATCTCTCACATGGCAGTGTGGACGTGTTCTTGCGCAAGAAGCCACCCCTGTAGACATAGCCTTAGCGTTTGAAAAGTTGTTCTCCAGAGGGGGAAACTGAGGCACAGAGCAATGAGGTGATTTGACCAAAGCCATCCAGTGACAGTCAGGAATAGAATGCAGGTCCACCAGGTACAAACCAGTGTTCTATCCACTAGACCATAGCATCTGCCTCTTTCATGCACTCAAGTCAATGGGACTCTGGCTTCTATGTGCTTAACTCTCTAGAAAATGAGACACAGGTGCTTTGGAAAACTTTAACCCTAGATCAGTCAGTAAACTAAACCATGATGGCTTTGCACAGCAAATGTCTCTGTATATTCCTCTGGGACCCTCTGACCCCATGAGGGAGCCCAGATAGTTAAATATATCAAACAGAACATAGGTGGGGCACTGAATGGGGGGGGGGATTCTGCATTTTTTTCCATTACATGGGAACTAAAAATCATCTAGTCATCCTGTAAAGACTACAAGACTTATTAGAACTACATCTCCAACCCCATTTGAACTATTGTCATGCACTGACCAGTTCATGACATGTGCCCTACTGCACTTAACTGGCTAGAATTAAACTGCACATCTGTGTCATAGCATCCATACTGTTAGTTGAAGTAGTCTCATTTAGCTCAAGTGGTAAAGCCCTGTGACTTGAAGTAGAAAGCTTGCTGTTCTAGCTCTCTCATAGTGATGTGCTGCATAGTAACAAACATGAAATATTAGGGGGCTACAGATTTTTTTTACCATATGCAATAAATATCAGGGGCAGGATCTTCAGCTGGTATAAATCAATTCTCTGATTGTGGTGGAACTGCCACTTGACACCTGCTCAGTGTCTATACCCTATTCACCAGTGTACCGCATCACTAACTTAGCAGCACCTACCAAAGCAGATGATAAAGAACTCAATGACAGATTTTTTTGTATATTCACATTGCCTCTTTGAACATTAACACAGGCTAGCTAGTACAATACATTCTAAATTTTTAACTGTTAGGAAGGCTGAAAGAAGCAATTCTGTTGGTAAAACTAGATGACACAAAGCAGCCTAATGCTTTAAAAGGCTTGCTGGCTCAGTATTACTGTAAAGTTTTCATGGCACAGGGTTAAATGGATATTATTCATGCTTATCGTTTGAACAGACTAACAGAGGTGATTCCTGCTTCAGGTTGATACATAACCTACTAATGCAATGGTGCTGAGCACCTTCTGATCTGACCTTTAGTGGGAAATAAACTACAAGGTGCTGAGCTATCTCAGGGCAAAATGGACTAAAGCTTCTATGCACAATGGCTAAGTAAATAGCATTTCTTTGCATTAGCAAAGTAGCAGTGATGGGTTTAGGAGCAAAGAGCTTGAGGTAACACCTATTGTGACGGAAAGAAGTTTTAAAATAGAAATGAAATGGGAAGGAAATTACCTTAAATCATTTGAGTGGGCTAAACACTCAGTTAAGCTAGGTCTACACTAGCAGCTTCTTGCACAAGAACAGCCGTTCTTCTGCAAAAGCTTGCCGGCTGTCTACACTGCATGAGCGTTCTTCCAGAAGTAAATTTACAGTATAGTGTTGTAAAACAGGGTTTCTTCCGGAAGCGTTATTCCTGTCCCTATGAGGAATAAGCCCTCTTGCACAAGAGCTCTTCCAGAAGAGGCCAGTGTAGACAGGCAACATGAATTTCTTACACAAGAAGCCCCTATGGTTAAAGTGGCTATTAGAGCTTTCTTGCACAACAGTGTGTCTACACTGCCATGGATGCTCTTGTGCAAAAACAAGATGCTCTCTTGTGGAAGAGTTTTTGCACAAGAGGCTGCCAGTGTAGACATAGGCCTAGTGTAACACACACAGCATACACCTATACTGCAGCCACCTTCTGCAAAAGCTTATGCAAATGAAGCAGAGTAGAATATCACCATGCTTCATTTGCATAACTAGCAGTGGCTTTTGTACAAAAAGGAGCCGTGTAGATGGCTCTTTTTCTGCAAAAATCCCCTCTTGTGCAAGAGCTGTTCTTCCGGGGAGGGGGGGAAGGGGGGGGGGAGAGGAATAATGGCTCTTGTGCCAGAGGGGGTTTTTGCAGAAAGCCATCTACACTACTCCTTTTTGCACAAAAGCCTCATGCCCAAATGGCCCCTAATTATGCAAATGAAGCATGCCAATTGCTAATCTGTGCTTTATTTGCATATGCTTTGTGGAAAAGAGGTGCAGTATAGACATAACCCTAGTGTGGTTCATTGTCCCATGTAGTGGTACTTAGACCACTTACAGACAGAGATAAGAACAAGGGAGGTCTATAGCTTAAGTTGTGAGCTAGCTGGCTTTATAGTTCAAGCTATAGAGGCTCTTATACTAAGATCCAGAGGTCCCCGGTTCAAATCTGCCTGATTTCATTAGAACTATGCCAATTTACACCTCCTGAGCATAATCTATCCAAATCTTTTCAAGTGATTTCACCACTGCAGCACCTGAGTTCATCCTACAGAGAATTAAAAACCCACAAGCCAAAGACTTATTTTCCTTTCCCCTCCCCTCTCCTGCCACCAGAATGGTAATTGTAAAACGTTTATTTTCAGAGGCAACAGGGCAAAGTAATAAACTTTATTGGACCAGCTTCTATTGGTGAGTCAGGCTGACACAGATCTTCTCAGGTCTGGGAAATTTTTAGAATGTTATTTTTAATGAACATAATTAAAAAGTGATCTTTTTTCCCCGTCTTCTGCCTCCCCCCCCCCACCCCCCCCCCAGTCTGGCTAAGGCCACCACACATACAAGTATGTCAGCAGTATCATGGCTATATCTACACTAGGACATTATTTCAAAAAAATTTGAAATAACTCCCGTTCTCATGACATGCAGAAGTTCTTATTTTGGAAAAAAATAGGCTTGGTAGTGTGGACGCGCCACTTGTTATTTTGAAATAACTCCCTAGTGTAGACCTAGGCTAGGGGATTCCTGTCACAAGGAAGGATTACTTATGGGAGTAAAAGTTTGCAGGGTCAAACCCATTAAGGTGAAGAATTCACCAATACCCTGGATTTATGGTCACTCACGGCCACTGCGTAAATTATTGAAATGCATGGAAGAAGAATGGCTTGTTTTCTAACTAGTTGGAATGTTACTCCTAGTATCTCTAGATAACATTTTTCCTCCAGCGTGTTCTTTATTTAGAACCTATTCATCGTGAGAGGATTCAGACCTTTCTCTCAGTCAGCATGAAGAGTAGAAGGTCATCTCTGGGCTGTTACAATTTGTTTCAGCCTCAAGCACGCTGCTTATCCACTTTCCAAAAGAAGTGATCGTTCACTACTTAGAACAGCAGTCATGACTCACGGGAGGAGCCCCTCCCCCCCCATCAATGGGGTAACTCAAAAGAGTAATAGCTGCAGGACCAAGCCTGCGGTGCAGAAATGCAGAGGCATTTTTTTAACCCAATTAGCCATGCCTTGCACCTTGTGGTGTCATTTGCACCAGTGCAAGGAAGGTGCAAAATTCGCACCATGCTGATTGACAGGCCAGTTTTGCATTTGTTTAAATCCATACACAGCAGGTTCAAAATGTGGTCTGGTCAGAATTCTTATCCCCCCTCTATCGCTGCAACTCCACTGATCTCCATGAACGGACGTTTGACTCACACCCGTGGAGGTGTCACCTATCCAGCCTGCCTTCAGGCCATCTGCTGCCTCAGTTTCCCTTCACTAAGGTTGGATTGCCCAACTTGCCCAGGAAGGACTTACTGCCATGCTCAAGGAGGGATGTAAAAGGTTAACCAGCAGGGGATGGAGCAGCTCTTTGCCAGCCAGGGGCTGCTCCAGCCCCCTGGGGCCTGCCACAGGTAGGGATTGTTCCAGATGATCAGAGCAGTCCCTGCTTGTGATGTGCCCAGGCCTGCCATGGACACAACTGGCTGGAGCGGCTCCCCCAGCCACCTCCCCCTTTAATTGGTTAACCAGCTAACCAAATAAATGGGATTTTACATCCCTACTTCAACTCTCTTTCCTACACAGGCAACTACCAAGCACACACAGTCCCTCTACCCATCCTACCGCTCCTAGAGGCTTCCCCAGTGCAGGAACGAAGACTCACCCTTTCCTTCAGGCCCACCATGGCTCTCCTTAGAGTTGCCTCTCTCCTAGAGATCAGCTTCCTCCTGCCCAGCAGGGCCTAATAACTGAGCCGGGCTAGCCAGCTCCCCGGCCCTTGGCATAAGAGGAGCCATCAGGTGTCTCCCTCAGGTGGCACAGATGTAAACGCTGACAGGGCTGTGGAGAATTAGGCCCCATCTGCAGGGCATCAATGGATGGGAGCCATTGCTCTTTGGTAGTCATGGGAACTGAATAGCCCCTTGGATAGTCCATGGGAGGCTCAGCTGCGCTCCTGGTTTGTGACCTCAGACCAGGCCTTCCCGGCCGCGCTCTGAGCTGCCCACACTTGGCCTTTGTATGAAATCCACCCGGTGCCAACGGTTATTTTTTTGTATATATATTTTGATACTGTTTTCCCAATGTGTGCATTGTACTTTGGAATAAAAAGCTTAAGGTCTGTACTAGAAATAGGCCTCCCTGGGGTTTATTTTTTAAAATCTCCGCTGTGTCCCGGGTTCCTGTATTTGGCCCAAGCGCCCTGGGCCAGCGTAGCTCTGGAGAGTCAGGATCCCTTCCGTAGGGTCCGGTTCCAGGAAGCAGCAGTTGCATGGAGTAGCTTCTCCATGCGAGGGAGGAAGGCGAGCCCGCAGCATGACTCAGCCCTCCGAAATGGGAGTGGATCGGGTGGGTTAAGGGTCATGGCTGCGGGCCAACCCCTGATGCACAGCTAATAGCACGGAAAGGCTGCACAGATAGGACCTGATGGGAGTCTCCCCAGAGCTCAGTGGAGTTTGGATCCGGCTCCAGAGAGCTCATGCTGTATCCTTCAGATGTCACGGATGCGTCTCTCCGCCTAAGTGCTCTTCACTCTGCCTTTCATAGGGAAAATGCCTTCATCAGCAGAGTGCTTCGGTGGCCTATTTCCAGAAACCAGGGCTGGGGCTCTCAAAGCCCAGGGGTGAGGAACCTTTTTTGGTTGGGGGGGCCATGGACCCTCAGAAAAATCAGTTGGGGGCTGTGCAAAAATCCCACCTCACTGATGTGGCCTCCAACTGAGAAGCAAAAAGACACTCCCCGCATTCCCCTTGCACACCAGGCTAGTAGATTTCGTGGGCAGCCCCCAGGCTCTTCGGTGGGGCCAAAACAGGGGTTCAATGTGTGGGAGAGGGCTGCTAGGGAGCAGATGTGGGGTCTGGGTGGGAGGGTGCAGGAGCCAGCTGGGGATTGGGGATGGAGGGTGGGAGGTAGGGCGCAGGAGCAGAGGGGGATGCAGGAGAGTCTGGGGGGAGGTAGGATGCAGGAGTGGAAGGGGGTGCAGGAATGGGATGGAGATGCAGGTTCTAGGCAGGAGAGAGCAGCAGTGGGCTGGGCAAGAGAGGGGTGCTTACCTGTTGCAGCTGCCCATCGACACACATGGCTCCATGTCCCTGCCACTCCCAGGTACTGCCCTCTGCTGCACCTATGGGTGGTGATTTTGGACAATCAGACCAGCAGGGGAAAGCCTCCTCTGCCATTTCCCCAACGGGGGTGGGGGAGAGAGAGGAGGGGAAGCAGCAGCCTGCAGAATTGCTTCCTCCCCTCCCCGCCAGGCAGAGGCCATGGGTTGGATCCAGCTCCAAGCTTGTCTGACTCTGGTCTTTGAGGTTTGCACCCTCCCCAATTCCAACCCCACAGTGGAAGGCTACGTCTACACTGGCATGATTTTCCGGAAATGCTTTTAACGGAAAAGTTTTCCGTTAAAAGCAGTTTTGGAAAAGCGCGTCTAGATTGGCAGGACGCTTTTCCAGAAAAGCACTTTTTGCGGAAAAGCGTCCGTGGCCAATCTAGTCACGCTTTTCTGCAAAAAAGCCCCGATCGTCATTTTCGCAATCGAGGCTTTTTTGCAGAAAACACTACTGTGCTGTCTACACTGGCCCTTTTCCAGAACAGTTTTCTGGAAAAAGACTTTTGCCCGAACGGGAGCAGCGTAGTTTTTCCGGAAAAGCACTGATGATTTTACATTAGATCGTCAGTGCTTTTCCGGAAATTCAAGGGGCCAGTGTAGACAGCTGGCAAGTTCTTCCGGAAAAGCGGCTGATTTTCCGGAATAACTTGCCAGTGTAGACACAGCCGAAGAGTGTGGGGAGGAGGGAGGGACTGCAGTGCTTCTGTGTGGCTTATCAGTTAATCGTTTAAACAACTCTACACTAACGTCCCAACTCACTACACTTCCTTCTGCCTCCAGCCGCAGAGCAGAAGGAAGGGTGGCAAGACCATATCGTTCCAGTTTTCCTTCTGTGCTTCTGCTGGCAGTGGTACCTACCTCAGAAGGCAGCCCCACCACTAGCAGCAGTGCACAAGGAAAGGTGGCAACACCTCACCATCCCAGCCTTCCTTCTGCGTTGTTGCTGGCAGCGTTGTAGATGTCCGAGCTGGGTTTCCTGCCAGTACCTACCACTCTCTGGCCCCTCAGCATAGAAAGCAGGGCTCCCCCAGCAGTGGCACAGAAGGAAGGGTGGCCGTAGCAGACCATGACAACCTTCCTTCTGCGCTGCAGCTAGCGGAAGGGTTGCCATCCTGGCCTGGTGCCTGACCAGTTGCCACTATCGTTTCAAATTTTCCAGACTCCTGGGTATATGCGGAGAGGATATACACTAAAGGACTGTGTCTAGACTGGCAAGTTTTTCCGCAAAAGCAGTTGCTTTTGCAGAAAAACTTGCCAGCTGTCTACTCTGGCTGCTTGAATTTCTGCAAGAACATTGACGAGCTCATGTAAGAAATCAGTGCTTCTTGTGGAAATACTATGCTGCTCCTGTTCGGGCAAAAGCTTTTGCGCAAAAGGGCCAGTGTAGACAGCTCAGATTTGTTTTGCGCAAAAAAGCCCCGATGGCGAAAATGGCCATTGGGGCTTTTTTGCGGAAAAGCGCGTCTAGATTGGCACGGACACTTTTCCGCAAAAAGTCCTTTTGCGGAAAAGCGTCCGTGCCAATCTAGACGCTCTTTTCCACAAATGCTTTTAACGGAAAACTTTCCGGAATGCTTTTGCGGAAAATCATGCCAGTCTGGACGCAGCCAGGGAGTCTGAGATAAAAGGTGGATTGTATTTGTCAAGGAGTATCAGCATTACTTGTCCCAGACATATGATTTTTGCCTGTGTTCCAAGGAGCATGCCTGCCCACACACACACCTTGGCACCCGTAGTTCAGCAAAAGCTGATTGTGGGAAGTATGTCACCCATCATAATGGGAGTAGGCAGGCAACCTGCAGATTCTTTTGCAGTTCTTGCCAGCTTTGGCTGGACTCCTGCTGAGAGACAGCGGACACTCGAGTCCTTTTATAATTTTTCCTCCGTTTTGCAACTCTTTCCTCCAAGTGCTTTTCTACAAGGGACGGTCAGGCTTCCACCTTATATTGTAATGCCAAGCACCAGGACCCAAAGGAAAAAGGGCTGTAATGTACTGGTATCCAAATAATCCAGGGTTAAGGCACCAATGACAACAATAAGTATGGCAAAGTAAACTCTTGCTGTGATAAATTTCCTTTTGATGAATCCCACCCTGGCTATGGGGACATGGTGTTTTCATCAGCTTTAAAAATACAGAACTCCTGTTTGTTTCACTACTAGAATCAGAAGGCGTCATTTCACATCTGTCAATTAGAAAGAGTCATGCTCCACTGCCAACGTATCTATCAGAATTAAACAGTGTCTAAAGCTGACATAACATTTACACTTGTCTCTCTGCCAAACCTTTTAACGCTACTAAAAAAAAAAAAAAGGCCGCCATTGGATAACATAACTGTTGACTAACATTTGCATGCAGTAAACCACAGACTTGGCAAACACCCTCAGGAAGGGAGCCAAGGAAATATTCTGTTTGACCTAAAACAACATTTGCAAAGCAGAGTGGTGGGAACAAGTTAACTCGTATGGACTAACAGTGCGGGGGAGGGGAGAAAGATAAAGAATATAATAGCTCAGATCAGTTCTTCATCAAACACAATATCCTGGCTCTGCAAGTGCCCCTGACCACCTACGTAAGAGGAAGGTGCAAGAAATCTTGTAGCAGGGAACTATGGGAAAGTTTTCTCTGAGCCCCAAAAGTTAAAAGCTGGTTTAAACCCTGACGCAAGAGAATTTCAATCTTTTGAAAAACCCTTTCCCATGGACTTGGATTGTTTCACCCTATGACGATGCTGCAGGACCAAGCAGGAGAACCTAATGGGGTGAACAAGGAAGCGTAGCCAATGGGCTGTGTCTCCAAACACTCGTGGCCTAATGCGGAGAGGTTGCTGAACACTCCAGCTGAACTGCAAGGGTCCAGCACCTCCCACAGGCAGGCCCTTCAGGATCAAATATAGGGTGAAATCAATCCCCGGGCAGAAGGGTAGCCCAAGACTTGTAGCATCCTTACCTTCTACAGAAGACCTCAGAGTACGGCTTACAGGGAACGTCTGTGCTTTCTACAAGTTGTCCCGGCTCTTTACACGATGAGAAAGATTAGGATCAAATTCAGGCAAATTTTAGGCACATTATCAGCTAGATATTCCATACCTGGAGCAGAACTGGTCTGTCCCATCAATGAGAACTGGTCTTTCCCATCAATTCAAAATCCACATGGAGGCTCCTCTCTGACAAGGACCATACAGGTCTGGGGCATATAGTTCATAAAGTTGCACACATCCCAGTCAGATTATTCTTGATGCTGGAAGGGGTATTTTTCGAAAAGGGGCTGTTGCTAGCCAGGATAAAGACACTGATGACCTAAAATTCTGCATTCCCTGGGCCTGATTTTGAAACACAGCCTCCTGTTTTGCAGGCACAATTATGCATTCCACTTTTTTGCGCCTGTTTTATCCCCCCATCTTGTCTGACACTAGGTGTTGAACCTGAGCTAGAAGCACACGATGCTACCGATTGAGCTGAAGAGTCCAGGTTCTGTGACTAGCACCTGCCACGACCCACAACCTTTGTGGGCTGGCACATGCCACAATGGATTAAACCAGCTGTCCATTTTGGGGACAGATGCTTAATGTTAAATACGTGGTGAAAGATTTGAATGGATGGGGGATAGAGGGTTCAGCCCCTTGCAGGAAGGAAAAGTTCAGCCATGCTAAGCATCCCAGCCATAGTTCTGATGCAGGCTCCACCATGTACAACTAAGAAAAGAAGAAAGGTACTTTGCAGAAATGGCAAACCATAGATTTCCAGACCCTTCCCATGATATCACGTCACCAAGTCTTCAGCAGATTCTTTTTCCTTTTATCCTACTGAAAGAACCGAGGTGGAAAGAGGCTTCGTGCCTTTTATATGGAACATCATGGCGTGAAGGCAGACAAACAGAATAAATCAACACAGGACAGCTACGGAGGCATTTCCAAACATGTCTGGCTGCGATAATTTATAGAGCTATTTGCTCTTAGAAAAGACAGATCAGAGATAAGACAAGTATTTCTACAGGAAACAAAAATGAAACACACATCCATTGGCATTCTGTTGACAATCTCCAGCCCTCCGAAGAAAATCAGAGGAGAAAAATGTAAAAGGCCTTCTTGGGACCTTTTGCACAGTCTCAGCATCCTGAAGCCCAAATTGGCTGACTCCAGTGGAAGGGTAGCAAAGCATCATAGAACCCGTTTCATTTGTGATCTTAGGACAAGAAGGAGGAAGGGCAGGGCAAAGGTTTCTAATCACCTGTTCAGGAACCTCCAGGGTAAATTAGCTAAGGCCAGGACTATACTAGACCTGGAAGGTTGGTTTAAGGTATGCAACTCCAACTATATAAAATATGTAGCTGGAATCAGCTTCCCTTAAGTACTCCTCCTGTTTGTGAGGAGTACTGGCATTGACCGGAGCCACCCTCAGGGTGTGTCTAGACTACATGCCTCCTTCGACGGAGGCATGTAGATTAGCCAGATCGGAAGAGGGAAATGAAGCCGCGATTAAAATAATCGCGGCTTCATTTAAATTTAAATGGCTGCCCCGATCTGCCGATCAGCTGTTTGTCGGCAGATCGGGGCAGTCTGGACGCGATGCGCCGACAAAGAAGCCTTTCTTCATCGGCACAGGTAAGCCTGGTTTCACGAGGCTTACCTGTGCCGATGAAGAAAGGCTTCTTTGTCGGTGCGTCGCGTCCAGACTGCCCCGATCTGCCGACAAACAGCTGATCGGCAGATCGGGGCAGCCATTTAAATTTAAATGAAGCCGCGATTATTTTAATCGCGGCTTCATTTCCCTCTTCCGATCTGGCTAATCTACATGCCTCCGTCGAAGGAGGCATGTAGTCTAGACACACCCTCAGTGTTCAATTTAGTGGGTCTTAACTAGATTGATCTCCAGAGCAGCAAGTGGAGACATGGCCTGCGGTACCTATCTAGCTCCCATTGCTGCTGTATCTGAGAGCCAAACCTCACAAACATTTCATTCGTTTATCCTCCCAACTCTTCTATGAGAGAGCAAAGTGCTATTATCTCTCTACCACAGAGGGACTAAATGACTTGCCCAAGGTCACAAAGGGCATCTGTGGCAGAGCAGAGAACTCAAGCCAAATCTCCCAAGTCCCAGACTAATGGCCTAACCATTGGCCCATCCTAATGTGTGTCCCAGCAGCAACAGCCCCTATTGGTCACCCATCAGGACAACTGAAGGTAACAGTGTTGACGTAAATTTTAGAAGGGTAGCCATGTTAGTCTGTTTAAGTAAAAACAATGAGGAGCTCTGTGGCATCTTAAAGACTAACGAAGTGGGCTGCAGGCCACGAAAGGGCTCATGCCCAAATAAATGTGTTAGTCTTTACATTGCCACAGGACTCCTCATTGTTTTAGTGTTGCTGTAATATACTTACAGTTCTGCAAGGAGTTTGATTAGATACCACGTGAAAGTTTGACTAAAAACCTAGAATAATAAAAGACGGCTAATGGATAGGTTTCAGATTGGACCTATAAATGGGGAATGGGTACGAAGAGGGAGTTTCCAGTGAGATCAGTTTTGGGGCTTTCTCTGTTTAATGGTTTTTTTTCTTAATAACCTGGAAGAAACAATACAAATCACCATTATAAGAACAAAAGACTGGCCAGCCTGGGTCAGACTAACAGCCCATCTAGCCCAGCATCCTGTCTGCTGACAGTGGCCAATGCCAGATGCCCCAGAGGGAGGGAACACAACAGATAATCCTCACAAGATCCCTCATGTCACCCATTTCCAGACAAAAGTTGATGAATGGCAGCTGACACAAAAATAGGGGGAGTGGTAAGCAAAGAAAAGGACAAGTCGTTGGGATCGTCCCGGCTCAGACAAAGAATATGCAGTTCGGTGCGGCTCCGTGTAAATGTCCATATCTAGGAACAAGGGGGATTTCAAATAGGTGTAGACCTCTGAATTCAGCACCGATGCAGCAACTGCTGGAACACTGTGTCCAGCCCCGGTGCCCGCAATTCGGGGAGGATGCTGATAAATCGGAGAGGGCGCAGAGCAGAGCCATGAGGATTAGAAAACATACCCTAGAGCGATAAACTCAGAGCGCTCGTTCTATTTAGCTTAACAAAGAGCAGGTTAAAGGGTGACTTGATTGCAGTTTGTAAGTACCTACGCATGGGGAACAAATCTAGCTGAGATAGGTCAAACCTGATCTGGATTCTAATGGCTGGATGTCGAAGCTGGACAAATACAAACTGGAAAGAAGGTGTAAATTGTTACCGGTTGAAAGCAATTAACTATTTCAACAATTTACCCAGGGTTGTGGAGGAGTCTGCATCAATTACCATTATTTTTTTCGGAAAGATCAGATTGAGGGATTATTTCAGGGAAGTTCTATGACCAGTGTTGCACAAAATGTCAGAGTAAGAGTTGCTTCCAGCCTGAGAATCTATTAAAGTGCAGCATGCTCCTTAAACTCAGACATTTAGTGACCACAAGGAGCCACTGAATGGCAGCTTTGTGCTACCTAAGAAACCGTGTTCAGATAAATGTAGGCGTAATGGATGTGACCAGCACTCTCACCTAGTGGGTAGAGCACTGAACTAGTATTCAGGAGGCATGCATTCTATTCCTGGTTCTGGCCACTGGCCTACTGAGAAAGTCACTTCCCTGTTCTGTGCCTCAGTTTCTCCATCTATAAAATGGGATGAAAGTGACCCCCTTTTGCAAAGCACCGTGAGATCTACTGATGACAAGTGCTATATAAGGGCTAGGGATTATTATCCTCCTCTAGTCCAGTATCCTGATGAACAGCATGAAGCAAGCCTTTTTGCTCTCAGACATGTATCCAAATTCGAAAGATCCATGCAGCCCACATACACAGTATCCAGGCAATCAAGCAATGTCAGCAACCCCAAAAAGTTACAAGCCCCGAACAATGCAAACTGCACAGGACAGCCATGGAACGGAACCAAGAGCTACAATCTACAAAATTGCCCTGGACCAAACAAAATAAAAATGTGCTTCTGTTCTAAGTAACTTCTTTTGATTACAACTTATGTTCTGATGACACAATCAGCATGGCCAGCCGGCCCTTGAAGTCCCCCCTCTTACAATGCCGCAGTGTTCTCCCATTTGTAAAGGAGAAACAACCTAGTAACAAATTGAAATGATAACCAGGCTGGGAGGTGGAATTGGAGGTTATTGATGCCGCAGCTGTTGTGATTGCTTTAGCCCTTTCTAACTTGGGAAGTACTGCAGCCCCAGATTCACAAAAGCTTTCAGCACCATTTAGGCGCCCAAATAAAGGCCAGATTATTCAGAGTCCTCCACACCCACAGGAGGAGTCAGCTTTTCAGACAAGCGCCACACCCCTCGTGCGGAGTGCTTTTGGGAATCTGGCCACATTTGTGCCGCACACTTGAAAGTCTGTCTTTATGAAGATTAACCCCTCCAAGCACAGTCTTTCTTCTCAGGAAGTTATATTCTCATGACCAGCTTTGGGAGACAATTTGGGTCGCTTCCAGAGTCTGGTAGAGCCGCCTGTTGCTGATTCAATCGAACCAATTTAATCGGTAGCCGAACACACAGGTTAGGCATAATTTATTAGACAACGGCCCCTGATTTATTTGGTTAACTGATGCGGGAAGTCAGGCGCACAGCTCACGGCAGCAGGTTCACAGACGCTACGTTTTAGTTGGAAATTCCAATTAGACCCAGCGTGGACAAATCCATGCCACTAAAATGAGCTAGGCATCAGAATGAGATGCGATTGGGCACTCCCTGTGCTAGGCACTGTTCAAATACACGACAAGAGAGCGCATGTTTCAAAGAGCTTGCATTCTAAATGGACACGGGCACATAAGAGCTTATGTAACTACCACCAGGCAGATTTGAACCTGGGACCTCCGGAGCTTAATAGAAGAGCCTCTACCCTTTGAGCTAAAAGCCAGCTGGCTTTCAGCTCATGCTGTAGGGGTCTCTTGTTGTTGTCTGTTGCTGTGGTCTAGGTGCCACTGCATGGGACAGTGAACCACACTAGGGCTATGTCTACACTGACGGGTTGTTGTGCCAGAAATATGCAAATGAGGCTAAGGTGGAATAATAAAATAATCAGCCTAGCAGCATTGCGCAAGAGGGTTTTTCTTGTGCAAGAAGGGGCAGGGTAGACGCTCCTTCTGGCGCAAGAGCCTCTTCTGCAAATTGGCGGCTCATTAGGTATGCAAATGAGGCTTGGCGATATTCCATGCTTAGCCTCATTTGCATATTTCTGGCACAACAACCCATCAGTATAGACATAGCCTAGGTGTGTGAGTTACATTTATATTCTAGACAAGTACTAGGTGAGAGAGAAGAAGCCGCACTGGCTCCATTTTATATAGGAGAAACTGAGGCAGAGCCAGGTTAAGGCCAAGTCCACACTGGCACTTCCCAGCCCTGTAACTTTCTGGCTCAGGGGTGTGAAAAAACATCCCCCCCACACGCCATAAGTTCCAGGGCTGGGAAGTGTCCGGGTGAACGAGCGCTGTATGCAACTCCTCTCATGGAGGTGGCTTACATAGTGCGCTGGGAGAGCTGTCTCCCAGCATGAGTGCTGTGGCTGCACTTTCAGTTTAAAGTGCTGCCACAGTTAGGTGTAGATAAAGCCCGAGGGACTTGTATATGGGTCAGGAAGGCTAGTCGGGGAACGGAGCACAGATCCCTCCAATGCATACGCTCTTACTTGGTGCATCTAACATCTCGGCATACCCAGCCATCTCTTTCAGGACAAAAGTCCCCAGTAAATCACTTTTCCTTTCATCTGGATGTTTTTCCTTGGATGTTGCTATCTTCAAAAAGTATCAGGCTTCTGGCAGATGGCTGAAGCTCTTGGGTGCCTGGCGCAAAGGTAAGACATACTCTGGTGCCAGGGTGAACCCTCTTTCCGTGAAACTACAGAGCCCTGCAGCGGGAACCAATAACCCAGGGGTTAATGGGAGCCTGGTAAATACAGCTGGGGTGGAGGCACCAAAGGCTCCCTGTCACTGCCCTCGCGGAGAACTGACGCTCGCATTTGACAAGGGTTTGCCAAGCAAAGCTCCTGCAGAATAAGCACTCGTGTAAATAAGCCTTGAGACAAGAGTTTCTGGGGGCGGAGGTCCTCTCTTGTCAGCTTCGCACAGCAATCATGGCAGTTGACTTGGCTTCTTTCATCTGAGGAGTTCAGACTATCCTTCAAACTGTTCTCATATATATGAGCTGTGCTGGGCGCTTTCCCCAGCCAGTGTGGAACTGACACAAAGGTACCCCCTTAGCTCTGTCCCCTGTCCCAATGTAAGTGGTGTATTGGGGACTTGGAGCAGGGTACTGCACTTTTCTATGGCTATTCACTGCTTTCCAAGGGGCATGGGAAGCAGAGCATAAGTTAGAGTAAGTGGGGAAATCGGATACCAGGAAGAAACACAAGGAGGAAGGAGCAACAAAGGAGGACCCCTGATTCAAACGGAGAAGGTAGGGCAATCGACTAGTTATCTAAAGTGTTTGTACAGGAATGAAAGAAGCCTGGGAAACAAACAGGAAGAATTAGAAGCCCTGGCAGAAGAACTATGATTTGATTGGAATTATGGGGACTTGGTGGGTTGACTCACATGACTGGAGCACTGTCATGGAAAGGTATAAACTGTTCAGGAAGATCAGGCGGAGAAGAAAAGGAGGAGTTACATTATGTGTAAAAGAGCAGTACGATTGCTTGGAGCTCCAGTATAGAAAGGGAGAAAAGCTGGTTGAGAGTCTTTGGGTTAAGTTTAGAGGCGGGAGCAACAGGGGTGATGTTGTGGTTGGTGTCTGCTACAGACCACCGGATCAGGTGGATGAGGCCTTCTTCAGAAGCTTCCAGATCACAAGCCCTGCTTCTCATGAGGGACTTTAATCACCCTGACATCTGTTGGGAGACCAATACAGCAGGACACAGACAATCCAGGAAGTTTTTGGAGAATGTTGGGGATAACTTCTTGGTACAAGTGCTGAAGGAACCGACCAGGGGCCGTGCGCAGCTTGACCTGCTGCTCACAAACAGAGAGGAACTAAGTAGGAGAAGTAGATGTGAGTGGTAACCTGGGCAGCAGTGATTATGAGATGGTCTATTTCAGGATCCTGACCAAAGGAAGAAAGGAGAGTAGCAAAATACACACCCTGGACTTCAGAAGAGCAGACTGACTCCCTCAGAGGACTGATGGGCAGGATCCCCTGGGATGCTAACATGCAGGGGAAAGGAGTCCAGGGGAGGTGGCAGTATTAAAGAAACCTTATTGAAGGCACAGGAAGAAACCATCCTGATGCACAGTAAGAAAAGCAAATATGGCAAGCGACCAGGGTGGTTTACCAGGGAAATCCCTGGGAGCTTAAACACAAAAAGGAAGCTTATAAGAAGTGGAAACCTGGACAGATGACTAGGGAGGAATATAAATGTATAGCTCAAGAATGCAGGGGAGTGATCAGGAAGGCGAAAGCACAACTGGAATTGCGGCTAGCAAGGGCTGTGAAGGGAAACAAGAAAGGTTTCTACAGGCACGTTAGCAATAAGAGAGCGATCAGAGAGGTTGTGGGGCCCTTACTGGATGAGGGAGGTATCCTAGGGTACGTCTAAACTACATGGCTCCGTCGACGGAGCCATGTAGATTTGTTTGTTTGGCAAAGGGAAATGAAGCCGCGATTTAAATAATTGCGGCTTCATTTAAATGTACATGGCTGCTGCGCTGAGCCGACAAACAGCTGATCAGCTGTTTGTCGGCTCAGCGCGCTAGTCTGGACACTCCCTTGTCGAAATGAAAGCCTTTTATCGACCTCCCCGGTAAACCTCATCCTACGAGGCATAACGGGGAGGTCGATAAAGGGCTTTCAGGTCAGCACGGGAGCATCCAGACTAGTGCGCTGAGCCGACAAACAGCTGATCAGCTGTTTGTTGGCTCAGTGCGGCAGCCATGTAAATTTAAATGAAGCCGCGATTATTTAAATCGCGGCTTCATTTCCCCTTTGCCGATCAGCCTAATCTACATGGCTCCATCGATGGAGCCATGTAGTTTAGACACACCCCTAGTAACAGATGATGTGGGAAAAGCTGAAGTACTCAATGCTTTCTCTGCCTCTGTCTTCACAGACAAGGTCAGCTTTCAGACTACTGCACTAGGCAACTCACTATGGGAAGGAAATGGGCAGCCCTTCGTGGAAAAAGAATAGTGTAAAAACTATTTAGAAAAGCCAGACATACACAAATCCATGGGTCCAGATGTAATGCATCCGAGGGCACTGAGGGAGTTGACAAATCTCATTGCAGAGTCTTTGGCCATTATCTTTGAAAACTCTTGGAGATCAGGAGAGGTCCTGGATGATTGGAAAAAGGCAAATGCAGTGCCCATCTTTAAAAAAGGGAAGAAGGACGATTCAGGGAACTACAGACCAGTCAGCGTCACCTCAGTCCCCAGAAAAATCATGAAGGGGAGCGTCAAGGGATCCCTTCTGAGGCACTTGGAAGAGCAAGTAATGCCTGGCTAATCAGATTAGCTTCTATGATGAGGTAACTGGCTCTGTGGACATGGGAAAGTCGGTGGATGGATGTACCTTGACTTTAGCAAAGCTTTTGATACGATCTCCCACAATATTCTTGCCAGCAAGTTAAGGAAGTATGGATTGGATAAATGGACTGTAAGTTGGATAGAAAGCTGGCTAGATTGTCGGGCCCAATATGTAGTGAGCAACAGCTCAATGTCTGGTTGGTGGTCGGTTTCAAGTGGAGTACCCCAAGGATCGGTTCTAGGGATGGTTTTGTTCAACATCTTTATTAATGACCTGGATGAGGGGATGGATTGCACCCTCAGCAAGTTTGTGGATGACACTAAACTAGGAGGAGAGGTAGATACAGTGACCTAGACAGATTAGAGGATTGGGCCAAAAGAAATCTGATGAGGTTCAACAAAGACAAGTATAAAGTCCTGCACTTGGGATGGAAGAATCCCAAGCATTGTTACAGGCTGGGGACCGACTGGCTAAGTAGCAGTTCTGCAGAAAAGGACCTGGGGATTACAGTGGAAGAGAAGCTGGATATGAGTCAACAGGGTGCCCTTGTAGCCAGGAAGGCTAATGCCATATTAGGGTGCATTAGGAGGAGCATTGCCAGCAGATCTACAGAAATAATTATTCCCCTTTATTCAGCTCTGGTGAGGCCACATCTGGAGTTTTGTGTCCAGTTCTGGGGCCCCCACTATAGAAAGGATGTGGATGCATTGGAGAGGGTCCAGCAGAGGGCAACCAAAATGATTAGGGGGCTGGAGCACATGACCTGAGGAAAGACTGAGGAATTCGGGCTTATTTAGTCTGCAGAAGAGAAGAGTGATGGGGATTTGATAGCAGCCTTCAACTTCCTGAAGGGGGGGTTCCAGAGAGGATGGAGAGAGGCTGTTCTCAGTAGTGACAGATGGCAGAACAAGGAGCAATGGTCTCAAGTTACAGAGGGGGAGGTCTAGGTTGGATATTAGGAAAAACTATTTCACTAGGAGAGCGAGGAAGCACTGGGATGGGTTCCCTAGGGAGGGGGTGGAATCTTCATCCCTAGAGGTTTTCAAGACTCAGCTTGACAAAGCCCTGGCTGGGATGATTTAGTTGGGATTGGTCCTGCCTTGGGCAGGGGGCTGGACTTGATGATTCAGGAAATCTCTTCCAGCCCTAGGAGTCTATGATTCTATGATCCTAGAGCTGCCTGAAGGCTGCTCTAGTTACACCAGGAGCCAAACAGGCTCCTCTGCAGCTCCAGACGCACAAAGGTGTCAAAAAAGGGAACGCAAGAGGCTGGGATTCAGTCAATGTCACATGAAGCAGAACCTGGCAGTCCCTGCCTCCCAGCTCCTAGCTGTAACCACTAGTCTACAAACATAAAGGCAGATCACACTTCAAAAAGAGACACTCCTAATTCAAGTGAGTGGTGCACTTCAGTGCGGGAAACAATGCCAGGCTTTCCCCTTGAGCGATTTTTTTTTCCAGCTGGGTTTGAAACAAACAGAACGTGGGATTATCAGGCCCTTCATGCCAGCAAGATAATATGAATCCTTGTTAGAGACTTAGAGTGCTGAAGCTGCCACGATTCATGCCAATATGTATCTCCTTTGTTTTCTTCTAGGTGTTGCCATGTACAAGGAGTGGGGGATGTGGAATCCTCATTTGAAAGATGAATTTTACATTGAAATAGAATTTCTAGCAGCAACTGGTCCCCTCCTTTCAAATGTTCCCACTACTGACACCCAGAAGGTACATTCAGCCGACTGCGGCTTAGCTGACTTTGGCATCAGGAGTAGCTGAGAAATATCACCTGGTGCCACTCAGTTCTCACGCATTCTTTCAGCTTTCACAGCTCTGCTTCTGCTCTGTTCCCAGACCCGGTGTAAGTGGTGTATTAAGGACATGGACTGGTGGATAGCACTTTTCTACAGTTATTTGTTACTTTTCAGGGAGCACTAGAAGTACAGCCTACGTTACAGCAGCATCTGCAACATGGGGGTACAGTAGACTTCCGATAATCCGGAACCTATGGGACCTAGGTGGTCCCAGATTATCATATGCCGGACTATCAGGAGGTACTATAAACTGGTTATATATATACTGTATACATTATATACTGTATATAAAGTGTTCTTAACCCTTTTTATTGTACATACTGTATTCAGTATACAGGCAGTCCCCGGGTTACATGGATCCGACTTACATCGGATCCCTACTTACAAACGGGGTGAGGCAACCCGGCACTAGCTGCTTCCCCCCAGCAGACCAGGGAGACGCGGAGCCGCTTTTCTCAGCAGACACCTCAGCATGAGAATAAAGGACTGTGGGAAGTGAGGTGTGGGAGAATAAAACTGAGCTCCGGAGAAATGTTTGGCTAGAGTTTCCCCTACAATATGTACCAGTTCCGACTTACATACAAATTCAACATAAGAACAAACCTACAGTCCCTATCTTGTACGTAACCCGGGGACTGCCTGTACTGTAATGTTTTAGTTTTTTAAGCCTTTTTTACCCTTTTTGCTCAGTTCAGCTGCTGCCGCTGTTACCTTGTGACTCATTTTTTGCCGAAGCTCACTCACTAGGCTCTTGCCATTTCGGTGCCGGACTATCAGGAGTGCCGGACTATTGGATGCCGGACTATTGGAGTTTTACTGAAATGGGTCCTGCCCTGCCCTGAGAAGAGGGCTTTGGAATCGAAGAGCTTTGTATGTATTTTGTTATTTAAAGTCCACTCCGCAAATGGAGAGAGGGTTCCAAAAAACGGAGAAAATTCCACTTTTTTTCTCCAACAAAGCCACCAGATACACAAGTTGAGAGTCAGTCCTGCCATGTTGCAGGACCAGACCCTGGTTGGGCGAATGTATTTAAAATATCAAATTGGGTATCCCCCAGATTTTGGGAGCCTAAGAAAGCTTAGGATTTCCTGGAGCCCTCTTCCCTGGCATGCTGACTTCCTGAACCGGACCATCGGCAGTAGCCTCTGCCAAGTCTGGTCACATCATTAGGCCAATGCTGGAAGGGACCATGCAGTCTGAACTTGGCAAGAGACCTAATGTATCCCTAGAGAGTAGGTATTACAGTAATACCACTAATAACAAACCAACACATCAGATCAGACCATCGGGCCCCATCCTGACTAGTATCATGTCTCTGAAAGTAGCCAAAGCCTTATGCTTTAGAAAAACAAAAGGCAAATAAATTATGTCTTGGACATTCTTCCTTACAGGAGTAATTCCTTCCTGCCTCGTATAAATGATCAATATTTTCCCAGAATCTGAGATCGGAAGGGGATATGCGCCTGGGAACATTTCGCCTTACCTAGTATTGCTACAGACCTTATTTCCAGTCACATACGTTTCACCTGAGTCCTCTGCTATTATTTGGTGAGCTAACAGGATTTTCCCCCTCCCGGCCTTTGGCTGGGTATTTGCCATAATCAAACCTCCCGGCCTTCTATTTGCTCTAGTGAAAGGAGGAATTACTGTCGTATTTATCTACTAGAACTTCTTTCTTCAGGTGACTGTTCATCTCATTTGCAAGGCAGACCCAGGGCCACAGATCGGCGTGAAACTTCTCTACATGCAGCTTGTTAAAGAGATACTCGGAGACGGAGGATTTTTAGAAGCACATACAGAAAGAAACAAAAAAGCATTCCAGCGGCGGCCCAAATAACCACTTGGATTATATTTGCTTGTGGTTTTCAGGTTCAAAGGGGAAGGACAGGAGCATTTCTCGGCTTGGTCAGTTTCCTCCAGGCAGCGAGAAGAAGTTTTCTTTACAGCTACCAGCAAACCATGGAAAACAAAAGTAAACACTGGAGCAAAACATTGGCCCTACATACAAATGCTTCTTAGGCAGGGCTGGGCAGGATGTGGCCTGGGTGCCAGATCTTGCCTGCCTAAAACTTTGATCCGGCCCACAGACTACATCTGGCCACTTTCTGGCTGTGTCTACATTGGCATCCCTTTCCGGAAAAGGGATGCTAATGTAGACTTCGGAATTGCAAATTCCGCGGGGGATTTAAATATCCCCCGTGGCATTTGCATTTACATGGCTGCTGCTTTTTTCCAGCTTGGGGATAAGCCAGAGAAAAGCGCCAGTCTAGACGTGATTCTCCGGAAAATAAGCCCTTTTCCGGAGGATCTCTTATTCCTACTTCAAAGTAGGAATAAGAGATCCTCCGGAAAAGGGGTTATTTTCCGGAAAATTGCGTTTAGACTGGTGCTTTTCTCTGGCAAAAACCCCGAGCCGGAAAAAAGCGGCAGCCATGTAAATGCAAATGCCGCGGGGGATATTTAAATCCCCCGTGGAATTTGCAATTCCGAAGTGTCTCATTAGCATCCCTTTTCCGGAATCCCAGCCGGCGTTTGGCCGCTCCTGCTCAGCGTCATGGCACTACCCCAGCAGAGGCCAGACCCCGTGAGCCCTTTAAATAGCTGCAACAACCCCGGCAGTTGTCAGGCAACACAATAGCAGCGGAGCCAGCAGCTGCGAGCCCTCTGCTGTGGTTTTAATTCAAAGCCTCTGGCCCCAGACAACTCTGGGGGGAGGCTAGTCCCCAATCCTGTCCCTTCCTGGGGTGGAGCCGGCCTGGCACATGACCATTTATGAACATTCATTAAGTGCCTCCCGCCACAAAAATTATTGCCCACCCCGTTCTTGAATCCAGCGAGCTTAAGTTGCAATCGCAGAGAAGGTAGCACAGCTTGGACTCCTGTATAGGGGGGTTCGTGAGCCAAGCCCACGCCAAGGGACCATGCTGAGGTGGCATTTCTCACCTTGAATCTCATGCTGCAGTATCTTCACAACTGCTGCTACCTGCCCTGGCTGGGTGCGTTGGCGCATGGCCGGAGTTTCCTATGAGGACATGCCAAGAGGTGCCCCCCGCAGTTCATCCTAGACTGAGGTCGATGGAGATCAATGGTTTTAAACTAGGGATGGTTCTGACATGTCCATATCCTCCTCTCAGACCCATTCTCTAGACTCCAACCACCAGAGATGCTCATCTCATCTTGTCAGTGTGTGTACGGTGGTATCTGAGCCCTGAATGCAGTCACCAGCGAGACTGGGGAGCTAAATAGAAGTGGCACTTTGCAATGATCATCATATCTGTTGGGATGAATGAGGCATGTCCCATCACTACTGACTCTCCTCTGCCTTCCCTGACCCCTAGCCCCTCCCCATTGCCCACGGCCCCCACTTCCTCCCTACCCGCCTCCCCATCCAAGGCTTAATTTGTCCCCCAGCTTGTTGAGCAATGTTCCCCTTAATCGTTCCATGTGCAGAATAAGTTTTTTATGTGCACCAAGGGATGTGAGAATGTGCACCACCACTAGAAACTAAAATCTAGCAGAGGGTGCTTTGCTAATCGGCTGGGCAACATTTGAATCTTTCCCGAGCGGCCACACAAGTGCCCAGTTTACCGAGAACTCTGTGGCTCAGTAAATTGGCTGTCATAAGTGACATTTGTAGGTTTGTTCATATTGCTTCCCAGACAGCCAGCCTGCGTCTGTGGAAAAAATGATATTGACAGCCCTACTAATACCACCAACAGACTCACTAGCTACCAAGTCTAACACAAAAAGGCAAAAGAAATGACAACACAAGACAAGAACATGCAAAGCGCCTCATTTTTGTTTCTATTCTGTGTAAGGTCCAGTACAGGATAGACACAAGGGCATGTTATTTTGATTACTTTGTTTTCCAAAAAAAGGAAAAAAAATCCACTCTTTGCATAAATAAATTACAATGACTTGGATAGAGACGTGCGCGCATTTGTTTGTTTAACGTAATAAAGTTGATTCAATATTTTAGGAAAAATTGTTGAAGCAGCCACCAACAAGAGCTGGTGGCTGCACTCGGAGGATGCCAAATAAGTTTCTTGTGAGGACCCCTGTCCCAGATGGTACTAATTGGCAGCGTGGAGGAGGGGCTATGTTTTAGTGAGGTAGAAGCTAGAGCCAGCCTCTAGGACAAGGGTCTCCAACCTTTTTAAGCATGAGATCACTCGTTGAATTTAAGTGCAATCCAGGATCCACCTCAAACCTTTTGGCCCGCCTCCTTCCCGCCCCTTCTCCAAGGCTCCGCCCCTACTCACTCCATCCTACCTCCCCCACCCTCACTCACTTTTATCAGGCTGGGGGCAGGGACTTGGGGGGCAGGAGGGGTTCAGGACTGGAGCCGGGGTTCGGTATGCGGGCTTCAGCTGGGCACCTCTTAGCAGAGGTGGCTTCTGGGTGGTGGTGCAGGGGGCTAAGGCAGGCTCACCCCTACCCTGGCCCTGCACCACTCCCCAAAGCAGCCAGCAAACTCTCTCCAGCCCCGCTCTGTAGAGATGGGGTACAGGGTGGGGGAAGGGCACCCTGATATCAGCACCCCCCTTCCTCTTCTTCCCATGCCCTCCACATCACACAGGAGGCTCCCAGGGTGAGAGGCAGCTCCAAGGCAGAGGACAGGAGCAGCACAGGAGTGCTGAGAGGGGCAGCTAAGGGCCGGCACTAGACAGCCTTCTGGCCAAACCCCTCAGGATCACCTGTCAGAAGTTCCAAGATCTACCAGTCGATCCCGATCGACTGGTTGGTGACCACAGCTCTAGGGGATCTGACAGCCTGCATGAGCCCCTGGGCCAGGTGGCGTTAGGAGGCCTAGCACCTCACTCTCGGAAAGGGAGGGGCCTTGGGCAGTAGGGGCAGGGCCCACTATTAAGCGGGCTCCCTCTCCCAGCCCTCATAGCCGCACGGAGCATGCAGCGTAGTGCTCCAGCGGCGATTTAAAAGGCCCGGGGCTCCAGGCATCTCTGATGCAGTAGTAGCGGTGGTGACGGGGAGCTCTGGGACCCTTTAAGTCACCAGGTCCCAGGGAAACTGGCTCCTTTGCCCCCCTCTTCCCCGCCTCTCTATGGGCCTGCCAGCACCAACTAAGGCTAAGTTGTTCTGCCATCACACCTCCATCTCCTCCTAAGGTGAAATTCCACCCTGGGCAGAGACTTAGTTCAAGGTCTATGTGCCATTTGTCTCCCTCAAGCACCCTTTGACGTGGGGGTTCATGACGCACGGGTCTTTGTGCTGATCCTCTGCACAGAGCAAGTTTCACCTTCGTTGATTTACTTCTTTTTTTCTTTCCAGAAAAGAATCATTGCTGCCTCCCCTCTCTGTTCGGAGCCAGATTTATACTGGTTTAACTGGGAGCAGCATCTGGCCCTTTGTGCCATTTTATTGTCCGACAGCCTGACCCTTTGTCTTGTAAAGCTCAGAAACCTGCATGGCCCAGATAGGTCTCCATTGTCCCTAGTGACAGAATAAGAGAGCAGGTTTTAGGTGTGGCCCGAAAACTTTTCACACTCTACGCAGTATCTTGTCATCCAAGGTAAACACGCAGCTTAATAACTTTGCAAGAGGAGGGGAAGGGAAGATATTTGCCTTTACGTTCAATTCCCTTTAATGCCAGAATAATATTTGATGAGAAACAAAGAATGGAACAGACTAGATGATAATCACAAGCGGTGAACAAACACCACTCAGATCCTGGATTGGTCTAATTGATAGAACGTTGACAGACTGGGACAGGAATAGCTGTACACGTCCATTCACTGGTACAGCACGTAGATATTTGATCCGTCATGGGTGGATGACAATTCTTGTGCAGCAAGGGTACATGGATCTCTTACTTCTCTTACCTCGTGGCTCCATTCATTTCCATCTTGCAAGGACAGACGAATGATCATAGAACCATAGAATCCTAGGGTTGGAAGAGACCTATCTTCACTGAGAATTTCTATGGCCCAGGATGAGTCTCCATCGCCCTGCATCTTGTGTCTTAATTTCCCTGTGTGAAACTAACAAATTAGAATGGAAGCATCTTACATGTACATTGCCTGGGTGTAACTACAGTCAAGATGTAAAATCCTGGTTAATTGGTTAACCAGTTAAACCTTAGATTTAACCAGTTAACCCATTAAGCAGGATTTCTCTCCCATGTGCAGGGCTGAGTCAACGGCTCCTGCTCCTGGCCCCCTTGGATCGGGGGGCTGGCTCCCGACCCCCATAGATGGTCCATAGTCAGGAAGCTTCTCCCAGGTTCCAGTTAAGTGGTACCCAGTAAGCATCACCCCTTACCAGGTGATGCTTACTGGGTAACCGGTTAACCATTCGCATCCCTAAACTACAGCCGGTCAGGAATTTTCAGACAGTGTCTTTTGCTTTGGAAAAATGCTGGTTAATCAAACCCAAAACACTTTGTTGGAAGGTTGATTTCAACAAGTCTTCCGAGTCAAACAATTTTTGAAAAATAAATTGACATTTTCATAATGGAAAGTCGAGTTTCGTGGTTCTGAACAACTTTTCATTTAGAAATGCTCATTTATATTTCAAAAGGTAAACAAAACATTTAAAGGAAATGTTTCAAAGTGATCACAATGAGAGGTTTTGATTGCCTTGACCCTCCAGACCTGTGTCTGATGAGTAGTGCCACCCTTAGAAATGTCAAGGAACTGCAACTCAAAGAAATAAAAAAAGCTAAAATGTGAGAGAGAGCGAGATCAGGCCCACACATGGGAGGTGTGTATGAAGGGTATGAACACACCCGCCCTCCCTCACAGAAATTACTGTGTACGGGCCTGGAGATGTTTCTAAATATGCGCAAAGAGACTTGTTAAAGAAAGGGAAGGGATATCTGTAAATCTAAAGGTTAACACACAACAACATGGTTTCCCACGCTGTCATTTACAGAGCCATCTAACCAACCCATTTTAACTCCCCCAAATGTACGCAACTTGGGGTTTGACTACATTATGCCGCGCCATTGAACTACTGCAGCTACACAAACAGCATAGCTGAAGTTGACATACTTACTATAGCGTCTTGCATGTGGTAAGGTGCAGGCTGCTCTCCTGTCGACACCAGCTACCTTTCTCGTCTTGGTGGAGTACCAGCGTCGATGGGTGTGTGCTTGGAGATCAATTTACCATGTCTATATCAGACACGATAAATCGATGGCTGGTGGATGGATTGTTGCAGTGTTGATCCACCATGTAGTGTAGAAAAGGCCTTACGGAAGCACGCCAACAGGATTTGGTGCCTGGCCCCAAACCCTTCAACCACCACCTGATAGCTGGCATCACTCCTAGAAATGGAAAAGAAACACAGCAAAAGTGTGAGGAAAAGTGAAGTCCCTTTGTAGATGTGGATCTAAATGCGCTGGCCACAGCATCAGGCAGATCGAGAGATCATCAAGTCCAGTCCCTCATGGCAGGACCCAAGCACCATGTCTACAGCTTGTGCTAACAGATGGGGAAGCTGTAACATTTATAGCCTCTGGGGACTAAGTATAGAGAGATGTGTAATCATCAGAAGGTTACATGAACCAAGAAGCCCATGTATGGAATAACCTGCTGTCAAGGAAAGTTTCTCTCTCGCTCCCAACAGTTAGAGGTTGACTGAAGTATGAGGATTTCTATCCTTACTGGTACCCTTGTTTATTTTTTTAATTATTTACTAATATAACTCTGGAGGTTTTTATTATCTATATAACTGTCTAATCCTGTTGTATCAGAATCCAGTTTAGCCAGGTGGCTACCATCTGGAGGAATTTACAATCTACACACAACTGCCCGAGTAACAATCCAGGTGGAGGACAGGAAAAACGTGACTTTTCCGGGATTGTCTAAACTCTCTTTGGCAAGCCTAAACACTAGTGACTTCCAGTCACAGACAGCGTGCGTGCCTGCTCACTAGTGACACGTTGTTGAATTGATTTTATGTACCACAGTTACACCTTCCCAGTGTATTAGTGCTGTTCACCTAGACCCTTTCAAATAGGGCTAGAGAAAGCACTAGAGAAGATGTACTGTGCAAAGCACCTTTGCAGAGATTCTTGCACAGCAGAAAGAAAATATTGCTTAAGATACCTGATTCTATCCCAGGTCCCTAAATTCTCTGACTGGCTGGTCTACACAAATAATTAGTTGGCTGCTATCTGGGGTGTGAACGGACCCTGCATTAGCCTGCCATGCACTAACCATCCATATGGATCCTGCCAGCACACACTCTATTTCTACTCCCACCTCAAAAGAGATGATATCGAAGTGCACTAAGGAACTTTTAGATCACATCAGCAAAGTCTATAGAGTTAGTTCATGGGAGGCTAATGCTGGGTTGATTAACACTCCAGCTTGCCACAAACTAAATCACAATGAAATTCTCTTCTCCATATGCACCCTTACTGGATTAGTGGCATGAATTACACTGGAAGAGAAACATCTTCACAAGCCCTCCCTTCATTTTTTATTTTTTTAAATAAAACCACATTTTCCAATGTGAAGAGCAACAGTATCAATTTATCAGGGAGTTTTACCTCCTCTCTCTTGTGTGGCTAGAGAGAAGGCTTTGACTTGCAGGACTAGTCATGCAGCAATCTTCAGAAAGGCTACAGCAATAGTGAATTTAAAGGAAGGGCATTGGCAGCCTGTCTTCTGGGTGTTTCTCTACAGCCACAAGCGACAGTCAGTCTGGCTCGTTGGTCTGCTCGGTGCCACCAATGCTCGTTATCAGATGGGCATGTTGCAATGCCACCTTTGCAGGAAGGAAAAAGGGAAAAACATAACAGAAACCAACATCCCTCCCCATTTTGATTGAAAGCGATCACCCTCCGCCCTTTCTGGCCTTAAAATCTAGGAGTGATGTCCTGGCCCTATTGAAGTCCATGGTATTGTTATTATTGACTTCAGTTGGGCCAGGATTTCACCCTATACATCTCCTGAAGTCCTGCTGACCGTGCCTCCTTTTTGGATGCAAAATGGCCATTTGACATCTGCAGTGACTTTTTTCTCCTCGATGTAAAGGATTAGCAACTAGAAACACAAGCTGAGAAAAGCCTCTGACAAAGGATGCCCGACCATAAGCGTGAATCTCCTCTCCTGTCAATATTGTAATTCTGCTCATCAGCGTGGAATTTGTTCTGGGTTGCACAGGTGTGAGATTAGGTGTAGAACTTCAAGAGACAGATAACAGTCTGAACACACTGCAAGCCCTGTCTGTTTGAGATGGAGAGGGCTAGAAAGTTGTTTATAAATCTGGGGGGGGGGGGGGGGGGAGGGAACGAGCTTAATAGTTTCTACTGAATTAGAGGCCAAACTTTCACAGATTTACTACCATATGCTTATTATTCTTTCTAAATGAATTTTACTCCTATTTGAACAGTTAAGATTCATTTAAACTCACAAAATAAGTCTTAATTGGCACATAGGCCCTGCCCTGGGGTGTATTTCACCCATGCATAGTTCCTTTGGATCTAAAACCCATGCCTTCACTAAGGGGGAGGATCAGTGGCTTCCAGATCAATCTTCTGGAGTTCAATTTAGCAAGTCTAGTAAAGACCCTCTAAATCGAACTCAGAAGGTGCCCCCATCAGTGACCCTTACTCCTGCTCCTGTGAGGAGTAAGGGAAGACAATGTGAGCTTTTACCTTCTGCTATGGGGATGGCGGGGAAACTTGAATTAAGGTACGTCGACTCCAGCTATGTAATTCATGTAATGTGTGTTACATATCTTAATTCGAGCTTCCCCTTTAGTGTAGACCTATTGTCAACCATGGAGGTGTTAGAGTTCCTAAAAATAAGCTGCAAGACTTTTCTTATGGAGAATGTTAAGTAACTGACAAGGGTAATGTCCTGTTCCCCCAGGGGAGATAGAGAGATAGATAGACAGATAGATAGATATTATTTTATTAAAACATGCTGGTGTGAAATGTGTTTGCTATGTACAAACCAAGACCTCCTCCACTGTAACTTGAGACCATTGATCCTTGTTCTGCCATCTGTCACTACTGAGAACAGCCTCTCTCCATCCTCTTTGGAACCTCCCTTCAGGAAGTTGAAGGCTGCTCTCAAATCCCCCCTCACTCTTCTCTTCTGCAGGCTAAACAAACCCAAGTCCCTCAGTCTCTCCTCACAGGTTGTGCGCTCCAGCTTCCTAATCATTTTGGTCGCCCTCCGCTGGACCCTCTCCAATGCGTCCACATCCTTTCTATAGTGGGGGACCCAGACCTGGACACAATACTCCAGATGTGGCCTCACCAGAGCCGAATAAAGGGGAATCATCACTTCTGTAGTTCTGCTGGCAATGCTCCTCCTAATGCACCCTAATATGCCATTAGCCTTCTTGGCTACAAGGGCATCCTGTTGACTCATATCCAGCTTCTCATCCACTGTAATCCCCAGGTCCTTTTCTGCACAATTGCTACTTAGCCAATGTTTAACTTTAAGCATATATCCATTGATGACAGTGAGACTTAAGAATAAGCTGAAAGTGCGTGTGTGCTGTTGTGAATAGGGAGGGATTTAAACCTGTGAACAGTATAAGTGCTGTCCTGAATTGAAACCTCACATTTCTATTGATGGGCATTATTTCACACAATGCCTTTCATTCACACAGAGCTGTAGCAGAGTTGCCAAGTGGCTAGAGCCCTGGCTTAGGACTCAGGTAACCCACTCTCTATTCCTAGTGCAACTTTCAGAAAGTCACTGCTTGTCTCTCTGCCTCAATTTCCCAACTGTAAAATGGGCATAATGAGACTGACCTCTTCTGTAAACTGTTTGGAGAGCTGCTGATGAAAAATGCTCTTTGATTATTATGCACAGCCTGGCTCCCCACTAATCCTTCCTGTTGCTAGTTTTAGGAATGGATCCTGCTGGCACGGTGTTAAGTTCACATCTGCACTAAAGCTTGGCTAGCAACTGCGACCCAGGACCCAGAGCTGGAACTGAAAACCTACCCTTCCCCCTGCTTCCTTCCCCCCCTCATACCTCCTGCACTGATTCCTGGGTCTCTTTCTCCACACCAGTCATAATTATATAAACCTCTATCATACCCCCCCTTCGTCTCCTCTTTTCTAAGCTGAAAAGTCCCCGTTTTATTAATCTCTCCTCATAGGGCAGCCGTTCCAAACCCCTCCTCATTTTTGTTGCCCCTTTTCTGAACTTTTTCCAAAGCCAAGACAACTTTTTCTGAGATGAGGTGACCACAGCTGCACACAGTATTCAAGATGCCGGCGCCCCATATCTTATCCTCCTATAAGTTATTCCTAACATTCTATTTACCTTTCGGACTGCTGCTGCACATTGAGTGGATGTTTTCAGGGAGCTAAAAGAGCTCTCTCGAGTGGTAACATCTAATTGGTTTCTTTACTCTCCCCATGACATTCATAGAATTAAAATTCGACACTTTCCAACAAGGACTTAACAAACATTTGAACTATCTCACCCATTACCAAGATAGTTTCCCCAATTATCACCTCTAATACCATTAACTCACAAACATCCCACTCTCCCTACCTCTAATATCATCAATTCACAGACTCTTACCTTCCTTCCTTCCTCCCCCCCCTGCATCCCCCTCCTGTTCTGCAATGTGATTTGTCCTTTTCATATTTGTTCATTTTTTTAATTGTATCCTTTGGTATATATGGTTGTGACTACTTTCTTCCACTACTTGATCTGAGGAAGTGGGTCTGGCCCACGAAAGCTCATCATCTAATAAACCATCTTGTTAGTCTTTAAAGTGCTACATTGTCCTGCATTTTGCTTCAACTACCCCAGACTAACACGGCTACATTTCTATCACTAGAACTGGAAGGGACCTCGAGAGGTCATCAAGTCCAGGCCCCTGCCCCCCACAGCAGGATCAACCCCATCTAGACCATCCCTGATAGGATGTCTTTCTAACCTGCTCTTAAATATCTCTGGTGATGGAGATTCCACACCCTCCCTAGGCAATTTATTCCAGTGTTTAACCGCCCTGACAGGAAGTTTTTTCTAATGTCCAACGTAAACTTCTCTTGCTGCAGTTTAAGCCCTTTGATTCTTGTGCTATCCTCAGAGGCCAAGGAGAACAATTTTTACTTACTCCACCTTGCAACACCCTTTTAGGTACTTGATTGCAGCTCTCATGTCCCCCCTCAGTCTTTTTTCTAAACAAAACAAATCCAATATGTTCAAAAACTAAAAAAACAACAACAAATAGTCTTGCAGCTCCTCAGAAACTAACAAAAAATGGAGCTTTCGTGGGCACAATCCACTTCTTCGGATAAATGCAGTTTAAGGGGTGCAGTTTTCAAATAAATAGCACAGAGAGGTGGTGGGGGGAGGGGAGGAGAAGGAAAAAGAAGGGGGGGAAAGGGGGAAATTGTTAATTAGAGTGTCCATGCTAAATGAAGCTGATAAGAGCACTTAGTACCCACTCTAAGTACCTTTTGTTTGTTTTTTTATGTCATTAGGATGTGGAATGTAGCCGGTCATCCAGCCAAGGTCTTTGTTTAGATTTCTGTTGTAGGTAGCAAACTTGTAAATGAAATTAAGTTCTGTAGCTGCCCTGTCGAACTGGCTTTTGAAATTGGTTTGAAAGAATACGGTGACTTTGAGACCCATTAATGAGTTCCCCCTGGCTAGTTCTTTCAGTCTTCCCTCATAGGTCATGTCTGCAGGCCAGTGGTCCCCAACGTGGTGCCCGTGGGCACCATGGCGCCCACTGGGGCATTTATGTGTGCCCGCCGAGTGATCAGGGCCAACCCAAGCCATGGCGCATGCGTAGCCCCTGCCCTGGGCGCATGGCACATGCACGGCTCCTGCCTCGGGCATGCGGCGCATGTGCGGCGCTGGCCCTGGGCACGTGGCGCATGCGTGGCCCCACCGCAGGACAGTGCTAGCACTGGGAAATGAAAGACCTCCGACACATCCCTCATTTCTATTCTGGGGTCCTTTATGCCCAGTTGCCTGAATGAATTTTCCTGAATGAGTATGATTTATACAATAAATGACAAATCTCAAAGGAATCAGGATCTGGCCCAAGAAGAGCTGGCTTAAAACAACAGTTAAATCCATAGTAAGAGAGATGTAGCCGTGTTAGTCTGGTCTTGCTGAATGGGCCTTAAAGATGCTAACTACCTTACCCATCACAAAGATAGCTTCCCCAATTATCACCCCTATTAGCATTATCTCATAGACATTAACCTCTCCCCCTCACTCTCGCTCTGTTCTAAAATCTGACTTGTCAATTTTATATGCGTTCACTTTTTTTTGATTGTATCCCTTTGGTATATATGGTCATGCCAACTTTCTTCCACAATTTGATCTGAGGAAGTTGGTCTGGCCCACAAAAGCTCATCGCCTAATAAACCATCTTGTTAGTCTTTAAAGTGCTGCATAGCCCTGTCTTTTGTTTCAGTTAAATCCATGGTACTAGACTGCAGGTAGAGGCTAACATCCCCATGCTTGTGCGCTGATTGCAGGCTGTAAATCTAGCCCTAGCTGATTATACACAGTCACAGCAGGCAAACAAGCGCGATCCTGCAACAACCAACACTTAATTCTTCTCTGATCGTCATCATCCCCTTCCTGCTTGCTAACATGCCATACCCAGGGGCACTGGGTTCCTAACACAGTTAACATTAGGTAACAACAGGGAAAAAATTCTTGCCAGTTGAATTCACTTGCCAAAAGCAATCATGAAACCAAACACAACCAAGGGTGCAAACAACCACCAAAGCAAATTAGTTGAAAAATCTGGCCAAACATCAGTGTGAAATATTTTCCGACTTTCCCACACCCGCACGCCTCATTGTGAAACACGGGCAAAGGGACAGGAATAAGAAAAGGAAAAGGAAGATCGAATACCAGAAAAAAGCATCATTCTAACCACGAGATTTGCTGAGCTGAAGAATAGTCCCCCACTGGAAATGAGGAAGGCTTTTTTTTATAGGTGCCGCTTACAAGAACACAAGACAAAACAGTGGTTTAGGGCAGGGTTTCTCAACCAGTGGTACGAGTACCCTTAGGGGTACTTGAGAGAAATCTGGGCAGTACATCGACACCTGAAATTTGGAGAAGACTGAATTTGTGTTTTAAGTGCTTTATTATTTTTGTACTTTTTACATTCAAAAATTTCATTGCCTGCCCAGCTACGATTAAGTTGTTTAAACAAATGAGTTGCAATGGTAGAAAAAATGTGTGTGTGTCTGAAAGCTGTATGTACTGGTGGACCCTATAATTTTTTTTAAAGGGTACTTTATAAAAAAAGTTTGAGAAACAGTGGTTTAGGACACAGCACTGGCCCTATAGAGAAATGGGCATAGAGCAATGCTCCCTCTAATTGTTTCCATTCATGTGTGGAATCAATTTTGTTATGTGCACCAAAGCACGTGCGGATGTGCACTGCTCTTGAGCAGCAGTTCTTACACTGTGAGGGTTCCCAAAGTGGGTCATTACCCCGTTTTAACTGAGTCCCCCAAGGCCAGCATTAAGTTGCTAGGAGCCAGGTGTGAAGCTGAAACTCCAGTTTCATCCCCACTCTGGGTACAGGGGTTGGGTTGAGGCCTCTCTCCTCCTGCACCAGGAGCGGCAGGGCTTGGCCTCCAGCCCCCTCCTCAGATCATGTAGTAACTTTGCTACCAGAAGGGGAGTCGCTGTGCAGAGTTTGAGAAGTCCAGGTCTAGAGAGCTTTTCCAGCCCCTAATTTCTATGGGCACTTCTACACTGCAGAGCGGATCTGCAATTTCCAGCCTACGTAGGCACAGACTGTGGCTCGTTCGGTGCGAATGAGCCCCTTCCAAACAGTGGTGTGGCCACTGAGGCATTGGTGACCGCTCCGGGTGGCACCCTGTGCCTGAACAGCCAGGCTGTCAATTGTAAGCACATCAGCTCACACTGACCTAGTGCAAACCTGTCTAGCCCTGCTGGGAAACACAGCTCAGGGCTGCGGGGGGATGCGCCCTATGGCTGTGTCTAGACTGGCAAGTTTTTCCAGAAAATCAGCCGCTTTTCCGGAAAAACTTGCCAGCTGTCTACACTGGCCGCTTGAATTTCCGCAAAAGCACTGACGATCTCATGTAAGATCATCAGTGCTTTTCCGGAAATACTATGCTGTTCCGTTCGGGCAAAAGTCTTTTTCCGAAAGACTTTTGCGCAAAAGGGCCAGTGTAGACAGCACAGTACTGTTTTCCACAAAAAAACCCCGATCGTGAAAATGGCAATCGGGGCTTTTTTGCAGAAAAGCGCGTCTAGATTGGTCACGGACGCTTTTCCGCAAAAAGTGCTTTTGCGGAAAAGCGTCCGTGCCAATCTAGACACGCTTTTCCGCAAATGCTTTTAACGGAAAACTTTTCTGTTAAAAGCATTTTTGGAAAATCATGCCAGTGTAGACGTAGCCTACAAGTCTGTGTTTGCCACTGTTCTGAACACTTGCTTCCCTGGGTTTGCTGGCGATGGCGCTGTCTGTCATAGTGATTTATACGGTAGCCAGTGCCCCCGGTAAGCCAAGCGCTTCGGCAGCCACCAAGGTGTGATTCAAATGCCACCTAGCTGATTAGCAAAGTGCCCACCAGCAGCAGCATGTGTTTCTACTGGTGGTGCACATACCTCAGTGCACATCAGTTATTCCGCACCTGGGTAGAAAAAATTGGAGGGAACACCAACTGCACCCCATTGCCACAGTATCTGAGCAGCTTCAATATAAATTCAGCAGCAATATGCACAGACGACTTTGTGACAGGTTGAAAGACCACTGTAATCTTCATATAATATAGACTGTATATTGACTAAACAATCGTTAACCGTGTACGCCAAACTGCAGTCAGACATTGACAAGGGTTGTTGGGGGTTTTTTTTTTAGCATTACAAACTCCACCCATTAGGCAGGTGGGGGGAATTAGTGTCTTTCAAAGAACTCTCCCTGTGACGAACATTCCTGTTTAGGTCTTGGGTATATCTCCTAATTACAGCACAGAGCCCCGCAAAATTAACATCTTGCCTCACTGGAACGTACAGAGCCTCAGGCTTAGCATCCATTTCAAACCTGGCTTGGGTTAGAAAAACGGGAGAAAGAAAGTAAGTTTGAGACTGAGCTGCTCTTTAGAGGCAGAAGCAGCTTAAATCTGAGACCAGCCAGATGCCACCTTGTGGCAAGTAACAGGAGTGCAGGCATCAGAAGCAGCCAGGTTAGTCGGCTTCAACAAAAACAAGGAGTCCAGTAGCACCTTGAAGACCAACCATTTTATTTTGGCATAAACTTCTGTGAGTTGCAACTCACTTCCTCAGAGGCATGAAGGGAAATAGGAACTCACACTTGTCTCTTTTCTTCATAGGAACAGCAAGGTACAGTGTGAATTCAATAGCCTTCATTGTAGCGTGGAAGACTGGTAATAACTGGTATGTGCCTCCTCCCAAAAAATGCATCTCTTGAAATGATGTGAATAAGAAAATCCCAGCTTTCATTTTAAAAGAAGTTTCTAGCCCTCAGCATGGCAAAGAAAGTCTCATACTGAAACCAGAAGGCAAAAACCCCATGATGAACATAAGAACATAAGAACGGCCGTACTGGGTCAGACCAAAGGTCCATCTAGCCCAGTATCCTGTCTGCTGACAGTGGCCAGCACCAGGTGCCCCAGAGAGGGTGGACCGAAGACAATGATCAAGTGATTTGTCTCCTGCCATCCCTCTCCAGCCACCATTGCTTTGGGCTTCTTGACTCATTCTTGGGCAGCTACAGCTGGTCACAGATTTTATTTCCAAAACAAAGCCTAAACAGGAATCCTTTCTACTGGCCTAATATAGTTTGAAATGTAATGCCAAGACTATGCACAAATTAAGGACAGAACCCCATTTCACCTCATTGCAAATTTGCTACATCGACCTGTCTTAGACATTGAAGTCCAAATATTATTGGTGTTACTATGAGAAGGGGGAAAAGGAAATCCTGGAAGAATGGAAGAGCATAAGGCAAGAAGGTAGACAGATGTAGGTAGCAATTCTCATGGTAAAAAGTAATCTAAATGAAAACATCTATTAAACCAATCTTTGTAGTTTGGGGGAAAACAAGCACACCACCAAAATGTAGGCACAGTTTTCTTAATCTGCATATTGATGTTAACAGTAGCTTTTTTTTTTTTTTAATAAAATGTCTTGAGCAAGATGGGTGTAAAGTGTTGCCCAAACCAGCAGCTTTGTCAATTTCATTTAAGAGGCGAAAATGAAGGGGGATGTTCCCACATTCCAAATACCATGCCATTTTAAAAGGAAGCAAAATTTTAATCGCTAAAAATGGTTGATTTCTATTTTGACTCGGACTCTAGATTGAAGAGTTTCCAATCAAGACAATTTTGGAGTTTTCATTTCTAATCACATTGAAATCAGATTTTACACTAGCAGCATCTTCCAGAAAAGAGAATGCATGTTCTCAGTCAAGTTTGCTCTTAGGCTTCCTTTTAGGCAGGAAAGATTTTAAATTCAGCTTTGGAAAAATGGGACCAGGGTGGGGGGAGGGAGAAGAGACCTACACACATTTTGCTCCAGGTTCAAGAAAGTCAGAAATTTTAGCCCTTTGGGCTTGTGAATTTCCCAAATAATCCATTCTTAGCAAGAATGTGCCAATAAATGCCAGCTGGAGTAGTTGTAGCCCCGGATTTTCATTAGAAAGCTACAATTGATCATGACAACTCGTAATACTGTATCATGGTATCTACCTCGAGGACTTAAAATGGGGCACGGATGAGAGCCAGGTGATGTCCCAACTGTTCCTTTGCAGCACTGCTTCATTCGTCTCTTCCACAGGCCTCCCGTCCAGACAAGGCAGGAAGAACCCTTCTGCTCCCCCTCAGTTCCTTGCCCCACTGACATGCCAGGAAGAAGTTTCTTCCTTTCACTAATACCTACAGTCTGCTGCTGCCTTGCATCTGCTGGTTCCTGACAAGGACAAATCATGGGGTGTATGTCAATCAGTGATCCTCCATTCCTCAGCGCTGCAGCGCAGGGGGAGAGAACAGAGCAGGACAGCTTTCCCTGTCTTGAAGAGGCAGCACATGGTTTCTCTCGGGCTTAACCATTGGCAGCCAACACAGCCACCATCCCACACACCCAGCCAGTACGCCCCACACACCCAGCCACCCACCCACCCACACAAGTCCACCCCTTCCAGGGGGCCTGGAGCCAGTCCATGACCACAGACCAAAATTCATGAAGTGGCCTCCTGCAAAAATTATTACCCACCCCTGCTAGATATACTCCTCAACTGTCTTCTTCCATAAGAGCAGCAAGATTGTTACAGATAGGGACCATTTTTACCCAGTCACTGATTTGTGCCAAGTCATCCTATGTCAGTTACTTCTCTCAGCCATGTGGGTGTGACATCTTATTTTGGACTGCAAGCCTCCTCCGTAGTATTTTTCTAACTTCCATGACCTTAGGATCTGATCCCTTCTGATATAATTTATCTTCTGCACTGCTGCAAGGTAGGAGCTGGGAAAGGCCATTATGTGTTACAGATATGGAATAGAGAGGCACAGAGAAGCTAAATGACTTGCCCAAGGATCACAAAGGAAGGCTGTGGCAGAGAAGGAAACTGAACCGTTCTCCAAAGTGATAGGCCAGCATCCCTAGCCACTGGGATGCTCAGGGAAAAACCAGCCATTTAGGGTATGTCTACACTATGAAACTATTCCAAAGTAACTAAAACCAATTTAATAACTCCCAAAATTGAGAGAGTGTACACACTACAGGGAAGCCTCAAAATTAGTCCGAGGCAGGCTGCCGCAATGCGGACATGATACCTCGATTTAGAGCCCCAGGAAGCCCTGGAGAATAATTAGTTCAAATTACTCTGGAGAACAGTTAATTCGAAAGAGTGGCATACTAATGCTATTTCAAAATAACTTTTGAAATTTGCATTATTCCCCAAAGCAAACAGGAGTACAGATTTTGAAATAACTAGTCCATTATTTCAAAATAATGGGCTTGGTAGTGTGGATGAACCCCTTATAAATTTGAGCTAAGGGTTGTTTTTTCCCTAAATAACTCCCTAGTATAGACCAGGGCTTACAGTGTGTGCCTAGTGCCTAGCACAATAGGATATTAAGGTGCTACTACCACATAAAGTTAAACAAATCACGCATGAGTGACAAGAGCAAAGATCAAAACACTTTATTTCCTTGAGCTCCAGTGTTATAACTGTAGCAGCATTTCAGAAGCCAAACTTTCTGGATTATTAAATATGTGTTCTCCTCAAAAATACAAAATCTTTACAATCTTTGAATTAAAAAACTGCAATTTTAAAACAGCAACTTTAAAAAACATCTTAATACATCCTCTCCCTTAAAAAAATGTGCGTTTGTTGCAGCCACAAAGCAGCAATACATCTGTTTCACATACAAAGTTTATTCTTAAATGTCAACAGAATGTTATTAGCAGAACAGAAAATATTGACATATTTTTTAAAAGTTGCAGCTCTCCTGAGATGCAACCCAATATGGCTTTGGTGGAGATCCTTTAAACTGGAGATCCAGCAGGTAAATATTGGAGTTGATAAGCAAGAGAGTTAAAATTGAACAAAGTCCTGCAAGAAGAGCAATTGGATAAAGGTTCCAGGATGTGTCCATTTCAAGTTGGACTTTTTGGTCCATGTTTGACGACATAACCCTGGCATACGCCGTATTATGGGGTTAAGTTTTCAAATACTCCCCACCCATAATTTTCCAAGTAACTTAAGTCCTATGCAAGTTTCTAAGTAAATAGCCAGATTTTCACAATCACTCAAGAACTGGTCAGATTTTCAGCGGAGATAAGCATCTGCAGTGCAAACTCTTAAAAAAAAAATCCTGCGGCTTCTATTGGTACCAAAACAAACTCAACTCTTCTGAGTCTGGCACCAACATTAGGCACCGAGCCCTTTGCAAATCTGACCCTTTGTTTCTGATCTTGCATCACTGGAGGACAGTAAAAGCTTCACTGTTGTCCTCCAAGGGAACGCGCTTAGGTTCTATCGGCAGGTTGGACAGGGCGAAGTGAGCAAAAGGGGTGAAGCTAAGAGATCAATCGGAAGGAAGTGCATCAGTTTTGGCAAACCTGTTACTGCAGAGTTTAGTGTAGGGCTGGGCAAGAGGCTGCCAGGGGCCGGATCCGGCCTAACACTTTGATCCGGCTAGCAGATTGCATCTGGCTGCTTTCGACGTATAGCCTGTGCCACTGAATTGCCAGGTGGTGGCTCAGGCAGCCAGTTCCTATTTAAACCGCTCAAGGTTGCAGTGCTACCCCAGCAGGGGCTAGAACCAAGAGCCCTTTAAATAGCTGCAGCAACTCCAGGCAGTTGCCAGACAATGTGATAGCTGCAGGGCCAGGTGCCGCTAGCCCTTCGCTATGTGTTTAATTCAAATCTTCCAGCCCCACACAACTCTGGGGGAGGCTAGTTCCCTGCCCTGCCCCTTCCGGAGGAGAGGGAGAGGGAGAAAGCCAGCCCAGCCGGTTCCCCCCAGCACCGTCTTAGTCTTCATGGCAGGCAGGGGAAGTAGAGGCACAGCGGGAAACAGCGCGAGCGGGTCCTGAAGTAGTGTCCGCTCGTGCCAGTTCTGCTGCGATTCTGCTTTTGAAATGTAGGGCTCTTGCTACAGTTCAGAGGCAGAGGTGCCCTTAGCGACTAATTGAATAGTTGAAGGAAATCCCATCCACAACGCAATTAATCTAAACTTAACAGCCCTAGCGAAGACCTGCTAATTCAAACTCCCATCAGCACCAGTAGTCCTGCTCCTCATGGGAGGAGCAAGGGCGGTAGGCAGGTCTAATTTAAGATACTTCGACTCTAGCTACGTAATTAACATAGCTGGAGTTGCGTATCTTAAGTTGACTTCCCCCTTTAGTGTAGGCTAGGCCTCTGAGACTAACAAAAATATTACATTATTTTATTATAATATGGATTTTTCAAAGCTGACTAAACACACTAAATCCTTTGAAAACCCCAGGCTAAAAACCCTTCAAAGTTTGCACACCAAACTCTTGGTATAAAGATGATCATGAATGCTTTCTAGTGTCAATATGACGCTCACAATAGTAGGAGGTTACATGTTCTACATCCTTATATGAATGTAAGGAATAGCAACAGACATGAAAAGACTTTCACAATCTCTTAGCATTTTTAAAGAAACATTTACACAAATGGCATTCACTAGAGAAGTATTTCTTATAGTGAGTGATTTAACTTCCCTAAATACTCCACCAAAAGTAGTCCAACTTAGTGTAATGCAAGAGTACAATCACATGACCACCACCATCTAGAGAAGACTCGAATTGTCGGTTTCGTCTCACTCCAGAACTTCCAATTTCATGGCGACTTTTCATTCGTCACAGACTAAGCTGTAGTTTAAATGAAAAACTCCATGTTAAATTAAATGCAAATATTAGACATGGTAACGCGTTTCTCCCCTCTATCAGGTGAGCAGAAAAACAAGTCACCGGTACATGGTACCTGATCAAAACTTAATCTGGGCTTAGAGGAATGTCAACTTCAAATCTAGCCAACTCAAAAAAGTAGCTTCATGGTCTATATCTTCTCCAAAGCCCTCAGCCAGCTTTTGTTGGTTTCTGGTTATAATTTTCCTTTAAAAAGGATTCTTCCCATTGCTTTGTGAAAAAACCCCACAGCAAGTGATTGTATATATAAAAAACTAGAGAAAATATTGTCTGCTGCAGTTTCAGTTTTAGGAATGTTTAATAAGTGTTTCACTAGCTGGGTTCAGGTAGGATCAACCTTTCCACAGGGAGGTCACTAGTCAGTTACATTTCTAAAACTAGAAAAATCCTGCAAGGTTTTTCACTGATTATAATGTTAGATACCAAATCCTCCTATGTAAGCTATTAGTTAATAAATTCAGCATCTTTATTTCAGCAGCTAGTTCAGCTTTTGTTCTTTAGACACTCAAAGCTTTTTCATCTTCTGCAAATATTACTGCATTGAATTTAGACAACGTGAATCAAATAGCAGACATTTAAAATTCAGACCCCGTACTTGTGACATTGTTCAGTTTAATTTGGGAAGAGCAGTCAATGGTTCTCTTAGCCTCAAGTGTAAGAGCTACACTTAGTAAACAATGGGTTCAATATTACAAGGTAATAAGATGAGGTATGGAGGCTAAGTGGAGCTGTCCACAAGTCAAGCAGGCAATAAAAGCCCGCAAAAAAGAACTGATGATCTGATGTAGTTTTTTGAAGGCACAGAGTTCTTTTCTACAGAAGCCCAAAATAGAGCTTAAGGCCAGGTCTATGCTAGCGGAGAAAAATCAATGCAAGATACGCAACTCCAGCTATGTGAACTGCGTAGCTGGAATCGACATACATTAGTTTTCTGGGGTGGCCCCACCGTGGGAGGCCAATGGGAGAAATGCTCCTGCTCACTTCCCTTAGTCCTTGCAACAGCAAGGAGTATCGGCACTAATGGGGGCATCCTCAGTATTTGATTTAGCGGGTCTTAAAGACCCGCTAAATCAAACCTCAGAAGGTCAATCGCCAAAGCACTGATCCTCCGGTAAGTGGAGACGTGGCCTACGGTTTCATAGCAGCAAAGTCCCAAAAGCACTAAAATCCACTTAACCTTAGGTTTTAGGACACTTCATTTATACATGCCAATTGGACAGCCACCAGCTGCTGTTTGTTGGCTTTGCTTTACAAAAAGGTTTTGATTCTGCTGTTCCCATGTTTAAGGTTTTACTTTCCAAGGGCTTTTTTTTGCACTATAATTGACAGTCTCCTTGTAGTCAGTACACAACTCACAATTCAGGATGTCTTACTGAACTGTAAACAGATACTCTGCTACGGCACATTTATGCACAAGAGTAACATTCCACGAGTCCTGCACCAAGGTACTCCCGTGTAAGTAGGGTTGAGGTGCTAGTGGGAAATAAGATTATGAATAAATAAGAGTAATGAAGCCTATTCGGTATTTCAACGCCACAAAATGTACCTTTAAGATGAGTTTGCCAAAAATATTCATCTTTAAAATATAATCTTAAGTCAGCTCCTGATATAAAAATTAACATAAGGTTTTGCAAGAGCAACCAGAGATTTTCGCTGCCCAACTTGAGATCCTTTAAGAGAGACATTTTTCTGAAAGCATGTACCCAGCACTTTCCTGAAGTCAGGCCTTTTAACGTGTCAAGTGGACATCAGAACTGGAGGCAGCCTGAATACCTACAAATAAAAAACTTGACCACTCTTTTGGGGGTTAAATGCTATGATTAAAGCCATATTGGCTATACAAATAAAATAAATGCTTTGGTTCTTTTTTACATGTCATGATGGAAGAACTCAGTTTTTTGTTGTTTTTGTTTTTTAAACAGCTCAACTTCCAGCTGTAATAATATTAAAGAGACAATTCTTACATAGAAAAATAAAGGATAAACATTATCCACCTATTTTATAATGTCATATATAAAAGTTAGTTCACTGATGGGATATTAAATTTCTTTGACGTAAAAGATCCCACGACATTGTTTTTTCCTCCCTGTGCAGTGTAAGTTTTCTGGTGAAGTGGTAACACCACATCACAGAGCTTATCTAAAGGGGGGAAATCAGTTAGTAATTTCACTTCTGTAAAGTCATAAATATATTATAAAATATCTTTAGACAATTTGATTCTAGCAAAAAGGGTGCCAAATTTCTTCAGTGACCACTTAATTCCCTTCCCTGCCTAAGACAGAAAAGTGAAATTCAATTGTGAATCCACAAGAAATCCTGCATGTTTCACAACATGAGAGAGCTCCACAGAGTTTACACAAACATTCTCCGAACCTTTGGCTCGCTCTAGTCAAGTCTTTCAACACGGAGCTCTTTTCTCCAGCTTGTGCTTTGTGAGGAAGTACTTAAAGAATTCATACACTGACCACGCAATGGCTGTGGAAGGCATCTGATAAATGACACGTGCTTGCACCCCTCGGAAATACCCAGGGATACCGCCCAGCTGATAAACTGTCCTGAAAGCATTGGCCATCCCTGAGAGGTGCCCGCTGACGTTCACAGAACTCAAGGCCATGTTCTCCTGAGTGTTGAGCAATGTCTTGCAGACGTCAAGGGGTGTGGTGGCAGCGGCAGCCACGGCCCCGGCAATGGCGCCCGAGAGGATGTGCGTGCGGGGATTGTATTCTCGGCGCGGGTTGATCTGCTCCTGCATGAACTCGTACGTGATGAAGTGAATGGCTTGGAAGGGGACGTTCATGGTGAGCTGGGTGGTGTAACTCCGGTAGAAGGCCCCCGGCCCTTCCGTCCTATGCACCGTTCGGATGCACTCCCAAACGGTTTTGTAGGGGGAGTTGTACATCTGCATCCGCTGCTTCACCACTGCGGTCGTGGGCGGTCAAGTGGCACCAGATGGGACGGAGAGGCAGCCAATGGGATAGAAGATAAGCAAGTTAGACCCAAGTTCTTTTGTGATTCATAACATCCCAACCTCTAGTGAGGCTCCCAGTTCATGTGCATTGAAAGCCTTTCCTTCACCAGTGGGGAGTAACTTACATAGATAACAGCCCACAGAAGCATCTGTTGTAAGTGATAATCATCCTATTCAAGTCTTTAAACAAAAAAAGTATTAAGGTTCACACTTCCCCTTCATAGAACCTTCCCACACCTACGAGAATTCTCAATTTCTCAGTAAGGTAAAAATAACTTGACAGATAAGAGGGAGGAGTTAAGAGACTGATCCTGCTTCTTTAGAAGCCAGTGGCAACACTCACCCTAGCAACCCACCTCCCGTTACAGCAATGAAGCATGACTGTTAAGTGACTTGGCCAAGGCTGCTCAGGCAGTGGCAGAGCCAGGAGCACAACTCACAAGCGCTTGGCTTAGAGTCCCATTCTCTAGAGGAGCCACTAAGATGTTGCTTCTTCAAAGAGCGTTTTAAACTAATAAAGCAGACAGAAAACTAGAAATTTCAGAAATTTTCTGTTTTGAAAAAATGAGGCAACAAGTTTTTGTAAAAATGTCCCCAGCCTGTTCCAATAAATAAATCAGATGTCACTATTTTTCTTGACAAATTTTGCTGAAGGTGTATGTTAAGAATCTCCTGTTATTTTCCATAAAGTACTCCGAAACATAACCGATGAAGGCTACATTCATGACTGCATCTTTACCAGTGTATGTTAAGCCACAGAGAGAGATAAGGAGGACTGGATACTTCAGATAAATAATGTTTGTCTGCTTGAAAACCCAGAGTGCATTTTGCACTCTGCACTGCAAGTTATGGATGCCTATCACCAGTTACTCTGCAGGTGTAGATGAGACACGTGAAGTCTCTGCAAGTGTGGAGTGAAAGCATGGCCCAGATGACTCCAATGGTGTAAAGAATTTCACCCCAGAAGTCTCCATCAATTTAAAAAGGATACACGCTGAGGAACCCCATGCAGAAACCAGCAGGAGTTCTACCCAAATATACCGGGCTCCATTACCAATAACGGTTTTAGAATTTCTCTATGAGGCTCAGCCTTCAGAAGGATACCAACAGAGGAACTTTCAGCCGAAGCCTACAGGACATATTTGCCCCACATGCTGGTTTTTGTTGTTCTTAGGCTCTGGCTACCAAGATGTTTTTTTAATTAAATAAGAGGCTATAGATTTACAGAGGTTTCTTTTAAGCCAATATGAGCCAAAGGGGCATTCAAAATGCCTTGCTCTTCGATAGCTGGCTTAGAGCAGCGCCAACTGTCAAATGGAGGATCTATTTTAGCATTTAGATAGTGGTGCTCAAAGTGTGGGTCGTGACCCAGTACTGGGTCACAGAATGTAAGGCACTGGGTCACCTCGCTTAGCACCCCAGGACCTTGGTGGCCAGCTATGGCTGGGCCACGACCCACACTTTGAAAACCCTCGGCCTGGCTGACATGCTGCACCCGGGAAGTGGCCAACAGCTAGTCTGGTTCGTAGGCAGCAAGGCCATGGGGCTCACCATGCTGCCTCTGTCCTGAGCACTGGCTCCACACTCCCATTGGCTAGAAATCAGCCAATGGGAGCTGGGGAGGGTCAGTGGCTGTGGGGGGGGGGGGAGGGGAGGGCGGGAGAGGGGGAACCACATGTAGCTGTTGCACCCCAATCCCCTGCCTCAGCCTTGAACCCCCGCCCCCCCCCCCAAACCCAGAGTCTCCTGCACTCTAAATCCCTCATTCCTGGCTGTATCTCATAGCTTGCCTCACCAACCCTGACCCCATCCTGCACCCCAGAGAGCCTCCTACACCGTGAACCCCTCAACCCCAGCCCTCACCCCTACACCCTCTGCCCCCTCCCTAAGCCCTCTCTTGCATCCCAAAGCCCTTATTCCCAGTTCCGTTGGGTCTCAGGCATCAACAATTTTCTTCAAGTGCCTCACTAGAAAAAAAAAAGTTGGAAAACCACTGCACTGAGACAACATGCTCAGAATCCACCCAACAGAGAAGTTGGATCAGTCTCAACGGAAGTGATCAGAATTTCTTTGCACACGCTTACCATGGCCCGTGGCCCACAGTCAGTGACAAGAGCAGCTGCTATACGCTACTCAACTGGCAAGTTTCCAAGCCACTCACTGTCTGTCCCCAATTCAACTCCACTTCCACATACAGTAAAGGACATTACCTTCCGCCGGATTCATTACTGCATCATGGAGTAATGTGGCCATGCTCCCAGCAATCCCTGCAAAACAGAAGAGTTCCCTTCGCAAGACCACTCTTGACATTCTGGAGGGGAGCGCAGACCGTTCTTAAGCTACAATTCTAGACAGGAAGTGCATAAAGTTACGCAACAGTCTCCACTCCCACAGTATTCTCTGGGCCCTGGTCTACACTAGGACCTTACTTTGAAATATCCCCCCCTTCTCCTCCCGCATATTTGATTTAGTAAGCAGGGCACCTACACGACCAAGACTTATTCCAGAATAACAGAATTCAAACTCATCACCTAATAAACCATCTTGTTAGTCTTTAAAGTGCTACATAGTCCTGTGTTTTGTTTCAGCTGGACCAGACTAACACGGCTACATATCTATTAGAATTCAAACTCTGCACTCCTGCTTTTCATCAGGAAGAATGCTAATTCTGAACATGTAAATTCAAAATAACGGTAGTGTGGATGCTCAGGTGCTACTAATTCCAACTAACGGGGCTCCGGAAAGGCCTCCCGCAGCTCCCCAGAGTGCCTCCTGGGTCTCTGAGTCTGAGGTAGCGCATCCACAATAACAGAGCCTGCCTCTGCCTCATTTCGATGAGGACATAAGGTCGAATGTTTTAAATCGCGAGTTCTTAAGTCTAATTTAGCAATTTCAAAATAATTTCCTAGTGTAGACGTGGCCTCAGTTAAGCAGTCCTGAGCTCTTTGTGGGAGTATGGTCAAATCCATCCGCAGAATGGGGTGGGAGGGACAGGACATATGCTACAACTTCATGTGCTGGCCACTGGAGTTGGGTCAGCATGAAAAGTCACATAGTTCATCCTCCTTCCCCTGTGACAGAATGGATGCAGGTTTCATCTATGTTATGTTTAACTAAATCAGCAAAGGAAAATACCCAAGCTACACGGATAGAAGCAAGCTTAACACTGGCTTAAATAAGTTTTTAACTAGGAATTTGCAACAACTTACCTTAATGGATTTTTCAAGTGAATTTAATGTAACCTCTAGTGTATTTAGGGCCTTACATATTCTATAGTTATCACTAGGGGTGCGTCTACATTGCACCGTTATTTTGAGAACTAACATTATTTCAAAACAATGCCGGAGTCTACACAGCCATTCCGTTATTTCAAAATAATTTTTAAATAACAGACCGCTTATTCCAAAATCTGTAAACCTCATTCTACGAGGAATAACGCCTATTCCGAAACAGCTATTTCGAAATAAGGCGTGCGCAGAGGCTCCACTGCTGCCATTTTGAAATGGACCCTCCCCAGTGCCTCTCGGGTCTCTAAATTGAGACAGCACAGCTACATTAGGGAAGCCAAGTAATTTTGAAGCTTCCCTGCAGTGTAGAGTGCTATTTCGAAATAAATTCGTAGATGAGCATCATTTCAAGCATAGCTACATTTTCCAGAGACTCTCTTGGCAGGTTTCTCCATTGCCTGACCGTCCATTCTCCTTGTCCTCCATCTTTAACTTAAAATTTCCACTGCTACTACTGAAAGCTTGTACGCTTTTGGCAAAAACTAGGAAATAAGAGTGTATGATAGTAAGAGAGTAGTTAAACAATATGACCGACGTAGCTACGTCTGTTAAGGGAATGGGACAACACATTAGGAAGTAAAATGCCGTTTAACTGCCGTTTAACAGGATGTTTAACTGGGTAATCAATTAAAGAAGAAGAGGGTGAGGGACAGTTTAAGATGGTCAAGGGAACATGCATAAACTGTTCTGGTCTAAACGCTATTATATTAATAATTGTCCAACTACAGAGTTTGGTTAATATAGATAAACTGGCAAAACCCTGCACAGAGAAAGCCCTTATATTGAACAACTCAATGAAAGATCTAGTTCCCATCTGCTCCACTAGAGGTCATTTCAATAGAAGTGATAGAGAGATGCAATTGACCATCCTCAGTCACGGTGTTGAGTACTACCCAGAAAGCCAAGATGCCCTATGTCTGCACTAGGGATGTAAGGGACTACCATATATTAGCGAATATAACCCGTGGATTAGACACGTTTTTACAAACCCCCGCAGGGTATACATGTCCGCATCTTATACAAGTTGATTTTTACTCCTTGGAGTCCCCCCGGGAGCATCAGTGTCCCTAAGCAGCTCTGCCCCCCCCCCCCCCCCCCCCCATTAGAACTGGGTCAGCTCCACTGCAGGAGGGCAGGGAGGGCCTAATGAGCTTGCAGCGCACCTGTACTGAGCTCGCCGTTCTCCCCTGCCCCGGGGACAGTGGGTGGCGCCTGGCTGCGGCTGCGCAGGGCAAGCCTGGGTGCGAGCGCGGCTCCCCTCCCGCAGGCCAGACGGTTCACTGGCAGCAGGCTGGCCGTCGCCTTGTGTCTGCTCTCTACGCTGGGCGGCTACCTCGTCACATCGGCGCTGCTGCTCAAGTGCACAGGGCTGCTGCACCGGCCACATCTCCCACCGCGGCAACAAAGACCACCTTTATGACGGCAGCAGAAGTCTCTGCGGGTTTTATACATCCGCAGGTAATTTAATTTTTTTTTTTTTTTTAAACACAATAGAAAAACTGCAGGTAATACACGAGTGTGTTATACATGGACGCGGGTTATATTAGCTAATTTACGATAGTCGACTACCCGATAAGCATATGCTTATTGGGTAGTCAAGTAGTCACCTGACTAGCTGCTCTCTTCCCTCCCCCTCCCCCCACTGTCTAGCAGAGAGGCACCAAGGTGTGGAAGGGGAGTAGGAGCTGGTGCTGGAGGCAGCTGGCTTAAAAGCCAATTTCCCCCCAGCACCATCTCCGTGGGGCACAGGGGAGGCAGAGGCTCAAAAGTGGGGGTGGGAGAGAGAGACCAAGCGCAAGCTGGGAATCAGCTGTCCCTAGCAGCTCTTAATACATTTAAAAGGCAGAGCAGCAGGGGGGTTAGCTCCCAGGGCCAGGAGCTAACCCTGCTGCGGCTGTGCAGTTCCCCCCCTTATCAACTAGTCGATTAGCTGATTCCATGCAATTGAACACCCCTAGTCAGCACAGTAAGAACAAAGCCCTGGTTCTGTTAAACTACAAGTGCACTAATCAGGCTGTTACTCTGCTGGATTTTTTAAGCTTTTGATATCCCTGAGCCTTGGTCCACCAGAAAAAATGAGTGTTCCACATTGCTCTGACATACCGCACTCAGCCAAGCGAGGTGTTGCGGGACGATGATTAACAAGTCAAAGCTTTTACATGTTAGGGCCAGGAGAGACCATCACGGTCCTCTAGTCTGAACAGCTTAACACAAGCGCTGGGGTTTTACTAAAAGTGATTGCTGCAGCCAACCTGTAACGTGGATTGAACCAGAGAATTCTTCTCCTGGTTTGCAGCACGGCAGAGAGTTTTGGTAAAAGAAAGAAATCCCTGTGGCCAGCAGTACCTCTTCCAGAGACACTATCTGGCCACGTACGCTGTTGTGTATTAAAAAGGAAAACAACAACGTTCCCAAAACTGCAACAGGACGATGCACGTGTGAGTTTATATTCTATACGCCTGCACCTCCCTTAGGAAGCCTCTCCCCACAGACATTCAAAGAAGCCCTTTTGGCCCTCTTACCCAGTAGGGGAAAGACAAAAGCCACTCAAGCTTTGCGTTGTACCCTTCTGCCTTGTTTCAAAGCCAATCTGCTCCAGTCCCAAAAGGGGGGGGGGGCACTGCAGACAGAGCCAGCCCCATGGCCTGGGGGCTATTCCAGCACGGCTCCTGTTGTAGTCGGTTAAACGTTAGGCCACACTAATGTTTAACCAGTTAACGGATTACCCGGGATTTTACACCCTGATGGACGTGCCAGCGCTGACTCAGCATATGGTTGTGATGGTGCAGGGGGCAACTGGAGCCAGACAAGCACACAGGCGCCGAGGGCCTTAGATAGGGTTGCATTCACGGGCTAGCTGGAGCCAGTCCCTGCCATCGCTATGGTACTGCTTTTTTGGGTGCACTAGCTCCATCAGAGCTGGCAGGCGGAATGGCTCCCTGAGCTGGGAATGGCAACTTCTAGCTCGGGGTCGGCCATTTATGGCTCGCGAGGGAACCAGATATGGCTGCCGGAGCTGAAGCCGGGTTGTGGTATGGCTGCTCTGGGGGCCTGGAGCAGCCACAGGGCAGCCCGGCTTCCGTTTCTGGCACCATGCAGCCCTGGCCCAAGCTTCAGCAACCACCCACAGGACATGCAAGGAGAAGACCTTGATCCCCCAAACCCTAGGACATGCTGGGGGAGGGGAGCTACAAATGAATAGCAGCCTGGCAGCCTCCCCACCTCCAAGAGATGCTGGGAACCACAGCCCAGCATCCCCTTGCCCCAGGACACACCGGGGGGAGGGCCAGAAACCACTGCCCCCAAGAGGAGATGCCATGGGCAGGAAACCGCCATTCACCTGCTCCCCCCAGAGATGCTGGGAGGTTGGGGAGAGGGGGTGTCCAGAAATTGTGCCTTTCCCCGAGAGCAACACCATCACTGCCACCAAAACCACAGGTAGCCCTGTTAAGTACCCCCAGGTCCCTGCCATGAGTCTTCTGCCCTTAACCCTTCACTCCCTGCTCTGATTCCTACACCCCTCTACACTAAGCCCCACCATGTACCCAGCCCCCTACCCTGTATCCCCCACCTCCTGCCTTCAGCCCCCTCCTGTCACTCCAGCACCCACATTCCCTGCCCTGACTCCTGCACCCCCACCCCGTCCTGAGCATGCCCACACATCCAACGCCTTGCCCTAAGTACCCCCCCCACACACACACACACCCTGCATCCTTATACTGCTCTTTGTGGACCACTTGTTCTGAATTTTGATGGAGCTTGGCTCTTTGGTTTGAAAAGGTGGCCGACCCTCGGTCTAGCTGCTCTGTCTACGTTGCAATTCTGGAGCTTTGCGCCTAACAGAGCCGAGTCCCGCGGTGCCAGAGAACGTTCTGTAGGTGCCAGGTTCTCTGAGCCACTCCACAGCTCTAGACCGCACCAAAGGGAGGGGCCAGCCTTTGAAGAACATGCTGGCCCAGCAGACACCGAGCACTTCTGAAAGCCTCTCCCCAGGCGCCACAATGGAACCTGCTGGCTGCCAAGCATCCCCTACACAAGCATTTACACTTCCAGCGTCTGCGCAAATCCAGGCTGAACGAACAAGCCTAGTTCCCCCGCCCAAGGCCCCAGCGTAGACTCCAGGATGCCAGGCCACAGTAAAAGCAGAAAAGCAGGCCAAGAGACAAGCTGCAAGATACCATTGGCCAGGTGGCTATTTCCTCCGTGTTGAAAAATGTCACTTAAAGTCCTTTTCATTTTTTCATAGCAGGCAAAATACATCGCGTGGGCAGGGCCGGCCCCCAGCATGGTGACGTTGATTCCTCGGAGAGGTCTCCAGAAGCCTTCCGTGTGAATAATTTTCTTCAAGGCCTCATACACGCTCCTGTACTGGGCTTTGGGATCCGGCTGCAAACTCTGCATTCGGGTCTGTAAGAGGAGGAAGAGAGCTTTAATTAGCGGCCTTCACAAGGGGCGCGCCGATCGTTCTCGCAGGCCCGGCCCTGGTGAGACGATTTTGTTCTGCGGTGCATGGACGGCTCCAGACGGTGCCCGATTAATCCTTTGAGGGAAGCGGTGAACAGAATGCCCCTCAGTAAGGACCAAAGAGACGCCCAGAGTTCTATGGGAGCTGGGAAGCCCAGTTTAGAAACTCACAAGGCTCCCAATCCAGTTTGCGTTCCACAATCCAGCACTGACATGGAACTGTGCCAGACAACGCCAGGCTGCCTTCGCTTATACCAACCTCCAGACAAGGACGTCTGTGCTACGTGATTAGCAGGCACAACTTGTTAAAGGACAGAAATCCCCAAAAGTAACAGAATCCTAGGGTTGGCAGAGACCTCAGGAGTCACAGAGTGCAACTCCGGCTCAAAGCAGGACCAACCCCAACTAAACCCTCTCTCAAGCCGGCACTTAACCGATGGGGATGGCGATAGATGCCTAGCTTCCCCCAGGGACGTATAAGTATAACTGGTTAATTGATAAGCTCAGGCTTATCGGTTACCGTTCATGGTTACACGCAGGCTCCTGCCCCCGCTCCTGGAGAGCCGGCTTCCACCCTGCATGGCGAGTGCATGGAACTGCCAAGATTTTCAGCGGTTACACAGTTACCCAATTATCCGCTTTTTAACACCCTTAACCTCCACTTTTCCTTCCCTGCATGGTAGCTGTAACTCAAGCAGGCAGCAGGTACTCTCTGACGAAGGGCCCCCAAGAAACTCTGCATTGCACGCCCAGGCTGCAGACATTCCAGCCATGTGCCGGCAGGGGCTGCTGCAGCCTGCGCCCATGGGGCTCTTTCACAAGTGCACCTCCTTTGGTGCTGCGCCCAGGAACCAGTCTCTTCCAAAGTTACATGGACATGGAACCTACCCAGGCTATTAGGCCTGGCAGACTCGGCTGCCTCACATCCAGGACTCCATAGTGACGGGGCCAAGCGCTGAACACGTGCGTGGCATGACCACACGGAGGCGCAGTGGTTGTACATTCAAAGCATGAACATACAAACGGGGTGGCTCAGTTCGGAGCATGCCCGTTTGCCAACTTCCTCACTAACGGAATCGGGGTTGAGCAAGGCATGAAGGACAGAGGCTTTAATTGACTTTTCTGAGAACCCTTCCATTTCCCCATTCATCCCTCAGTCTGGTTCTTAGTGATTGTTTGGTCATTTCCCGACAGAGGCAGTTTACCAAGGCAATTAAAAGCGATCTAGAGCGTCACATGGAACAGAAGTTACAGAAAAGTCATTTACAACAGGGGGGAGAGGATGGGGAGAAGAGAGAATAGTGAAAGCTTGCAGTTTCAGAGAGGTGGCTGTGTTAGTCGGTTTCAGCAAAAACAAGTCCTGTGTCACTTTAAAGACTAACAAGTTTATTAGGGCACTTTACGGGCTGCAATTCACTTTGTCAGATGCGTGAAATGAAAGAATCAGATTGCAGAGATTTATATACAGACAGAGGGGGAAGTGTTACAAGAGTGCTAATAAAGTTCACACAATCAAAGTGCATTTGGCCCACTTCCAACAGCAATAAAAAGGTGAGCATGCCTTAAGGAAAAAGGTCCTTATTGTAATAAACTTGCCATTCTCAATTCCTCTTCCGACCCACTCTGATGGTATCAAGTTTGCATATGAATTGACACTCAGCATTTCCTGGCTGCAGAGTTTGTGCAATCGAGTCGAGTCTGTGTTAACATGCTCTATTGCCTGCTTACCAGAACTGCAAACACTTCCATATTTTCTGCTCCTTTTCCACAAAGTGAAGGCTCCTTATATGCACACAGAAAAGCTCATGGAATCATTGCAACGCCAACTGTCCCCTACAACAGCAAAGAGTGCTTTGTCATTAGTGACAAGCCGGTAACATTCCACGCCTCTGAAACAATCACATTTTTGTCTGCCCCCTCCCCCCCCCAACACGTAATTTGAGAACGTCGTCAAAAGGTGAGGCCGGCTGGAAGAACGATCACAGAAGCTTTCCATTTGGTAAGCAGGAAAATCGAGAGCAGCCTAATTTATCTGCAGATTAGGAAGCAGTGCCACGTAGCCACACCAGGAAACAAGATCGTGGTCCTACAAGATCAGGTTTTTTTTTTACCACCTCATGAGAAGGAGGTACAGCAGTTCCATGGATAGTTTGCCCACTAGACAGCGGACTTCATAGGCCCCCTCTCTGACAGAGTTGTCCACTGTTGCTGCTTTCCCTGACAGAACAGTGAATAGGCCAGGATAGCACAGCACACACGGGGTCTCTATGCTGAGGAACATCTTTGAGTCCACGCTCCATGGAAATTATTCTAGCTACAGGGCACGTATGGCGCAACTCTGTGTTCTCAAAGAAGTCATTAGGTTAGCTTTCGAAAAGCAACAGAGCACCTTCCCTCCCTCACATATCCCCAAGGTTTTAGGGCCTCTGCTCTGCAAACACTTAAGTATCCTAGCGTATGTCTAGATTACGTACGAGGTTTACAGGAACAGTCGACAAAGGCGTTCCCTGTCGACCGATCCGCGTCTTGACTCACGCGCTGTGCCGACGATCAGCTGAGCTGGCACAGCACGGCGGCCATTTTTATTTTAATGAAACCAGGGATATTTAAATCCCGGCTTCGTTGACTCTGTCGGGTAGTCTAATTTACATACATCTGGCGACAGAGGCATGTAGTCTAGACATACCCCTACCGACTATGCCTGCAAGTCTTTGAAGGCGTTACGAGTATGATTTTTAACATTCCTATATTAGGGTAACCATGTTAACCTCCGAAAATCTCAGCGGTTACACACTTGCCTGCACTGCGGGCTCAGCAGTAGAAAGCAGGGCCCACAGCAAAGTGGTCTCCCCAAGCTGGCAAGGGAAACAACATTTATTGATCAATTTAGATGCCTCTCCTGACATTGCACTACATCTAGGTTAGACTGTATGAGCCATGCCCATAATACACACAAATAAAGTTGCAGGCTGAAAATCTGTTTTTTGCCAGCCCTGGGCAGCAAACCCACTTTGAAATAATGGGCCAATTAAAGAAAGATACAAGGCACATTCAGGTAGTTGTGTGTGGGGGGGGGGACTTGCAAAGTGTGTGTGTGGGGGGGGGGGGGGGGGACTATAGCAAATAAACCAACACAGGAAAGTTAGTTATTGCCCTTTCTGGAGCAGTCTCCCTTCCACACACCCTAGAAAAAAAAAAGACAGGAGTATCTAAGTATTTCAGTGCTGCAGTACCCAAACATCACGGAAATCTTGGTCCTCAACACCCTTAGAAGAGGGAAATGCTATTCCCCTTTTGCTGGCTGGGAACGCCTTGCGCAAGGCCAGGCCTGGAGTCTGCAGCAGAGCCAGGAATAAAATCCCAATCTCTCAAATGTGTCAGCCACAAGACTTTGCTTCTTCCCTGGGCATGTGTCATATGGTCTAAAGCAGTCACACTGGGAACAGATTACCTAATAAAAAAAGATCAGAGATTAGGCAGTCAGCCTTTAATGAGATCATAAACCATACCGCTATTATAAGCTAACGTTTTGCACCAGGCTCAGTCAAATCCAATGCTAAAGAGGAAAAAAAGGAGGGGTTTAATGATATAGTTTAAAGCATGTCAGAATTTCCCCTACTTGCTGCAAGAGCATCTAGAATTCAGCTAGCCCTTTGCTGGTTATAAAACCACAGCTATTTTGACTTTATGCAAGATGCGCTGGACACGGGAGGGTGCTAATTCTCTATCAAGTGGAAAGCCTGAATGAACTCCGAGAGGAGAGAAAGTTTGGCATAGGGATGCAAAATCCAGTTTAATTGGGGCTGGAGCAGCCCATGCCGCCAGGAGGTTTTCCAGCCCCCACCAGTTAACCTTAAATGGAAAGGCTCACTGGTTAGAAATGAGGCTTCACATCCCCAATTTTGGCTGAAGTCCAATCCTCCCCCCCTCCCAAAAAAACCCAGCCACCCCACCCCGCATAAATTACCACCTTTGACTCAGCCCCAAGATCACAACCTGAAGCACAGCAAGCGTAACACAAGGCTGCATCCACTGCTCTAAGTGAAGAACACAGTGCATTTTTAAAGAAAAAAATAACCCAAAAAAAAAAATCAAAGACGACCTAAAGATATAACAGGGAAAGTAAGCTAACCAGTGTCTTACTAGGTGGCAAAAAACAACCACAACACACCACACTCCAACAACAACTACTCTGAGGCTACATGCCATCACTAACATGACACTAGGAATAGCCACCTACCACTATTTCAGAATCATTTTAGGTGGTTTTAAAAGCTTATGGTCCTGACAAGTCACATGAAGGGCCAGCTACATACGGGACAATAGCAGGCAGTCAAGATAGGATGCGAGACTCCTGGGTTATTTTTGCAAGCTCACTCTGTGACCTTGGGAAAAACAATTTTCCCTTCCCAGTGCCTCAGTTTTCAAATACCCATCTTAAAATGTTTTGCTGCCTCATCTGCTTTGAGAACTATCCAAATACAAGTAAAATGACTGTTCCAAGATGCAAGAGAAACTTCACAGAATCTAGTGTTGTATTTATAGAAATTCTTAATAAATTTCATTGATTTTAAAAAAAAGAAAACCCTCCTCTGACGTTTATGCACCCTGAACATTGTTTAGTTGGACTCCCACTAGCTATGCAATAAGGGCAGGAACAAAAAGCGACAATGCACCATTTCTTCAGCATCCAAACAAGTTCAAAAGGAAAGGCAGAAGCCAAGCGGATTCAACTCTGGAGGCCCTGCATCCTGAAAACACACATGCTTTGCTTGACTAGAGTTATGCTTACATTTCAGCAGGAATGTCCGTCACAAATCACACTCCTAACAACTTTATAGCAGGAAAGCCCTAGCGCAGTCACTTATGAGTGGAAAAAAAGCACTTTCCAGCGTATTTTATTAAAGGAACTGATGCCAGCAAAAGTTCTTTGCAGGTAGAGTTTATAAACTGTGTGCACTCTGCAAGGGTTTGACAGACCACCACCAGCAAACCTTTTCTAGTGTAGAAAAAGGCCTGTCACACTCTCCTCATGGTTGCCTACTTGGTAAAACTCACAGGTCTCGTGAAGACACGCTAATTCAAACGGAGAGGGGAACTCCCGTCAATACCGGTTGTCCTGCTTCTACGAAGAGTAAAGGAAGTCAAAGGGAGAGTGTGCTCTCAGACTTCCCGTAGTGCGGGCGGTGCCAAATTCAACATCAGATGAAGCTGTGTATCTGAATTCAAATTTATCCCCTAGTGAATACCGGGGGAATGGAGAATTATTCCAAAATAAAATTTAATTTGGGAAACTATTTTGGAATATCTATTCTGCAATAGCTTTTCTGGCCAACCTCCCCAGCTAGACAAGCCTTAATGACATTAGTGGGTCTAAATCCCATTTAAAAGTGAAATATGCGCACACAATTTTCTAGATCAGGGCCTTACATCACAGCTGTTACGGATGTCTTTTTTTTTTAAATATTCACTGGGCCATGTTTGTTTTATAATTATAGAACACTCAGAACACACAGAATACTCAAGTCTTGGCTGAAAACCAGAGAAGCCGGATTAGTTAAACCCACACAGCAAACAAAGACAGCTCAGTTTTAAACGGCAACCAATCGCAGATACTCATGAAAACATGTGACTGCCCGCAAAAGAACTAAAGGAATTTTGAAATACTTCTACGCCACACCCTCTTTAGTCACACAGGTTCACAAGCAAACCGCTCCCGTCTGCCCTTTTCGCACAGGCTAGAACATATTCTGGTCCAGCCCAAGGAGTCGGATTTTAAAAGGAATTAATGTTTAGTAATGAAAGAAACAAGGTGCTCCATCTTGTCCAAAGCAGTAAGTTCCATCCATTAAAGCTAAGAGCTTTGACCCTGTGACATGCAAAGTACCTTACCTCCTCCTGATTGGTTTATGCTCAGAGCAGCCAGGAATAAGCTATGCATGATGGATAGAGCACTGGACCAGGACTCTGGAGATCTGTTTTCTCAGCTCTGCCACTGACCTACTGAGTGACCATGGTTAAGTCATGTGCCCCTCTGCCTCAGTTTCCCCATTTGCAATATGGCAACAATTATATTGGTCTCCTTTGTAAGGGGCTTTGAGATCTTAGGAAGATCTGTGTAAGAACTAGGTATTGTTATTAATGACGTTTTAAATGGAAAATAACTGTTTAGATTCATTGCAATTAAGTGTTGCATCAACTTGGATAATCAACTTGGATACCCCTCTGATAATCAACTTGGAAGTCAACATGCAGGCTCACACCTATTCAGCTGCCTTCTATCAAAAGGAGTTAATTTTCCTCATCTGCTTTTTTTTTTATAATGGAGATTGCCTATCTCCTAGAATTGGAAGGGACCTTGAAAGGTCATTGAGTCCAGTCCCCTGCCTGCACAGCAGGACCAAGTACCATCCCTGACAAATTTTTGCCCCAAATCCCTAAATGGCCTCTGCAAGGATTGAACTCATAACCCTGGGTTTAGCAGGCCAATGCTCAACCCACTGAGCTCTCCCTCCCCCCTGATCTGACCCCTCCTAAATCCTGAGCAGGTAAACTAACCATACTTCAATATACAGGAATTTTACAGCCGTTATTTATGCATTCAGAACCTCATGTCAGATGCACAGAAATTACTATGAATTGCAATTTGCATCTAGGGCCCTGACTATCCCCAACCACTAGGCAGAACAGTCTGTTCTACCAGCAATGCTGCACTTTTACCTGGAGAGATCATTTCACCCCACAATACACACCCGTCCCCCCTCCCATGTACACTGCTGCTCCCCCAAGTCTCACAAGCTATAGGAGCAGAAACGTGGCTTTGTGGGTGTAACTGCTTCTAACGCTCGGGGATTTTCCCAGCACCGCTGTGTCAGGTAAGAATCACTGCTCTTCGTTCCCTAGCCAACACTCCAACAATGCCAGCAAAAGTCTGCAGCGAAGACACACCAAAACAGGGCTGAGGTTGGTGGCTCCGCCTTTTCAGATGCTTGAGTGAAGTCAGCAAAAAGGCTCGTTAGAAACCTCCCAGTCTTACTTCAGTGATCAAGAAAGCGTTTCCCCGACCACTTACAATAATCCGCATTGCATAAGCAGCAGAAGCCTACAGAACAATTAAAGCTATCCAGTTCAGCTGGTTTCAGTTTACTTAAAGGAGGCAATGCTGAACGCAAGCCACCAGACTCCTTGCAGAGGCCTGGGCATGAACAACATACAGGACTAGAGGATTATCTAACACCTTCATTCACCTGCCGGGTTTGCTGATCCATTCAAAACCTGTTACACAGATGCCCTGGATATCAGTTTGACGGGTTCATTTCATGCCTGAGTCGAAGTCCACTAAAGGCAAGGGGAGTCTGATAAGTCCTACAGCGGTACAGGTTGAACTTCCCTAGTCTGGCACCCTCAGCATCTGACTGTTCCTGGACCAGAGAATTTGCCAGACTGGGGGGCAGGGGCTCTGCTTTTCCTGCTTGCCCATCCCGCTGCCACCCATGGCTCTGCTTTCCCCTGGAGGGGGGGGGGGGGAGCGCTTTGCTTCCCCCCATTACTTTGCTGCCACAAGGGTGGCCGCTTTTGCCCCACAGCTCTGCTGCCACCGACGGGGTGGTGGAGGCACTCTGCGTCCCACCCAGTCGCCCCACTGCCACCGGGGGCTCTATGACTTAACGCTCGTGGCCCCATGGGGTCACCCCCGTGATACCAGACCAGGCATGTTGCTTGACACTACAAAAGTCCAGATCACGACGTGTCTACCTGTACCACGGTTATTTGTTTTATCTGGATAAACAAGGGAAAGAAGGGGGGGGGAGAGGGAATCAAATGTTTAGCTTATCTCCCCCCACCCCCAATAAATTCTAGACATTGCTAATCATTTCAGATGTATCTCAGGCGCTCACTCTCATTTTATATAATATATTATATATAAAAAATAGAATCTCCCTATGGGATGACAGTGACCTCATTGCAGTACTCTGCGTCCCACCGTCCCTCCCCCCTCAGTTGCTGGCCTCCCCCCTCCCCGGTGCTCCAGGGAGGCAGGAGGTGCAAGCTGCACCCCCTCCATGTACCCCCAGCCCCCTCACATTCCCCTCTCGGCCAAGACCCTGCATCCCCAGCCCTCTCAGTCATACCCCCCCCCCAAGCCGAAACCTCACACCCCTCTCCACTGACACCCTGCACCCTCATGCACCCCCTTCACCAAGGCCCTGCACCTGCCCCCTCCCAAAGCTAGACACCCTGTCCCCGGCCAACTCCTGCACCCTCCTCCTGGCCAGATCCCTACACCCCCATCCCCAGAGAGAGGGGAGTTAGCGAGCTGGGGGCACAGCCCCCTAGTAGCCAGTTAAGGAAGAGTTTAGGAGTTCTCCTCCGAGGCAGACCTGGCTTCCTCTTATGCTGCTAGTCAGCACGTGGCTACAACATGGGAGTTCACTAGACTTCCTATCACATTTTGGATTAGTCCTGCCCTAAGCACTTAGCTGCATTAGCTCCCTTCCTGCTTTATGACCCAGACCTTCGCACAAAGGAGGAAGCTTTCATCCACAATGTGCTTTTTGACAAGAGGCAAAGCAGAACCATAGTGACACACACACAAGTTTCACCAAGTTCTACTTCGAGGATAGTGCAGGGTTGACGTTCTAATTCCTATGCCCTTCACAAGTCTTCCTCCCTAGCTCCAAACTTCCACTTCTGCCCTTTCAACTGAATACAGAAATCAGGGATGTGACTGGTTAACTGGTTAGCATCACCCTTCCTGGCTGATATTAACCAGTTATGGTAACCAGCAAGGTCTGGAACAGCCCCCCCCCCCCATCCATCACTGGCAGGAGGCTGCTGCAGCCCAGTGGAGCCGGTCGCATTGCAGGCATGGACACCCCAGCCCAGCCAGAGCCGCTCCAGCGCGGAGGGGCAGCCCCCCACTTACCTCATTTAAGTGGTTAACGGGTTAAACATAACATTTAACTGGTTAACTGATTAAATGGGATTTTACATCTCTCATAGGAATGCGGCAGGTGATTCTGAAACTGTGTTGCAAATGCTACTGGAGGTCAAGAAGGTACAGAATCAGGACTCTGAAAGGTAGCAGCCAGGAGGATCAGCATCCATGTTCCCAGTAAGCCGGGGCTGCTCCACTTTGGAAGCCCCGGGGGCCACAATGATACTCACAGCACATGCCAAGGGCTGCAGACTTAAGCGGGGTTGCAACTATATATGCAAATAGCTTCTCGGACGCGGACGGGCACGAATACAAAGATTAAGCAAGCCTACACTACACGCAGGCCCCATTTACGTCAGTTCTGCTGATATTAATAAAATGCAACATTGACCCGAATTCCACCCATATGACAGCACTTTTAATGAGCAATGACAGTTCAGCAATGTAACTACTAACACATATCAACAGAACACCATTATATTGATTACTACCCAAGCCCCAGCCCAGACATTTCTCACCCTGGCTCTGCCACGGCCTCACTGCCCAGGTCTGCCACTGCCTTGCCACATGCCTCCTGCAGCCCCCAGCAGCTCCTGCAGCCCCCAGCAGCTCCTGCAGCCCCTGCTGCCCCTGATACACATTCAAGGGTATAAGTGCTCTCCCGGACACAGGAATACTATCCAGGGATCAAAGGGAAGAGGCGAGGCTCACGTGCCGAATAACTAGAGAAACTCTGATGTCATTGAGAGACTTGTAACAAATGAGATTTAATTTAACGGATAGAGGAGACAGAGGTCAGGCAGGAGTAGGTAGCAGCGTGTCGGGGGAGGATGCTGCAGGGAGGTTACGCTGCTGTATCTTGTCACTGGGTTATTTGACTTCAGCTGGGGTAAGCAATGCCTCTCTTTGTTAGTGTTTTTTTCTTTTTAAAGATTTTCAAGGGCACCAAGAACACTGATGGACACGTATGCAGTAATCAACACCCAAACAAATATTTAAATTTTTCACCTAAAGATAACATGGACACAAACGCTTACTTACATCAATAAACTGGATGTCAGAGGAAGGACTGCTTAACCGTTAACAGAACTCCAAAAAATTCAGTCCAGAGAGTTAGTTTATCAGGAGTTTTCCTGCGCTAATCCCTGTATTTCACCACTACTATTATGTAAGAAGCAGCAGAAGTTCACAGGCCTTCTTGTAAGCAATGTTCAGTCAATTGTTTTAGAACCGTGGCCCCCATGGTGCTCGCTGGGGCATTTATGTGCGCCCGCCGAGTCACCCCGGCCCTGACCCCAGGCGCATGAGCAGCCCCAAAAGGTTGCGGACCACTGTTTTAGAAAATGGAAATGCAGCATGACAACCAACACACGTTACAACAAGCAATTTGCTGGAGCTTTGGCTTCTCTAAAATTATTGCTGGGATACTGACCACTTCTATTACCAAGAGAAAGTCACTAGAAGTCAAGTTTTTCGACAGGCCAAGATGTGGAATACATTCTCTCAGCAAGACAGTGTGTAATTAATGTATCCAAAAGCATCAAATAGTCTTAAAGTATCCTAGGAATTCCAGCCACGCGTCTCCCCTGGTATAAAATGCCCATGAGTACTTTGAAACCTCTTGTTTTTAACAAGCAACTGTATTAATAAAATAGTTTCACTGTCACTGCAGGGGACAAGAAAATCACCTCACATAAGTCAGTGCTAAAGGGAGAGGTTCTCAGAGGAAGATGAAAGCTTAATCCTGCTCTGTAAAACGTGTACAACTATATCAGCCCATAGGAATGAGACACACTCTGAGACCGATTTCTAATTCTAGCTCTGAGACACACTCTGAGGCTTCTGGGAAGCAGTCAAACACTGACTCAGTTTCTTCATCAGGCAGAAAGGAATGTTTACCTACTGCACTGGCAAAGTCAGATTCCAAATACTTCATTAATACAGTATTACTTAGGAGCCTTGATTAATACTCAAGAGTCATTGTTAGGCCATGTACAAACACACAGCCCCTAATCAATGTTCCCTCTAATTTTTTCCATTCATGTGCAGAATGAATTTTATTGTGTGCACTGAGGCATGCGTAGATGTGCACCACCAACAGAAACACATGTTGCCAGCTGCAGGTAGCCGTGAGAACTCTGCCAATCAGCTGGGCAGCACCTGAAGCTCACCTGGGTGGGCCGCCCAAGCGCTCAGCTTACAGGGAACATTGCTCCACACACTCCCCCCAGCTGAAAGTATACAAGGAAGCGATTATCATCCTCCTTTACAGACAGGGAAACAGGCACCAATGAGCTAGCCCTAAGGCCAACAGGGAGTTTGTGGCCAAGTCAGGAATTAAATTCACATCTCAAAGTGGCAGCACTCTGCCTTAACCACACCAGCACCAGTCCAAGAGGGACTTAGCCCAGGACCGAAGCATGGAGTCAGACGCAGAACGCTATAAAAAACAGTCTAGCTGGTACTAAACCAGGCCCCAGGAGGCACAATTCAATTCCTGGCTCTGCCACTGGGTGTCCTTGGCTAAGTCACTGCCCCTCTCCGTAAGGATATGATCCTCCTCCTCTGTAACGAGCGCTGAGCCCTACAGCTGGAAGCAACCTGGCACCACTAGGGATGTTAAAATGAGATCAATCAACTAGCCAAACAGTCAATGGAATTCCCATCGACTAATCGAATAGTCGACAAGGGCGCTTCCGCTTTGAAATGTAGCAAGAGCCCGCTGGCCTTCCGCCTTAAATGTACAAGAGCCCCAGCAGTGGCTTGTGTATTTCAAAGATCGAAACGTGGCATGGAGCCTGCAGGGAACTAACCCCAGGCTCCATCCGGTGCTTCCGCTTTGAAATGTCCCCAGGGACATTCCTACACTTCAAAGGTGGAACTGCCGCAGCTGCACCCTGACCCCTCCCACGGAGCTGGGGGGAAACGGCTCCCCACAGCACCTCCTTCTCCCTCCCCCCCCCCCCCACTGGCTGCCTCTTTCTGATGAAGGCAGCTTGGGAGGGGGAGAGGAGGGGAGAGAGGAAAGGAGTGACTAATCGACTAGCTTTTGCTTATCAGATAGTTGACTAGTCGATTAATCGCTTCCATCCTTACGTCCCACCCAGCTTCTCATTATTTGCAGTTTGCTGCAACAGGACAGCTGCCCCTGAAGTCAGCAGAGCCTTGGACCCCTGAAACAACCTTTGAGAGAGGAAACCTCGAAGGAAGCTCTCAAAAATGACACCCGATGGGACGAAAGTTACAGTCAGGGATGTAACAGGAGCACCCAGCAGAGGGGAAGTTCCAGGAAAGACACGGCTGGGTAAGTCCTTGGCATCTTTGCTGCTACCATTTCTCCATACAATGCTGCTGGAACGGGCACCTCTTTTCACTTTCAGAGGTACTTGGCACCTGGGCGCTGCCAAGGGAGGCATGGGACAACCCCCTCTCCCAGTGCCCCATATCTGCTCTGGCCCCAAACCTGCTCCCTTTCATCCTCCCCCAAGCAACACAGCCCAGGAGATTATAAGGGGCCTGGCACAGCAGCAATCTCACCACCCGGACAGCAGGAGCCAGACAGCCCAGAAGCCTGCTCCGCTGCACCCTGCCCCACCACGCCCACTTCTCCATAGTGGCGGGAAGCAGCGCGCCCTGGGGCCACGGTGCTCTGCGTCCCATCACCATGGAGAAGCCATGTGATGAGCGTATGGGTGGGGTGGCGCCTGATGCCACCGTGCCAGGCCCCATAACCCCCCAGGTTCCTCCAGTCCATAGGATGGTTTTTGAGAGAAGGGATTCCATAGAAGGCAGTATTATCTAGTGAGCAGAACACAGAACTAGAAAGCGCAAGGTCTGAATTCTACTCCATGTGCTGTGGGGCCAACTGCTTAGGTGCTGTGCCTCAGTTTCCATATCCACAGAATGGAGCCAACATTTACTCACCTTTGAGAACTTCTGGTGGAGCGTACCCTCTAAGTACTGCAGTACTGAAGTACTGCAATCAAGTCATCTCACCCATCAGAGAACACCTTATATTAGGCTTGTCATCATTACCGACCGGATGGATGGAGCAATGATCAACCCAGTAGGGATCAATTGACCAAGTCTAGTATAGATGGATAAACTGATGGCCAATCGTTCTCCGATTGGCTCTGGTACTCCACCCCTTGCGCTTCTTGTTGAGGAGAGGACAGGAGAGCCCCACCCGTCAACATGCCACAGGGAAGACACTGCAGTAAGTAAATTGATGTATGTAGAATTCAGCTACACTACTCACAGCTGAAGTTGCTTAACTTCAGTCAATCCCCCACGGAGCTGTAGGCCTGCCCTGCATGAGTAATCAAATGGTGAAGCAATTTAGGACTTTCATTCCACTTGTCCATGAAGTAGATCTCAGTGTATTTAACCCTGCTACAGAGGAGCTCTGCTTAAAAGAAAACAGACTTCACTTTCATTTTCTCCCTCTCCCCACCAATTTCCCAGTAGAGGAAATGCCCACTTGAATAACACCGGAAAGTCCTGAGTGAGAATATGCAACTCTAACCATGACTTGGCAAAATACAGTATGCTCATTATAACTGCCTGCAAGCATGAATAGGCAGGTGGCTTAGGGTTCACATTAGCTATTTACGCCATTAACTTAAACCGTATGAGAAAACTGATCCCCGCAGTCAACACAGGTCTACAAACTTTGAAAAAGTGTGCTTTGGCACAACCGATCCAGCACAATTCAGTGACCTAAAGACGTTGCAAGAAAGAACCAAAAGACACTGGTTCATCATGAGATACTCCTACGAGGATGGAAATCAGGAATAAGAGAGCAACAAATGGGCATGAGAATATTTCCTGTACGCTGATCCGTCAGCGTGGAAGTGTCTAGCGCATTAATAGCATCTCATGCGGAACCTGGCATTTCCTCTCCTTCCCTAGAAGGGATCTTTCTACTATCATTTCATACAGCTCTGTACTTACTCTGGTTTATCTCCTGTATCAGCTCTCAACTCTTTTCACATCAAGATTTACTTGGGATCCCTCTCCCATTTGGCAAAGGCAAGGCAACTCTACTCCCATTGAAAACCTACAATCTAATAGCTCCTAACAGGTCTTCACCATCTCTAACTTACCATTAGGGTAACATGCTTCTAGATAGCAACAGTGCATCATGTGTTGGAACTAGGAAAGAGCCCCAGACTGTTTTGAAACAATTCACTTAACAGTGACATGCCCTACTACAGGGCTACTCAACCCGCGGCCAGTTTGAGGCCTGTGGTGTGGTTTGGGTTTACATGAGGCTCATCACGCGGCCTGTGAGTAGGAACCTTTGAAGACGGCCTCCACTGGGAACATGTTCCACAACAGCAATGTGTCTCCCAAGTGAGGTGAGCACTGAAAGATGCAAGCGGACGGGCTGGCTGGAACAGACAGGTACAGGGTGTCGGCGTTTCTAGCCCCCAGGGAGGAGGTGCCAGGAGCCGGGGCACTGTGGGAATTGCTTTGTATTCATGCCAGTCCGTGTGAAAAGCTAGTTGCATATATATTTACACGTCTATGCAACCACACTTAAGTTGTGGCCCCTCGGTATGTGCTGTGAGTATCATTGTGGCCCCCGGGGATGCCAAAGTCGAGTAGCCCCACCCTACTATTAATAGGGAGGCTCATCAAACTACCTACTTAGGAACACTGGGGCATGAGACATAGTAGATCGGTTGTGAAGACTAGCGGCTTTGTACAAAGTATTGTTATCCATGAGCAACAGGAACTACTTCTGTGCAATGAGCTCAGATTTACAATACAGGCAGTCCCCGGGTTACGTACAAGATAGGGACTGTAGGTTTGTTCTTAAGTTGAATCTGTATATAAGTCGGAACTGGCGTCCAGATTCAGCCGCTGCTGAAACTGATCAGTTTCAACAGCGGCTGAATCTGGACGCCAGTTCTGACTTACATACAGATTCAACTTAAGAACCCCAGGCATCCCCAAGTCAGCTGCTGCTGAAACTGATCAGCGGCTGATTCCAGGAAGCCCGGGGCAGGGGCTGCTGGAGACCAGGGAGAGGAAGTCGGATCCGCGTAACTCGGGGACTGCCTGTAGTAACAACATTGCCTCTTGCCATAGGCAAGGTAGATATTAGCCACAGCTGATTATTGAGTAGGGATGTACAATCCCGTCTGGTTAAATGTAGTGCCAACACTACGTTTAACCCATTAAAGGAGGGTGGGGAGGGGAGCCGCTTCAGTGGGGCTGGAGCAACCTCCCCGCCCATTAGGGTCAGGCTACAGCAATCTCCACCGCAGGCAGGGGCTACTCTAGACCGGCCGCCCGTGCCTCTGGTTTCTCCCTGCAGGAGCTGCCACGGTGGCTGCCCCTGCTTCCGACAGTCCAGTGGGGGACTGGAACCGTTACCGAGTAAGCATCACCCAATATGGGTGCTTACCAGGTAACTGGCTTACCAGGTGCTTACCAGGTTTAACCAGTTGCCCATTAACATCCCTACTAACGAGGAAAACACACACAAGGGAAAGACACAGCAGCACGTCCCATGCGACAATGGAGTCAGGCCCATGCTATAGGGGTTAAATCAGCAATAGAGATGTTCCCTTCTGCCTGGATCCTAGTCTCAGAGCCCGGCCTCTAGGCAGAGGCGGGAATACCTACATCATCAACTTTGGCCTCAAAATGCAAGCCTGAGTGAGTTGACCCAATCTTGGAGCCCTCCTGTTGTTGGCTCTTCTTTCGTGGTGTTTCAGTGTAGACCCACCTTAACACACCAAAGCAGATTTCCTGCAGAAACAGAACCCAGACATCTTACTGCCCTGTTCACCGCAGGGCCATCCTCTCTCTCAGGGCACAGAGTAAAGTCTTAGGCACCTGCTGTAAGCAAATAAGTTATTTTACTTTTGCACTAGACTTGGCAGATATCACACACCGAGCTGTGTAAGATGTATCCATCTGCCACCCACTCGGTTTCGGGTCACATTGGAGTTCTGTCTGGTTTCAGACAAATACCATATGAAACTAATCAATTTCACATTTTTTCCACCCAGGTTTGCAAACCATCAGTGAACTGGGATTTGCAATGAAATCTGGGGCCAGGAGAATTCTGCCAGTTCTCATTACCCATGGTTTGTTCCTATTCTTAAGCCTGCCAGCTCACTAAATCTATTGACGCACCTCTTAAAAGGTCTTTGTCACTTACAAATCAGTTTGCTTTCTTTATAGCCTTATTTTCTGCTGACTTTAAGACGCAATTTGTTTGAGAATGGCTATATCATTAGCAGAAATCAAGACCAACTTTTTGAAGTCAAAATAATTATTCTGAGATCCATACAACCTCTGACACCTTTTAAATCTTCCTTTCATTATAGAGTTGTTAGGAGTAACCTCAGTGTTTTAACACACAAGGACTTATAGAACACTAGAACTGGAAGGGACCTCGAGAGATCATCAAGTCCAGTCTCCCGCACTCATGACAAGACCAAGCACCATCTAAACAGGTGTTTGTCTAATCTGCTCTTAAAACTCTCCAATAATAAATACCTTGACACTCCCCAGACATTTTATTCCAGTGTCTTAACCATCCCGACAGGAAGTTTTTCCTAATGTCCAACCTAAACCTCCCTTAGAGCATAAGAACAGCCATACTGGGTCAGACCAAAGGCCCATCTAGCCCAGTATCCTGTCTGCCAACAATGGCCAATACCAGATGCCCCTGAGCAGTGTCTCTCAACCAGTGGTAGAAGTACCTTTAGGGGTACTCGAGAGAAGTCTGAGGGGTTTCGTCAACACAACTGAAATTTGGAGAGAATTAAATGTTTGCTTTAAGTTTTACAGAGCTTTATTATTTCTGTACTTTTTATACCCAAAAATGTCATCGCCCGCATGGCTACGATTATGTTGTTTAAGCCAATGTGTTGAAACGGTAGAAAAAATTTGTGTGTGTCTGAAAACTGTAGGTACTGGCGGTACTTTTTTTTTTTTTTTTTTTTTTTTTAAAAAAGGGGAGGGTGGGTACTTATATATATATTTTTTTAAAAAAAGGGTTGAGAAGCCTCAGAGGGAGGGAACACAACAGGAAATCCTCAAGTGATCCCTCTCCTGTCACCCATATCCAGACAAACAGAGACTAAAGACACCATTCCTACCCATCCTGGCTAATAGCTATTGATGGACCCAACCTCCATGAATCTATCTAGCTCTTTTTGAACTCTTGTATCTTGTCCTATCACCAGAGGTTAAGGAGAATAATTTTTCTCCCTCCTCCTTGTAACACCCTTTTAGGTACTTAAAAGCGGTTATGGTTCCTTTCCGTCTTCTCTTTTCCACACTAAACAAGCCCAGTTCTTTCAGTCTTCCCTCATAAATCATGCTTTCTAGGCCTTGAATCATTTTTGTTGCTCTTCTCTGGACCTTCCCCAATTTCTCCACATCTTTCCTGAAAACAGGCTAATTTGCACTGCAGCACACCAGAACACAAACAGGATTTAATCATCATAACCATCTTGCTGGATTATTAGCAGCCCTGTCAGAAGTCAGCGACCTGTCTAGACGGGCACATACATGTATAAACATTAAGTCAGAACTAAATGCACACGGCCACATGGTTAGCTTTTATCGTCCTCCAGAGGGGCTGAGCTAGCACTTTGCCACCGAGACCAGTTAATCAAACTGTGCCCTCATGCTGGACAAAGAGCATTTGCTGCCGGGCTGTGTTCAAGCCTCCATGGCCTGCAGGGAACAGACCCATTAAACAATGATTGTAATCTGGCTCCTATAGGTTGCAGCCCCACTTCTGACACTCACCTAGATCACCCTAACCTGGGCTCCGACATCGAGCATCCTGGAGACCCAAACTTTGCAGAACTCCCAAACGGACAATACAAACTGGCATCGCTACCTCCTTTACAAGATTTCGCTGCAAGCAGAACATGTTCAAACGCCCTTGAAAAGGGCTCCAACAGGTTCTACGGACAGGCTCATTGAGGGTTTCACAACCCACGTTATTAACTTGACACTTCAAGGCAAACCAGCTCTCCCTGGATGCACGTGAAGCAGGAACATGACACAATATGGACTTTTCCCTCTCTTACCAGCCATGCTGCACTCCGCCGCACCTCAGACCCTGCACGGTTACATCCTCCCCTCTAGTCCAACTCCTTCCAAGTCAGGAAGGAACACTAAGCTACCGCTGCAGGATCAACAGCCTTTTGCACATTCGTGCAGGCTGCAAATCACGCTTGCAACCCCCCTCTCCTCTTTACACTCCCTCCTCGGAAAATCTCCCACTTGTGAGTGCTACAGGCACGAGTCCAAAAGCGCACAGCCCTTCCCAAGCAGCCTGACAGCTGGGAGTGTGTTGCTACTTGCTACAGTCCCTGCCTATGCCCGCTTCCTACGCTGTGGCACAGGGCCACGATGCCCCATGCTCCCCAGTTGTGCAACAGAAAGGAAGGAGGGGGGGGCTGAGAAACTTCTACCCCCCTTCAAACCCAGGGAGAAGCAGCAGATGCCCACTTATTTACAATACAGCACACGCCTCCCTCTGATCCAGCGGCACATCGGAAGAGGAAGCCCTCCAAAGCGCAGAGAGGAGATGGGGGGCTGCAAAGCGGACAGCGCCCGTGTGCAACAGCTAGGAAAAGGGAAACACTCCCAGCACCCTTTGGGAGGGGAGGGGGAGAATTGCAACCCCAGCCCACCCCGGTTTGCACCACCCTCCATGCACAAGCAAGGGGGCCGGTTTGCACGCGCACACCCACGCGTGCAAGCATGCAAAGGGGAGCAGGACGGGGCCCCAGCCCGGGACACACGCACCCCCCCCCCTCCTGCCCTGCAGCGCCGCGCACCTTGACCGAGTCCACGGGGTACATGACCGTGTGCTCCAGGATGCCGGCCACCGCCCCGGCTGTCATGTGGGTGGAGAGGGAGGCGCCGCTGGGCAGGCTCTCGTAGTCCTCCCCCGGGCTCTCGGCCTCCACCCCCGGCAGCCCCGCCGCCGCCCGGCCGCAGCTCAGCTCCATGCGCACGAACAAGGCAGGCGCGAGTGGGGGGAGGGCGCCGCCAGGGCAAGCCCTTCTTAAAGGGAGCCCCGCCCCCCTCCCCGGGGAGGGCCACGCCCCCTGGTCTCCCTGCGCCAATGGCAGCCCGGCTTGGAAGCTGCGTCGGCCGCTGATTGGGAGGGGCTTTCTCCTCCTATTCTGACGTCAGCGCCCCTCTGCTACATTGGCATAAGGGGTCCTGGGGTGCCTTGTAGCAAATCAACATAGAGAGGGAGGGGGAAACTTCTGCTGGGTCCCCCCCAGCTGCAGCACAGCTGGGGGGAGCTGTGAAGGCAAGAGCTGCAGGACAGGACTAGAGTGCTCAGGCAGGAGAGTGGTCAGCAAAAAGCTGCAAAAGCAACCAGCCGTCCTGTGGCACTTTAAAGACTAACAGATTTATTTGGCCTAGTAATAGAAATGTAGCTGTGTTAGTCTGGCGTAGCTGAAGCAAAATACAGGACTATGTAGCACTTTAAAGACTAACAAGATGGTTTATTAGATGATGAGCTTTCGTGGGCCAGACCCACTTCCTCAGTGGGTCTGGCCCACGAAAGCTCATCATCTAATAAACTATCTTGTTAGTCTTTAAAGTGCTACATAGTCCTGTGTTTTGCTTCAGATTTGTTTGGGCATCCGCTTTGGGAGGCCAACATCCAGGAAAGTGTGTGCCCAAACAAATCTGTTAAGTTTTTCAAATGCCACAGGACTCCTGGTTGTTTTTGTGGATACAGACTAATAGAGCCCTGTGCGGCTACTAAATTTGAATCTGTATTTGCATCTGTAGCCACGGGACTCGTGTATTCAGGCCCCTCTGCTGATACATTGAAAACTAGAATTGATTAGCAAATAGTTTCCCCAGACTTTTTGGCAAAATATGAAATACCAACATATTTTTAGCAAAAATTTCCACAGGAATTAAGCATATATCTTCAGAAGAAAAAAATCCGGAGATCCACACTGATATCCCCGGAGGCAGATACCCGCCAATATAAAGCGAATACTCGCAAATTGGCAGGCTTCTAGATGCAAAATTTGTATCCGTAAAAATGTGCCGTGGATGCAGATACCTGACGATATAAAGGAGGTATCTGTGGATTTGCAGGGCTCTGAAGGCTAACATAGCCACCCCTCTGATACATGCAAGAGTTGGACCTGCATGCTATAATGCATGGTCAAGCGCTTCACTAAAAGAATTACATGTTAGAGACTTCTGTGCATGAGCAGGAAGCTGAAATGGAAGAGGCCGCTGCAAAATTTTCCACTGAAATCGGTTTTGGATGTGGAAGGGGTTTTCTTTATGAAAAGCTGGTTTTCCACTTCAATGGATTTTTTTCCATTTTTTTTCTGTGGAAATTTTTGATGAAAATATGTTGGTATTTCATATTTTGCCAAAAAGTCTGGGGAAACTATTTGCTAATCAATTCTAGTTTTCAATGTATCAGCAGGAGGGCCTGAATACATGAGTCATTAATATATGAACTTTTGTGTGGTGTGTGTTATTAAGCTAGTCTCAAGCAGGTGTGTTCCTAGTTTGGAGAAAATCTTTCTGGATTATTTTTAGGTGCTTCAAAAGGGAAACTGAGAAAGGGCTACTGTAGAGCCAAATTTAGCTGTAAGACGATGTCTGGGAGGTGGTGAAGCTGTTATTGTGACACAAGTTGCAAGGCACAAGGTGATCTATAAATGGTAGGAATGGAGAGGAAAACCTCTCTTCAATTTTGTACAAAACTTCCACTAACTGAACAAGGTCCTCAGGACGGGGGAGAAAAGTGGAGATATACATAACACAAAATAAACTTCATCAGGAAAAGGAGCTTTCTGGAAGAACGTGTGAAAATTATAAATATTTCCTTTAAAAAAGACGCTAAGGGATTCAGGGGAGAAGGAGACTGGGGTGAAGAACATGTGGTATGTAAGCATTTGGCTTCTGCATAAAGCCAGAAAGAGTGGTGCTCCATTGAACTTAAGTAAAACTGCTTATCCGTGCCAAATTCTCTGCTGTTCTAAATGGGAACATTTCTAGTAACTTACTTGCCTACATACTTGGGCAAAGAGTTCGTCCCTCTGGTTTTATATGTGGATTTTACAGGCTTTCCCACTGCATTGGGGGTACATTCATAGGGCCAAAGTTACAAGCAATCTGCTACTCTCAGGGTATTCCTAGCATCCACTAATTGAAATACAAAAGAATATTATCTTATATGGGGGATAATGTAAATACTCATATAAATACATACAAATGTTTGCCATACAAATACAGAGCTGAATGATTTAGTGGTCTGAAATTCAAGCTGGCTGGACCCCTGCCAGGGTCTCATTTTTGAAATCCCTGAAGCATTAACGTAGCAGTTCGTCTGAGTTCGATACAGTTTTCTTGACAAGAAGCTTGCCCACGGTGCAGAGGTAAGAATAATGGTTTGGTCAAAGTTCCCCCGGGCAATGTGCCAGGTGAGTGTCCCCTTCCAACCCAGAGATGGCCGCATGTCAGCTGGGTGTAGTGCTTTGGGGGGAAAGTTGTCTTGGTTTTAATGAATGCAGTGTCCGTGTGTATATTGAAACCTCTTTGGGGGCCTAATCATGCAATCCCGATGGAGCAAAACATCCATTTGATTTCAAAGGTTGTTTTTCTGAATAGAGACTACAGTGTTTGGCCCAAGCGGAAGTGGGTTCTTTTCACTCCAGGTAAAATTTACCTCAATGCAGAGGGCCCACCTTTTCCAGACCTTTTTAGGCTTAAGTGTATGAATTACATGGTTCACTTAGCTATGCCCAGCCTTTCTGTGTTGGTGTAAGCTTCATCCTCTAAGCAGACATTATATTATAACCATAATTATTATTAATTATTAGGAAAGGGATAGAAAATAAGACCCAGAATATCTTACTGCCCCTGTATAAAACTATGGTACGCCCACATCTTGAATCCTGTGTACAGATGTGGTCTCCTCACCTCAAAAAAGATATTTTGGCCTTGGAAAGGGTTCAGAAAAGGGCAACTAAAATGATTAGGGGTTTGGAACGGGTCCCATATGAGGAGAGGTTAAAGCGACTGGGACTTTTCAGTTTAGAAAAGAGGAGACTGAGGGGGGATATGATAGAGGTCTATAAAATCATGAGTGGTGTGGAGAGGGCTGATAAAGAAAAGTTATTTATTAGTTCCCATAATAGAAGAACTAGAGGACACCAAATGACATTAATGGGTAGCAGGTTTAAAACTAATAAAAGAAAGTTCTTCTTCACACAGCGTGTAGTCAACCTGTGGAACTCCTTGCCAGAGGAGGCTGTGAAGGCTAGGACTATAATAGAGTTTAAAGAGAAGCTGGATAATTTCATGGAGGTTAGGTCCATAAAAGGCTATTAGCCAGGGGATAAAATGGTGTCCTTGGCCTCTGTTTGTCAGAGGCTGGAGAGGGATGGCAGGAGACAAATTGCTTGATCATTGTCTTCGGTCCACCCTCTCTGGGGCACCTGGTGCTGGCCACTGATGGCAGACAGGATACTGGGCTAGATGGACCTTTGGTCTGACCCAGTACGGCCGTTCTTATGTTCTTATGTTCTAACCAAGAACTGCAAGTAGCATGCTGCAGGGGATTGAAACCATTCATGATTTCTGTTCCACGTTGCTATAGTTTCCAATCCACCTCCATAGTTTATCACACTGAAATCTCTAGCATCTCCAGCATGAAATTCTATATTGCATGTGGAATGAGCGCAAATGACCACATGAGTGGGGAGCAAACTCTCCTCACACTTACATCTCTGTAATTCAAGAGTCACGTTGGATTTACGATGGTGTCATGCAGGGTAAGTCAGAGAAGCCAAGCCCCTCACTTAAGAGCTGTTTCTTCCATACCGTACTGTATTTTACAAACCCAAAAGAATACATGCCAGTTCTGCTTTTCTCTTGTGCTCTTCCAGCCATTCCTTGTTCTCTTCTTCCTTTTTTCTGCTTCAGGTCTCCTGTCTTTCTCCCATTTCTTGCCCATCCATTGTCACACTCTTCTTTTTCAGTCCCTTGAGCTCTTCCACAGTTTAATCCTGTTCCAAGTGCTAGAGAGGGCTAAAAATCCCAGACCAGTACATCAACCTGACTGCTGGAATTGTAGCTTCCCCGCTTTTCAGCCCTCTAGGTTGTGTAGGGTTGCCAGGTGTCCGGTTTTGAACCGGACAGTCCAGTATTTGAGCTTTCTGTTCAGGAAACAAATTGAGAAAATAGAAATGAGAAAATAGAAATGTCCGGTATTTTCTAAATACGATGTAATTTAGATTGTGATGTAATGTCAAGTGTGTCCGGTATTTTTGATGAAATCATCTGGCAACCCTAAGCTTGTGCAGCCTGAGAAAAGAAAAGAAACTAAAAGAAACTAAATGAAAAGGCAGGAGTTTAGAAGGAAGTGGCAAAGTCTAGGATATTATTTGTATTACTCTAGTACCAACAGCATCCAGCTAAAATCAGGGCCCCAGTAGGTGAAGTGCTGTTTACATGCACGTACCTAGTACATCTTGTTAGGCTAAGAGACAATCCCAGCCACACGGAGTTTACATTCTAAAAAGACAAACCGCAGGAGGGGGAACACAGACCTGCTGAAAGTCAGGCTGCAGGCTAAAGATCCAACACGGATGGAACACAGGCCTTCGACTCCCTGTCTAGCGCCCTAGCCATTCGGCCAAACAAAGATAAACTGCTCCATTTGGAATGGTTGGATGGGTATGAAAAGAGCAGACCACACACCTCAGTAGCACCTCGGGCATTCCTAGGGAGTAGAGGATCTATGACTGCACTGTGAAGGGAAAGCAGATTAAGCCAGAAACCTCAGCAGAGAAAGCAGCTCTTTTGCTGTTGTTTGCAGTGTTTCTGCTGGTGGAGAGAGGAAGAACTAAAGGGAGGGAACATTACTAGAATTTGTCTTGTGCTCTGGCCCATCGAGGCTTAGTGAGGAAACGTAGCATGACTTTGCTGAGAATCTTATGTAAACTCTTTAATGTTGAAATTGACTGGAAAAATGTAGCGTCCTTCCTTCTGCATGCCTCTTCGCCTTCCCTGTAGTGCTTTTTACAGGGGAGATATCACAGATCACTTCTGGCATGAGGCAAAACCCTGATGTTTTGGTCTCTTACTGAGCCCTGTTTTATAATGGCGGAAGTCGCTCGCGCTCCGTGGAGTTACTCCTGATTTACGGCACTGTTGGGGGAAGTTGAATCAGGCACTGTGTTCTCGCACGCGCATTCAACAATCCTGTTTCCCGGTGTCTATTTCGATTGCACATACTCCCTTTGCAACACCCCAAAATCAGCCCAAGCCAACGGGGACGATGTGCTGATGGTCCTTGACTATGCACTTCAAAGCTGGAGGCAGAAAATGCTTGACAAAAGGAAAAGATTCTCAATTGTGGAAGATGTTCACTTTGACCAGGGGTGGGGAACCTAAGGCCCAGGGACCTGATGCAGTGCCCTGGCTTGCCTGGATCTGGCCTACAAGGCTCAGGGCTAGAGTTACCAGATAGGTTTAGAGAAAATACCGGACACACTTGATGGGAGGGGGGGAACTGGTTGGGAGGGGGACAGGGCTGGCTGGGAGGGGAGGTCGGGGGCAGCGCGGCTGGCTGGGGAAATGGGGGGGGCGGGGCAGTGCGACTGGCCAGAGGAGATGGGGGGGGGGAATTGGGGGCAGTGCGGCTGGCTCGGGGAGATGAGGGAGGGGTCGGGAGCAGCATGGCTTGTGAGTGGAGATCCGGAGGAGGAGAACTGGCTGGCAGGAAGCAGGAGTGGCCGGGAGGGGGTCGGGGGCAGCAGAGCTGGTGGAAAAGGGTCGGGGGAAGCAGGGGAGGGGGAGGGCAGGACTGACCCGGGCACATGCAGATCCCGAGATGCTGTCAGTCCTGCCCACAGTTCGGGGAAGCGCGAGTGAGTCCGGCTGCGGCTCCACCATGCACTCAGGAGCAGGGACAGGGCTTCTCCTCCTCCCCCAGGCGTCAGACACAGCCTGGGCTCCCAGCGCCGATCGTGCCCCCTCCCAGTCCCTCCTCCCACCCCCACCAGGCTTCTGTCCGGCACCCAGCCAGAAATCCAGGAAATACCGGACATTGCACGTGTCTGGTATTTTCTGGATTTTTTTTACCGGACAGAGGGCCCAAAAACCGAACTGTCTGGCAGAATACCAGACACCTGGCAACTCTACTCAGGGCTCCCCCCTGCAATGTTGGGGACCCCACTCTGGTACTCCAGCCCCTTTCTCCCCTGCGGGACTGGAGCACACAAAATCTACTAGGCTGGGCCCCCCTAGGCTCTGGTGTGCCGGGGAATGTGGGGAACGTCTTTTTCCTTCTCAGTCAGGGGCCATGTCAGCGAGAGGTTTTTTTTGTTTGTTTGTTTCTCACCTGTGTGAGGTCCCCAGCTGGTTTTTCTGTGGGTCAGCAGCCACGGCCCAGAAGAGGTTCCCCACCCCTGGCTTTGACTCTCTCTCTCTCTCTTAAATCCAGCATTGGTTTGATGTTTCTGGAGAGGACTGACTTCCCGTAGTCTGGGAGCCCTTTAGGAGTGGGGGGGTTGCTTTGCACTCTTTGGTTGCATAATTCAGTGTCTTGTTGTATGTCATGCAGCTAGATGTGTCCTTAAATCAAAATAACAGCAGTTAATAGAAGGGTGACAGAGGCTTCCATAAGGTATTTGCTGCGTTCTTTGGCTTCACACCCTAAAGATCCCCTGTAAAACATCCTTGTGGAGATGTAAATCACAGAGCAGTAGACATGACAGTGTTCAGTTTTGCCACTGAAATAAAAATAAATAAATATGACCCATCCTGCACCTGATTTTCACAGGTGCTGAACACTCTCTGTACCACTTAACAGCAGAGAGGGCCAAATGGCTCTGAAAACCAGGCCCGGCACCGCTCAAGTTGGACTGCCAAATATTTTAGGTGCCCACATGCAGTGGCCATGTTGGAAAATTTAAGCCTAAATCAAGCTCTGTTCAAATTACAGTTCAGTTAGTTTGAGTCTCAAAGAATGAACCTGAAAAGCGTACATTGTTGTAGGCAGTGCTTTTGTTGTGATGGTACTGCCTGGTACGCAGTACCGGCACCTCCAGACACGGTACCAGCACCTCCAATCAGAGCTCAACAACTTTTTCCCCTGGAGTACTGGTACCTTTAAAAAAAAAAAAAGCACTGGTTGTAGGTATTTCTGTTGTCACGTCACACTCAGAGACATTTATATAACTATAAGAAATCAGTCGCTGTGCGGGGAAGATATCAGAAGAGGAAGTTATGAAATACCATAAAGGGGAATGTCTTTTCTTATGCAAAACTGGATTTGAGCCATGTGACTAACACCCAAATGCACATGAAACCCGGCACTCCCCACTGGTAACCTCTTTGCCCCAACTTAAATCAATGGTTAGACTGTAAGCTCTTTGGGTCAGGGACCAGCTTTTTGTTCCTTGTTTGTACAGCACCTACCACTATGGGGTTATAGTCCAGGATTGGGACTCAGTGTTTCCGGAAGATATAACAAGTTAATGTAGGCCGTGACAAAGTGGCTCTCCAGTGGGGGAAAATTAATTGGCACATGTTAGAGCAGTCCTCGGGTTGCTCTAACCGAGGGCTACTCAACTTTGGAAGCCCCGGGGGCCACAATGATACTCACGGCACATGCCGAGGGCCACAACTTAAATGTGGTTGCATATACATGCAAATATATATGCAAATATATGCAAACAGCTTCTTTCACACTGACGGGCATGAATACAAAACACTTCCCACAATACTCAGGCACCTCCTCCCTGGGGGCTAGAAACAACGATACCCTGTACCCATCTGTTCTAGCCAGCCTGTCTGCTTGCGTTTTTCAGTGCTCACCCCACCTGGGAGATGCCTCGCTGTTGTGGAACATGTTCCCAGCAGAGGCCATGTTCAAAGGACCCTACCTGCAGACTGTGTGTTGAGCCCTGTGTAAACCCAAACCGCACTGTGGGCCACAAACGGGCCATAGGCCACATGCGGCCCGTGGGCCATGTGTTAAGTAACCTTGCTCTAACCTGTTCCAGATTTTCAGGATCTGAAGTAACATCCTTGGGCTAAACCCTGCAGTCCTTGGAATCCTTAAAAGAGTCTTCAGACAACTGACTAGGAAGTAGCGGAGGATTTAGGTGCAGAGCTGCTATTGCTGGGTATGAATAAAATACATCGGTAACATGTTTCTACTTCCCTCGCCATGCACGTGCCTATGAGGCATGGGCTTTCTGGCTATGGCCCTACCCCACTGCCACGCTGCTCATCCTGTGCCTGACACCCTGGGAATGGCAGACTCCTCCTTTGCAGCACCTCCATAAACCAACTTGTTCTGCTGCATTATGGGGCTTGCAGGGCTCCCCTAATTTCACCCTGGGTGTGCCAGAAATACAGAGCGCTTTGGTCCAGGCTGAATTTATTTGCTAAAAGGATTTGTGTGTGTGGTGGTGTCTGAGTTCACACTGGGCAGATTCTCTGTCCTGCACCATCTCCTTTGCACCACTTTGACGGCACCGAAGAGTTACAATCTAGTCCTATTGCCTTTGCTGGAGAGTCCTCTGTCATAGTATAGGCCCAGGGCTACTGTCCTTGCAGCCTTTGTCACAGTGGGTGGAGGCTCAGGGCATGGCCATGGTCAAAGAACGCTTCACTTTGGCTATACTAGTGGACTGGCCTTCAGAGACCATTGCCAATTGGCATGTTAGAGCAGCCCGTTGGCTGCTCTAACCTGTTCCAGAACTGGAGTCAAGCAGAGAGCTGTCCCAGTTCCTGATAGGTCCCTGCCCCTATTCTTCCACAGCAGCAGAACCAGTCCCTGGGTTTAGAAGAGCTGAACCACATGTTCAGATCTCAGTAACATCCATTCAGCTCTTCCAGCAATCAGGGTTATTTGTGCATGAATGAAATCTTGAAAACCAAGGTGCTCTCTGCAGAAAATATGAACCCTCTGTCACTTCCGTGTCACTGAGAAATGGATGTAACTTCAAAAAAAATCTTTAAACAAAACTACAATATCTTGACAATTGTTTTATCCTACCAGTTGTTTGCTGTATCACAATCCACCAGGGGACCTGAGATTGCCATAGTCAGGGCATGCCTTCCCTACCCGCTGGACTGACAGGCAGTAAGTGACCCAGCGGGGTTGATTTATCGCACTGAGCACTCTCTTGTCACCTCTGGTACTCGGCGAAAACAAGAAGAGCAGGTGGAGTCGATGGGAGAGTGCCAGCTATTGCTTAACCGCCGTGAAGATGCCACGGTAAAGGAGACCTAAGTACATCGACTTCAGCTATGTTATTCACATAGCTGACGTTGCGTACGTTAGTGTGGCGGCCTGCAGTATTATAGACAGGGCCTGAATATCTAAGGCTCAAACATCTGAGACTCAAATAACATTTAAGAGCCTGATCTTACAAGCAATTCTACGTATGCTTATTTTTCATCACACAAGCAGTCCCAACTGAAGTCAACAGAACTTCCTTATTCTCAAAGGCTTTGTCTACACTGAGTTTTTGCGGCAGACAATATGCTAATGAGGGACTCATTAGCATATGTTGTGATCTCATTAGCATATTTTCTGCTGTTTCTTTTTGCACAAGAGGTTTTTATCCCAGAGAGGCATGAGGATCTTGCGCAAAACCGGGGTTTTGCACAAAACGGAAGCGGCTACATTATGCAAAAACTCCTTGCGCAAAAAGAAATGGCAGAACATATGCTAATGAGATTGTGACTTATGCTAATGAGTCCCTCATTAGCAAATTTTCTGCCGCAAAAACTCGTAGTGTAGACTTAGCCATAAAGTTAAATGTAGGCAAAAGTTCAGTTCCTTAAGGCAAAGTTAGTCAATGAGCAAAACGTGTTGAATTAAAACTGTCTAAGGAATCTCAGAGAGGGAGCCCTGTTAGTCTCGTTATCCTCTAAGGAGAATGCTTTCATTTATTGATACAATTAGTTGATCTCAATTTCTACGCCATATGTGACAGCATCATTTATGACTAATCTCTTTCCAGTATATTTGGTTTGCAATGGCAAGGTGAGGAATGATCGTAAGTCATTTGCCTTTATGAGCCCTTTCTCTCACTCTTATCCCTTGCTCCCGGAAAAGCAGTTGCATGGGCAGATTGAAAACGTGCTGTGTAACTGTGTTGTGCATTGTGCAAAGAGGTGGTTATAGTTTAACCTCAAGCAGGAGTCTATTCTGCTATCCATGAGCCTTGCTATCTCGGTCTGCCCAAGCACAATGGGACCTGCTGGGGCAGGAATGCGTTTCTGTGCTAGTAGACAAGACGGTGTCCACCCAGACAAAGGCACAAAGGGATGTTGATAAACAGATAGAAGATTTTGACTAGCAACCTCAAAGAGAGTCTGTACATCAGGTCAGAAATACCTGTGCTCCCTGGAACCACGTGCTTACATCCACGACAGTTGCCACCGCCCTTCATCTGTCTGAGGCGATGGGGTCAGTGCATATAAAGCAACCTGCTGTAAATCTGCCTCCTGTTTACTGCATGAGGTAACCATGTCACTTGACTGACACCTTAGGCCAGGTCTACACTACCGGGGAAGGTCGAATTAAGATACACAGCTCCAGCTACATTCATTACGTAGCTGGGATCGATATACCTCGATTCGAGTTTCCCCGCTGCCCCCACAGTAGGAGACAAACAGGAGAAAACACTCCTGTTGGTTTCCCTTACTCTTCTCAGGAGCAGGAGTACTGGCCACTGACCGGGGGGGGAGAGAGGGGAGGAGCGCACCCTCTGAGTTCGATTTAATGGGTCTTTACTAGACCTACTAAATCAAACTCCAGATCAATCGATTGCAGCAGTATCAATTTTCCCCAGGGTGAAGACATGGCTTTAGAAACCTATATTTTAGCAGCCACTAACTGATATCCTGGCATTTTAACAGGGCTTTCCTTAATGTTCTTTGCCAAAATCTCTTCACTAGCATGCATTGACTGCTGCCCTCCTCCCCACCGGATGAAGTGATTTCAAACTATCAGACTTATCGACGGGTAAAAAATTAGTTCTGTTCCTGTGGTCCTATTGCTTATTCCCTAATGAAGCATGGTTCCATTCTGAAGCTGTCTAAATACACATGGGACCAAATCATTATTAGTATTTATTTGTAGTGTTGTAGTGTCCAGCAGCCCCTGTCAGGGACCAGGACTCACTGTGCTAGGTGCTGTACAAAGGCACAAAGGAAATACAAGTGTTGTTTACTCCTCATAACATAACAACGAGGAGTCTCCAACTGAAATTAATAGCCCACATGTTTAAAACAAACAAGGAAGCATTTCTTCACACAATGCACTGTCAACCTGTGGAACTTCTTGCCAGAGGATGTTGTGAAGGCCAAACCTATAAAGAAGGTTCAAAAATAATTAGATAAATTCATGGACTATGGACACAGATAGTGTCCATCGCCTCTCTTTTCCAGAAGCTGGGAATGGGTGACAGGGTGATTTCATGATTTCCTGTCCTGCTCACTCCCTCTGGGGCATCTGGCATTGGCCACTGTCAGAAGTCAAGACACTGGGCTAGATGGACTTTTGGTCTGACCCTGTCTGGCCATTCTTATGTCCATTTACATCCTTGCAATCCCACTGAAGAATCAGGCCCATAGTGTGGCTTAGTCAGACCAGACACATCGTATTCTTACTAGGAAGAGGTTTAATACATTGTCTTTCAGAGGCTTTCACAGTATCTGTGCTGCCTGATTTACAATTATTAACAATATAAAAATGAATTTGAATAGCAACGTGCAGGTAGGTAACCCTCTGGGGGAACTAGATTATGTTTGCCAAAAATCTTGAAATAATATAGAATCTCATGCAATTTCAGCAAGCAAATTGCTCCTTTTGATTGCGAAATATGAGTAAGGGCTCCTTCTTCCAGGCACCTTAGCTGCCCTGGGTTTAATAAGTTATTTAGTTGCACATAGAGCCAATAACTTTGAGGTGGTGAAGCAAGCCATGCAGCCACAAAGGGAGTGAAAAATAGCTCTTGGCATAAGTCACAAAGAACATGATTCAGCGTTGGCCCTTGTCATTTACACCTGTGCCAAGTGGGCGTGAAACATCGCCAGATCAGAATAGTAATGATTTGCATGGACATTGCATTGGTGCAAATGACTAAACGCGAAGGACAGTGATCCTTCAGCTCCATGGGCTTGCAGTCTCTCTTATACTAAAGCACCGTGGCAGTCTAATAAGGCCTGTAGGTGGGTGTAAATGTGACACGCTATCAAGCTGATGTACCATCATCTTAGTGCAGAAAACCAGGGCAATAATATGTGCACTTATTAGTTCTATTCCACCTACTTGCATTTCATCGTCATACTTGAAATGAATTAGTCCTCTCCTGCCTTGAATGAAACTTCTGACCAGCCTTCTCCAGGCATCTGCTCAGCACTTCTCAGCTGATTAGGAAGGTTAGGGTAGGTTTATCGCAAGCCATATTCTATGCACGGGGGTGTGTGAGATGCCAGGGCCAGCTGCGAGCAGGGCATACAATAAGATAACATGGGAGCGTCTGGCTTAGAGGAGGGCCGGAGAACACCCTTCTGAGAACTGAAAAGAGTTTCGTTTATCTACAAAATCCAGGAGGATTTTTTTCTTTGTACTCTATATATTCTCCTGCAGTTCAGTAGCACAATGTATTAGAAGCTCCCCCCTTCACAACTTGCAAACTCTTCTCTCAGGGTGCATCTATACTGCAGGGCTTAACTTGAACTAAGCTCTGCAAATTGAGCGACGTCAATTACGTAATTATTTCGAAATAGCTTATTTTGAAACTGGGAGCATCTACACAGCACTGATTTCGAAATCGAGCACTCTTCCTCCGATTTCCCTTACACCTCGTACAATGCGAGTTACAGGAGTCGGAGTAAGAAGTCCTTCAGCTTGACAGTATTTCAACATTATTTTGAAATAACTGCCTGCTGTGTAGACACGGACTAAGTTATTTGGAAATAATGTTGCTGTGTAGACGTACCGTCAGTCACATTGCCACAGCCTCACTGAAGCAGCCAGGCCAGTGTAACTGAGAAGAGAATGTGGTTCGTTATGGGTAAAGGGTGTGAGCCAAATTGTAAGGAATCTCTCCTTAAGAAGCAATGCACCAACGAATTGTAAATTACAGGACGCGTCCTTTGTGTCTGTATGTTTTATAGAAGATAATTATATTACATGTCAGTGAGTGAAAGACACCCTCTGAAGCCACGAGTCAGGTTGGAGGCAGTCGCTTTAAAAGGATGATTTGAATGAATGCACCCTGTGCAGTTTAGGAACGGTCCTGGAGTCTCCAGGAATTAAAGATTCATCTTTAAGGAGAGATTACATCATGTGATGAAACCTCCAGGAATATGTCCAAGCAAAATTTGCAACCCTCCATTTAGGGTGTAACACTTTTGAAATCTTAGGTAATTGTATAATACAGTGAAGCTGAGCTGAACTTTATATCTAATCCCCAAAGTCTCTTCTTGCCCACCTTGTCCCAGGTTCAGAGCATTAAGGAGCAAGGGTTTTCAGTCAAGGGCTCCTGTGGGTATATTTTGTTCCCTAACACAGCTGTGGTGTGATCCTGTGAGCTCCTGCAGCTCCCCCTGAGCTATACCAGAGATGGAGTGGATCTCTTTTTACCAAGTCTGGCTGAAAGATGACAGGTGACATTTCTAAGCAGCCTCACAAGCCACTTTTTCAGTCTCATCTACTACAGATTCATCCCTCCTTTGTTTGAACTGCAAGCCTGGATCAAATCCTCCATGGGAAGCTCATCAGAAGCCCCGAAGCATCGTCAGGTTTAAACTACACAAAATGTGCAAGTCTGGGCTGGTTTCTGCACCTAAATCCTCCCCATGCTCCCTTTCAACTGGGCTCAGGCTGAGATGCTGTTGGCAAGGCTGGGTTAGGCTTTCAGTTGGCGAGGGAACACCAAGCGACCTGTGATTCACTCCATCTGGGCTGAGCTGGGAACATTCTACCTGCTTCTGTTTATGACTCGTTCTTATTTAAGCCTCCTCTTCTCACGAGGTCAAGTGGGCCCATACCCTCAAGATATTTAGGTGCCTAACTCCCACAGGATACAGGTGCCTAAATACCTTTGGGGATCTGGGCCCACGAGTCTTCCTGTCAACTTCATTGGGAGCTAGACTAAGAAGTTCTTTTAATTTTAATTAAAAACATAGGAGGCCACTGAATATTTCCAAGATTATATGGGGTAGTGTTCCTAAGGTATAGCTCCACTGCCCTCCAGTACTTCATCTATCGGGAAACAAGGAATTGCCACCCAGTTATTTATTCTCTTTGTGCAGAGAATCTCCCACTCACAAATAATGCAAATTCATAGGACTTGGCATTGGCAGATGCAACTCTAAGATCAATGAACTTGCACTTGTTAAGAGCCAACTTTGAAGTATGCTAGAGAATCGTTTTCCTCTTCTCCCTCCACTTCTAGTTTCTTGTTAAAGCCTGCTTCTTCCTCTACATTACATCTCTTCTGCCTTTGCCGTAAGAACGGTCAAACTGGGTCAGACCAAAGGTCCTTCTAGTTCAGTATCCTGTCTTCCAATAGTGGCTAATACCAGATGCCCCAGAGGGAATGAACAGAACAGGAAATCATCAAGTGATCCCTCTCCTGTCATCCATTCCTTGGATAAACAGAGGCTAGAGACACTATTCCTACCCATCCTGGCTCATAAGTATTGATGACCTAACTTCCATGAATTTATCTGGTTCTTTTTTAAAACCTGTTAAAGTCTTGGTCTTCACAACATCCTCTGGCAAGGAGTTCCACAAGTAGTGCTTTTCAAGAAGAAATACTTCATTTTGTTTGTTTTAAACCTACCACCTATTAATTTCATTTGGTGACCCCTAGTTCTTATGTTATGGGAACAAGTAAATAACTTTTCCTTATTCCCTTTCTTGATACCAATCATGATTTTATAGACCTTTGTCATATCCCCCCTCAGTCTTCTCTTTTCTAAGCTTAACAGTCCCAATCTTAGTAATCTCTCCTCACATGGAAGCGGTTCTATAATTACTAGGGTTTACCCATAATTATGAGCGTTTCCTCTGCTCTGAGCTCCCTGCATCTCCCCTTCCCAAAATGTTCCACCTACGTTCCTGCCCCTTCCTATCTCAGCTCTCCTCTTTGAATCCCTTCTCTGGCTTCTTTTTTTCTCAGCACTGAACTTAATATCCTCATTTTCACCATCAGGCCCCTGCACAACCACTGTTCCACTCCATTGCTGGTCTGTTCTCTGCTAAGGATGTGAATGGTTAACTGGTTATGGTTAACTGGAGCAGCCTCCTGTCCAACAAGGGCAGGGGGCTGCTCCATCCCAGCGGGGTGCACTTCAGCTTGTCCAGAACTGCTCCCCACCTGCGGGGGGGGGGGGGGGGTGTCCAGTCTGGATGGAGCAGCTGCTATGGAGAGAGGTTGGCGCAGCCTGTCCATGGCAGGCCCAGCCCAGCTGGCCTGAAGTGTCCCCCCAGCCTCATTTAAGCAGTTAACCTGTTATATGTTATGTTTAACTGGTTAACTAATGAAACGGGATTTTACATCCCTGTTCTCTGCAGCACCAGAGAAAGTGGCCTCTTTCATTATTAGCAGGAATTAGGCACAGGAACTGGATTGCTTAACCTTATGTTGCCCCAATGTGAATTGAAGGGGTATTCTTATCTCTCGCTGTAAGTGATCTCAGAGTCTATGCTCCTCCTGCAGCATCTGCCCCAGCTGGCAAGATAAATAACAAACAGGCAATTACAGGAAAAGGACTGGAGGTCAGATCTTGAGAGCAATAGCTTGAGCTAGCACAACCACCACCAGGTAGATTTGAACCTCGGATGCTTAGTAGAGGAGCCTCTACAGCTTGAGATATAAAGCCAGCTGACTTTCAGCTTAGGCTGTAGAGCGCCCTTGTTCTTATCTCTTGCTCTAAGTGGTCTAAGTGCCATTACAAGGGACAGCGAACCACATAAGGGCTCCGTCTACACTGCAGAGGTATCCTGAAATAGCTATTCCACATCTGTTGAGCGTGCCCATTATTTCGAAATATAACAGGCACGCTATTCCGACTTCCCTGTAAACCTCATTCCACGAGGAGTAAGGGACGTTTCAGAATAGTGATTTATTTCGAAATAAGTGCTGAGTAGACAGCGCCATATTTAGAAATAAGCTATTTCGAAATTGGCTCGAAATAAGCTACGCAATTTGCATAGCTCAAATTGCATAGCTTATTTCGAGCTCGAGGTGCAATGTAGATGCACCCGAGGTTTGTGGATTACACTAGAAGTTTCCCTAAGTTTTCAAAAGTCTGCTTCCAGGAGCAAGGGATACTCATATGGATAAATCTTGCAGGATCAGGCCTGAGAGCAGGGCCACTTGAGATAAATGTATGTGATGGCTGATTAACTGGTGAGGAATAATCAGCAAGGGAGAAAAGTTCCCTTGTACAGTATCTGCCCTATTTTGGTTTCATAATGTTGGCAAATGCTTTAAAAAACAACAAAGGCATCTTCTGTTTCTTCAGCATGGCTTAACCCACTAGCTCAAAGAGCCACCCGAGACACCTTTGTGTTTGTAACCCTCCCCTCAAATGCTTTCTGCATTCCACAACTTAGACTTGTAACAAAAAAAAAAACAAAAAAAAAAACCCAGCAGTGAAAAACATTTGTTCTCTCTAAGGCTTAACTGCTGCAGAGAAAAACAAGAGTTTTGTCAAACACGTGATTCCCATGTCATGATCCAGACTCTGCAGTCAATTACACCAGTGTAAATGGAATAACTGTGTTGGCTTGATTCACCATTGCCTCCCTCCAGATTTACACCAAAATAATCGGTTTATAACCTACGCATGTCTAAAAAAGTTTATCGCCTAGTTAGTAGGCACTCTGGAGTAATAGATTTGCACTGGAGGGCCAGGCCTTTCAAACCAATGTAGTTACACCAGCATAAAACTGAAGTAGGCAATCAAGCCTTCCTGACTTTTGTAGGGATACTCCATATTTATACCAATGTAACTAAAATTAGAATACTGCCCAAGCGTGAGTAGAGAAAATCTACACACTGCAGCTCCATTAAAGCTCAACAGCTAGATTCCATACCCGTTTATACTAATGTAGCCCCAGAGACTTCTATATGTAACTTCTATATATTAGACATTAAGAAAAATTTTGTGTTAGGGTGGTTAAATATGTGAATAAATTGCCTAGGAAGATTGTGGAATCTGCATCACTAGAGATATTTAAGAGCAGGTTAGACAAGCATCTATCCAGGATGATCAATAGGTTCCCAAACTGAGTGGTGCAAAGAAATTCCAGGGGGGGCATGAGGTGACCCAGTCCTCCTCTTCCCCCCGTAAATCCGCCCCCCCAAGGCGGGCAGACTCTAAAATGGCCACCTTAAAAGGGCAATACCTGCCCTGTTCTTAAAAGGGCAAGCTTTTTTTTTTTGTTTTGCTCAAGTTTTGCTGCAATTTTTTTTGGGGGGGGGGCAGGTGTGAGGGTTTCCCAGAAATCAAAAAAGGGGCATGATCCTGAAAAGTTTGGGAACCACTGAGATTCTAGATGGTGCTTGGTCCTACTGTGAGGGCAGAGGCTTGGATGTGATGACCTCTTAAGGTTCCTTCCTGTTCTAGGATTGTATGATTCTATGCAACAGGCTAAAAATTGACCGGTCGGCCGTGTTCCTGAAGTCCCACTGCACATAATATGAATAAATCTGTCCTCATTTAGCACAATGGATTAATATAAGAGGTTATACAGAACTGGGAAATAAAGCCTGTTTTTGTATTTCTCCCTTACCTTAATCAAATCTTTTCACAATTTTTCCTTTCTGGTTTCAAGCCCTCAGGAAACATGGGGAAGATGCAGCTGTCTGAAGTGATGCCAAGGTATATTGCCAGGACAGGGAATACATCTTGAAGAAGTAACTTTGCTAGAATGAATTTGCCCTTTGTTGATTTATTTCTCCTGTGACCCTCAATTAAGCCTTTGGTCCAGCTGTTAGTAGACTTAAATCCATTGAAATCTCCAGACTGAAGAGCTGGCATGAAGGAGAGGAAAGAATGATCTTGTGTTTCAGCCACCGTATCATTATTCAGAAAAGCTGGGTTCAACTCTTGGGACTAACACAGACTTGCTGTGTGCCCTTGGGCATGTCACTTCATCTCATTGTGCCTCAGTTTCCCATCTGTAAAAATAGGGGAAATAACACAGACCTTCTTTACATGGGGAACAGTCATTAGTGCGTGGGAGAGGCTTGAATTATCATTACAGTAATCAGGGCCAGGCAAGGATCTTAATTCATCAAATCTTTAGAACCCAACAAGTTTGGGAGACTGATAATGGTTCCTTCTGGCTATGCCTACACTACCAGGTTATTTTGAAATAAGTTATTACAAAATAATAACTCCTGAAGTAACTATTTCAAAATAAGCTTATTCCTGTTCACCAGCAGGAGTTATTATTTCAAAATAACAAGCCCATTATTTTGAAAGAACAGGCTTGGTATTGTGGACGCACGCCTTGTTATTTCAAAATATGGGGAGTTATTTCGAAATAACTCCCCAGGGTAGACATTCCCTCTGTCTTTAAAATCTATATTAAGCAACAAATGCATGGCCATGGGGGCAAGTTAGCCTGTGGAGGTACCCATCTGGTTTTTGAACCGGAGCACAAGGGAGATTACGAAAAATACATACAAATGCAGGAAGAGAGGATAAAACTGATGTTCCACAGCTGTATACCAGGGTTCTCTGTAAGGTGCACACCTGTGCGAGCGCGCACCAAGAATTTCATTCCCACCCACCCCTCAGCAGAGCTGCACAGCTGTGGCCCTGGCTGATCTGCCGGTGGGGCTGTAGCCTCGGGCGGGTGACTGCCCACCTCAGGAGCAGCTGGACAGCCACCACGCAGCCTGGGCCATGGTACTAAAAATAGCACTGTGGCCTGGCTCCAGTCTCAGCACGCAGGGCAGCCACCCGCCATGCTGCCCTGCCAGGCAGGTGCAGGTGTCAGAATGGCAAAAGGTGAGGGAAGGGGTAGGGGGAAAACTAAAGGGAAGTTGGGGGTGAGGAGAGGAAGGGGCTTGTGCTGAGGGGAGGAGGGGCAGGGCAGGAGAAGAAAGGGGAAGGCACCAAGGGGCAGGGTGGAGGAGAGACAAATGCCAGGGGGCCAAGAGGAGACAATGAGGAGAAAAGGCAGGAGGAGCAGGGCGGGGGCAGGGGAATGGGAAGGTGTCACTGAGGGTGGATTAGGGGAGGGGGCAGGGTGATGCTGGGAGAGGAAAGGAGAAGGACAATGGGGCAAGAGGAGAGGGGAGCAGTGGGTGCTAGGAGAAGGAGGACTGAAAGGGGGTGGGCATGAGGAAGGAGGGGGATGGAGCAAGTCATGTGTGAGGGCACAGAGGGGCGTGAGGAGAACTGGGGCAGAGGGTGGTGAGGGGGTGGGCACTAGGGAGGAAGAGGACAAGGGGGACAGATGTTGGAAGGGCAGGGGCAGGGAGGGAAGTGGGAGGGAGGCACCAGGAGGGTGCAGGGGGTAAGGGAAGGTGCTGGTGCCAGGGGATTGTGGGGGTGAAGCAGAAGGGCAGACATGGGAAGGGGAGGGACAGACACCAGAGGGCAGAGGAAAGAGACAGGGCAGGTGGGTAGAGGGAGGTGTTAGGAGAGGAGTTGGGGAGGGGAGCTAAAGGAGAGGTGGGCACAGGAGGGAAGGGCAGGTGCAGGGGTCAGAGAGAATGGGGATGAGGGCAAGTCCCAGGAAGGCTACGGGAGTGAGAAGGGCAGGAGCCAGGACAGCAGAAGAGGGTGAGGGATGGGGGTGGGGCAGCAGAAGGCACTAGGGGAACAGATGGGGCAAGGAGAGGGTGGAAGACATGGCAGCAGAGGGGGAGATTTATGACTTGGGTGCCAAAGTGGCACATCCGAACAAGCGCACGACTCAGTATCGGTGCCCAAGACAAAACTCACTCCGCTCATGGAGGGAAAATCTTAGCGGGAACCTTGCTGTACCATGCCCTGCCCACGCCGCCTCCCCTGCCAGCGCCCCTCTCACGCCAGTCTGATTCGAGGGCCGGGTAAATGGTGACTTGACACAGCCACACGCTTCCAGTCCCCAGCTCGTATCTCCCTGCTACCGTTCAGGCAGCAACCAGACATTCGGGCGGGGGCTTGCCGGATAGCGGGATAGTCACAAGCATGTCACAACGCGATAGGAGCCCACCCATTTCTGACTATACTTTGTCTCTCAGCAGCTTCCTCCAGGGACAACGTGAACGAGGTTGTTTTGCAGAGGCAACTGTTGTTTGAAAGTAGAAAGTGGAGATCTGGTCTGTCCAATGGGAGCTGTATTGAACAGGGGCCAGGAATCCCAGAAGCATGTCACCTATTTTCAGGCAGAACGATTCTTGCACGAGAGGGGTTTTTGCACAAGAAAGAGAAGTGTAGACGGCCTCATTTGCAAATCTTCTTGTGCCTCTATCAAAACGGCTTTGCTCTCCACCTGGTTTGTACTCAGGGCTCTGGGTTTGAAGGGAACTGTTGGACATTGATTTACAGGCCTGAGCACAGGTCAGGGACCTAGGACTCAAGCCAGCCAGCTTATAAGGAGATACAGACCCTTCCCTGATTGGCCTGGGAATGGCAAGACCTCCGTGGACCCGATGGACCTGCTTGGCCCTTTTAACCAGCCCTGAGTTAGCACCTCTGGAGCACCGCCACCAGAAAAATGGCTTGTTTGTGCCTCCTACCCGCTAGCGCTGCACCAGTCCTACTCAGGACAGGTTTCAAAAGTTTCCCCCATGATCGTAAGGGCAGGAGACTCTGTATTATTAAAGGGAAGCTTAGATACTACTCAGCAAGTGCAACAGGCCCACTTCAAACCCTGCCCAAGACGGGCTGGCAAATGTCAAGTACACTTTGGTTGTCCAACAAACCGGCCTGCAGAAGGGTTTTTGTCTGTGACTGGCTTGATGGTGACTCTGGGTTGTTGTTGTTTTTTCCCCCACACTGCCTTAGCTGTTACACTCCTGTTAATCCTCTAGTCTCTGCAGAGGAAGTAGCAAGGGAATAAAGTTCCCATAAGCGTTTTCCCCAAGGAGTTCATGGTTCCAGGAACCGCTTTCCTGTCAGATTCAGTCAGGGATCAGCAGCAAAGCAGACAGGAGCAGAGGGCTCCACCTGTGGCTACGAGGATTATTATTGGTGGCTCTCAAATTGCATTTTTTCTTGTGGCATCTGTCACCCACCCATTAATTGCTGCCACCGGTCCCCTTCCCACTGCAGCCAACCGCCAGTGTCACACACTCCTGTGCACCCCTGCCTCGTCTCTGCTCTGTTTGCAAAAGACAAATTATCTTTCTCCACTTTCCCATAAACACTACAGAGATGGACCTGGAATCCAGAACTAACCCACCCTTCATCTTCCTTCCTGATACGTCCTACAGATTTAATAGGGAGAGAAACAATGTCTTTCTACAGAAATTCTCTGAAACATCAACAGAATTTAATAGAGGATGAGACCATCTGAATAGGTGGTTTTAGCCGTTTGATAGAACTTTTCAGCAGGAATATTCTATAGGATGGCTGGGAAAACTGACAGAAAAATGCTCCTTCTCAACTCAATTCCATTGGACTTTTCTACAGAGACATAAGCTTTCTCCAAAGTTCAGATTGTTCCTGACCGTCACCTCTCAGACCCCTCATGTAACAGGCCCAGACTAGAATTATGAGTACTAAAAATACTTATTTTCCCCCATTTGCCTGTGGCTCTGGGTTCCCGTTTTGTGGAATGGGCCTGTGCTCTGAGCTATATAGAAGCCTTGTTTCTGTGCAGTTTGTCAAAGGCAACCAGATTTACAGTGGAAAGAGGGGCCCAGCAGTGGAGAACAGCAAACAAAAGAGACTCTTCACATTAGTAAAGAGCCTTGGCAGAAGAGATCACTTAATGCTGGCAAACACGCAGCATATACCTCGTCGGAACGATTTCCACCAGGGCAACAGTATTTGCTATCAGGTTCGCATCAGGTACCACAAACTGCCTTGGCACAAAAGGATGCGGCTACACACGTGGCAAAAATTGCTGCGTGGACACAGGGTAGGTGTGTAGGAGAGGAAATAAGGTTGATGCTCGCTACAGCGGCACATCTGGCCACTCTCTCCACAGCCATCTCTATCTAGCCACAGCTGCGTGGCCATCACGGGCCGAGGGTGCCTGAACGGAAGCAGGGTGCTTATGCTTTCCATAGGGATCATGGCTCTTAAGCCTGTGAGATGCAGCCCCTGTCAATGTTTGCTCCTGGATGTTGAATCAATGAGTCAGCGCAGCAGAACGCCGCTGCTGCTGCGCGAAAGGTTTCGTGTCTCTCAGGCAGGGACGTCAAATCCAGTTTAACCCGTTAACTGATCACATGGGGGCAGGTGGTGGGGAGGGGCGCTCCAGTGAGGATGGAGCGCCCCTTCCTGCAGCAAACCTGGACCGGGCCTGCCATTGGCGGGGGCTGCCCATGGTGGGGCCTCATAGGACAGCCCCAGCCCTCCATCCCCCACTGATTAACCCATTAAGGGTGAGGCTTACCAGTTAACCATTCACATTCCTACTCTCAGGTCGTGGAAAAGCAAGGACAAGTATTCCTACTCCCAAAGTACCCGCTTTCCTCCTCAGCAGCTAAGAGCTCTGCTCACCATATTTGCCTCCTTGGATGAAATCCACCCCTGGGAGCACGTGGTTCTTTATCAAGGTCAACAGGGTGCCTAGAAAGCTGGGACATCTTCCAGACCCACCCTTCTGCTGAAGATAAGAAAACAAGTGGCCTCCTTCAGAACTGTCCTAACAGAGACCATCTCTCAACTCCTGAGGTGATTATTAACAATAGGACTTTCCCATTGACTTCACTGAGCTTTGGATCTGGTCCAGTTGTAGGGCCTGAGGTGCACCGGTAGAGACAGTGTATGGGGGAAAATAAGTCCTGACACTATCTGTGCTTCCCCCTTGCTGGACAAAGTCAGGCTATCTGGTTGTCTTTGCAGCCCCTTTCATCAGGGCTAAGCCAAGCGTCAATAGTCTGCTTTTCCCTGGGCAGTGTTTCTCTCTGGCCTAGAAATCCCCACAGCTGGGCAGCTGGGTTAGCTGCAGGCAGAAATGCGGCAGTTCCACGCTAACGTCTAATAGCTTTGGGAGAAAATGGCTTCTGCAGAAAAAGAAGCTACCCGCAAGTCATCAATGAGCCATAAACCTCTCCGTTCCCAAGGTCTTAAAGGAACTCAAGGGTCCCCCGGTCACATTTATATCCTGGTGCAATGTACACACACATGCTTTGCAAGGGGGTCTGGTGCACATTACAAATGTGCTCCCAAAGCCTGTATCCAGGCAGAATGGACAAAGAGGTTTTCTGCCTGACAAAAGGTGTTCATCCATCTGTCTCTTCATCAGCATGTGAAGTGAGCGCTGAGAGGAAGCCTCAATTGCAAATGAGGTCAACACAGGGGAGTAAGACATGGAGGGTAACCCTGATGCTGGGTACAATGAACGTCAGGGGAGGTACAGGGGAGCTGACAGCCTGTGCGGACCCCTAAGCAAGTTGCAGAGGCTTCTCTGCGCTCCTAGATGGGGCAGAAGGAGCATGGGCAGGCTCAGACAGCCCTCCAAGCTGCATGGACTCTGGTGTGCCTCTCCCCAGCCCTCAGAGCTGCACCGAGCGCATGGTGTAATGCTCCAGTGTGGTGATTTAAAGGGCCCGGGGTTCTAGCTGCTCCCGCAGTAGCAGTGCCGGGAGCCCCGGGCCCCTTTGAATCACCAGACCCCAGGGCAACTGCCTTTTTAACCACCTCCTCTCCATCAATGGGGCCTGGGGATATAAGAAGTCAAGGAAGACACTTCTGGATCCTGCACCTAGGGGCTACGTCTACACTGGCACCCTTTTCCGGAAATGCTTAAAACGGAACAGTTTTCCATTGTAAGCATTTCCGGAAAAAGCGCATCTACATTGGCAGGATGCTTTTCCGGAAAAGCACTTTTTCCGGAAAAGCGTCCGTGCCAATGTAGACGCGTTTTTCTGCAAAAAAGCCCCGATCGTCATTTTCGCAATCGGGGCTTTTTTGCGGAAAACACTACTGTGCTGTCTACACTGGCCCTTTTCCAGAACAGTTTTCTGGAAAAAGGACTTTTGCCCGAACGGGAGCAGCATAGTTTTTCCAGAAAAGCGGCTGATTTCTTACAGTAGATCATCAGTGCTTTTCCGGAAATTCAAGGGGCCAGTGTAGACAGCTGGCAAGTTATTCCGGAAAAGCGGCTGATTTTCTGGACTAAGTGGCCAGTGTAGACACAGCCAGGAAGTAATCAGGCCATGTTAATACAGTCATGAAAAGAGGCTCAAAACCGACATTGGTTGAAACATTACAAAGGACTTTTAGAGTGAGATAAACTTCTTTGGACAGAAGGCTAGCCCAGCTAGCATGCCATTACTTTGCTTTATATGTTCCCCTCTTGTTTCCATTTTCCTTACTCGCTAGCTTTTGAATTTGTGCTAGTCAACATATTGTCGTCTTCACTATAAATATATCTCAGGGCTGCGATCTTAACGCTGACTCTGGGTCGAATCATACGAGGTGATGTGTTCACTGTTCTCTTGGGAAAGCAGGCTGCGAGTGTTAGGTGGATACAGGGAGCACTTCAAAGGGGTACAGGCCCTAGATTGATGAATCAGTTAAACATTAGATTAACCTAATGGTTAACTCACTAAGCAGGATCCCCAGGAGGGGGACCACTCCAGCACAGCCCCCAGCCTGCGGGACTCCTATGCCCAGTCCTACATAGGGCTGACTACGAGCTCCTGGCCCCCAACCCCAGTCGCATGGGAGGCCTGGAACAGCCCTCCGTTCATGGCATGCCACAGGTAGGGGGCTGCTCCCAGGCACCAGCTAACCGTTACCCCATAAGCATCACCCAGTAAGGGTGATTCTTACCAGATAACCAGTTACCCATTCACATCCCTAGGTTGCACCTACTGCAAGGCAAAGGAAGGACTGACATTGCCCTGAGGAGAGTACTAGGGTGGCTAACAGGCTGGTGGCATCAGGTGGCTGTCACCCAGGAAAGCCCAAGCCAGTCTCCCCTTTTCTGGAGGAAAGGGGGCAGTAAGATCACTCACACTCCTCGGTGCCCCAAGCACCATCACAGTCACGATGGAGTTTGCTCTGGAGACTAGCGCACTGGACTGACTCTAGGCACAGAGGCTAAGGTTCATGTCTCCTCGAGTTCCCACTAACGCAAGCCCCTGAGCTCCAGGAGAGATTTGCAGATGAACAAGGGCTTGCTGCCAATGTGGAATTGACTCTTCCTCGGGTGTCGCCTCTAACCTGAATTCCTTCTTGTCACCCGGCAAACTCACTACAACAGCGCCTCCAGCTGGTTGCTCCGGGAACGAGTGTGTTGACTCACTGGACGCCTCCCTCTAGCTGGTGTCTTCCCATGTTCCTCTTGGGCCACGGCATCCTCTTTAGGACACTGCCCTCCCGCAGCGCCCACTCCAGTCTCTCCACACCCCCTTCTGGGGTAAGGGGGGTTGTTTACCCCACTGCACACTCCAGGGTCCTCCCTTCCCCAGGGCACCCTGTTCTCCTCCCACGGAACACCCAGTTCCCCTGTACCCACCTTGCCTCAATGACCCACTGCCAGTCTTCATCTAGCTCCTGCCTCCAGGGCAAACTGCAGTCTGGAATGGCCACTCATCACAGGCAAAAGGGTGTGGGTCTGCTGCCCCTGCCTACCTCTCTACAGCACTAGTAGCTTCAGGCCCTGCAGCCTGGGAGCATGCTAGGCTGGCACCTCCCCAGCCCAGCCCAGCTCTGCCCTGCCCTATACCCTGCTGCCCCACTGGCTCCCTCACTGTGCAGCTTTGCCAAGTCAAACTTCCTGGTTCCTGGGGGCCTCCCCCAGCCCAGCTGGACCATGCACTGGGCTCCTGCCCCCACCCTGCATCATGCTGGGCTCCCAGCCTCCATCCTCCCCCAAATCGGCTAGGTTCCTGGGACCTCCCCCCCTACACAGCATGCCAGGACACTCTGATTCTGGAACATCCGTGGTCTTGCCAGACCGGGGATGTTGCCAAACCAGAGAGTCCTAGTTTATAGAGGTGCAACCGGTGGACACGTGGAACTGAACTGGTCACACACATGTACTGGAACTAGGAGTGTGACGGGAGCTGCAGCACCCCTGCTTGAAGAGGTTTCCATTATACCCATTTGGTTCACAGTTTGGTTCAATGGCTCTCCGCACCCCCACTCTGCAAATTGTTTCAGCCCACCCGCTACACACAAGGGACTTACTTAGGCCTCCTGACCCGCTACCATAAAGCGAAAGGAGTTTCTGGAGCTGCCAACTGGTGGGTGTCTGTGTAAGACAGAGACGTAGGTAGAGACTGTCTGTACAGCTGAGAAAAGGTGTTCTTTTTACCACAGGGTAATTAGCCCACATGACCTAGTGGAGATAATTGTAGCTCCTGTACCTCCTGCCTGGGGTTTTATGTCACCCCAGGCAGGAAATACTGAGCTGGCCTCACCTAGTTTCCCTTGTGGCAAATCTAATGTGACTTCTCGTCAATGTGTTATTACTGTGGGACAGCTAATGTGTATCAGTGACACTATAGAAAAATAATAATAGATAGGTAGAGATGTAGCCGTGAGCTGGTAGGAGCTAGGATCAGACTGGAAAGTATTCCCCCTGCCAGGCACCCAGCTAGAAAACCAGAAAATACCGGACATTGCACATGTCCGGTATTTTCTGATTTTTTTTTTAACCTGACAGAGACCCCAAAAACCAGACTTTTCAGTTGAATACCGGACACCTGGCAACCCTACTGAAAGGATATAAAGCTTTCGAAGAAGCTCTGCTTAGGGCTGGCTGGCAAGACAAGTTAGTGGTGTGGTGAGTATGAAGGCTGCTCGTGTGACTAGTAGCTGCTTCCGTAACGATGGAAATTATCGCTAAATGCGGGTCTCGTGTCCCCGCTACCTTTTGCAGCCGTTCATTCCTGTTCAAAGTGGGTATAGAACACCGCCATGCTGATCTGACACTTTGCACTAGAGTAATCGGTTACACAAGGTACAGAGCAATGGAGAAGCCAATCCAGCCGGTGTAAGATGGTACCATTATTATATGCCAATAGGGAATCTGTTCTTCTTGCTTTTTTCCACAGAAATTACGTTGGTGATGATATATCCAAAAGAGAGACAGATCCTTACCTGGTGTGAATCGAAATAATCTCTATTGATTTCATTGCAGCTATGCTGATTTACACCAGGTGGGCCTCTGGGACTCAGGAGACCTGGGTTTTATTTCTAGCTCTGCCACTGACTTTGTTCATGTGACTGCCAAGCTCCGTGCCTCAGTTTCCCCACCTGTACAATGGCGACAATGCTACTTCCCCACCCTTGTGAAGTACTTTGCGAGTAAGGATGAAAAGCTGCTATAGAAAAGATAAGTACAGGCAGTCCCCGACTTACACGGATCCGACTTACGTCGGAACGGGGCTTTCTTGCCCCGGAGCTCACAGGCAGCGATCAGCCACCTCGAGCTCCGGGGCGAGAAAAGCTGCTCCCGGTGCCCCTGGTCTGCTGGGGACCGTCTCCAGCAGACCAGGGGCATCGGGAGCAAACCCGCAGTAGCGGCAGGTTCCCGCGCTTCTGAGGCTTTGCCAGAGCAAAGCCTCAGAAGCGGGGGACCCCGCCGCGGCTGCAGGTTTGCTCCCGGTGCCCCTGGTCTGCTGGGGACCGTCTACAGCAAACCAGGGGCACCGGGAGCAAAGCGGTCCGGCCACAGGAAAGCCTCAGAGGCGAGGCACCCCCCGCTGCCGCTTTGCTCCCTGTGTCCCTGGTCTGCTGGGGGGGGGGTGCAGCTAGTGTGCCCCCCCCCCCAGAAGACCAGGCTTTTGTTGTGGACCCTGGGGCAGAGCAACTGGGGTGCTGCTGGGTTGGTCCAGTAGCACCGAGGAGCAGTGCTACTGGAGCAACCCAGCAGCACCCCAACTGCTCTGCCCCAGACGTCCCCAAGTCAGCCGTTGCTGAAACTGACCAGCGCTGACTACAGGAAGCCCGAGGCACAGTTGCTCTGCCCCGGGCTTCCTGGAATCAGCTGCTGATCAGTTTCAGCAGCAGCTGACTTGGGGTTCTTAAGTTGAATCTGTATGTAAGTCAGAACTGGCGGTCAGTTTCAGCAGCGGCCGAATCTGGACGCCAGTTCCGACTTACATACAGATTCAACTTAAGAACAAACCTACAGTCCATATCTTGTACGTAACCCGGGGACTGCCTGTAGTGTTAGAGAAAAACACCATCCTCTGTGAACTTACAGCATCACCCACAATGTAACTTGGTCCCTTTCCCTGGGAAATGTATTACGGAAACACTTCCAGTTTGAATCACTTCAGATTTACAAAACATTCCAAAGTGTGATGCTAGGCCAGGTCTAAATAATCATGTCTGCACATTAGCTCACATACCCACTGTTCATTCCACCCCAAGACATTGTGACTATGTTTACACTCCACAATTATTCTGGAATACGCTAGTCCGGAAGAAATGCTCCGAAATAGTTTATTTTGAAATAGTGTGACTACACCACAGGAAAGCCTGGAAATTCATCCAAGGCAGGCTCCCCTAATATGGATGCATTACCTCGATTTAGAGCCCCAGGAAGCACTGGGGAGTAATTACCTTGGGGAGGAGCTATTTCGAAATAGCAGCAGAGGAGCGTCCACACTACTGCTATTCCGAAATAGCTATTTCGAAAGAGGAGTTATTCCTCGTGGAATGAGGTTTACAAATGCTGTAATAAGCCACCCATTATTTCAAAATAACAGGCTAGCTGTGTAGACACTCACATAGTTATTTCAGAATAACGTTTCGAGTATCAGAGGGGTAGCCGTGTTAGTCTGAATCTGCAAAAGTGGCGAGGAGTCCTGTGGCACCTTCTAGACTAACCGAAGTGTTGGAGCATAAGCTTTCGTGAGCAAAGTCCCACTTCGTCAGATGCATCGCCGCTTTTGCAGAATAACGTTTGTTATTCCAAAATAATGCTGCTCTGAAGACGTAGCTTGTGATATCAGTATGTTGTTCATTCATGAAGAGAAATCCCTTCTGGACTCACCGAAACAAGGTGGGTGAAGTAATATCTTTTATTGGGCCAATTTCTGGCGGTGATTGAGACAAGCTTTCAAGCAGAGTCAGTCTTAGAGGTGGGCAAGCTGGGGCCACCATTTTCAAGGGGCTGCCGACAGAGCCCGATGGATGTCTACTCGGGACACGCGTATTTCGGGCCTTTTGTTTTTTTGCTTGACAAATTTTCTCTGGCGGTTGCCTGGGGCCGTAGGACCGGCCCTGCTATCAGAGCAAACTAATAAATAGACTAGTGCATGCAGGTCCACGACCTTCCCAAACCAGACGTGAGTATAGAAATGTAGGGTCCATATTATGATGACTGAGCTACTTTTATTGGGCATTTTAATGCCCAGACAAGTCAGTTAAATCGGCTTGAACTGGCAGTCTCACAAGCTCTAGCATTCTTTGCCTGCAGCTGAGTGCTGTTCCGAATTCTTGCCTGACTTAGAAACTTTAAAGGAAATCAAAGGAATACTTTCCAGTCTGATCCTAGCTCCTACCAGCCCACACTGATCATTCTAATTTAGGAACAAAGGCATTATAGTATAAGGCAGTTGGCTCCCTTTAGAGCATAAGAGTTGCCCCGTGGAAATTAATAATTATTATCATGCTGGGTATTGCTTTAGTCCTGAGTTGGGGGAAAGATCATAGAATCATAGAATCATAGGACATTAGAACTGGAAGAGACCTTAAGAGGTCATCGACTTCAGTCCCCTGCCCTCACCACAGGACCAATCACAGTCTAGATCATCCATGACAGGTGTGTGTCTAACCGGCTCTTAAATATTTCCAGTAATGGAGATTCCACAACCCCCCGAGACAATTTATTCCAGTGTTTAACGACTCTGACAGGCAGGAAGTTTTTCCTAATGTCCAACCTAAACTTCCCTCGCTGCAATTTAAGCCCATTGCTTCTTGTTCTATCCTCAGAGGCCAAAGGCTATGTCTATACTGAGATCTTCTTCCAGAAAAAGATACACAAATTGAGAACCACAATTTGCATGCCTGTTTTCACTTTTTTTTTCTGGAAGAGGCTTTTCCAACATTTGGCTTATCTACACGGGGCCAAATGTGGGAAAAACCTCCTCTATCGGAAGAGCCCTTATTCCCCATAAAATGAAGAATACAGGGCTTCCGAAAGAATGCGCCCACTTTTTCAGAAACTGTTCCAAAAAAGCAGACGTATTCCCTCTGGTATCCCGGAAAAACTCTGTAGTGTAGACATAGCCAAGGAGAACAATTTTTCTCCCTTCTCCTTATAACACCCTTACTACAGGTGAGGAGGAACAAAAGCAAATTCCACTGTAATCTGTACATCTCAGCAAGATGATGTATGGGCACTAGAATGGCATTCCAGGCAGCAGACCCCTGGGAGCCATTCCCATCCTCCTGCTGCAGATGAGGAACTGAGATGCAGAGAATCAAATAGGTAACTCCGTGGCTAAATCTGTGCATCTCACTGCGGTCTCTCTACACCTTGGGAAAACTCCAGCGAGTTTAGGCTCCAACTCGCATGGAAGTATGTGCTAATCTGTAGGCTCATGATTAAATCCATCCCTGTGCAGCAAAACACTCGAATAAGCACATCCTTAAAGCTACGTAAGCGTTGTGTAAAGGAGAAGAGAATAAGTCTCCATATTCACTCTATCAGCCAAGTTCTCAGCAAGGTTCAAAATTAGTCATGATAAAGAATAATAATTAATAACAAGTGTCTGTGTATAAAGAGGCTGAAAACTCCTTGATGCCTAATGCTACATAACTAAACACTTTGGCTGTGTCTAGACTGGCAAGTTTTTCGAAAAACTTGCCAGCTGTCTACACTGGCCACTTGAATTTCTGCAAGAGCACTGACTTCCTACTGTAAGAAATCAGTGCTTCTTGCGGAAATACTATTCTGCTCGCGTTCGGGCAAAAGCCCTCTTGCACAAATCATTTGCGCAAGAGGGCCAGTGTAGACAGCACAGTACTGTTTGCACAAAAAAGCCCCGATGGCTAAAGTGGCGAGCGGGGCTTTTTTGCGTAAAAGCGCGTCTAGATTGGCACAGACGCTTTTCTGCAAAAAGTACTTTTGCGGAAAAGCGTCCGTGCCAATCTAGACACTCTTTTCCGCAAATGCTTTTAACGGAAAACTTTTCCATTAAAAGCATTTGCGGAAAATCATGCCAGTCTAGACGTAGCCATATAATTTAAACAAAAGCAAAGGCTGCATGGTCTAATCAATGAATGCCAAACTTGATTCAAAAGCCCTTTGAAGTTGTTAAAAAGACTCCTTTTGATCTGCATGTATTTTGGATTGAGCCCTTACTCCAGCAGTTAAAACACACACATCTTTCCCCCAAAGCTAGAATACAGTAAAAGACACAAATCCTAAAACAACTGAAAAGGAAACAATAGCAATAATGAAATGAAATTGTACTTTGTACAGACAGAGAGACAGTATGGATTGAAAGACTAAGGAATAAATGAGTCAGCACATGATAAGATCAATTCAGAAAGTTTGGTATCGATTAATCAAGAACTCTGGGGGTGGGTTTGCATTTTGCTTTCAGATTTTTGGTTCATATATTGTATTATTTTCTGTAAAGGGTTGACAACAAGTGAGCTACCTTGTATAAACACATTGGAACCAAAATTAAATTAAATTGTTTTAATAAGAGCCAAAGTGTATGGGGAGGGAGGAAGGGGTGGGGGAATAAAATTGTAACTGAAAGAAAATAATTGTCAAATTATTAATTGATTAAAAGTCTCAATGTATTCCTGTACAGATTACAGTCTCATTTTAAATAACAGAGCAAATGAGGGCCAATGAGAGATTACTATTAATAATTACCTGTGTTCTGTTAGCAGTTAGCCCTTTCTTTCAGATTCTTGGATGGCTCAGCAAAATGAAAACAAGTTTTTACTAAATTTCTCTCCTATGAAACATACATTTTCAGGTTAAGAAAAGACATGCTAATTGTAGGATTAGTCATAACAATAATTAATATGTCTTTACTGATTTTCAAAGATACAAACCTGAACAGTAAAAAGCAACTACCTTGACAAAAAAATCTTCCCAACACTCTACACCTCTTTAACAATCTCATCTCTCTCTCTTAATATCACATCTGGGATCCTGAGACATTCAACACATCCCTGCAACTAGCTCAAGGGAAAAAATTAATGCAGCAGTTTTAAAGCTTCACCTGCCACCTAGTGGCTACAAAAAGCATTACTTTCTTTCTCTGCACTGTACTGGGATTGGCTCTGTTCTGAGTTTGTACGGGGTTTAGGTTAACGTCCATTCTTGTCAGGCACAGAACTGGGCCAGTTTTTCCAAGAAATATGCAATGGAAGAAATGCCACCCCCCGTAAATGCTGATGGCTCTTTGAAGAGCATATCTCCCCAGCTGTCCAAATGCTTAAATAAATATTGCCTATCTCCTAGAATGGACCTTGCATCCAGTCCCCTGCCTTCACAGCAAGACCAAGTACTATCCCTGACAAAATTTTGCCCCAAAGGGCCTCTGTAAGGATTGAACTCACAACCTTGGGTTTAGCAGGCCAATGCTCAAACCACTGAGCTATCTTACCCCCAGTAAAATAATCATCCTCTAAATCCAGATGACAACATTCCATTTCTTAACTCAGCTACTTAGGACAGATATTTGCTTTTGAATGGAAAAGAGAAGCTTAGCCAGTGGGTTCTATTCCTGGCTGAAACTAACCCTGCATGTGAGACACACCAGTTCTCGAGGCCTTGGTTTCCCCCTCGTAATAACACCCGCAGGTTAGATGGGCCAAAACTCTCAACCTTGCAGGCCTAAAGTCAAGCACCACATCTATATGAAGGCAGGGACTTAGGCCATCTGGATTCTAATCCTGAGTCTGCAGGGGGTGTCTACACAGTTTAACTCGAAATAAACTACAGCAATTGCATAGCTTATTTCAAAACGGCTTATTTCGAGTTTTGGTGATGCCTACACAGCACTTATTTTGAAATGGAGCACTCTTCCTCTGACTCCCCTTACTCCTCATAAAGTGAGTGTTACAGGAGTTGGAGTAAGAAGTCCTCCAGCTTGACAGTATTTTGCAAAAATAACGTTAGTTCAGCTACAGTGTAGACATAGCCCCATTGACCTTCTGTGTGAGAAGTCGCTTCATCCCTCTGTGTCCTTACTTAGCCACAGTCTTGCCTATTTAGATTGCAATTTTTTTGCAGAAGGCACTATCTTTTCCTGTGTGTCTGTGCAGCAGGTAGCAGGACTTCTAGGCACTGGTAATAATAATAATCCAAGTGGTCTCATTTTGCAGAGAGGCTGGACACATACAGCTCTCATTCAAGTCACCTACGGCCAAATTCTGTTTCTAATTCTACTGATGTAAATTCACAGTGACATCAGGAAGTGAGGCCCAATTTACATGAGAGAAAGAGCAGGGTTTGTAATACGAGATGGGCCAAAACTGAAACGTTTTGTTCGCAGTCCCCTGAGCTGTGGTCTGGAGAGAAAACGAATTCTAGATCCAAATCAGGTCAGGCTTTGGGTCTGTGAAACTGAAAGCTGATGGCTGATATTGTGCGAACTGAATGATTTGTTATTGACACAGAAGAAAAACTGGCTCCTTCAGCCGCATTCCTCCCCTCCTTTGGCCATCATGATAAATTGGAATCCAGACCCCGTTTGTTCAGAGCCTGGGGTTTGCAAAATTTAAAAAATGATTGATGAGGATTTTCAAAACCAAAACCAGATTCCTGGACCCATCCCCACATTGATTCTCTTTGATTCTAAGTGCACAATAACAGACAAAGAGTTGAGGGCAGAATTAGACAATTTAATGGTTTAAAGGGGCAAGTGAAGTCGGACATTTCCCCTCTATCTCTGGTTCAGCAAATAGCACCAGAAAGTTGCTACTGTCTGTTTTGTAGCTCCTGTGCTGGCAGGTTAATTCATCATGACATAACTCCAGGGGAGGGAATGAAACACAAGTTCTTGGCAGACAGACAAGGCCCCTGGGAGAGCTGGGAATAGGACCACCTATGCTACACGGTAACACTGTAGCTAGGTAAACATTGCTCCTGGATCATGTGTTGTTCCTACCAGCATAGATCAAGGAGAGAAAACCTTATAAGGCTGTTACCTAGTTAGCCCCAGACCTCAGTTTCCTATCTGTAGAGCAAGGGTTAGAAATGGAATTCACCTTTCTCAGTGTAAATCAAGGTTCAAGCAGGGAGGTTGTGCTGCCTCATGGGAAACAGGATCTTCAGGATGTGGCTAGAGAACTTGTCCCTGAGATGAGGGAGAGGCCAAGAAGATAAATGTTGCCCCAAGTTTATCTGCCATGGCTGGGAGTTAGAACAGCCCAAAAGGCACTGGAGGACATGAAGGAGAGATTGCTAGTGTAACATACAGGCAGTCCCCGGGTTACGTACAAGATAGGGACTGTAGGTTTGTTCTTAAGTTGAATCTGTATGTAAGTCGGAACTGGCGTCAGCCGCTGCTGAAACTGATCAGTTTCAACAGCGGCTGAATCTGGACGCCAGTTCTGACTTACATACAGATTCAACTTAAGAAACCCAGGCGTCCCCAAGTCAGCTGCTGCTGAAACTGATCAGCGGCTGATTCCAGGAAGCCGGGGGCAGAGCAACTCTGCCTCGGGCTTCCTGTAGTCAGACCCTGGTCAGTTTCAGCAGCGGCTGACTTGGGGACGCCTGGGGCAGAGCAGCTGGGGTGCTGCTGGGTTGCTCCAGTAGCGCCGAGGAGCGGCACTACTGGAACAACCCAGCAGCACCCCAGCTGCTCTGCCCCAGGTGTCCTGATTCAGCCACTGCTGAAACTGACCAGCAGCGGCTGAATCAGGATGCCTGGGGCAGAGCAGCTGGGGCGCTGCCGGGTTGGTACAGTAGCGCCGAGGAGCGGCGCTGCGGGACCAACCCGGCAGCGCCCCAGCTGCTCTACCCCAGGTGTAGGCAAGAAAAGCCTGGTCTGCTGGGGGGGGGGGCACTAGCTGCACCTCCCCCCCCCCAGCAGACCAGGGAGACGTGGGTGGCGGGACCGCCCGCGTCCTCCTGGTCTGCTGGGGGGGGGGGGCACTAGCTGCACCCCCCCCCCAGCAGACCAGGGAGACGTGGGTGGCGGGACCGCCCGCGTCCTCCACGGCTTTGCTCCGTCTCCCTGGTCTGCTGACCAGGGAGACGGGGAGCAAAGCCGCAGAGCACACCCGCAGAGGGACAGCCCAGGCGCGCCCGGCTGTCCCACTGCGGGCGTGCTCCGCGGCTTTGCTCTGCGTCTCCCTGGTCTGCAGGGAGACGGGGAGCAAAACCTTGGAGCACACCCACAGTGGGACAGCCCAGGCGCGCCCGGGCTGTCCCGCTGCAGGCGTGCTCCGTGGCTTTGCTCCCGGTTTCCCTGGTCTGCTGCGGGGGGCTCCCCCCCCAGCAGACCAGGGAGACGTGGAGCAGCTTTTCTCGCCCCGGAGGACGGGGGCGGTGGGACTGCAGCGCATCTGGGCGTCCCGCCGCGCCAGTCCTCCGGGGCGAGAAAAGCCCCGTTCGTAACTGCGGATCCGACATAAGTTGGATCCGCGTAACTCGGGGACTGCCTGTACTTGTAAAGTTTGTCACCCTCCCTTCTCATGGCTGCTAAGGGATAATAGTTTACTACTACTACCACCTAATGGAGCTCCTTTAGCTCAGATAGTAGTGTTCAGCGCTGCAGTGCAGACGCTCCTCAGTGAAAACCCTGCTGGTGAACCATACAGAGAGTCACCCTGTGACCCATGTGCAAACCAAGTCCTTCTTCTGGTTTGACTCTTTCACAGAAACCAGTGTGGCGATAGGGAACAAAACAACCTACCCAGGGGGTCAGGGCAGAGGAGGCTAAGGAAACACGGAGTGCGGCTGAGTTTGTGAAACAGCCGTATACAGGGTGGTTTCTTCTTTAATGTGTTCTAAACTCAGGGCCTGATGTAGCCCTGTAACCGGGTGTACTTCACCGCCAATGCCACCTCCTGCTGGACACAATGGGAATTAGCTTTTTGGTGCTGGAGCGCCCCCTTCTGGCCCATGTCTCAACCTCAGTTAACTATTTTCTTCTCCTCTGGGTACTGCCCTATCACAGGAGTGCCTCACACTCCGGGGTCCTCCTCCTCTGAAAACCCCCAATCCCCTATGCCCACCTTGCCTCAGTGACCCACTGCCAGTTATCCTCTAGCTCCTTACCTCAGGGGCAAAGTGCAGTCTGAAATGGCCTCTCGTCACTAGCAAGGGGGTGTGGACCTGCTGCCTTTGCCTACCCTGTCTGCCTCTCGGCAGCCTTTGTACCCTCAGGTCTTGCTTCAGGCCCTGCAGCCTGGGAGCTTGGCTGGCCTGAACTTCCCCAGCTCTGCCTGCCTTTCCCCAGCCCTTCTCTAACTACAGCCCTAGGCTATGTCTACACTCGCGGCTTCTTGCGCGAGTAATATTCAAATGAGGCTAAGCGTGGAATATCGTCGAGCCTCATTTGCATACCTAATGAGCCACCATTTTTTTCAGAAGAGGCTCTTGCACAAGAAGGAGCAGCTACACTGCCCCTTCTTGCGCAAGAAAAACCCTCTTGTGCAATGCTGTTCTTCCTCTCAAGTAATAGGTGTAACAAGCCGCGAGTGTAGACATAGCCCTAGTGTTCTCAGGCCTTGTCTCAGGCCCTGCAGCCTGGGAATGGGGTCAGGCCAAAGCTTCTTCAGCCCTGCCTGCCTCTTCGCAGCCCTACTCTGTATCAGGAAGTCTCCAGCTTCCCTGGCAGACAGGTCCCTTCTACTTCCCAACCAGAGCAAGGGTCCGCCTGCATCACCTCCCCTCCTCCAGACTTTACTTATACTCCCCTCAGCTGGGTCTTACTTGGCTGGTACTTGCCTCAGCTGTGGGGCTTTGCTCTCAGCCCTCTCCCAAGGCTGGGTTTTACTTTTAAAGGGCCAGTGCGGGGCAGGCACCCCCTCACAAGCCCCCATTGCTGAATATGTACAATCTCTTCCAGAATACTGCGAGTGCTGAAGCTGCACTGAAAAGACATTTTCCAGGTGACTGATTCGGAGGAATTTCAGAAGCTAGTTTTAACAAAGCCGTGCAAGTCCTTTCTGTGAGGTATCACCTTACACTGCCACTTATCAGCCCACTGTTGCTTGGTACCCAGCGCCGCATATGCACTTGCAATACGGTCAGCGGAATAATGGGCAACAATGTCTGAAGGCTTCAGAGCCCAGCGGCAAGTCCCCACTTCAAGCAGAAAATCTGAGTGTGATGAGCTTCAACCTTTGGAAAGTTCTGTGCCACCACACGGCTTCATACAGGGAAACGCTTCTTGGGTGCGTCTACACTGTACAGAGGAAGATCGAAGCTGCCGCTGTCGATCTTCCAGGGTTCTAATTAGTGGTCTACTTAAACAACGAGAAGTCCTGTGGCATCTTACGGACTAACAGATGTTTTGGAGCATAAACTTTTGTGGGCAAAGACCCACTTCATCAGATGCATGCCATTTGGGAATGCAAGAGCTTTGGGAAATGACTCAGCTACCCCGCTATTTAGAAACTATAGGAAGTGTTGATCCTCCAGGTCATTGATTCAATTCCAGACTATGTCAGTAGTATCCTAAAATTGTTAGCATCAGATGGTTGTTCACTGACCAGTCTGAAATGGTGGATTTTGTTGTAGGATCTGTTGGATAGGTCTCTCTCTACACATCTATTTACATAGTCCTTGTGGGCAGCCATACCAAGGATAACGGGAAATGGAAACAGTCCTGTCTTGTTTTGATTCTGAGACAGTATGATCTTTACCCCTACTCTAAATTATACTTAAGTGGCATCTTTATTATTGTTCGTTACAGGTATCACGATAGCACCTAGAAAGCTCAGCCCAGATCAAGGCATGTGTCCTATGTGTTGCGCACACACACAATCCCTATCTTAGAATAGTGGTAGAAATGTAGCCGTGTTAGTCTGGTGTAGCTGAAACAAAATACAGATCTATGTAGCACTTTAAAGACTAACCATCTTGTTAGTCTTTAAAGTGCTACATAGACCTGTATTTTGTTTCAATCCCTATCTTAGACAGCATAAATCTAAAGACACAAGACTACAGGGAAGATGGGGAAACTGAGGCACAGATGGTGAAATCTCTTCCCTGGTGTTCCACAATGAGTTTTCTGGCTGAACTGAAAATAGAACTAGGTTTTCCTAGTCCAGTGCCCTGTCCACTAGATAACACTGTCTCTCTAGCAGGCCTGGCCAAAGAATTTGCAGGTTTCAAGGCAGCATGCTAACAGCAGGGCCCGGTAGGTGGATGCTCTAGTTTAAGTGAAACCCAGTTAAGGGGTTACAGAGTCCAGCCCAGACAGCACAAGTCGCTCGCTGAATATATGCCACAACTCCTCTAGACTCAAGAAAAATTTCAACTGGCGTTGATTACAATGTCATCTGCCATGCTTTTACTGTTCACTCTGACATCATTATACACTACCGTAAAACCTCCAATGGAAGCCCCCTCGCTTTACCACCAATTTCTTGATTAGCAGACGATTAGGAACTTGCCGAAGCGGTGGACTTGGAAATGGATTCAAACTATCCAGCCCTTGTGCAAGATCGCGATCGGGAGCGTTCATCGGGAGGTGGCGGTCATCTCGGTGCAATGCAGAACCGGCCCCAGTGGGCTTGCACTGTGCTCCCCTTACAGAGCAGCTGGATCCGAGCCCATTGCCTGCAGTCTCCCTAGGTGCACCATCGGCCCCCGCGAGGCAGTGCCCCCAGCCCACAGGCAGCCCCAGGGTGCCTGGCTCACCACCTTTGCAGTGGGCAGGGGGCTAGAGCTAGCTTCCCTTCCTCTCTCCCTGCCATTTTTCCCAGTAGCCCCCCTGGGAAAGCAGCACTTCCAGGTAGGAAATGAAGAGGCCGAGACTGGGGGGCACCACTGTGAGCCCCTGGTCAGAGCAATCAACCCTGAGGAGCATCCTGTCCTGCTCACACTGACAGAGCACCAGGCGACCCCTCTGGCGTTGCCCTGAGGGGTTTGCCAAGCCCCCGCCACCAGCCCCGAGCAGGCAAAGCAAGAGCAGCGCACTGGCCGGGAAGGGGGTGTCCATGGTGCCAGAGGCCAGGAGGGAGGACAAACTCACCCGGCTCAGCTGCAGCTCAAGAAGTGGCCGCAGCCCCAGCTGCTGCTGCAAGAAAGCTGCCTGCCCTACTGCAGGGAGCAGCACGGGACCCTAAAGGCGTGGGGCCCAAGACAACGGCCTGGCTTGCCTTGCCCAAAAGCCAGGCCTCCTCTCTAGTTTTATATATCAGTTCCTCATACCCATCTTCTCCAGCCAGTATTGCCTCTCAGTCTACAGGTGACCCTGCTGGGGGGAAACTGAGGCACATTGGTAACGCAGAATGAATAGCAAAAAAACTGGAAAAGAAACCATAAGATGAGTACTACAGGGATTCTGTGCCTTTAAGAAATGGGCTGCATTTCTGAGTGAGGCGAAAAGTCAGAAATCTTCACATTAATTAACCAAGCAGGGGAGGAAATTTACCAAAAAATGTCTCAGGGAGGGTAAAAGTGGCAGGATGTCATGTTTAGAGACACCACAGAATAAACAGGGAGGTCACTATGTCAATCTCTTGCCCAGCTAAGATGGAAAAGCAGCTGAGTACACAGCCCTACCCCAGGCAATCATGCAAATGGGTAAGAATGGAAACAGTGCTTGACTGAAAACATGATCTGCACCCGTCAAGGAAACGTTTGCTGCCCTGAAACGTCAGCACTGCTGGCGTGTTTTCTGATCATTGTAAATTTAAAACATAGCGGATTAATAATGATGTTCTCTCAGGTCTTCCATCTCAGAATCTCAAAGAACATTAATTAACTCAGACTCAAAAATTCCTTCGGATGTAAGCAAGGGATATTTAAGCACCCCTCACTGAAATGCTGCCACCTCTGGAACAGACCATGATAGCTGTTTAACAACATGGCACAGTAACACACAGCGGGTTAGTGCCAGAAATGAAGAAGCCCTTATCAATCTGAAATTGTAGAGTGACTTTAGGTTAGCATTTGGCAGGGATTAAATTGCAAACTCTCCAGAGAAGGGGCTGTATTTTTTGGTCCATGTTTGGATAGTGCCTAGCACAGTGATCACCTAAACCAGTGTTTCTCAACCAGTGGTACAAGTACCTTTAGGGGTACTGGAGAGAAGTCTGGGGGGGTACATCAACACAACTGAAATCTGGAGAAAACTGAATTTTTGTTTTAAGTTTTACAGCGCTTTCTTATTTTTGTACTTTTTATACCCAAGAATTTCACAGCCCACTCGGCTACAATTAAGTTGTTTAAACAAATGTGTTGCAACGGTAGAAAAAATATTGTTTGCGTGACAACGGTAGGTACTGGGGGTACTTATAATTTTTTTAAAAAGGGGTTACTTTATAAAAAAAGGTTGAGAAACACTGACCTAAATTACAATTTAGGCCTTTAGGCATTCCTGCAATATCATTCATAAATAAATACATACATATTCACATTCAGTAATTCCTCATTTAACATGTGCCCGCTTAACACATTTTCACGATAGCACGATTTTTTTTTTAGAGAATGTTTTTTGAATTACACTACCGTCCCCAGAATTACACGATTTCCCCAGCAGGCCCGTTGTCGGTGGTTGTGCAGGGCTTCCCCCACCTCTTCACTGCACCATTCCCTGGCGACTGGGTTACGTACAAGATAGGGACTGTAGGTTTGTTCTGTAGGTTTGTTCTTAAGTTGAATTTATATGTAAGTCGGAACTGGTACATATTGTAGGGGAAACTCTAGCCAAACATTTCTCCAGAGCTCAGTTTTATTCTCCCACACCTCACTTCCCTCAGTCCTTTATTCTCAAGGTAAGGTGTCTGCTGAGAAAAGCCGCTCCACGTCTCCCTGGTCTGCTGGGGGGAAGCAGCTAGTGCGGGGTTGCCTCACCCCATTTGTAAGTAGGGATCCGATGTAAGTCGGATCCATGTAACCCAGGGACTGCCTGTATAACCGTTGAGTGGGGTTGCTCACATGCTTACAGTTCAGCACTGGGGGGCTTGTCAGATTGGAATCCATATTCGAGAAGGGTTTAAAATAATTGTCCAAACTAGACAGGGCTATTGTTGGCATGTATCATTCCTAGCAGGATTTATATTTTATACTGTAAATACTAATTATACTAGAGATGGTAACTTATCCCGAAGGCACATTTCACACAAAAATTGACCTCAAGCCACTTCTTATCAAAATAAGACAAACAGCATCTCCACGTAGGCACATTTTAAATGTTATGCAAAAATCTTTAAGTTCTCTTCTAATGAGCACACTCCTCTCAATTACTGTCTGGAAGAGCCTTTGGCCTTACCAGTAAAGAGATGTGAAGAAAAACAGACACGTTATTAGATACATTCCAGTCAGGGATACTTTATGCTGTTATCAGCTTGGCCATATCCTGTGATGGGTCCAGTGTTGATGAAAAGACTCACTAAGAGGCCTGTTGGTCCAGGTACAGTGGCTTCATAATAGAAACAAGTAGTCTTGTGGCACCTTAGAGACTAACAAAAATATATATAGTATCATGAGCTTTCGTGGGCAAAACCCACTTCATCAGTTGATGGAATGGAGAGGAATAACAGAAATCCAAGAAGCTTCAGGGGGTAGCCGAATTAAAAAACCTAAGTGTCCGTCTACACTGCACACTTATTTCAAAATAAGCTATTCCAGAATTGTTATTCTGAAACAGCTTATTTCAAAATAGCACCTCTACACTGCAGAGAAGCCTCAAAACTAGTCTGAGGCAGGCTTCCCTAATAGCTATTTCAGAATAGGCATTATTCTTCGTAGAACGAGGTTTACAGATTTCGAAATAAGCTGTCGGTTATTCAAAATTATTTCAAAATAGCGGAATGGCTGTGCACTCACATTGTTATTTCAAAATAACACTAGTTATCTCGAAATAACAGTGCAGTGTAGATGCACCCCAAGTATTTTATAGCAGAAAAAAGGTACCTATCAATTGTAGGACAGGTGCTAATGAGGCTAATTATATGGGCTGGAAGTGTCCACTTGAAGGAACCTCAAGAGATCATCTAGTCCAGTCCACCGCACTCAATGCAGCGCTGTATAATAACTAGACTATTCCTGACAATAAGTTTAAGGAGGCACTATAGTGGCAATCCTTGTCTTTCACTGTTTTGTTTCTTAGCTCCATTTTAATGACCTATTAGACTGTGAATGGAATAGAGCTGCAGCCTTTGACATTTACCTGCATGTCTGTTGCATGTGAAATTGTTTAACCTTTTTTACCCAAGAGTGGATTTGTAGATAAACACCAATACCATATGTTCATAAAGAATAAGTAGTAAAACTTCTTAAAAGTGGCCTTTGTGAGGCCTTTATTAAGCTTGCCTGTGGATTTGTGACTGAAAGGTGCTCCAGTCTGTTAATCAACATGCAGAAATAAAACAATGTATTGCCTAAGCATTCGAAAGTGAAAATACAACCCCACAAAAATTACTCACGTGTGAAATGCATTTGTAGGATCAGGCCCAAAGCATGGAGGGTGAAATCCTGGCCCCACAAATGTCAATAGCAAACTTGCATGGACTTCAGCGAGACAAGATTTTTAAACCCGTGGGGTCGCCAGTACTGTATGTGTGTAGTGACCCTGGTGTGAAGTTATAAGGCTGATTCCCAAGTGTAGAGAGTGTTTAAAAGCAGGGCCAACGATTTACGATAGTGCAGTGCTCTGTTAATGCAGATACAGTTGGATGAGCCTGTAGCACCGGCACAGTAAAATAAACACTGCATTTAAAAGAGGCTCTCAGAGGGGTAGCCATGTTAGATTGTAACTGAAACAAAAGTTAAAAAAACAATGAAAAGTCCTGCAGCACCTGAGAGACCTACAAAAATATAGGTGTATCATGAGCTTTTTTGGGCACATCCCACTTCTTCAGATGAATGAAGTAAGGGGTTCAGGGTACAAATCAATAGCAGAGAAAGAGGCAGGGACGGGGAGGGAAAGAGAAGGAAAAAATAGGAAAAAAATATTGTCAACTAGAGTGTCCATATTAAATGAGGCTAAGAGTGGGCTGTAAGTACCCAGTGCTTAGTTTTTTATGTCATTACAGTGTGGAGGGCTGTGTTGTTTATTTTGATTAGGATGGAGATCTGCACTGGTTCAGTACTCTAGAAAGCTAAATCAATGTTCATTTTGGGGTGCAGCCCCCTAGGGCCCAGCATGTTCCCCACATAAGGGGCAGAAATAGCCACCTAAGCATGACACAGCTGCTCTTCCATACCTAAGCCCCACCACTCCTGACCCTAGTCAACCCACTCCTAGCCAGACTCCCATCATGCCTGACACAAGCCAGACTCCCATGATGCTTTGCCTTAGCCAGACTCCCATCATGCCTGACACAAGCCAGACTCCCATGATGCTTTGCCTTAGCCAGACTCCCATCATGCCTGACACAAGCCAGACTCCCATGATGCTTTGCCTTAGCCAGACTCCCATCATGCCGGGCACAAGCCCAACTCCCATGATGCTTTGCCTTAGCCAGACTCCCATCATGCCCGGCACAAGCCCGATTCCCATGATGCTTTGCCTTAGCCCAACTCCCATGATGCTTTGCCTTAGCCAGACTTCCATCATGCCTGGCACAAGTCAGACTCCCATGATGCTTTGCCTGAGCCTGACTCCCATCATGCCTTGCTGCCCTAGCCCGGGGTTCCGTCTCAGCCCCGCCCCACCCTCTAGCCACGCCCCTCCCTCAAATGGAGCCCCTCCCACTCCGCAGCGCCGCGTGCGCTCACCGGCGGTGTGTCGGCGTGCTTGCGTCACGTCCGGGCGAGCGGGAGCCGGAAGTGGGAATGGTTGAGGAGTCGCTAGGCGCCGCGGTGGCGCCGGGTCCGTGCCAAGCGGGAGGAGACCAATGGGTAGGAGCCGGAATCGCCGCGGTTCCCCGCCCCCGCCTGAGCACTGGGGGGCCGGGCACCCGGGCTCCCTCCCCCCACCGCCTTGGGAGAGCAGTGGAGGGCGGGGGGAGGAGTTGGGGCTCCGGGGTCTGGTTTCGGTTGTAAGACTGGGAGGCCGGAAGTCTGGGTCCCTTCCGGGGGGGGGGGGGGGGTTTGGGACTCTTGGGTTCCTTCCTGATTGGGGGGGGGGAGCTCCTGGGTCCCTTCCTTGGATGCGGGGGGGCGGCAGTGGGGACCGCTGGGTCCTTCCCTTGCGGGAGGGGGGGTTGGGACTCCTGGGTCCTTCCCCCGGTTCTAGGATGGGGATGTTATACAAGGCAGTGGGGGCTAGAGGTCTGGCCTCCACAGTTTTCTTCCCGACTCCAGGGCTATGTCTACACTCGCGGCTTCTTGCGAGAGTAATATGCAAATGAGGCTAAGCGTGGAACGTCGCCGAGCCTCATTTGCATACCTCATGAGCCACTATTTTTTTTCAGAAGAGGCTCTTGCACAAGTAGGAAGGAACGTCTACGCTGCCCCTTCTTGTGCAAGAAAAACCCGCTTGTGCAAGGCCGCTACACCTATTACTTTTCAGGAAGAACAACATTGTACAAGAGGGTTTTTCTTGCGCAAGAAGGGGCAGCGTAGACGTTCCTTCCTTCTTGTGCAAGAGCCTCTTCTGAAAAAAATGGTGGCTCATGAGGTATGCAAATGAGGCTCGGCGATATTCCACGCTTAGCCTCATTTGCATATTACTTGTGCAAGAAGCCGCGAGTGTAGACATAGCCTAGGAGGGGAATGAGGTCTAGGGAGCCAGAGCAGAGGCACTTGGGAGCAAAGTCTTCCGGGGTCTGCCCTGCTTCTGCTATGTGACTCAATAGGTGACCAACCTGGGGCTAGTCACTTCCCCTCTCTGTGATGGAATGACTGAAGGTTAAATTGTTCTTTGTGAAAATGTTGAGGGTGGATAAGCCTATATAAGAGCTCAGCGTTGTTATCCATTTCTTTCAGTGGGCTATGCTACTGCTTAAGTCAATGGCAGTTGCCTTGCTCAGGCAAAAGTAGTGCCTAAAATCGATGCAAAATGCGCAACTCCAGCCACATGAATTGCATAGCTGGAGTCGATGTACCTTGCACTGGTTTTCTGGGTCAGCCCCACAACAGGTGGTTAACAGGAAAAATGATCCTGTCAATTTTCCATCCTTCTTGTCACACTGACAGGGCACCCTCAGCATTTGATTTAGCGGGTCTTCAGTGGACCTTCCAAATCAAACCCTAGCATATCTATCACCAGACCATCGATTCTCCGGCAAGTAGAGACATGGCCATGAAAAAGGCACTCTTGTGGAGGTGGAGTAATTATGGTGATTTGAGAGCACTCTCCTGTCGTCATAGCATGTGTTTACCAGACGAGCTACAATGGCACAACTGCACCAATGTTACCAGTTTAGTGTGGTAATATAGATTGGCCCTAAACTGTAGTTTCCTGAGCTCCTGTCCTTTCCTTGCTAATCAAGCCATACAATGCACAGACACCGTGTGGCTATGTCTACACTGCCCCCTCTTGTGCAGAAATATGCAAATGAGGTGAAGTGTGAAATATTGCTATGCCTCATTTGCATAATTAATGAGGCTCCATTTTTGCACAAGAGGTTTTTGCACAAGAGCTGTTCTTACTGAAAAAAAGTGAAAGAACAGCTCTTGCACAAAAAATGGAGCCTCATTAATTATGCAAATGAGGCTTGGCAATATTCCATGCTTTGCCTCATTTGCATATTTTTTGCACAAAAGGGGGTAGTGTAGTCATAATATATAAGTTTGCACCTTATCACTTTCCTTCAAAGAAAAACAAACAAATCCTCTCTGAATACAGAATTTAAATTCTGTCTTCTGGGTCAGTTATGTTTATCTGCCTCCTTTTGCTAAAGGCCCTACAAACCTTGAAATGATGATCTTTCCAGGCTTCCACAATATTGAAGGACACAGTTTTACTTACTGCAGCACTAACAGAGATTGGCGACTGTTGTAGTTAACTCTCAAATGTCTTGTAGCATCTTTGTTGTACATTATATCTGCTAGAATAATTAAGGCTGGCAAGTATATCATTTTGTAAATGAGATTTTGAAAACGCATATTCAAGGCAGTGATCATAGTTGTTGTATTTGCTATGTTGATTTTTGAACTGAGGGAGGAAATGAATTGAGAAGTTGAACCAGGTCTCAGAATGTCTTTCAAATATAGTTTTTCCTTACTCCACTGAGTTTCTGAACCTGTGAGCATGAGTTTCCACTGAGTTTCTGTAAAAGTGAGCATGTGTGTCCATAAACAAGAATTGTATATCCATAATTAATTTGAAATCACAATATTTTACTTATTTAATAAAGAAATACTGCCAGTCAGAAACCTAGGCAAGTTTAGAAAATATAAAGCAAAAGAAGCTCTGAGTATTATCTATGTCTGATTGTTTTCTTGGCAATTTGTAGTTTCAGAACATGGTTTTAATATTTCTTTCCATTGTTATTGTGTGAAGCCCATATATAGGTGAAATTAACTATGTGAAAGGTGCTATCAAATGTGAAGGTAAACAGAAAAAAGATACATTTTCTCATAGTTGTAAATGTTGTTTTTAACAATAGATGAATATCACATCAGACATTTCTGTGAACTGATTTATACTCTGTTGAAAAATATTAACATTGGTGTCAAGATCAAATTCCAATTTAATTATTCAGATTTTGTCCTTGAATTCTCCTTGCAGTTCCAATTTGATTCACTATTCTTCAGCACTTCCTATCCTGAGCTTTTTATATGCTGTTGTTGTGCACTGATACAGCTGCTGTGTTCCATCTCACTAGCGGTTGCATTTCAGTGGTAAGTGATCTGTGCAGATAATTCGTACAGTACATACTGAGGGCTCCAATCTTGCAGTGTAACTTTGTGTGGGTGTATTCGTGGATCCATTAGAGATGTGAATGGCTAGGTAGTAGGGTCCGAACCAGCTCTTTGCCTGCCATGGGCAAGAGGCCTGCTCCAGCCCTGTGAGGCCCACCACAGGCAGGGGCGGCTACAGCCTGGGCAGGGCAGCCCCTGTCCATGGCGGGCCTGACCTCCCCACCGCAGGCAGGCTCTGCTTCAGCCTGCTGGAACAGACCTTGTCTGCGGCGGGGAATGCCTCTTTAGCGTTCCCAGCCTACACCTCTTTAATCCCTTAACCGGTTAAACATAATGTTTAATGGGTTAACCAATTAAACAGGATTTTATATCCCTAGCATCCATATGGGACCCCATGACTGACTCTGCAAATCCTGTTGCAGTATTAGGGCCTGTGTTTGTAATGTGATCTGGGATCTGTTAGAAAGAAATCCTTTTATTTAAGAATATTAACTATACGTAGCCTGGATGTGTTGCTTTTTGTGTTTGAAATGTTGACAGTTTAAAAAAAAAATCCCAAGCAGAATACATGTGGATTTATTTATATTTGGGGGCTTGGCATTCCTGTTGGTGATTTACAAGAGCTAAAGAAAAACTCTTCAAAATGCTCTTATAGCATTTCTGATAGATAAGGCTTATATAAGGACTAATCTAATAAATGTTTGACTTCATTAATTAGAATGAGGGTGGAAATGGATGGCAGGAGAGAGATCGCTTGATCATTACCTGTTCGGATCACTCCCTCTGTGGCACCTGGCATTGGCTACTGTTGGCAGGCATGATACTGGGCTGGATGGACCTTTGGTTTAACCCACTATGGCCATTATTATGTTCTTATGTTGTTATGTTCATTTGCGCTTCTGAATTACAGCGTTGGGGCCTTGGTGAGAATATCGCTTTTTAACATAATTAAAATCTGTGTTGTACAGGAATAGAAGAAAAATGGCTCCTGGGAGAATCCACGTGCCTTATAAATCTGGGATGTCTGGATGATACTAGACCACAAGCCAATTCACCTTCCTGCCTTGATCAGAATAGTGTTTCCCAACATGGGAAGGTAAGACTCTAATCTTCAGTATGAAGCTTTAATCTGAGTACAAGACTGCAACCCTAGAAATGTTGAACTCCTATCTCAGCTCTTGAGGTTTGAGTGCCTCTAAATCTGGACATCCACTCAACCTCTTTTTCCCCATATTTCTATAATGGGGATAATACCATCCACTTCCCAGGGATGAATATTAATTGGTTAGTTATTTGGAAACTGTTCTGGAAATGAAAAGTGATGCACCATGGATCACATTCCTGCTGAACATGACTATGCAAAGCTAGGAATAAATAAGGAATAGAACTGTTAAAATTATAAAGCACTTACTGTCACACTCTTCTTCACAGTACCACATAAGTGAGTGCCATGTAACAATGCTATTAAAGTGGGGTTTAATATAGCTCAGTTATAGATTAATTTGCATTTTATCAAAAAGGGCTTTGAATAGTGTTATATGCAAAACTTATTGTGATATGTTTGTGCTAATAAACCTTATGAAAGGCACAGCTACCTAGCTTTTAAAACTTGTTAGGAATGGCTTCTGAAGCAGAAATGAAGAATGGCAAAGTCTGTGTAAGTGGATTAGAATGCTGAATGTGTCAAACACGTGCCTACGAGTAATTTTGAAAATCTGAAAGGAGAAAAATAAGTGTCCATTGTCTGTCTTGTGTTGCTACTGTCACATCAGATTACTTTTTTTGTAAGTCTCATTACTTGCTGCCTTTTGGGTTTTTCATTTTTGCTTTGCTTGTACAGGAACGCAAGACTCTGTTTCGTATTTAGTACGTGAGAATTAGGTAATGAAACTAACATTCTGCTGAAGTATTTGGGCTTCCAGCTTGTTTGCATTTTACAAAAGCAATTATTGTTCATCTGTGTTAACAGTAGGGATGTTAAAGTGGGTTTAATCAAGTAAATGTGTAACTGCTGGGGAAAAAATATTTTTCAGCAGTTACATGGAGGAGGGTGAGGGGCAGCCCAGGAGCCTGCATGTAACCATGTAGGTTACACTTTCACATCCCTAGTGGTCATGATTTTTTCTAGCTTTGAGCAGTCAGGGTGTAATCTTGATCCCAGTGGCTACGTCTACACTGGCCCCTTTTTCGGAAGGGGCATGCTAATTTTGAAAGTGGGAATAGGGAAATCCGCGGGGGATTTAAATATCCCCCGTGGATTTAAATAAACATGTCCGCCGCTTTTTTTCCAGCTTGGTAGGAATAAGAGATCCTCCGGAATAGGGCTTTATTCTGGAGGATCGGGCCAGTCTAGACGCTTTTTTTCCGGCTTTTCCCCAAGCCGGAAAAAAAGCGGCGGACATGTTTATTTAAATCCGCGGGGGATATTTAAATCCCCCGCGGATTTCCCTATTCCCACTTTCAAAATTAGCATGCCCCTTCCGAAAAAGGGGCCAGTGTAGAGGTAGCCAGTGAGTTTAGTATAATCTTACTAGGAACAGGGGCAGGTCCTTTGTATGAACCTTTAAAGTTGGAAGTTCATTTAGATATTCAGATTCTGAGTCAGTTTTGGAAAGGCTTAGCTCTCTGCCTCTAAGATGCATTTCAAACAGTTTGTCTTCTTCTTGAATTTCAGGATTAGCATCTCCTGTTTGTTTCCTGCTTCCTGGCACTTCAGCATCTCCCCGGTGGGATGTCCTCGTATACTAAACACCACTTTACGACAAATTATCGTCATTGGAATACTTGCTGCTGCTGTCTCCTTGCTTTACTATTCCCTTGTTGTCATCCGGAATAAATATGGGCGTTCATACAGGGACAAAAAGTTTCACAGGTGAGGACTAATATAGTATTCAGAACAGGAAATGAGCATGACTCGGGGGTTCCATGTTGCTCATTTCTAACAGTTGAACCAGTGAGTAGTGATTGTATCTCTTGGTGTGCATGAAGCAATATGAAGAAATAAAATGCTTCCAGTCAGTTAATATAAGATGCTGCTCACTGAAATCAATCTTGGAGTAAACTTTCCTCTCTTAAAACCTCCTACATCGCTTTGGAGTTATTTCTTATTTGTTGTTTTGCTTTTGTCGTTTTTTCGTTGGTTTTCTTTCCCCTTTCCTTTTTTGGTGTGTTTAAGGCAACATTTAAACAAGTTTATAAGTGAGGTTTGAGCTGTGGTACACTATATCCCTTTGATATTCTTTCACCTTCTTGAGCTTGTTGAACATTTGTGTAAATTTAACTCTCACACATATACAGCGGATGCCACTTAACAATCAGCATATTAACAACCTCCAGGTACTAGCAATATTTTGTCAGGAATCAATCCTGTCCCACTGCCTTTAATGTTAATGGGATTTGGATATTGGCAACAGGCGTGCCACTTACAACTTTTTGATGTTCTATTCCTGGCTGACCCTCCTCCACCACCTGCCTGCAGCTGGTAGAGGCTGCAAGGGCTTTCCATAGTGAGCAAGAGTACTGGGGGCCTGAGAGGCTGCATGGTACCTGACTGTCAATTACAGGCTGCATATGCCTTGGCACCGGGAACCTAGGCTTGGCACATCCCAATGCTCTCTTTGTTCATTGCAGATTTGCAGCACAGCAGCCAGGAAGGAAATGCAGGGAGGTGCAAAGCACCAGCTTCAGGAAGGTTTGCAGGGCTGCAGCACAGGAAGGAAGCACAGTCGGACATGCCTTCCATGGCTGCAGCCTTACAACCCCCTCCGCTGCTGCCCTGTCCAGAGCCTCCCCCTTCAACCATAGTCAGATTTGCAGTGAGATGTTTCATGCGTTTTGCAGTGCTTCCACCCCTAGTTGAAGCTCTGCGCGTCTGTCTTCAGCGAGTTGACAGCCTTCAGATAAAAGCAACTCTATGCAGGCAACAGAGAAGTTGCTAATAAGGAGAATCAGCTGCATATAAAAGTGTATGTTGCATATTTTATATTTTAAATAACTTTTTCCACTCGTGTTTCTCTAAACGTGCCTCTCCGACTTAAAATTGCTTTTCTCTCTCTATCTATCGAGATTAAAAAAAAATACAAGTTTTTCCTGTGGGACGACAGAATCATGTCCTCACGTCACTCTGCATCCCACAGCTCCTCTTCCCTCAGCCACCCGGCCTCTTTCCTGCTGCTTACCCCATTAGCTCAGAACGTGGCCTGCCCCGCTCTGGCCCTTTGCCGGCTGGACCAAGAGGCCCAGGCTGGTGGTGGGAGGGGTGGGGAAGGGGGGCGAGGAGAAGGCGGGCAGGTGGTGAAAGGCCCAGGCTCCCCTCTCCAGAGGCACAGGGCGAGAGGCCGGGGCTGGTGCATCCCTGGCTGTCCCCTATCCAGCAGCTGCGGGGAGAGCTAGGCCTGGCGAACAGGGGCCACAGCCCCCATTTGTTTGTTAATATAACACTTAGCATGTTTGATTAGCCCTTATTATCAAATACAACATGTGGAAGAAGTGTTGTGTAGTAGATACCATTTTCTTGGCTTCCGCTTTCAGCTCTGCCATCAACAATTAGATGATTTGGGCAGGTGTTTCTCTCTCCATGTTATCCCTGTATAAAAAGAAAATAATGCTTACAAATCTCACAGTACGTTGTGTGCCTTAATGTCTATTAAAAATTGTGAGTCCTTTAATAGAAAGCAAAAGTTGCTGGGTTGTTTGTTGGGTTGTTTGAAGTCTGGCATATCCAATCACATTTGTAATATAAATAAGCAGATCTATTCCCAATAGACTTGAGCTGTTTTTTCTTCTAGATACCTTGCTCGAGTGACGGACACTGAAGCTACAGACACCAGCAATCCCAATCTGAACTATGGAATTGTGGTAGATTGTGGCAGTAGCGGGTCTAGGATCTTTGTGTATTGCTGGCCAAGACACAATGGCAACCCACATGATCTGTTGGACATCAAACAAATGAGGGACAAAAACAGGAAACCAGTGGTTATGAAAATTAAACCAGGTATCAGGATGAAACTCTGTTCAGTCATTTTTCCCCTAAACAGCTGACTATCTAACGCAGAACAATAATTCAGATTCAAATGAAACCTTGGGATTTTAATCTGTCAGAGGAAAGCTAACTTCTTTTTTGATTTTGGAGTCCAATAGATACAACTGGTCTCTAGGCATATCTGAATAATTAGGTGTATTTAATAGACAGTCCGATCCGTGTCGTCTGTTGCATAGTTCTCATGCCGTTGTGTGAAAATATCTGTGTATGTTGACCATGGAAATGCTGCTGGTGATAGCATAGCTAGCACTGTTATGGTCACAGTGAGGTGTTGGCCAAAGTCTGTGCTGAACATTTAAGAGTTAGATTAATTTTACCTTAAAAATCCCAATGAACTGAAAACATCTAGAAATGGGAAATGCATGAGGTAAACTCCATTTCCGAATTTTAGACATCTCTCTAGTCCGGTACACTCTGTTCTGGCAACGTCGGTGGTGTGGTGTGATTTTAGTTATCCAGATACCCACTTATGGATGTGGCCAAGTTTCCTGTGGTCCCATAAAGTTTGTTTATAGCCACCAGTCCTGGCTCTATGTCCTGTGCTGTTCTTTATCTCCAATTTACCCCTAAATGTCTTCTAGAGCTCAGCAAGCATTTGGAAGTGTAGACCATATTTGCCCTCTCATGGTTCTGCAAATTTTCTGGTTCAGCACTGGTCATGTCCCAAGGTTGCCAGACTAGAGAGGTTCAATCTATATCTTGTATTCCTCCTGCCAAAAAAATTTCCATCAATTCTTGCAAGGGTTATATATGGTACAGCAACTTTAGGATTTTTTCCATATTTGGTTTGTACGTATGTTAGCTAGAAAACTACTGGTAGAGTAAGTCTCTTTGTTACTTATAAGTAATTTTTACAGTACTGGTTAGTGGTTGTAAATAGCTGACTGTATGTAAATATACTTACTTTAAATCTCCAAAGCCGGTGAGTTTAAATTTTCTTTTTTAATTCTTTGTGAAAGAAACTATTCCCTTATACTTTGCACTTCCTTATTCGTTCATCTATTTCCCTAGGTATTTCAGTGTTTGCTAGCTCTCCTGAAAGAGTCAGCGATTATATTTCTCCACTTCTGAGCTTTGCTGCAGAGCACGTGCCTCGTGCAAAACACAAAGAAACTCCTCTCTATATCCTCTGTACTGCAGGGATGAGAATCCTGCCTGAGAGGTGAGTAGGTACCTTATTTCTTTCAATGCTTGCTTTAAACATCCTAGTGCTCTGGGTGGTTTAACTATTATCCAAAATGTTGCTCCTTTTTCAGCCAACAGAAGGCAATACTAGAAGATCTGCTCACTGATATTCCTGTGCACTTTGATTTTCTGTTTTCGGACTCTCATGCAGAAGTTATTTCAGGGAAACAGGAAGGTAAGGTAATACTGAAGAACAAAACACAGTTTTGAAATATTTTTGTTTCTTTTCAGTGGTGTTCTGTTAAATTTTTTATTTTTGGCAGCTTTCTTTGTCTAAATGCTTGGTAAGTAAGAGATCATATGTCTCAACAGCAACAAAGTTTTTTTTTCCCCTTATTGTCAAAATGAAAAAATGCCCCAGTAATTTAAGAAAAAATGTCGTATAAAATCAGGAGAAATAATCAATATCTCCTTATTGAACTATGAGGCGTGTGTCCCCATTTTCAATTACGTATGACATGAGCCAGAATCCAATATAATAGGATTCCAAGGAAGATACTGGAATCCTCATCATGGGAGACTAACAGATTGGACAAACACTTGTCAGGAATGATGTAGATTTACTTGATGCTGCCTCAGTTCAGGGGGGTGGATTACATGACTTCACAAAATCCCTTCCAGTGCTGCATTTCTAAGATTATATGAAAAGACCACCCTTGCTTAACCCAAAGATATTGAATGGTCTAAAAATAGTCCCACAAACTGTGGAAATTTGGTCAAATTACAAAGGATGAGTATAAACAAATACTAAAAGTATGTAGGGATAGAATTAGAAAGAGGAAGGTACAAAGTGCTCTCAAGCTAGCTAGAGACATAAATGGTAATAAGAAAACATTCTGCAAATATATTAGAAGCAAGGGGAAGAGCAAGGACAGGGTAGGCCTGTTACTTGGTATAGAGGGAGAAACAATAACATATAATGTAGAAACAGCAGGTGTGCTTAAAGATTTGTTTCGATTTCACCAAGAAGTTTGATGGTGGTTGGATGCCTAACATAGTGAATGCCAGTGAAAATGGGGTAGGATCAGAAGCTAAAATAAAGGAAAAAAGTTACAAATACGTAGACAGTTAGGGTATGTCTACACTACCCTCCTAATTCGAACTAGGAGGGTAATGTAGGCATACCGCACTTGCAAATGAAGCCCGGGATTTGAATTTCCCGGGCTTCATTTGCATAAGCGGGGCGCCGCCATTTTTAAAACCCCGCTGGTTCGAACCCCGTGCAGCAAGAGAGATTTAGGTTGGAGATGAGGAATCTAACTGTCAGAGTGATTATTTATTGCAATAAATTGCCTAGGAAGTTTGTCTAACCTGCTCTTAAATCTCCAGTGGAGAGAAACCTGACAGAGATGATCTAGATAGTGCTTGGTCCTGCCTATGACTAGACTTGATGACCTCTAGAGATCCCATCTATGGTTCTAGAAGTACTGTCTGTAGAGGGAAGCATAGTTGGATATAACTGTCTTATCAATGACAGAGTCTTCACATTTTTTTCTGAATTTTTTTCTACTTTTAAAACTTGCTTTACAGAATGACTTTAAACTACTAAACTAGGATTGTATGAGAATTACTTGAATGTTAGATGAGAAATTCTTAAATTGGAAAGAATGCTTATAAAAATATTTCTGCATGTAACACAGTTAATACAGTATGTTCATTTAACTTGTTAACACATTAAGATAATTGAGGAAGACTAAACTGTAGTACTTAAAGTGATGAGATGGCCTGCAATTTTTACATATTTGCTTTTTTTCTTAATGCTCCTAGGAGTATATGCGTGGATTGGCATCAATTTTGTTTTGGGGCGATTTGAACATATTGATGATGGCAAGTATATTAATTATATTCCAGAGGAACTTCCCGTATATTGTCAACACATTTGCGGGGGGGCGGGAGTGTGATGTGCAGGATCATTTTTTTGTGTGTGTTTTCAAATAAGTCAGGTATGCTTAGTGGAGAACACAAGTCACACACAGTGCAAAGAGCGATATCAAAATTTCACGTGACTAGTCTAGTGAATCACACTCAATATTAACATTTGTTAATGTCCAGAGTAATTGTCCTGATGGTAGTTGTGGTCTTGGAGGTGGTTAGCATGTCCCTGCAGTCCCTAGGAGGGTCAACACAGGGGGTCTCCACGTGCTGTCCTTGCCTGCACACACTGCTCCTGCGGCTCCCTTTTATCGCTAATGGAGCACTATGGGCGGTGGAGGCTGTGGGGTCATGGCCTGTTGTGGATGAGGGGTAGTGCATGCCAGCTGCTTTCGTGGGGTGGGGGGCTGGGGGCTGCTGGTCTGCCTTGACTCTAGTGCTGCCTGTCCCACTGACCTAGGATTTTATGAGAATTATTTGAATGTTTTAGATGAGAAAGCAGTTAAATGGAAGCTCCTCTTTTTGTTTGAGTTTTCTGCTGCGTAAGATCCCATTCCCAGCTGTGTTTCTCAGTAGTGCCAGATACTCCTTTTGTATTCCAGAGGATGATGCAGTAGTAGAAGTGCATATCCCTAGCAGTGAAAACAAGGAAGCCATCATTCGTAAGAGAACAGTGGGTATTCTCGACATGGGCGGAGTGTCAACTCAGATAGCATATGAAGTCCCTAAAACTGTAAGCTTTGCCTCTTCACAGCAGGTTATTATCTGTACAATTTTCCTTAGTTTTTCTTTTCTGTTTTTAACCCATATCCATTGGTTTTTTTGTGTTTTGTTACATCACATCCCAAAACCAAGCAAGAGAAGACGTGACCACAAGTCCCTAATCAGCTAAGCAATTCATTTGTGTGTGTTCATTTGAAATAAAAAAAAGTTGATAAAGCATGGTAGAACATTCATTGATAAAACATTCATTTGTATAAGTATTTAACTTTCTTAATTGGGTTTTTCTAAGCAGACTTATACTTAAGTGTTTTCATGTTGAAAGTTGCATAGCTCCCTCATGAGAAGGGAGGTGTATTTATTTGTCATGCAATTTCCCTTAATAAGCTAGAACAAGGGAAATTGATCAAAGTAAGAAATTACTTTATTATGCTGTATAGTGTACATACCACATTTTATCTGCTGCAAAAAATGAGAAATTACTTGTTTCTAAATTTCAAATGGAACAATGTGATTTTTTTTAATCCCAAAAGTATGCATTGATTTTTAGAGCAAATCGCAAAGTCTTGAATAAAGCAAACTTCCATTGACTTCCTGGGAAATTTGCTAGTGGAAAGACTGTATAAGAACCACAGGCATTTGATTCACAAATCATTTTTATTTAAGCAGTCTGTGACATTGCATTTTTCCTTGTATTAGCAAGCACTGCCTCTTCGTATAGAAGGCAGAATTCTCCTCTTAACTCAAAAGATTTCCTGAATTATTCTTCCCCTCTCTCCCTTCACCTACGTGTAGGATATGCCCATATTTAGGAAGTGGGTTGTGCCCACGAAAGCTCATACTATCTACATGTTTTGTTAGTCTTTAAGGTGCTACTAGACTATTTGTTGTTGTATCTTAATCTTTGAAATATATACCATCTGGGCTGCTTCTTTTATTACAAGTCTTTGACAAAGTCATTGAAGCATAGGTGGTTCAAAAATTTAACAAGGAGAGGGCGCTGACTCGTGTGATTTTTAAAAAATTGTTCTCTGAAGCAAAGATGAATTTGATAGTATGAGAATTGGCAAGGAATTGTTTGTCAGGATATAGTTTTATAAGGTACTACTGTCTGAACTTGCAGTCAGATATTGGATCTAAAGAGTTTTCAAGATGATCCTCCCTCTGCTCTTTTGACTGGGTACCAAGTTAAATGCCTGTGATGGTTGTGAGCCTGCTACTGCAGCTGCTGAAGCCCCACACGCTGTTACACTAATTCCCTTGGCCCCTTCTACATGAAGTGTTTTTGGAACGGATTTTTCTCTGAAGTGCTTCAGAAATGTTGACGAGCAGTTCTGGGGCAAGTCTGAGGCGATCGGCGTGAGTGCGCTTGTATGGAGAGTGGCTTAGAAGCTGTGAGAACACTGTTCTGAAATGACACATTAGTGCCTGTAGCACTCCGGGTGTTCACAGGCTTGTTGAGACTGGCTCTACTTTGTTCTGTAAAATTCTTTCTAATTGCCTTTTGCTTGGGTGCCTGCAGGAGGAAGTAGCCAAAAACTTACTTGCAGAGTTCAATTTGGGCTGTGATGCTCATCAGACCGAGCACGTGTACAGAGTGTATGTAGCGACGTTCCTTGGTTTTGGTGGGAATGCAGCACGGCAGAGATATGAGGACGGTGTTTTTACCAACACGATGTTTAGAAACAGGTAACTTTCTGTGTGGCTGATTTGTGTATTATAAATACTGACACTCCTGAAACCCAAGCAAAATGTAGACACCCCCCCCCCAGATAAAACACATCTAAAATTGCTGAGCAGTATACCGTCCCTTTTTAAATGCTATTTCTGTTCATTCCCTAACTTGAATGCTCTGGAAGGGGGTTCCACTGAAACAGTTTTGTGGCCCCCACTAATTGCAGATATGTGGCTCGCTCAGCAAGACTCAAGTGCTTTCATGCTGCTGCAGGGCTCTATTCGGAGTGCTCCCCAGAGCAAGTTTATGGAACTGTTCTTCTCTGGGGAAGAAGCATGGAGTGGGAGAACTACTGAGCCTGCTTTGATGATCCAAAGACCTCCCATTCTAGCCGATCAGTTTGACACACTGTTCTTGGAGACAGCATTGTGTAAAAATTGACTAAATTACATTGAAATTGCTAGTGGAGGAATTATTCTTCAGCCACAGGAGGGTCTGGGAGCATTTGAATCAGCCCGTTTGAGGTGCTCGCACTTGACTGAGCCAAGCAGTCTGTTCTAGTTGTATTGTTAACTGCAGTTGCCAATTGTCCATCTCTCTGGAGAAATAGAATTTTCCCTCAGCCCCAGGGCACAATTCTTGTGTGACTCACCCTCAAATCAGAAATTCCCTCCAGACCCCACGCTGCATCATCCCGGAGCAGTGATACTCAGACTGAAGCTTGCAAGCTGCAAGTAGATCTTTAATGTGTGTCCTGTAGCTCTTTGCCACATCTCCATATTAAAATAGTGTGTCTGTTAACCAGTTGGTATGCATTTATTATGTTAAGTATCAGAGGGGTAGCCGTGTTAGTCTGAATCTGCAAAAGCGACGAAGAGTCCTGTGGCACCTTATAGACTAACTGAAGTGTAGGAGCATAAGCTTTCGTGGGCAAAGACCCACTTCGTCAGATGCATGCATCTGACGAAGTGGGTCTTTGCCCACGAAAGCTTATGCTCCTACACTTCAGTTAGTCTATAAGGTGCCACAGGACTCTTCGTCGCATTTATTATGTTGTTCACCAATTATCAACTTGCACAAAGTTTTTAACTTGTTTTCATGCACAGTGTCCACATGGGGGAGTTACAGCACAGTGTCCTGTTGTAGACACCTTGATCCAAAACGCAGGGCACTGCACACTGGCCTTAGAAGCCAATTTAGCTGTACCTGTTGTGGTGGGTTTTTTTGGTTTTGGTTTTTGGTTTTTTTTTTGGTACCAGCTTCCAGTTACTGTTTTTCAAGAAACATTTAGTAAATTATGCTAATTAACTTCTTTTGCATGTGTTAGCCAAGCTGTAACCGGAGAAGAGATGCAGCTGTTATTTCTGGTAGCTTCAGTATTCTGAACAGAGCCCGCGGTGCACCATGATGTTTTTTTAGATCTCTTCATGGAGTTTGTGTAAAATTGCAATGTAATACAAAAAATCTGCAGTTGCTTGGATTTTTGTTCTGTCTCCAGATGAAACGGTGCTGTGACTCTGGTAGATTGGGTGTAGTGAGACTTAATGTGTTCTGTATGATCTCTGAATGTAAAAATAGGTACCAAAACTTGCTGAAGTCAGACACTTGGTCTTCATTCTATCTGTTTTTGTTTATGTAACTTTGTCCCAAATAGGATTTTGAGTTTACAGTTTCTATGATTGTTTCAACTCTGCTTAATCTTGTGCACAGGCTCCTGGGTCAACAGATTGGTATGACTTCTGAGTCTCCCTACCTGGACCCTTGCCTGCCTCTAGAGATTGAGGATGAAATCCAGCAGAATGGGCAGAAACTGTATGTGCGAGGGACTGGAGATTTTAATCTGTGTCGTGAAATTATTCAGCCTCTCATGAATAAGACCAATGAAACCCAGACATCTTTAAATGGCATTTATCAGCCTGCAGTGCACTTCCAGAACAGCGAGTTTTATGGCTTCTCGGAGTTTTTCTACTGTACTGAAGATGTATTGCGTATGGGGGGAGACTACAATGCTGCTAAATTTATTAAAGCTGCAAAGGTAATGCATTCTGGAGATATTATCTTCTTAGTTTGAGATAGCTAGTAATCCAAAAACAGCAGCCACTTCTGAAACTGGGGAAGTGAAGCTTTTCCTTTGGGAGCCAAACTTCCTTTTGTGTTATATAATTAACAGTAGCTCGTTTTTCTGGCCTCGTGTGTTTTCTCTTGAAAACAGTTCACTACTCCATAATAGTAGAGGGATTCTGGAGTGAGCAAGGTCTGTCCCAGAATTTGAGAGCTGCACTCTAGAGGAATTGTAAAAAACTCGGAACTCTCACTTTAAAAATGTGATGGGAATCAGTTTTTATCTATTATTCAGCACATGTGGTTTAAGCCAATAAAAAGGGACCAGAACACAAACCAGCTGTGACCAACTTGCTTTTTGTCAGCCTTCCACTGACTGTTATGTTTAATTTACATATTTATAAAGCTGCTTATCTATTGGCATAGCATATTTTGCTTAATTTTTAATAAATAAACTGAACTGTTTTGTTTTGTGTAGGATTATTGTGCCACTAAGTGGTCTGTCCTGCAGGAACGTTTTGACCGTGGTCTTTATGCATCACATGCTGATCTTCATAGATTGAAGTGAGTATTCATGTTAGTACAGCAGAAATCATGCATGCAGAGTTGTCAGAAGAGAAGCATCATGCCCAAACGACTTATTGCTATCTGTGGCATGAGTAGCTGTGTCAGTGCTGGGATACTAGAGAGGAGGTGGGTCTCATTTTAAAAAGGCATTGGAAATTTGAATGTGAGTTTTATAGATTCCCAGAGCAGAAGGGACCATTGTGGTCAGATTGAGTGAAGCATTAAGAATTGCATCAGCTATAGAAAAGACTGATCCTACACCAGTGACACATTTTAGCAATAAGTAATGCAGCTCTTAGAGTACAGGGAACAATCCTGTAATGCATTTTTATCGTGGTTTAGAAAACTTCCAATGGACTATGGGGTATCTTAGTATGTCACTGCTTAGCAGGTCGGATGTTACCTTGCAGTGCAGTTTCGTGATTGAAGCAGGTGACTAGTGTGGTGCTTTCCAGTCTCACTCTACTTGCTGTTATCCTTTCCTCAAAGGGGGGAAGAGAAAGCAAACCCCCAGTTCCTGAGGCCCAAAACTGCTAACCCACATCAGTATTGGATTGGAGGAGAGGTGTGGGCTTCAATAAGAATAAATTGATTAACTCTTTGTGCCCTATATGTATGTTAGGTCTTCTTGTGCCTGTCTTAATGTGCAAGACCGTTGGCTGGAACTGTTTATATTTTTGTCTTTACAGTAGATCAGTGGTCCCCAACCTGTGGTCTGCAGACCCCTGGTGGTCCATGACAGTACTGCATGGGGTCTGTGGAAAGTTTTTAAAAATAAGGATTGGGCCCACCATGGTGGGCCTCATCTTTACTATTCTTTTCCTTTCCTGGGTCTGTGAAATTTTAATAGATTGAAAAGAGGTCAATATGCTCAAAAAGGTTGGGAACAACTGCAGTAGATTATAAATACGTCAAGGGCAGGGACCTGAATCTTGTATGTGTACATGGCTCTGTATAAATAGTAGAAAAAATGAAGAATCAAATGACATAGCCAGCTTTTATTCTGCTTGTTCTGTAGGTATCAATGTTTCAAGTCTGCCTGGATGTACGAAGTGTTCCACAGTGGTTTCTCTTTCCCCATCAACTACAGCAATTTAAAAACTGCTCTGCAGGTTTATGATAAGGAAGTGCAATGGACATTGGGAGCCATCCTTTACCGAACACGATTTTTACCCTTAAGGTACTGCTGGCTCTTGCAAATGGTTATGTGCAAGGCTGGGATGGTGGGTGACTCGATATGGAAGTAGTTGGCAAAAAGGAGAGGAAACATTGCTTTAAGTGTAGTATACAAAACACTCGTACGTAGGGGCTGGGTGTTTATTTCAAACCAAAGCAAGTCTACTAAATGTCTCTGTGGATAAAACCAAACATATCTGTCTTCAGATGGCTCAGCAAACGTTACTGTAGTTGAGCTGTGTTCAGTGCATGTTAGGGATGAGAAAGTGTAACCGTGTACACGGTTAACTGATGAGCCTGGGCTCATTGGTTAACATTCATGATTACATGTAGGCTCCCCTCATACACTGGGTACCAGGGAACCCGCTTCCCTCCTCCCCCCTGTGCTGCTGCCTGCGCCACATGTAATCACTGAAATTGTCAGTGGTTACATGATTACCTAATCACATTTTGACATCCCTAGTGCACGTGCTTTCAGTTTTTATGGTATGATGATCAAAAGGCCTTTTTGCTGCCTTGCTGAAGGATTGAAGTCCTGTTTTGTTTGTGTTTTCCCCCTTTGTTTCAGAGACATCCAGCAGGAGAACTTCAGAGGAAATCACTCCCATTGGAGGGGCTTCTCCTTTGTTTACAATCATTACTTGTTCTTTGTCTGTTTCTTGATTGTGCTGCTGTCCATTGTGCTCTATCTTCTGAGGCTGAGACGGATTCACCGGCGAATGCTGCGCAACAGCTCTTCAGCTTCTCTCTGGATCGAGGAGGGCCTCCCACCACAGAAGGTTCCAGGAGCCTTATGAAACATGAGGATAGAGAGCCTCTTTGTGGGACTTTTTAAAGTACAAGCCATTTTTTTTACCTCAGGGTTTCTCCTCTTTTGTCTGTCCTCCGCTCATCCCCCCAAAATCATGTGAGGAAACATCTCCTGGCAGTATTCAATGCAGCGTTAGAATCAACTTAGATTAGGGGAAATTGAGGTCAGATCAAACTGAGTTGACAAGAAAATATCTGCCAAAAATGGCTTCTAAAATAATTTTTTAAAGTAAATGCACTTTCATATTAAAAGGGAGAGAGAGAGTCCGGACTTGATGCCAGTAAATGAATTAACAGAGGCAGCTTAAGCTATGTATGGTATCAGAATTGATTTCTCTTCCTTCAGTAAAATTGTGAAATGATACTAGCTAGGATGAGTGGGTATATCGATGTATATTTTTGTTCAACTCTGTGATTGATATTTCACGCAGCTTCTAAACTCTCAGCCTAAGTCAAGAAAAAAGAAGTGTGGGGCGGTTTAGAATTAGTGACATTATTAACTGACCTGATAAAATGTGAAAAGTTGACATCTTAAATGTTGAAGTACTGCAACAGAAGAGAAACATCTATCATGGCTACTGCTGTGTGTATGCAAAACACACTTAAAATCATTGTTTCGTTTAGTCATTACAGGTTTCTTCTTCAGAAGCATTGTTTTATGGTGACAAACGTGATTTTTCTTTTTAACCTTTCATTTGGTGGTGTTTCATGACAACGATTCGTAGATCTCCCTGAAATTCTCATAAGCTTGAAAAGACTGGAAAATGCACAGACTTCAATTAGCCCTCGTGAACTAGACACGTGCACATTGTCTTTTTATTTTTGTTCTTTCCTGGTATAATTTCTTACCTGTTAATTTATATTTTATTTAAAACAATATTAGTTTTATTTGAAAGCAAACTTGTTCATGATTAAAAATGGCATTTATATGAACCTCTAGTGGATAAAAACTTTATTGTCCTATTTAAAATGGTGCGTGCTCTCGCTTCTGACATGCCCATTATACATAACCTGCCACAGTGAGTATAAATATGTTCTGAAACTTTACACAATTCTCCATATTGGCATCTTCGTCCTCTGTACACCCAACTTTTGAAGAGAGCTGACTTTTTTTGTCTATTTTTTTTAAAACTAAAAGCAAACAGATCTGTGGTTGGTTGTTCTTTTTGGTTTTGTTCAGTTTCAGATCATTCTGGTTTTGTTCTCTGCCCAAATTCTGGCAATTGTGTTCTGCCTCTCTAATCACTTTGTACGTAGTCACTTCCTGGTTTAAACTGTTGTGGCATGGATGTGTGTGTGTGTGTACACACACACACACACACACACACACACACACACACACACACACACACACACACACACACACTGCTCAGGGAGTTACGGTCATCCCATAAATTGCTGCACTTCGTGATGAAGAGATTCCCCAATCAGTGAGCAGGAAAAGTATTGGGGATGGGGATGGCTTGTATTTGATTGTGGCCTCTTTAAATCTTGTAAACAAGACTTTCTGTATCATAAAAAATTCCAAATATATCTCATATCTTGCCTCATAGGTCTGTTATGAGGAAAAATTAATATCAGTCAAGCTCTGGAAGGCCCCCCATATCATGGACCATTAGTGATCCATGACGGTCTTGCAGGTGGGCTGCAGGCTCAGGGCTCACCTTCTCCCCTCCCTGCAGTGGGGAGCCTGCACTGGTTCTCCAGCCCCTCACCACTGCCCAGAAGGAGGAAGTACCAGAGCAGGCTTCCTGATGGCAGGGTGAGGGGAGAGACTCACAGGCTGGATCCAGTTTGTGCAGAAAAGAAGCATTTGCCCACCCACCGTCGCTTCCCTTTCCTCCAGGTAATAGCACAAAAAAGTGCTCACTTGGAGACTTTCCCTGCTGCTCCCATTGGCTGAGATTCCAGCCAATGGGAGTAGCAGGGGGACAAGCTTGGGAGTGGCGGGAGGCGTAAAGCCAGGTAAGTGCCTCCCTCATGCCCCTATCACCACCCTCCCCCCCCTCCATGCCCCTACACCAGTGTTTCTTAAACTGTGTCCCCTGGCACACTGCTGTGCTGCAAGGCAGTTGGGGGTTTGCCGTGGAGAACAACAGTTCAAAATGGCCACCCTTAAAGGGGCAGGTGATTTTTAAGAGAAAAAAAAAATCCTTGGTGTTTTTCTTGAAAAAAATAAATAAAAATTGTTTGGTGTTCCTCCGTCTTAAGTTTAAGAAACACTGTCCTACATCGTCCCTGCTAGTCCCTCCACCCCCAGCCCTTTCCTGCCTCCTGACCAAACCTCATATCTCCACTCCCTGCACCCATTTGTCATCCTGTGTGGTTGGCTGGTGGTCTGGAAAGGTTTGCATTGAGTGGTGTGGGCCAGGGGCCAAAATGTTTGAGAACCATGGTCTTCAATCTACAGAGACACAAAGTATTTTAACTGCAGATCTGTTTAGGGCTTCACTATGTAGCTAACTGCTTCAGTGTATGCTGTCACTGGTTACTCCAGCAGCTTGGCAGCTGTAGCAAGCATAACATTTCAATCCGTTTTTAAAACAGATCAGCTCTACAACAAAGTCTTCCCAAAGACCATGCTGACCTAATGCAATGTGAGTATTCTGCTCACTTTTCAGAGCTACTTACTGTGTGCTGACCTAAAGCATGCTACCTCTTTCAAAAAGGAATTGATGCGTGATTGCAAGGAGTGGGAGACTATTGCTGTTTCTATCAATTTTTACAAGTGCAATTCTGCTTTCTGTAATGTGACTACCTGCATGAGAGAACACTTCCAGAATTGGGACTCGAGTTTTATAACCAATGAATAGAAGTGTTGAGGTGATCTTGCCTTTAAAGCTAATACAGTTTCCATTACAGGTTTTCTTTAAAACTTATGGGTAGCATTTTACCCTGGTTTCCAGAATTAGACACAGATATTTAGCTGCACAACTTCCAAGGAGTTGGGGAATGATTTAAGGAGAAGTTAGGCTGAATGCTCATAGAAAAATCCTTCAGCCATTTAAATGCCCTAAAACAATGTTTCTCTTTGTATCTTCCACTCAGGAAATTGTGCCTTTGTGTATTGTAGATTGGACATATCATCTGAGCATTTCATATGTTATTAACTTTATCATAACCTACTGTGAGGCAGGAAGGAATTATCCTCATTTCACAGATTGAGACTCATATATTTGTGTGTTTATGCATGTGTATATAAATACGGCGTATATCTCTAATGTGTAATATGCTATCAAGTGCCAACAGTTCCCCTCTGCCATGTGTATTGGCCAAACTGGACAGTGTCTGTGCCAAAGGATAAATGGACACCAATCAGAAATAACACACAAACCTGCAGGGGAACATTTTAACCTGTCTGGGCACTCAATCATGGATTTAAAAGTAGCCATCCTTTTTACAAAGGAATTTCACCAGCTAATTACAGAGTGTGTGGAACTGACATTAATCTGCAAATTTGACATTGCTTCCCTGGGCTTGAACAAAGACATAGTCACATTACAATGCCAGTCTCACCTGTCATTAACAACTGCATTTTTACATCACTTAATTAGCTTCATTAGCACCAGTCCTACAATTGAGAAATCCCCTTCCCTCTCCCCTTCTTCTTCTGTTATAAAATTCTGGGTTTCGGTTATTCCTCTCCAGTTTATCCGAGGAACTGGGTTTTGCCCATGAAAGCTCATGATCTTACACATATTTTCATTAGTCTCTAAGATGCCACAGAACTACTTGTTTTTAAAGTTACAGACTAACACGGTGGCCGCTAGTAATAGAGATGTAGCCATGTTAGTCTGGTCTAGCTGAAACAAAAGACAGGATTATGCAGCAGTTTAAAGACTTAACAAGATGGTTTATTAGGCGATGAGCTTTCGTGGGCCAGACCCACTTCCTCAGATCAAATTGTGGAAGAAAATTGGCATGACGGCTCTGAGACTTTTTAAAGGATTTACCTGTGATCAGAAAGGAAATCTGTAGCAGAGCAGAGACTGGAACCCGTATGTCCTGAGGCCTCGGCCAGATCTTAGCTTGAAGACCATCCTGTTATTCCTCGGGGACCAAATTAAGTCCTTTGTTCTATAGCAGTAGTTCCCAAACTTTTCGGCATCACGTCCCCTTTTTGATTTTTGAAAAACCCTCATGCCCCTCCTCTCTTCTCCCCCCCCCCCCCCCCCACTCCCCAAATAGCAAAACTTGCTTGATTTGGCCTGGGCTTGGAGCTGATCAGTCTAGAATATAATGCTATCTTAATCTATTACATTGATTTATGGTCTGGAATTCCTTACAAATTTCTGCCTGAGACAGACTCAAGATTAAGGAAGCCAAACTCTTCTGTTCTTGGGGTTTTGTTAGAATGGTCAGTGCGGACTTCGATTTAACTTCTAAAGCCATGCTTTAGTTTTACCAGCCTCCCTTGTAGAGGGTTATGATGCAGCCTTGCCTAAAACTGGAGAGGCATAGCTTTATGTTGATGGGTGGGAAGGGTATTTTGAAAAAATCCTGTGTGGATGATTGTCCTCTTTGAAATGGAATTGTAATGAACGCTTGAAGAGAGCTGTTGATTACTAAGAAAAAATGCCTTTTAAAAAAGCAGAGTAGCTCCTTTGCACATGATGGATAAACCTGGGCATTTCTCCACCTGATGAAGAAATGAACTTTGAGTCCTGGTATTTCTGGTGGAATAAATGATCTTTAAGCCTGCTAGATAAAGGACTCTAATAAGATAACACACTTCTTTGGCAACAAGTGACTTAATTGCTTGCTTCTGTTGTCTGGAATGCTGGTGCAAACTTGATGCACTTATGGACCCGATAAGTGTTATCGGGACATTGACACAAAGGGTGACGGCTGAGCTTGTACTTCCTGCTGAGACCCCACACAGATATCTAAAAGGGTGTCATAAGGAGGAAGGAGAAAACTTGTTCATCTTGGCCTCTGGGGATAGAACAAGAAGCAATGGGCTTAAACTGCAGCAAGGGAGGTTTAGGTTGGACATTAGGAAAAAGTTCCTAACTGTCAGGGTGGTCAGACACTGGAATAAATTGCCCAGGGAGATTGTGGAATCTCCATCTGTGGAGATATTTAAGAGTAGGTTAGATAAATGTCTATCAGGGATGGTCCAGACAGTATTTGGTCCTGCCATGAGGGCAGGGGACTGGACTCTGATCTCTCGAGATCCCTTCCAGTCCTAGTATTCTATGGTTCTATAACAAGCATGGGCAGGTAAAGTGCTCCCTTTGGATGTGGGTTGAGGTTAGTGGTGAAGCAGGGAGGAAGTTTGCACAGTGGCCAAGCAGTTTGATTAGAATGGGGAGATGCCAACACTCTCAAGTTCAGCATGCAACAATATACACTCAAATGGGGGAAGTGGGGGAGTGGAGTCGGGTTTCAGGGCCTAAGTATGTTTCCTTTTAAACCAGTAGTGGGCAACCCGCAGCCTGAGGGCCATGTGTGGCCCACGACTCGTTTCATTTACTGCTGTCCACGGGTAGGGATGCCAAATTCCCCTGGGTTTTGAGTATTTTTTTTCCTACCAATGTTACTAAAGTGATGCTCACGCACAATGTGAGGTGCATGCTGATTGCTGATTTCACGTTGCCTACGAGAGCCATGCGCTCCCTCTGCGTCCAATCAGAGCATTGCTACGCTTCACTCGGCACCCCCAGCAAATTCTAGGGACCCCAGTGCAGTTAGCAAAACTTCCTCTTCCTGGGTGACTGTCTTGGTTCCGACAATCTTGCAGTGCACTGAGGAGGGAGGGCCGTTCACTAGCCTCCGTTCATACAGTGCTCTTTTCTGGAAGGGTTGAACCATCTGGTTTTTATTCCCAATGCTTCCAGAGCCAATTCTCCAGTGGGATCAGGGCCCTCTTCTTGGATGCTTTTTACACACCCTCCGGTGCACACTTCAAAGAGGGGCGGTGCCCTGATGTTCCATAAGCTTTGAAAACAAGCCATGAACAGCTGTTCATCCGCAGGGGGGAGCAGGGAATGCAATGCCAGTTTGATAACTGGGGACTAGAAACCAGTTGGCCTCAGCTTCAAGGGGGTGATTCAGAAATTCAAGCCAGATGGAGAACGGGCTATGCTATTTTAGCACCTTGGTCTGTGCTAGGCTAATGCCCTCGGGCCCATATCCTAGGTGCTGTGTGAACACGTTAGGCCAGGTGTGGCTAATGAACCATAGAGGGATGAGTGGGCGCAGGAGAAAAGCAGCAATGAACAGCACCTATGGCTACATCGGAGAGGCAGGGATCCAAGTTGATGGTCCTAAATCATTTTCAAAAGCTGCTTGGGGGAGAGGGTTTTTAAAAAGCCAAGGGAATTCCAGCTGGTGAGAGTGAGTCTGTCTGTCTGGCCCCCAAGAATGGGTGGACCTGCCTTTCTCCCCAAAGGCACCTGGGGAAGGGGGGGAGAGGAGGGCAGTGACTTTGGGATGCCAATGATCAGGTCTCCGGGATCTCGCAGGAAAGGAAAATAACGAGGACATGGCGAATGATGGTCCTCTCCCCTACAGTGAAAGCCCAGCCCCCCCGCCAAGGCGGGTCCGTTTCAATAAAAGCTGCCAAGCTGGGGGTGGGTGGAAAATTTAAACAGCACATGGCAACACGCTTGAGATCAATGAGGCCCAGGGACTAAAACCGTAGACAAACTTCCTCATTAGTGTAAATTGCTTGGTGCTTCGGAGCTTATTTTGCATCCAAAAGCTGCCTGAGTTCTGCTGTTGAAGCTTGATTGAGATGACCAGGCGCGGAGCTGGTACAAATTGCGTTGAACTCCGGGGGCAGATGCCTTGCTGCTGTTGAAAATCAGGCCAGGTATCCTACCGGATTCAGGAATCCTGCGGGGCTAAAAGAAACCCTGTGACGTGCTCTCCTGTCCCATCTCTGTCCATGCATAAGAGGGATAAGTGAGTAAGTAACAGAGAAGTACCAGTTTGCAGAGAAGCACCAGTCATAGGCAGACATACCCATAAACAAGTGTGTAGGTATTGCAAGGTTCACTAAACTCTATAGTCCTGAAGTTGCTCCTAAATTCCAGCTCTTTTGGGCAGGCTTCTGCTTCATCAGGAGTGGTGACCCTCGGCCCAGGGCCAGCTGTGGCCCCGGCTTGCCTGGCTTGCAAGTGCAGGCAACTGGAAGAGAACTAGGAGCAGTTGTTTTGTGTGCAACAAAGGGCTGATTTATTTCCAACCAGCAGGGAGTTAACCCCGTTGCACACACCTCATGTGGGCACACAAGTTACAGTGAAGGCTGGGGCCAAAGGGCCAATCAGTTCTCAAACTGCCTACAGAGAACAGCAGCTTTAACAGGGAGGAGAACGGCCTGAGAAGAGCAAAGGGAGGTTGTATCTTGACCCCCCCCAGCAGCGTTTCCTGTAAGCTGGGCGCTCGTGCGGCCGCTCAGGAGAGATTCAAGTGCCACCCATCTGATTAGCAAATCGCCCACAGTTTGGTTTTTGCTTCTTCTGGTGGTGCATAGTCACCCATGCCTCAGTTAAAAGCATTTCCGGAAAATCATGCGAGTGTAGATGTATGTAGCCATGCAGGGTAGCTAATTGTTTAGTGGTTTGCAGGGAGCTGCGCAGTGCAGAAGAAATTCCAGAGCCTAATATCTGCTTTCCCAGCAGCATAGCAAGAGAAGTTAATGGGAGTGTTTTCCCATGAGAAATAAGTACGCAAGCGAGCAAGGGCAGATGGAAGGAATCCAGCATTCCCCTGGGCTCTGAGGGTAAGTCTACACTGCACGCTTATTTCAGAGTAAGCTATTCTGGAATAATTACTCTGAAATAGCACATCTACACTGCAGGGAAGCCTCAAAATTAGTCCGAGGCAGGCTTATAATAATAATAAAAATAATATAATATATGGAAATATACCTATCTCAGAGAACTGGAAGGAACCTTGAGCAGTCATTGAGTCCAGTTCCTTACCCTCACAGCAGGACCAAGTAGCATCCTGGACGGATTTGCCCCGATCCCTAAATGGCCCTCTCAAGCATTGAGCTCGCAACCCTGGGTTTAGCAGGCCAATGCGCAAAGCACTGAGTGATCCCTCCTCCTCAGTGTAGATGTGCTATCTCAGTTTAGAGCCCCACGAGGCAGTGGGGAGGAATAACGTAGACTGGCTCTGGCGAGGGGCTATTTTGAAAGAGCAGCAGTGGCACGTCCACGCACGCGTTATTTCAGAATAGGCATTTTTCCTCATAGAATGAGGTTTACAGATTTCAAAATAATGGAACAGCTGTGCAGATGCTCGCGTTGTTATTTCAAAATAATGCGAGTTATCTCGAAATAACAGTGCAGTGTAGACACACAGTGAAAATGGAAAATACTGACTTCGGGCAGGCTATCGAAGAGAGAAGATGTGGCGAGGTCAGTCCCACTCCTGGCTCCCAGACTCCTGTTCAACCCACAAGCTCGCAGACTAGGTACTATGGCCCGGGGCCCACTTGTCCATGCAGGGGTTTGAGTGTCTGTCCCTCAGCTAAAAGGGGTGTTGAGGCAGGTGCCCCCAGTCAGCCTGGGCTGGGTAAACCGTCCTCCCCAGCTACTGACTGGTATCAGGCTACTGGGGGGGAAAAGGAGCCCAAACACTCCGGCTACGTCTACACTGGCAGCTTCTTGCGCAAGAATAGTCGTTCTTTTGCAAAAACTTGCTGGCTGTCTACACTGCACACGCCTTCTTGTGCAAATAAATTTACAGTATATCGTTGTAAAACTGGGCTTCTTCCGGAAGAGTTATTCCTCTCCCCATGAGGAATAAGCCCTCTTGCACGAGAGCTCTTCTACAAGAGAGTCGTGTAGACAGGCAACATGAATTTCTTGCGCAAGAAGTCCCTATGGCAAAAATGGCCATCAGAGCTTTCTTGCCCAAGAGAGCGTCCACACTGCCATGAATGCTCTTGCGCAAAAGCACATGGCAGTGTAGACGTGCTCTTGTGGAAAACGTTTTGCACAAGAACGCTTCCGCAACACGGTTCTTGCGCAAGAAGCCGCCAGTGTAGACGTAGCCTCCTTGGAGCTCCTCCTCCCCTCCCCCACTGTCTCTGGCAATGGGACCATTCTCTTTCTCAGTTCTTCTGATTCTCTCCTCTGCCATAGTCTCATCTGACGACTTCTCCCTCTTCTGCCACCAGGGAAGGCTCTTTGAAAGGCAGACTCAGGTGAGATCAGCTGGTCCTCATTGATTTAGAGCAGCCCCATCTCAGCTGCTCCCACTCCACCCCTGATAACTCCCGGGTCAGCTGCTCCTGGCTGCCTGGAAGTAACCCTCTCCTGATGAACCTGGCTGTTGCTGCTTTTTAGAGCTGCTTTTCTCCATCTCTAATTTAGCCCTCTGGCCTGACCCTGGCTCAAAGGCTCCATCGATATAAACCCTCTGGCTGATGTTGCTCTCCCAGTGTGAAGCTGGGACCCTGACACAAGCCAGCTTAGTTCCTGGGACTTGTTTTTTAAATAATCAGCATGGTGTCCATGCCTTGGGTGGGGGATATCCAGACAGCCCCTGCCTCCAGGCAATATACGGCCTTGTCGACATTGGGAAATGGGTCCGGAATAAGGTTGGGTGTGATCGAAAACACAAGAGCTGCTCTGGAATAAATCCATGGGCAGACCTCCAGAAAACCAACATCCAGGCGAAGAGTTGTTGGTGGAATAACTATTCCAGTTACTTTCCCCATGGAACCAAGGACCCAACGCTGAGCCTTGTTTGTGGCCCCGAGAAACCAGTATGGAGGGGGGGGGGGGATGTCTGTATGGAGCTCACTGAAGGACTGCGGCCTACAGAGCCACAACCTATGGGAAAGCCCGCGGCTGCCTTTGGATTTATGAGGCCTTACCCAGTACCGTTAAACTGCACAGGGAAGGGTAAATTTTTAGAGCTGTGATTTTATAATCTTCAGTAACACACTAATACAATAGCTTCAAAGGAATTTTTTAAGCTAAAGTCCTGTAGATTCACACAGTCAATTCAGAAAGTGACAGGATAGACCTGGGGTTGGCAAATGCCAGTGAAATGATTTCATTTCCACTTGACTGGCGCTTACCCAGGTTTGGTATCTGCTAATAGGTCTGGCAGGGTTTGTCACTTATAAGTTCACTAGCTCAGTGTTTCTCAACCCTTTTTTACAAAGTACCCCTATAAAAATAATTATAAGTACCCCCAGTACCTACAGTTTTCAGACACACCATTTTTTTTCTACCGTTGCAACACATTTGTTTAAACAACTTCATCGTAGCTGGGCAGGCAATGAAATGTTGGGGTACAAAGTACAAAAATAAAGTGCTGTAAAACGTAAAACAAAAATTCAGGTTTCTCCAAATTTCAGTTGTCTTGACGTACCCCCCAGACTTCAGTCAAGTACCCCTAAGGGTACTTGTTGCACTGATTGAGAAACACGACACTAGATCTTCTCGGAAGCAAGCAAAGCCACAGAGCAGGGACAAGAAGAGGCAGAAGGCGGACAGAATCATAGAACCATAGAGCTGGAAGAGACCTCAGAAGGTCATCAAGTCCAGCCCCCTGCTCTAGGCAGGACCAATTCCAACTAAATCAACCCAGCCAGGGCTTTGTCAAGCCGAGACTTAAACACCTCTAGGGATGGAGACTCCACTACTTCCCTAGGGAACCCATTCCAGTGCTTCACCACTCTCCTAATGAAATAGTTTTTCCTAATATCCAACCTGGACCTCTCCCATGGTGCCCCACATTTTCAGGTGCCCCACCCAGCTACGTGTTCTGTGTCCAGGTAAATCACACCCGTGAAAATCGGTGGTAAATCTTGCCGGGGAGCAGTTAAGTCCTGAATGGTCTTGCAAGGTTGCTTCCTATTCTGGTGCTTAAATGGGGAGCCGAGCATTGACACAACCAACCGTGCTTTGAAAATCTGGCCATGTGTCCCGGAGAGGATCTTTTTCTCCATATAAATTGGATCATCATCGTTCTTGAGGCGTTCTCTCTCCTAGGCTACGTGGTTGTCGTGACGCAGCCCGAGAGAGGAGGACAAAGGCAGGTTGGGGCTACCGATTGTGTTGCCGGGCCGCTTCGAAAGCTCAGGCAATCAAAAGAAAAAGGAAACCCCTGCTGCTCTCTCTTTCCCCAAGCTGCCTGATAATTTTGCATGGCTACCTAGAGACTAGCCCTGAGTAACGATACCCCAGTGAAATGCAACACCTTTCAGAGACTTACCTGTATCTGTTTTCACTTTATCCCTAACCCTGTGATCAGGTCGTGTGATGACAATGGCAGTGTTTATCTGTTTGGTGTGTTTATACGTGAACAATGTTTGCTTTCTTTTTCCTGCCCGCCCCATTCCTCCTTCCCTTTCCCCGAGCCCATTAAAGTTAGTCAAGGCATGTGGGAAGAACGCAAAGAGGAGGCGAGGGCATTGCTCTTTGACCTTTGCTGGTGACCCGATCGGGCAGGTGAGTGACACCTAAGCCTTTGGCTTCACGGCCACTTAAATGGATCACTCGTCCCTTCTTTTTGCTGCGGGGTTGGAGAAACACGGGTAAAGCCAACAAAAGACGTAGAAATGTGCAGCCGTTTTCTGAAATTGGTCTCCTTAATGGACAAAGTGGCTGGAAGACAAAAGTGCCTCCCATTTGCAGCATACCGGCGGAGCAGAGAAACATGCCGCTTTTAAAAGAACACCACTCGGTTGACCCAGAAGGGAGGGATGGAGCCTGTAGAATGTGGAAACAAAAGAGCTTTTCTAATTATGCAGGTTTCTGCAGCACTTAGAGCCGGGGACAGTCAATAGCTTTAACCAGCTCGAAGATAAACTTAGTCTGGGGCACCCTGTTCCTTCTTGCTGCATTGTCCCTACCATTGTTGCTAGTCAATTATGCATGAAACTCGGTGAAGGCTGGAGCGTACCCGGCGGGGACTTGCTACATTCCTCCCACAAGCGAACAGCTTGGGTTGCCTGCCGTCCTCAGCCCCTGTGCTTGAACGTTTTGCCTTCCTGGTCCCTTCCCTCAATTGGCAAAGGAGCTGGAAAGTCACTGATGCTTTTCCACATAGTTGTCTCAGCCAAGATGTCTCCCCAGCCCAGAGGTGGCATCTATTAATTCTTCAGAGCAGGGACCTTGGCTTAAATTTTCAAAAGGGCCTCATGGTTTGGCTTGTTCTGAGTTTTAGGTGCCCAGAGTAAGATGCCTGGAAGGGCCTGCTTTTCAGGGCATGCAAACCAGGGCTGTGTCCAGACTCACGGTTTTTTTTGAAAAAAGTAGCCTTTTCGAAAAAACTTCCCCTGCGTCTAGACTACAGCTGCGTTCTTTCGAAATTAAATCGAAAGAACGCGGCTTTTCTTTCGACGGCGGTAAACCTCATTTCACGAGGAAGAACGCCTTTTTTCGAAAGTGCTCTTTCGAAAAAAGGCGTTCTTGAATGCAAACAGGGCTTCTTCGAAAGAGAGCATCCAGACTGCCTGGGTGCTTTCTTTCGAAAAAGCGGCTTGCTTTTTCAAAAGTACTGCTTGCAGTCTAGATGCTCTTTTTCGAAAGAGGCTTTTTCGAAAGATACTTTCGAAAGAGGCTTGCAGTCTAGATGTAGCCCAGGCCCCTAGAGAGTGTCCCTGAAACCCAACATTTTCTTTGTATTACAAATAAGTCAATAAGTACAGGTTGAACCTTTGTAGTCTGGCCCCCTCGGGACCTGACCAGTTCCGAACGAGAGAATTTTCCGGACCACAGGAAGTCAGTATGTCTAGCAACATTGCCAGCATGGCCACTGTGTACTAGGCTGTTGGAAGACATTTAGGGGTAAATTAGAACTAAATAAAGGCACAGAACACTGAGAGCCAGGACTGGTGGCTGTAAACAAACTTTATGGGACCGTGGGAAATTTGGCCATGCTGATGAAATCACGCCGGACCAGAGAGGTTCAACCTGTATTAACAATGGTGCAGGAAAGTCAGGTACAAAACCTGGGGGTGCTGCAGCATAGGCCCTTGTATCCCTACTTCCTGCACCCAAGGCCTTCGTGAGCTCAATGAAAATTAAGGCTGCTCAGCGCCCATGCTGCCCAGTCTTCAATAGGATATGAGGGTGCTCAGCATGTGGCCGGATTGGTCCAGAGGTCAACTGCCTCCCCGCAATGCTCCCTTACTCATTTGTTTCCCATTTGTATCCCTCACCCCTTTCTTCCATCCCCACCAGCTCCCTCCCATCTGCTGATGCCGCTCGCACGGAGCCTCTTGCAATCCTTTCTCCAGCCTGGACTAGTTGTGGCGAGCTTCACCTTTTGCATCCGGACACAATTAGCAGAGACGCTCCGGGGTTAGGCGTGAGCTGGGCTGGTCGTAGTGTACCAGCACCAAGTTCTCGGCACGCAGGTTTCCGGAGCTCCTTTTTGGGACATGGCGGGGGATTGGTGTGTTCTCAGAATGCCAAAATTTTTGCTGATCCCTGGCTGATGGCTTTAGGAGAGGCGAAAGTCAGCGGGGGCGCCTTGGCACGCAGCTCTGGCAAGAACTGACTGAGCAGCAGTGAAAGCCCGCGGGGGGCTATTGAAAGAGCTGGCAAGGATCCGGGTTGCAATAGGACAGGGACTGTCAGAAATGTGAAGTTACTTTCACCCGGTGTCTGGACTAGAGTCTCTTCTTGTCTCTGAGGCTATGTCTAGACTGCAGAGTTTTTCTGGGATACCTCTGGTATCCCGAAAAAACTCTGCTATGTCCAGGGAACATGTCTGCTTTTTCGGAACAGTTTCTGAAAAAGCGGGCGTGTTCTTTCGGCACCTCTGTATTCCTCATTTTATGAGGAATAAGGGATCTTCCGATAGAGGAGGTTTTTCCCACATTTGGCCTTGTGTAGATGGGCCAAATGTTGGAAAAGCCTCTTCTGAAAAAACAAGCTGGAAAAGGTATGCAAATGGAGGTTCGCAAATTGCGTATCTTTTTCCGGAAAAAAAACGCAGTGTAGACATAGCCTGAGGTGAATTCAGCAGAGACACCAGCAATGCCGTAAGTTACACATACGGAGCAAGTCAGTGTAACGGACGCCAGATAAGAACATAAGAACATAAGAACGGCCGTACTGGGTCAGACCAAAGGTCCATCTAGTATTCTGTCTACCGACAGTGGCCAACAGCAGGTGCCCCAGAGAGGGTGGACCGAAGACAATGATCAAGCGATTTGTCTCCTGCCATCCCTCTCCAGCCTCTGACAAACAGAGGCCAAGGACACCATTTTATCCCCTGGCTAATAGCCTTTTATGGACCTAACCTCCATGAAATTATCTAGCTTCCCTTTAAACTCTGTTATAGTCCTAGCCTTCACAGCCTCCTCTGGCAAAGAGTTCCACAGGTTAACTACACGCTGTGTGAAGAAGAGCTTTCTTTTATTAGTTTTAAACCTGCTACCCATTAATTTCATTTGGTGTCCTCTAGTTCTTCTATTTAGGGAACTAATAAATAACTTTTCTTTATCGGCCCTCTCCAAACCACTCATGATTTTATAGACCTCTATCATATCCGCCCTCAGTCTCCTCTTTTCTAAATTGAAAAGATTGGCCTCCCGCGGACATGATACTAACATAGCACTTCACACGCGGAGGGGAGTAAAGACAGGTCGTGGCAGGAAAAAGAAACTGGCAGGAAGTGTAAGAAAAAGCTGCGGCCATCACTCCAGCTCGTGCTGCCTTACTACCAATGCTCCCAGGCAAGTTAACCTGGATGTAAGTGGATACCGCTGTAGATGGCACCTGTGGAACATGGGTCTACTCTGCATAGCTATTGGTGACAGGGCTGTGTCGATGCAGCCTCGTGGCTAAATGTCAACGTGTGTGGACCCTGTTTGTCGGCACTTTTGCCCACAAAATAGCCCCCTATGGGAAGGTTTGGCGCCTGCCCACAGTGCAGCATTCACATGTTCACTTGCCACGCTTTGTCGTTCGTGAGGGGGGGCGTTGAGCACCCAAGAACGGCCAAAGGGTTGTCGATCGAGTGCCAGTGGAGACATACCCTGAGTTTGCGAAGTGAGGCGTGGCTTGCGTCCCTTTGCCTTACGACAGGGGTGGGCAATAATTTTGGCCCAGGGGCCACTTCAAAAATTTTTGAAGTAGCCCTGGGCCACCCCAGAAGAGGCGGGGCCTAAACAGGAAGGGACGGCGTACCTCACCCCAGACCATGATTGGTGTGGGAATGGGGGAGCCCTTTTCCCCCCCCTTCCCACTAGGCACCCATGCCCTGGAAGAGGCATGGCATGCTCCCCCACCTGCAGGCCAATCAGGGGGTGGGGGAGCATGCGAAGCCTCCTCCTGCCCTGCCAGGAGCACGTGGCACTTTGAAATGCCGCAGGATCCTTGCAGGGCCGGGGCAGGGCGAAGGAAGCTTCACGCAGCTCCCCTACTCCCAGGTCCTGATTGGCCTGGGGGCAGGGGAGCAGTAGGAGCTCCATGGGCCAGATGGCAAATCGGATCCGTCCCACAAAGGCCCTTTTGCCCACCCCTGCCTTACGACCTGGTTTTGACCCACTTACACCTTATTTAAACCTGAATCTCCTCTGTCATCAGTTCTCACGCCAATGCTCCCAGGCAAGTTAACCTGGATGTAAGTGGATACCGCTGTAAATCGCACCCACAAAACACGGAGGGTAGGTCTGCTCTGCATTGCCCACAATGGAATGACCTCTGAGTCTCGCTGGGGTAGGACAATCAACCCCCGCCCCCCAAACGCAGCTTTAATTAGTGTTTAAGTCGCTGCTGAGTTGGGCCCCGTGGGTGTAAAACAACATTTAGTTTCTGGTTTGTTGTGTTAAAATGTAAAGCACCACATAGAATTATAGGGTTGGAAGAGACCTCAAGAGGTCATCCAGTCATAGAAAAGGATACCTTTGATAGAAGGAGAACTGTTTCCACCTAGTGGTAATTTCTTTCTTTGCAGGACTACAAGATCTCTGCAGAAGAGGCGCTTAATTGGGAAAATGGGATAGTAGTACCTCCAATTGTTTTTAAAAACAAAATACAGAGCACTCCCAATGCCTGTGTTGCTAACAAATGACTTTCCAGTCCTCTGTCGTATACAGTAATTCCTCATTTAACACGTGTCCGCTTAACACGTTCTCATGATAGCACGATTTTTTGGGGGAACGTTTTTTGAATTACACGACTGTCCCCAGAATAACACGATTTCCCCAGCCAGCCCGTTGCCGGCGGCTGTGCAGGGCTTCCCCCGCCTCCCTTCAAAGCGGCAGAGGGTTTGCCGCTCGCCGCGCCGTTCCCTGGCGACCCCCCCTCGCCGGACACAGTGCAGGTCCTGGCAGACCCGTCACAGGCGCATACTCCCAATCCAATCCGCCTCCCCTCTTCTCCCTTTCCCTTCCCCAGAGCCAAACACCTCCCCTCCTGCTGTAACCCAGTCCCCTTTCTCCCCCAACCTTATGTCCCGGTCCCAACAGACACCACCACTTGAAATGCAACCCCCACCTTTTCCATTATTTTCAATGGGAAAATTGACCCTGCATAACACGTTTTCACTTAATACGATCATTTTCTGAAACATACCGATAGTGTTAAATAGGGAATTACTGTACTGCCAATTGCTGAAGTGACCATTTGGTATGAATCACACCCTACTTTCCAAAGGGTAGTTTCTGCTAGGTTTTTGTTTGGTTTTGTTTTTAAGAGCACTTACAAGATACAGTCTAGAAGAACTTACAATCCAGGAACCTGATTCTATGGCTGCTGATGGTCTTGGTCTTATTAAGTGCCTTAAATAGATGGTGCATCTCCTATATACAAGGAGCATTAACAGCATCATAGCTAATGTGGTCACATCAGTTGACAACTAGAAGCATCACCAGCCATGGTGAGCCTGGCAAGATGAAGTCTCCTTCCTAAAGCCTCAGCCCCTGGAGTCATGTGATCAGGAGTGAGTCTCAGCTTTCATTTAAAAAACCGTAAGCTTCTAGCCTTTGCAATTGCAGAGAACATTTTGAAAATAGGACCCTAAAGCAGGGGTGGGAAATCTAAGTCCCAGGGGCCTGACGCAGCCCCTAGGTTGCCTGAATCTGGCCCCCAAAGATTACAGCCTCCCCAGCATAGGGAAGCCTGTGCTGACACTCCAGCCGCTCTACTGTCTCCTCACAGCCCCCAGCTCCCAACTGATTTTTCTCTGGGGTCAGTGGCCCCCAACCCAAAAAAGGTTCCCCACCCCGTCAAAGACTCAAAAAATCGCACCAAAAACATTTAAAACTTACATTTAAAATCTTATTTTATAAGCCAATCTCATTCTTTTTTTGGAACCTGACTTGTGACTTTGTTTTTTAACATTAGGGGTTGTCAGTACTGCGTAGCATGACTGGTTTCCATTCCTCATTGCCCCCTGAATAGCATGTGGCTTTTGAAAAATTCTTTGGCAAAAGCTCTGTCTTGCAAATAGGCTCCTCTCAGGCACCCGTGGTAGAAAGAGAATTTCTTTGCCACCAGGGCAGCCTTGTCTTGGGAAGGCCCCAGGATAAAAAGTCTCCTTAAATGCCTACGTGGAGTTCATTTCTGTGGTTAGAGGCCATGATGCGCCAGAGGCTGTGCCTTTCAAAGGAGTTCCTTTTCCATCATGTTTTCAAAATGCCTACAGGAGTGATCTTTTTCGGAGCATACCAAGAGACTCCTAGAGAGGTGGCATCAGACACCTATGAAGGTATTCAGCAAGGGTAGGTGGTTAGAAACCTTGTGACCAGTGTTCCCTGTAAGCTGAGTACTTGGGGAGTCACTCAGGAAAAATTCAGGTGCCACCTTGCTGATTAGCAGACCTACCTCCAGCCAGCAGCTTTTGTTTGTATTGGTGGTACACATCCACACATACCTTGGCGCCCATAACAAAATGTATTCCACACATGGATGGAAAAAAAATTAAGAGGGAGCATTGCTTGCAACTATTTCCTTCAAATCTGTGTCAGGATGACAGTGATTTAATTGTTTTGATTTTTATTGTGTGCCCTCTCGATTACGTTTGTTGCCATATTTCCCATGGTTTTTGTTTATAGCTGTTTTCTTTCTGCAATTGATTAATTGCACTGTCACAGAACCATAGAGCTGGAAGAGACCTCAGGAGATCATCAAGTCCAGCCCCCTGCCCAAGGCAGGACCAATCCCAACTAAATCATCCCAGCCAGGGCTCTGTCAAGCCGAGACTTGAAAACCTCCAGGGATGGAGATTCCACCCCCTCCCTAGGGAACTCATCCCAGTGCTTCCCCACCCTCCTAGGGAAATAGTTTTTCCTAATATCCAACCTAGACCTCCCCCGCTGTAACCTGAGACCATTGCTCCTTGTTCTGCCATCTGTCACTACTGAGACCAGCCTCTCTCCATCCTCTTTGGAACCTCCCTTCAGGAAGTTGCAGGCTGCTATCAAATCCCCCCTCACTCTTCTCTTCTGCAGACTAAACAAACCCGAATCTCTCAGTCTCTCCTCATATGTCATGCACTCCAGCTCCCTAATCATTTTGGTCGCCCTCCGCTGAACCCTCTCCAATGTATCCTTTCTATAGTGGGGGGCCCAGAACTGGACACAATACTCCAGATGTGGCCTCACCAGAGCCAAATAAAGGGGAATAATCACTTCTCTGGATCTGCTGGCAATGCTCCTCCTAATGCCCCCTAATATTCCATTCTCCTTCTTGGCTATAAGTGCACACAGTTGACTCATATCCAGCTTCTCATCCACTGTCATCCCTATGACCTTTTCTGCTGAACTGCTACTTAGCCATTCCGTCCCCAGCCTGTAACAATGCTTGGGATTCTTCTGTCCCAAGTGCAGGACTCTGCACTTGTCCTTGTTGAAACTTGTCCTGTCCAGAAGACTACTGAAAAGATTGCAGTTGGAAGACCCAGCGGCACATGGACTTGTGTGCAACTCTTAGACATTTTTAATTGAAGTTCAGGGTTTGGCAGAACTTTTGTGGTTTTCAAAAAAAACTTTCTGTTCCTGAACTCAAGCTGTGTTTTTTCCAGTGGAAATTTAATTTTAAAACAAATCTCTTTCTAACCACTAGAGGGCCGTGCGCTGTAAGCAATTAAGCAGATTGTTTTGAAGTAATTCTTCCATGTTCTTAGGACCACAAGCAGAATATAACTTTAAAAACCATGATACTCTATATAATTTTGTTACTCTCTAAGCAGGCTAGGTCTACACTATGGGATAAGGTCAAATTAAGTTATGCAACTTCAGCTACGTTTATTGCATAGCTGAAGTCGAAGTACCTTAACTCGAATTTTGGAGCTGTCCACACTGTGGGAAGTCAAATTGAGCACACTCCCCCTTCTATTTCCCTTACTCCTCATGGAAGCAGGACCACTGGCATCTACCGGAGCGCCCTCTCATTTCCAATTAGCTGTCTTAACTAGACCTGCTAATTTGAACTCTAGAAGATAGCGGCAGCTTCAATCTTCTCTGTAGTGTAGACATACCTTAAAGCGCGTCTAGATTGGCAGGATGCTTTTCCGGAAAAGCACTTTTTGCGGAAAAGCGTCCATACCAATCTAGACGCGCTTTTCCGCAAAAAAAAGCCCCGATCGTCATTTTTGCAATCGGGGCTTTTTTGCGGAAAAGAAATCTCTGCTGTCTACACTGGCCCTTTTCCGGAACAGTTTTCCTGAAAAAGACTTTTGCCCGAATGGGAGCAGCATAGTTTTTCCGGAAAAGCACTGATGATTTTACATGAGATCGTCAGTGCTTTTCCAGAAATTCAAGCGGCCAGTGTAGACAGCTGGCAAGTTATTCCTGAAAAGCGGCTGATTTTCTGGAATAACTGGCCAGTGTAGACACAGCCTTAGGGATTGAGTGTAACAAGATGCCCTGGCCTTTTGGTCTCTGATGCTTCGGTCCTTCTTGGCCCAGAGAAACAGGCTGTTCAGATTCCACTTGGAATATATATGTGAAGTGGTCTCCTTTTTTCTTTATTTAAAAGGTTAAGGAAGGAAAAACGTGTGTTGCCAGGAAGATGCAGGAACCTGCTTTGTCCAAAACTGACTTCTCCATTGTTCCAGTGAAGACCTGTCTGGGACCAAGCAAGAACAGCTCTGAGGAATGCAGCTACTTCTGGGGTGGAGGATAACGTTACACAGTACTACTCAGAAGGGAAAATTTGGTCAGGGCGATCAGCTCAAAGCCACACCTCCCTTCTTCTGTTAAAATCTATTGAATGTTATTGGCAGGGAGTGAAATAAACCACCCTGACTAAAACAGGATTTGCTTAGTGGCGCTGTTCAGAGAGAATGGCTCCTTTTAACAGTAAGGACCCAATACAAACGTACGAGGATTCTATTTTTAAAAAATCTTAAATTGAAGTTTGTTAGCGAGCGAGATCCCATCTCTAACTTTCTTGAACCACGCTATGAATTCTAAAGCGCGGCTATCGCTCTCAAATGTAAATGGTAGAGGCATTTTCTATAAGGTAAACGCTCATGAAAAGTGCCACGACATCTTAAGGGCTCCTACAGAGCAGGCAGCTCCCTCTGTGCAAAGGTATCATCCAAGCAATCTCGGCTCAAAGTAACCCTCAGTTTATCTGCTTTGTGAATATGAAGGGCCGAGGCGACCTCGAGGAGATTTGAACCTGGGGCTCCAGAGAGTCTAGATGATGGAAACACAAGGCTTAGACTACTAAATCATCCCTCCTGGTATTCAGAATGAGCAGAAGATTGGAGAAGAATGAACAAGGGACTGGCTATCAGAGATAAGAGACCCAATGGTGTGTACCTAATTTCTGCAAGCAGAGACCATGACTGCTGATACAGATCGGGCATTTGCTTGTCCACGTGGAAAGTTTTGTGCGGGGAGGTGTGCATGCAGGCGTGTGTGTGTTGTGTTTGCCATTGCTTTCTCCATCTTTAAAAACAGGGCTTCGAGCGTGAACTCTCTAGCGTTCACTTAGAATCACAGATCCATCGAGCTGGAAGAGACCTCAGGAGGTCGTCAAGTCCAGCCCCCTGTCCGAGGCAGGACCAATCCCAACTAAATCAACCCGGCCAGGGCTTTGTCAAGCTTAAAAACCTCTAGGGATGGAGATTCCACCACCTCTCTCGGGAATCCATTCCAGTGCTTCACCACCCTCCTAGGGAAATAGTTTTTCCTAATATCCAACCTAGACCTCTCACACTGTAACTTGAGACCATTGCTCCTTGTTCTGCCATTCGTCACTACTGAGAACAGCCTCTCTCCATCCTCTTTGGAACCTCCCTTCAGGAAGTTGAAGGCTGCTCTCAAATCCCCCTCACTCTTCTCTTCTGCAGACTAAACAAATCCAAATTCCTCAGTCTCTCCTCACAGGTCATGAACTCCAGCCCCCTCATCATTTTGGTTGCCCTCCACTGGACCCTCCCCAATGCATCTACATTCTTTCTACACTGCGGGGCCCAGAACTGGACACAATACTTCAGATGTGGCCTCACCAGAGTTGAATAAAAGGGAATATTCAATTCTCTGGATCTGCTGGCAATGCCCCTCCTAATGCACCCTAATATTCCATTCACCTTCTTGGCTACAAGGGCGCCCTGTTGATTCATATCCAGCTTCTCATCCACTGTAATCCCCAGGTCCTTTTCTGCAGCACTGCTATTTAGCTAGTTGGTCCCCAGCCTGTAACAATACTTGAGATTCCTCCATGCCAAGTGCAGGACTCTGCACTTGTCCTTGATGAAGCTCATCAGATTTCTTTTGGCCCAATCCTCCAATTTGTCTAGGTCACTCTGGATCCTATCTCTGCCCTTCAGCGTATCTACCTCTTCCACAGGCTTAGTGTCATGCGCAAACTTGCTGAGCAGGCTGCATGGATCCGTTCTTGGCCCTACACCAGTGGTGGGTAACCTGTATGAGGCCCTCTGGGGTTCTATGTGTGGCCCATGAGACATATTTTTTACCATCGCCCACATGCAGGGCTTGGCAGACTCTGCTGTTTTCCACCCACATTGTTTTTTTCCTACCGGTGTTACTAAAGCAACACACACATAAATAAAGGGAAGTGAGGTGCATGCTGACCACATGCAACATTGAGTCTGAGAGCCGGGTGCTCTTTTTGCAGCCAATCAAAGTGCTGCTACAGTTCAATCCCCATCCTCCACAAATTCTAGGCCCGCAAGCCCAGTGAGCAAAACCGCCCTCTCCTGGAAGACCATCTTGGTTCCGACAGTCTTGCGTCCCAATGAGATGAAGGAGGGCCACGCCTGCGGTCCACTCGCTAGCCTTGGTTGCCCATCGCTGCTCTACACTCATTGACATTTTTATCAATGATCTGGAAGAAGTCAGGTGTGTTAGTGCCAAGGTTTGCCAAGGACACACAGATTTGGGGGAGTGGAAGATAATGACGAGGCCAGCTCCCGGATACAGAGCGATTTGGTAAACTGAGTGCAAGCAAACACTATGGGTTTGAGTGTCTCCAGATGGCACGTCCTGCAGCTAGGGGAAAGAACGGAGGCTGGAGTTACAGGCAGGGGGACTCTGTCCTGGGAAGCAGGGACTCCGAAAAAGATGTGGCAATTGTGGCGACGACCCAGCTGAACACGTGATCCAAGAGCCAGTGGCTGGAAGTTGAAGCTAGATAAACGCAGGCTGGAAATCGGGTGCACATTTTTACCAGTGACGGTATTTAACACTGGGACAAGTTCCCTGGGGTTGCAGTGGGTTCTCCACCTACGCTGTTTAGACCGTTGTTGTGCGCTGTGGACAACCTTCCAGTGGCAGGAGATTAATATACAGGCTGCTGCATTTTAAAGCTGCCCTGAAGTGTTCACTTTAATTCTTTAATCGTCAGTGATTTCTGATGCAAGAGGTGCCTTAGAAAGGCTACAAGTGCATAAGGAATGTTAATCGATGTGTTTCGAGACATGAGTCAACTACTAAATGATCGGGCTAACGTAGGGGTTCCCAACCATTTTCTTACTAGCCCCCCCATCACACTATCAGGTCTGCTGAGGGGAGTGGGAGGAGAAACCGAACCAGGACCTGGTGATTCAGAGGGGTTTGGGGCTCCCTGCTGCTGCTGGGGCTATTATAGCAAAAGCAGCGCTTGGACATCTTGGCCTTTAAATCGCCGCCGGAGTGCCAAGAGGCGCACTCCGGGCAGTAGTGAGGGCTGTCCACCACAGCCCCGCCCCTTCCACTCAAGGCCCTGCCCCTTCCACCCAAGGCCCTGCCCCTTCCACCCAAGGCCACGCCCCTTCTGGAAGCATGGAGCTGGGTCCCCGCCACCTTGCCCAGGCTATCGGCTCTCCTGCATGCTATAAAAACACTCCTTGACCCACCTTGGCCACAACCCCTCTTTTTCGGCATATAAAAGCCAGGACCAGCATCAGCGTGGTGAGCAAGGCAATTGCCCAGAGTCCTGCCAAGCTAAGTTACCCTGGCTGGTGGGGCACAGAGTCCTGTATGGCAGGACTTCGGCTTTCTGCCCTGGGATCCAGTGAGTCTAATGCTGGCCCTGCTTGGCAGACCTCCTGAAGCACTGGGGCCCCAGGTCCCTGGGGGAGAACTGCTGGGCTGAGGGAGAAACTTCCCCTCTGCACAGCTGATTCGGTGACTATCCATGAGGTGGCATCTTTCCCTTTCTCGGTTGGCTTTGGTGCAAAAGGCGTAAGTTAGGATGGCCTGTGGGGCTGACAAAAGCACCCTTCCAAAGTTTTGCTGGCTTTTGGTTTAGTCACTCTATTAACAACCTTCTTTCTGTGATGACTAGTATGATGCAAATGAATTCCAAACAGCATTTCTTTCCCGCCGCTGAGTGTGTTTTGCGAGGGAGGGACTGTCAGGTTTGGGAGTTACCTCTGTCTTGGGCCTTATCCAGGTACAAAAATAGAAGGGAGGATCCCCAACAATTTACTGCACGTTCAGCGTTTTGCCCTTAGGTGAGGCACTGGACTCTAGCTGAGCTTGTTAAATGGAAGGCAAGAATCCTAGAATCCTAGAACACTAGTGCTGGAAGGGACCTCGAGAGGGCATCAGGTCCAGATGCCGGCCTTCATGGCAGGACCAAGCACCATCTAGATCAGTGTTTCTGAAACTGTGTTGCACGGCACATCGGTGTGCCACGAGTCAGTCGGAGGTGTGACGCAGAGAACAATAAAGTTGTTCTTAAAGGGGCAGGCAACCTTTTTTTTTTTTTTTGCTCAATAACTTTTCCCTTTGATGTTCCTCATTAAAAAAAATTGTTTGGTGTTCCTCAGTCTTAAAAAGTTTAATAAACACTGATCTAGATCGTCCCTGATGAGATGTGTCTAACCTGCTCTTAAATATCTCCCAGTTTTAGAGATTCTATAACCCCCCTTAGGCAATTTATTCCAGTGTTTCACCACCCTGACAGTGAGGAAGTTTTTCCTAATGTCCAACCTAAACCTCCCTTGCTGCAATGTGCAGCCTGCTAACGTGGCATCGGCTTCATCTGGTCTCACCTGACCTCGTCATACCTGGGCACGCTGCAAGCATTCCTGCGGTGGCCAGTGCTGTGTCTCCATGCCCTCATTTCGCAGACTTGCATTCCTTTCTCTGACCAACGTGGCTTGATTTCCCTGCCAGCTCGGCGTCTCTCTGTCATTCGGCGCTGGGGCTTTTGACACAATTTGGCTTCCGTGGCCCGAGATGAAATGAGCCCCCGCAGGGCACCTTACACCACGAGGTGGCACTCTAATTACTAGAGACTCTGAAATGCAGGTTTTTTAACATCTTCACCACTGGTTCCTAGTGCCGAAGGGAAGAAAACGAGAGAGACAGAAATTAGCTGTCTCCAGGGTCTAACAATCCCCAAGGCGAGCATAACTATTCAGCTGCTTTGCTGACATGCCCGTTGATTCATGCTGCTCTGCTTTCCTTCTTAAACTTTTCCTAACTCTCACTGTCGCACCAGACTGTGGGTTTGACTCTGTTATGTTGCGGGTATGGGTTTAACTCATGATCTGCCTCATTCTGCTTTGCAACAAGAAGAGATCTGCTTTTCTTTTCAAGTGTTCTGTGGTTGTTTTTAATAAGACACAAATTACATATGAAAGATGTTCCCTCCCACAGCATGAAGTAGCAGGGTGAATGTTTGGAAAAGTCAGCACTTCCTGTACCAACCTTACGTTTCATCAGACATCTCACATTGCAGCAGTGCGAAAAGGCCCAGGCCTACTTAGCTGAGATATAATGTAATTACAGCATCAGGTATCCGTAATAATATTTTCTGTTTGATTGCAGGGGATGGAGTAACTGAATTTAGATTGAGGGGCGGGGTCGTGTCAGCTTGGTAGGTCTTCATCTGCCAGCAGCTAGTTCAGTTTATAATGAATCTGGTTGTATTCTTCCTATGTCTGTAGTAGCGTGATAAAGTGAGGGTGCATCTACACTCCATGCTTATTTCAGAATAAGCGATTCCAGAAGAAATACTCCAAAACAGCTTACAGGAAACTCCCGAGATGTGATTGCCTGAACTGCGACTCCCCTGCACTCGACAACCATTTTTGTAAGTGTGGAAGGGGCCTAAAACCCCCGACTTATGTCCTCAGCCTGCACTTACGACAGCGCACGGCGCCTATCGTAAATGAGGGTTCGAGTTACAGCGCCCCCGACTTGCAATGCTTCCCCAAGAACCGATCGTGTCGCAAGTCGGAGGCCTTGAGTATTTCAAAATAGTGCATCTATGCTATTAGTCCGAGGCAGGCTCCCCTAATGTGGATGTGCTACCTCGATATAAAGCCCCAAGAGGCACTGGGGAGTAATTACTTGGAACAGGCTGGGGAGGAGTGATTTCGAAATAGCAGCAGTGGAGCGTCCACACTACCACTATTTCGATATCTCTATTTCAGAACAGGCGTTATTCCAGCCAGGCTCACAGCAACACATCCATGAGAAGCACCAGAGCGCCAAGGGGCAGCTCTGGCTCCATGTTGCAGAGTGCTGTGGTGTCCCGAGTGAGGGCAATCAGAGCGCACAGAGACAAAATGCTTTGCTGTCCCTCATCGAGGTAAGCAAGCAAGCAAGCAGGGAAACCTGAGAACCGGCTGTCCGGGGGGGGGGGGTCCGTTCAAGCACAGGCCTCAGATAGCCTCAGGCAGCAGCCACACAAAGGAACTCCTGACCTGATGCCCTGCTGGACCTGGTTCCGGCCGGCCTTTTAGAGCAAATGCGATTCAGAGTCCACTCAGTGTGGACGCGCTATTTCGAAATGCATTTTGTGTGTAGACGTGTTATTCCGAAATAAGCTATTTCGAATGAACTATTTCGAAATAAGCTATTTCAAAATAACGCCTTAGTGTAGACATACCCTTAGTTCTCAACTTCTAGCCCTTGTCTGAGGGTTACCCTTTGCTAGGCCTACCCAGGGGAGCTGACAGTCTGTGCCGACCACTGGGCAGGGGTAGGGAGGCTCCATGCTCCCAGAAGGGGCGGGGCCTCAGACAGAAGGGGTGGGGCTTGGGGCAACCAGCTCTCTATGCCACCTGGAGTGTTGCCCTCCCTTCTCACCCTCAGAGCCACGTGAAGTGTGTGGCATGATGCTCCATAAGTGATTTAAAGGCCTGAGGGTTTGGCCTCCCCTACCCCATCAGCAGGCCTGGTCCTATCTATATCAGTTTAGACTGGGGAGTAGTTAAAGACGCATAGGATAGGCGTCTTTGAAAATACCAGTAGTAAGGCTACTGAAAAAACAGATGCCTTTTCCACAGCTCATCCCAATTTCACAACTTTTGTTGCAATTTAGGACACAATGGGGACATTTCCCAGGGAACAGAAATGCCAAATATGGTTTTTTAGATGACATTGGAAAGGGGGAGGAATATAAAATGTGATGTTATAAAAGTTCAAATGAAATCAAACAAAACCAAGTGGAAACAAAACTTTTTAACATTATGGACAAAACATATTTTAACATCCTTCCATCAGAAACGTAGACACCGTCTCACAAAATGTTTTGTTCTAGTGAAACTGCACTGACTGAAAACCGTTCCATTTCATGGGTTTTTTTAAACCAGCTCTACCTGATGTTACTCTTCAAAGGTTACCACTGAGAACTATTCAAATGAGAACCTCTGAATTTAAGCCTCTCCAAAACTCAGCGATCTGTGTTTATTCAGTCCTATTACAGAGTGAGAATTGCAGAGAAATTCATAGTTTAACACCTCCCCCCACAAAATCTAAGGTGTGTTTGGATTCAGTGGCTGAAGCTCTCTCTGAATTAAAACTTTTTAATGCTCCCGGTTTAATGAGAGCCGATTAATTTCCAGGCCACCTGACTTTGCAGAGTCACTGATGGTGCAGATGTAAGGAAAGGGGAGCTATCTGAGGAGAGAGGGAAGCCCACATATTTTGTAATTTTTCTCTCTGAAGAAATCAGCAAGATCTTGAGCACAGAAAGAAGTGGAGGCAAGAGGATGAAGGGTTTGAAGAGTGAGTCAAACGTGGCAAAAAAGGTGTCTGGCAGGCATGAGCTCCAAAGAAGTTGGAGAAGTAGAGTTGTTCAGCTAGGAAAGTGGCAGATTGAATCTACAGACTCAGATGTAATATGGTCTGTGAAGACATGCCTCAGATTTGCCTGCCCTTGCTAATGAAAATGGGTGAAAAGCTGCGCCGAGCTGAGGGTGCTCGAAAGGGGCTGAAAATAACAGCAAAAGGAGTTAAAATGAGATGAGACCTACACAGAAAACAACCTCAGAGGAGCAACGCTGCAGACTTAACCTGAAGCCCTGCAAAGAGAGGGAAATCTCCGGGATACTTGTTGTTGGAGCATGTTTTACTACGTGTTTGTACAGCATCCAGCACAATGGGATCCTAAACCCGCTGAGCTCTCTGGCACTACAGCAATCTAGATATTTAATAATAATACACTGTACGGTCTCTTGAATGGGCTGGACTTAAGGGGCTTGCTGGAAAGCAGCTCGCATTCCCTGTTCACCTCCTTGGCTGCAAATCATTTTAGTGCGTCGCTCAAGGAATGCCACAGCTCTCAGATTACAGCCAAAGCCCATGATATCACCCATCAGCCTCACTGGTGTGTCTGAGCTTGGAGGGGGTGGGTCCTGGGAGGGGTTTGCTTGGATAAGTCCAGTGAAATTTGCCAGGAAGAAGCAGCACCAGGATTTCTGCAGCACATTTCTCTGGCTGCAGGATATTTTCGTAAGCGGGGAGGACCTCTCCAACGGCGCTCGGCTCAGAAGAGGAACTTCAGTGCAGAGAGAGAAGAAACAGAGGTCACTTCTGCACCAAAGCATCTCCCGGTAAGAGCAATCCTGCTGCATTGCAATCCAAAGAGGGGCATTTATATTACAGCAGCAATGTCAGACTAATGTGTGTGGGTAATGTTTAGTGTGTTGAGGTTCTGACAGCCTGCTTAAACCAACCCCCTGCCCAGCCTGCTTCCTGGCTGAAAGTCGACCTCGCTCTTCAGCGCTCTTTGAACATCTTTTATTTCACTCCAATTCATCTGAGGAAGTGGGTTTCGGCCACGAAAGCTCCTGATTCTATCTGTTTTGGTTAGTCTCTAAGGTGCCACAGGACCACTCGTTATTCTCTATCTTCAGTCGGTTATTCAGCATCTACATCTAGAAAAGGCGGGCAAAGGGGTGGAGAGAACTAGTGAAACAGATCTCCTTGTATTCCTTTGGCGGCTTTTTTTTTTTTTCCTACAGATTTTCTCTGCTGGTTGGCAGAGACGGTTTGTGGTCAGGTAAAATGTTCTCTCCTGCTCACTTGCAGGAATGAGCTGGGGCTGACCTAATGAAGTGGAAATGCCATGTTACTAAATACCTGCAAGCCGAGACAGCGTAGATGCTGTCACAAAGTTAACCTGTGCCTGATTGAGTCTAGAAAGCTAGAGTCCACCGTAATAAACTCGGTGTAAATGTCACAGATCGGAGACATCAGGAGCCATGTAAATTCTCTTGCCCGAATAAACAATTCTCAAGAGGTAACTTTTAAAAGTCAATGTGCCCCGGCCAGGGATGGTGTGAATCAGAAACAGATTTATTTTTATCAGAGGAAATTTTCTTTTTGTTGTGCTAAGATTTGGTTGACTCCAATGCTCTGCCCCTGAAGCAAGTTTGTCTTTGCACCAAACTGTTCTTTCTTTAGAGGTTCTTTAGTGCTTTTTATCTGCAACAGTGTCCCAGTAGGTTTCAGGAGTATCATGAGAGAGAATTGTAGAGCGATACCTAGAGATGAACCCAGCTGCACAGCTAAATACAACCTAACAAAGCTTCAGCGCCGATACCTCTGACGAGCGCTTTCTAGAATGAATGCGGCTTTTATGTCGCCCTTGTGCTGAGGGTGTTAGAGAAGCAGACGGTTCTCTTTTCAGATGAGGGCTACCACTTAGCTGAAAACAACAGGTGGCACTATCTGCAGCACTGGAGGGGAACCTGAGATCTATTGAGAGGCGAGCTTGAAGCTAAACCTGCCTTGGTTACCTGGGAGTATAGGGAAAAAACCAGTTAGCATCCCAGGTGCGAATCCATTCATAAAGACAGTGTCGTGCTCTTTTCAAACATCTGCTCGGTAGAAACTGAAAATAATTTGCTTTAGGGTTTGCACTCATCGGTTTAATTGCACCCACTTTATGACACCCACATAGTGTCTCCTGAGTTGGATGCTGCAGGGCTCTTACAAATCAGACAATGCAAACATTGGCACGAGCTGCTGTTACAGTAGAAAATCTAAGCATCTTTTTCGACCGTACGTTTGGTCGCTCAGTGTTAAGTGAACTTTGAAAACACACAAGAGAAAGGGGCTTTGGGGTTGTTGTTTTTTACATAAGCGATAACATTTGAGAGAGTCAAGTGGAGAGAATAGTGTAACAAGGTGACTTTTTAAGATTCACATATGATAGAGACCCAATTTTGAACCTTTCCATCACTGGCACTTCTCAACTACCAGCAAATAAGATAAACTTAAAAAACAACAAATAGTCTGGTAGCACTTTATAGACGAAGAAAACATGTAGATGGTATCATGAGCTTTTGTGGGCACAGCCCACTTCTTCAGATGACCAGAGTTTAGGTTGTGCGGACCCAAAATAAATAGGGGAGAAGGGAGAGAGGAGAAGGGAAAAAAAGGAAGGAGGTGGGAAACAAAGAGCAGAGGGTATGAAAACATCAAAGGGAAAAACAAATAGGCAGAACTGGTAACCTATAAGCACCTAAAGACTGGATAGCTAAAAGCAGATAAGGATCATCGGATATCAATAAGAGAGGAAGGGTACTAACATAAGAATCTACAGAGACAAAGAGCTGTTGACACTTTCATTGAATGTTAGGTTGATAATGTCCCGCTATGTCTGGAGGAGGTTCAAAGCCCTGTGCAGCGGTCTTGGTCAAACTGGACAAGCTAAGCAGAGGCTGTCCGGGTTAGTACTACCAAGGAAACCCAACTGCAGCCGAAAGTTGTCTTAATTAGTCAGCCGCATTCCACCTCCGTGACACTCCCGTCCCCCTCTGTGGATAAATGGTCAGTGTTGGCTGCTGGCGGTGCTGTCTTTTCCATGATGAAATAAGACTGATGACTTGTGGTCATCAAAGTTTCCTAGAAATTGCAAGTTGTTACCCTCTAGGTTCCATTCCATACCTACGTTCTCCTTCCAGGTTCCTATTTAAACCATTATTCATTCTTATCCTCAACTTCTTTTTTTTTTTGTTTGGATGGTGTTGCTGTACACCATGACACACCTGCCACGTTCCACCCTAGAGTTGGCTACTCTCCAGCAAGGGGCCGCATTATTGCACAGTCCATCTCTCAGTTTCTTTCTAAAGCATTTAGGGTGGAAGGTGCAACTGTGCATAAGTGTGAAACACTGTAGAAATGGGGAGGAAGGTGTATATGGTACCACCAATGATCAGTTGGATCCAGGGTTGGGAAAAGATAGATTGGTGTGTAAAAATCTACAGTCTGCAAATAGCCAGTGGCACAGTAAACATGGAAAGCATCTATTAAAAAAATTAAAAAGCAGAGCAAGTCCCAGACAGTAAAGTGGAGTGCATTTTAGAGAGATATTATATATCAACTCCCTGCATGTGACACACATAGGACTTTATATCTTTGTCCATTGGTATAAAACAGAGTTGTTGACTCGAGTCCCATGACTTGAACTTAAGTCCGACTTAAGTCGCCTAGGTGACTTGACTTGAGACTCAACTCGGGTTCATTGTTTGTGACTTAAGACCGACTTATGACTTGGTGAAAAAATTGTCCGAAAATGCCGATATTGATGGCTTGTACCAAAGTGACTTGACATTTTTTAAATTAAAACTTGATATTCGACTTGGGACTTGACTCGAAAGTGACTTTAGGGACTCGAGACTCTATGTGCTTATTAAGTGGAGCAATCTCCAGACTAGGGTCTTCAAAAGAGAGGTAGGGTCTGACTCCCATTGAGTTTGGGTGGGACTTGGGTTCCCAATTCCCTTAGGCTTCATGCAAAACCCAGCCCGCATGCCCATCCATGGTAAGGGTTGTTCCATGTTACATCAAGGGAAGACCAAAGCCAAAAAGTGACACCAGATAGATGTCCACATAATGGAAAACCAGATAGGGCTATGCCTCTACAGATTCACCATTCCAGCTCTCTGGCTGCATTGTGAGTGATAGTTCAGGTACTTTTAGGCTGAATCAGCATTATGCAGGCATTTTCCTTTTTTTTTTTAAAGCTGGCACTGAAAGTTTGCTAGCATTCCACAAAACCACTTCAGAGCATGTCTGCATGCACACACATGTTCTATTGCGATGAATCCAAGCATGCTAGCTGTGGATTTCATTGCATTCCCCCATGATAGCCTCTTATTCATTATGTGTCAATCACATGCCATTAAAGAATGGAGTGCTGAACTGGGACTCAGGAGACCGGAGCACTGATCCCAGCAGGTCTGCTGGGGGAGCACAGGCACGTCACATTCCCTTGTTGTGCCTCGGTTATTCTATCTGTACAATGGGGATAATGACACTACCTTTCTTTATAAAGCATTTTGAGATCTATTGATACACACCGCTGTGTTAGGCAGTATTATAATAACCTTACTATATATTTTAGAAAAGTGTCTGTCTGTCCATCTGTGGGTCCGTTTGTTCAAGAACACCTCCAAAACAGTAAGAGATAGGACTACCGCATTTGGGATGCAGCTTACTCTTATCATATCTTAAAGCAAGGTCAGGGTTTGGTTGTGCCAGGACAATAGGATGCAATTGTTTCTCATAGCATAGAAAGGGAAGTAGTTATACTACAGGAAGTAATTATACTACAAAATACTGGCAGGAAGTAATTATACTTCAAAATGACCACAGGGAGACAGCAAGGGGCCAGAAATGGAGACCCAGGCAGCTATAACCCTATTGGGTCAGCAGGGGGCAGGAGTGGAGAAAGGGACAGCTATCTGCTCTGTATTTCAGAAAGTTTGTCTGTTTGTGTGTCTGTCTGTCTGTCCCCAGCCAGGGGTCATGCATCCCTCTCCCATCTGTAACTGCAGTGGTCATGCAGAGGCACTTCTCACCTGGCTCCAAACTGCTGCAGTGAGAGGGGGCTGGTCCTCTCTCCCCTGGGACAGCCTGAGTACTGAACCCCCCAGCCCCAACCCCATCGCAGGACAACTATTTAAATGAAGAAAAACAAAACTTTTTTGACTTAAGGACCTGAGCAATGCTGAGTAAATCTTCTAGTAATAAACAAAAAAAGAAACCAGTTCGTGGTTCAAGTTGTCACTGCTTCTGTTAAAACAAATAAGGAGTCTGGGCAGACTAATTGTCCTGGGCTGTGTCTAGACTGGCCAGTTTTTCCGGAAAATCAGCCGCTTTTCCAGAAAAACTTGCCAGCTGTCTACACTGGCCGCTTGAATTTCCGCAAAAGCACTGACTTCCTACTGTAAGAAATCAGGGCTTTTTGCGGAAATACTATGCTGCTCCTGTTCAGGCAAAAGACCCTTTTGTGCAAAACTTTTGTGCAAAAGGGCGAGTGTAGACAGCTGAGATTTGTTTTCTGCAAAAAAGCCCCTATCGCGAAAATGGCGAGCGGGGCTTTTTTGCGCAAAAGCGCATCTAGATTGGCCACAGATGCTTTTCCGCAAAAAGTGCTTCTGCGGAAAAGCGTCCGTGCCAATCTAGATGCGCTTTTCGGAAAATGCTTTTAACGGAAAACTTTTCCATTAAAAGCATTTCTGGAAAATCATGCCAGTCTAGACGTGAAGTTTAAGAAACCGTAAGACAGTTTTTTTTAACTTGCACTAAGTAATTAGAATAACATTGGGTTCCAAATGTAAGTTCTGCTTAATCGTTTCCTCTGTGAATTAGAAGGGTCGGGTACAAATGCCACGTTGGCTGCTAGAGTTACTCAGACTGATACAGTACTGTCCATTTAGTCACCAAGTCCTGTGAGAGAGCCAAGCATCCGGGAGCTGGAGAAAGTCAGTCCTGCTGTAATGGGGAGGCTGTTGCTCTCTATGCATCAGCCTCCTTCCTCGCCAAGCAGATTGGAGAGGTGAGAAAAATGAAGATCAGTTGCCAAAATAAAACACACCTGAGAAATTGCAGCTGCCAGGGTGGGGAAGGGGCTTGACTGGTGTCTCTGTGTTCACAGATCATTATTTCTTTCTACTTAGCTGCAAAGAAGAATTTTAAAAAGGTCACTGGAGAGTGAACGGGAATTCAGTGAAGTGTGAGAGAGAGAAAGGAGAGAGCTTTGATTCTACCGATACCATGGTGCTATTCTTGGTATCTTTCCATACTTCCATCCCCCCTTTCAGGCCAGGTATATTACACAAACAGAATTAGGGAATTCAAATATAATTAGAAAAGCGAATAACTACCATGTTACTATCGAAACCAACCCGTGCAACTACAGTTCCCAGAAATTAGTATTAGCAGGAGCATTAGGAGGAGCATTGCCAGCAGATCTAGGAAAGTGATTAGCCTCCTTTATTTGGCTCTAGTGAGGCCACATCTGAAGTATTGTGTCCAGTTCTGGGCCCCACATTACAGAAAGGATGTGGATGCACTAGAGGGGGTCCACTGGAGGGCAGCCAAAATGATTAGGGGGCTGGAGCACATGACCTACAAGTTGCAGCTGAAGGATCTGGGCTTGTTTAGTCTGCAGAAGAGAAAAGTGAGGGGGGATTTGATAGCAGGGTTCCAAAGAGAGGCTCTTCTCAGTGGTGGCAGATGGCAGAACGAGGAGCAATGTTTCCCAGTTGCGGGAGGGAGATCTAGGATGGATATTAGGAAAAACTATTTCCCAAGGAGGGTGGTGAAGTCTAGACTGCAGGCTTCTTTCCGAAGAAGCTTTTCTGGAAGAGATCTTCCGGAAAAACTTCTTATGAAAGAGAGCGTCTACACAGCAAAAGTGCAACAAAAAAGCGGCGTGCTTTTTCAAAAGACAGTGTCCACATTGGTTGGACGTTGTCTCACATTTCAGTTGTGATTACTGTGGACGGAGTGGCCACCAGGGCACCTGTGCTTTTTCCTGGAGACCTCTTCTTTTGAAAAAACACTCTCTTCCGCATCCACACACGCCTTTTTCCAAAAAAGCTTTTTCAGAAAAAGGCTTCTTCCTTGTAGAATGAGGTTTACCACCTTCGGAAAAACCCCTCCGTTACACAATCGCAATGTGGGCGTAAGTATTGTTTTTCTGGAAAAATGGCCGTTTTTCTGGAAAAACTCTGCAGTGTAGACATACCTTGGGATGGGTTCACTAGGGAGGGGGTGGAATCTCCATCATCCCAGCTTGAGAAAGCCCTGGCCGGGTTGGTTTAGTTGGGATTGGTCCTGCTTTGAGCCGGGGGCTGGACTTGATGACTCCTGAGGTCTCTTCCAGCCCTGGGGTTCTATGATTCTGTTCCATGCATCTGATGAAGTGGGTCTTTGCCCACGAAAGTTTATGCTCCAATACATCTGTTAGTCTATAACCGGAGTTCCCAACCTTTTTCAGTCCCTATTCTCCCTTGGCTTTTAGTAAACCTTTCTGTACCCCCTATTCAAAATGAAAGGAAATCAATTCTAGACTCTAGAATCCACAACTTTTTTCACTAACGCTACGGGTGCATCTAGACTGGCAAGATTTTGCGCAAAAGCGGTTGCTTTTACGCAAAAACTTGCCGCCTGTCTACACTGGCCACGAGAATTTGCGCAAGAGCACTGACGTTCTAATGTATGAAATCAGTGATTCTTGTGCAAATACTCTGATGCTCCCGCTCAGGGATAATCCCTCTTGCGCTAAAATGGCCATTGGAGCTTTCTTACACAAGAGAGCGTCTAGACTGGCACAGATGCTTTTGCGCAAAAAAATGTCTTTTACGCAAAAGCATCCGTGCCAGTGTAGATGCTCTTTTGCGCAACTACTTTTAACGGAAAAACTTTTCCGGTAAAAGTACTTGCGCAAAATCATGCCAGTCTAGATGCAGCCTACTACTTTTGGAATATTTCAATTAGAATAATCTAGTTATTTACCAAATATTCCCCATATGCCCTTGACAAGCTTCTCATACCCCCTGGGGGTACGCGTACCCCAGGTTGGGAACCCCTGGTCTATAAGGTGCTACAGGACTCCTTGTCATTTTTGTTCTATGAATGTTACTATTCCCACGCAGTGTCTGAGTGAGTTTTGATATCCTGTGCTTCTCACCCCACCTTCCCCCTTCTTCAGGCTCTTCAGGTAGGTAATTTTGGAGGCAAATAGCAGTGGCTATCACAGCATATCTGAAGGGCGTGCTGGTACAGTGTGGATTCATGGACCAATAGAATTTCCCTGGAGAGTAGAGGTTGGTGAGTCGGCTGGCTAGGCCTATTGCTCTTTTAAATCAGCATTTTTAACCACCAGAGCTTCTTTTTTCTGATCTGGAGTCTAAGGCCGAGTGAGAGAACAACCCAGGCTTCTTTCTTGTTGGTTGTTAAAAGTTGTCTGTTGTAAATACATTTATCCCACTAGCTGCTCTCTTCTGGCAGAGTGCTGGGCTCTGTCTGGTGTCTGTGGATACATGTTTCATTGAGTCGGGGTTTTTTTTTTATAGTTACCTAACACATGAATGTGGAGCGGAAGCCAGAAAGCTTTTTGTAATTATGTGACGGTTCTCTGCTCCTTGCCAAGCGAGATCCCAAGACAAGTGAAGTCAGATGGTGCTTGTGCCGGAGAACTGCACGATCTCTTGCCAGAGGTAGCCGGGTTAGTCGGTTTCAGCAGAAACAACAAGGAATCCGGTGGAACCTTAGGGTATATCCACACTTGCCCCCTTAGGATATGTCCACACTTGCCCCCTAGTTCGAACTAGGGAGGCAAATGAAGCATACCGAAGTTGCTAATGAAGTGCGGGATTGAAATATCCCGCGCTTGATTAGCATATTCGTGGACGGTCGCCATTTTAAAAAGCCGGTAGCCCGAATTAACTCGCCACATGTAGACACGGTAGTCCAATCCAAAACCCTTCTATGTTAAGTTATTCCTCCTCAGTGCCTCCTGGGGCTTTAAATCGAGATAGTAGACATCTTGAATCCTGTGTACAGATGTGGTCTCCTCACCTCAAAAAAGATATTTTGGCTTTGGAAAGGGTTCATAAAAGGACAACTAAATTGATTAGGGGTTTGGAACGGGTCCCATATGAGGGGAGGGTTAAAGTGACTGGGACTTTTCAGTTTGGAAAAGAGGAGACTGAGGGGGGGATATGATAGAGGTCTATAAAATCATGAGTGGTGTGGAGAGGGAGGATAAAGAAAAGTTATTTATTAGTTCCCATAATAGACGAACTAGAGGACACCAAATGAAATTAATGGGTAGCAGGTTTAAAACTAATAAAAGAAAGTTCTTCACACAGCATGTAGTCAACCTGTGGAACTCCTTGCCAGAGGAGGCTGTGAAGGCTAGGACTATAATAGAGTTTAAAGAGAAGCTAGATAATTTCATGGAGGTTAGGTCCATAAAAGGCTATTAGCCAGGGGATAAAATGGTGTCCCTGGCCTCTGTTTGTCAGAGGCTGGAGAGGGATGGCAGGAGACAAATCACTTGATCATTGTCTTCGGTCCACCCTCTCTGGGGCACCTGGTGCTGGCCACTGTCGGCAGACAGGATACTGGGCTAGATGGACCTTTGGTCTGACCCAGTATGGCCATTCTTATGTTCTTATGACTACATTAGGGAAACCTGCCTCGGACTAATTTTGAGGCTTCCCTGCAGTGTAGACGTGCTATTTCAAAAGAAGCTGTTTCAGAATAACTATTCCGGAATAGCTTATTTTGAAATAAGCATGCAATGTACATGTAGCCCTTGAATACAAAGGGACTCTAATTTGATTTAAGGTGGCTATTGAAATAATTGATGATTATTAGTAGTAGTATCCGTATTATTCCAGAGGAAAGGTGGTATATTTGCAGCAAGCAGACGCAGATATTTCTGGTCATGTATGAGCCACTTTCCTGTTTGTATGACCAGCAACTTTTTAAAAGGGATTCCTGATGACAGCCAATGAGCTCGGTAGAGTTTGTAGCAGGATTTTGCAGTGGCCAATAATATGTTTGCTTCTCCTACTGAATTATCTGAAGAAATTAAAGCACAAGAGGATGGTGAAGACAAAGAGTAATACTTTTGCTCCGAGCCTTGTGCGTTCATCTGTCCCTTTCTATGACTTGATCCAATTTTCCCTGTGCCTAGGCCTCTTTGCCATCTTTTGGGACCACACAGACCTTGCATAGACTGGCCCAACCCCCGTGCTAGCTGTCTGTATTGGTGACTCTCCTTCCCTGTGTTTTGGCGGCTGTCAGGGAATGCTGCTGCTTTGGGGAGCTTTTTCCCACTGCTCTCTGGCATTGCTTCATTTGGAAACTATTCAGCCGCGCGCCTCCCCGTGTATTCCCAGACTGCTCCACGTGCGGGTTGCATGAATGACAATGTGGAATAGCGGCGGGCTGGGGCAGGAAATGAGCTGACATTTGGTTCACCACCATGCCTGGCTCATGTTTCTTTCATTAAACGGGAAATAGCTCTTCCTACCTTCAGTGAACAATATCGGCAGCTTCACTCTCTCCGCGTGAGCTGAAGTAGTTCGACCACTGGACTTCGATCCAGTGCAGCAGTTTTCAGACTTTTTTTCCTCACGACCCAATTGAAGACATTTTTTATTTCGAGGACGAGCTTCACGGGGGGGCCAGGAATGAGGGGTTTGGGTGCAGGAGGGGGCTCAGGGTTGGGGGCAGGGCATTGGGGTTCCAGGTTGGGCATGGGCTCCCCTCCAGCCACTCAGTCAGCAGAGCAGTGGGGATTCTGAGACGGCTTCCCGCCGGTCCTGGCACCTCAGACCGTGCTGTGCCCTGGAAGCAGCCAATAGCAGGTCTAAGTCCTGGGCAGAGGGACGCAAGTGGCTGTGCCCGCTGCTTTCACACGTGGGCACCGTCCTCCCCAGCTCCCATTGGCTGGAAACCAGCCAATGGGAGTGTGGAGCTGGTGCTCAGGGAAAGGACAGTGTTTGAAACTCTGTGGACCCCTGCCTAGGAGCTGGACCCATTGCTGGTCACTTCTGGGGTGCAGCAAGGTCCGTGGCACCAGGATGGGCAGGAAGCTGCCTTAGCACCCCCACTAGTCACCAGATCTCCCTACAGCAGGGTTTCCCAATTGGTGCTCCGTGGAACCCCAGGGTTCCGCAAAGCGAAAGTAAGAGTTCCGCAAGAATGTGGCATTGCCCCGCCCCCTTTTAAAGAGACCAAGTATTTTGCAGGGGTTTTTTTTTTTTTTAATTTTTTTCTTTTTTTTTTTTTTTTTTTTTGCTTGCCAGATTTTACTCTGGGAACCCTTGGGGTTCCTTGAAATTATTTTAAGCTGAAATGGGTTCCGTGGCCAAATAAAATCCGGAAACACTGCCCTACAGCAAAGCCACCCAGCACCTGGCATTCCACGGTCCAGTACTGGGTCATGCCCTGTACTTTGAAAACCAACCACTGCTCTAGCTGACTTGTCTGATGGCTGAAGTTCAATTCTAACATTAGCAGGAGGCCAGAGAATATCATTCAAACACATTAAAAATGATTCCCGCGCATGGCAGCGGATACTCATTCTGTATCAATGGACCCAGACGTGCAGTCATGGAAATATTATTGGGAATCAGGAAAACTCACACTGGAATGTAAATATGCCGCTCTTGACCACGTTATTCTGTCGCTTCCCCTCTATTTTTCCATCATGTAAAGGGTGAATTTAGCTTTTTATTTTTAAGGTAGCTTTGTTTGTATGGCTGCTGTTCGGGGAGTGAATAGGTTAGTGTGCTCGGCTCATTTTCATTGCAGCTCTGCTAACAGTTGTTTTGAGATTGGAGCTGGCTAGAGGTTAAGAACTTAGTTTCACTCCCACTGCTAAGGTTTTGACATTTGTTTCCATTGCACCGTGGAACAAATCCAAGACTGTTTTTTCCCCCAAAAAATATTTTTCACTAAAACACCAGAAGGGAGCAACTTGGACATATAAATATCCATTGTGATCATGCCTTACATAGGTGGTGGGTATGATGGGCAGGGGGAGGCGTTGCCTTTCCAAACCTCCATCCTGGCCCTGACCACTCTCCACCCCCAGAAAGCCTCTTGCAAGGCATACTGGAAGCGGAGTGTTGCTACCCCCAAGTGCCTGCCTTCCCCGCACTCTGGGCCAGGGATGCTGGGTCCGTGTGCCCTCATTCCACCCCATGGTGCTGTGAGGGAGGTGGCTTGGCTCCTGTGGGGGGGGGGCCTGGGAAGAAGGGGTGGGGCCTGGGAAGAAGGGGTGGGGCCTGAAAAGAAGGGGTGGGGACTGGGAAGAAGGGGCGGGGCCTGGGAAGGAGTGGGGCCTGAAAAGAAGGGGTGGGGCCTGGGAAGAAGGGGCGGGGCTAGAGTCTTGCCTCCCCAAGCCCTAGTTTCACTCACCACCCATGATGTCTTACCGCTGACACTGAGTTTTCTTTCCTTTCAGCCAGCCCACACGGCATCCTACCTGCACTGACCGCCAGCTGTTAAAGAGAAGAGCTGGCTCGGAGAGGGGCTGAAAATGGGAAGATTTCTGGGTGTCAGCCATTACCACTGCTTCCTCGTGCTGTTCTTCATCACTTCTCTGAGCCCCGTGGGCCTAGCCCAGTATGAATACTGGCCCTATTATTCTGGCTACCCTGAGCCACCCCAGCCAGAATACCATGCCCCCCAGCTGCCCCCCAACGTCCCCAAGATTCAACTGCGGTTCTCTGGCCACAAGCGGAAGCACAACGAAGGGCGGCTGGAGGTGCTCTATAACGGAGAGTGGGGCACGGTGTGTGACGACGACTTCTCCATCCACGCCGCCAACGTGGCCTGCAAGGAGATGGGCTACATGGAGGCCGTGTCCTGGGTGTCCGGCGCCAAGTATGGAAAGGGAGAAGGTAACGTGGTTGGGTCTCCAAGGCCCAGCTGGTGTTTACTTTCACTTCGTTCTTCTTGGCCCCCCCGGTGCAGGCCCATGTTGTGGGGCGGCTTCCAGTGGTAAATCCTAGGGCTGGAGCAGATCTCAGGAGTCATCAAGTCCAACCTCCTGCCCAAGGCAGGACCAACCCAACTCAATCAACCCAGCCAGGACTTTGTCACGTTGCAACCTAAACATCTCTAGGGATGGAGATTCCACCCCCTTCCTAGGAAACCTATCCCAGAGCTTCTCCACCCTCCTAGGGTATGTCTATACTTGCCCCCTAGTTCGAACTAGGGATACAAATGCAGGCACTCGAAATTGCTAATGAAGCGGGGATTTAAATATCCCGTGCTTCATTAGCATGATCTCGCCAGCGCACTAGTTCGAATCACAGCTAATTCGAAAGTGAAAGTGTGTGCCGGGACGCGTTAGTTCGAACCAAACCCCCTGGTTCGAACTAACATTACTCTTTATTTTGCAAATGTAGACATACCCCTAGGGAAATTAAAAACAAACAAACCCCAAGCAAACAGGGACTTAAACCTGGATCACTTTAGTCTCAGGGCAGTGCCTGAACCGCTGGACCATCTTGCCTTGCTGACCAAGAAATATTAAATGAATTTAAGGACTTGTCTATGTGAATGCTTCATTCATGGCCAGTTGGGGTGTAAAGTTGCTCCACTCTGGCCTTTTGCACACTTAGGATACGTCTACACTGCGGTGCTATTTCGGGATACTTCTGGTATCCCGAAATAGCTATTCCGTGTCTTTTAAACAAGCCCGTTATTTCGAAATAGCTTTTGAAATAACAGGCTCGCTATTCCGGCGTCCCTGCAAACCTCGTTCTACAAGGATTAAGGGATGTTTCGGACTAGCGCTCTATTTCAAAATTTGGCACTGTGTAGACCATAATTCGAGTGTATTTTGAAATACACTCGAAATAAGCTACACTATTTGTGTCACTCAAATTGCATAACGTATTTCGAGCTTTGGGTGCAGTGTAGACTCACCTTTATTGTCCATGTAGACCCTGGTGCCATGTGCTAACAGTTCACTACTGTGCTTTAATCCGCTCCTGTTTCACGCTACGGAGCTGGTAGTGTGCAGTAGCCGGGTCCGGGAGGGAGCTTGGATCACAGCAGAGCAGAGTCGAGCAGAATGACTTCTCGTATCTTGCTCACAACACTCCTGTTCATGCAGCCCAGAGTCACGTTTGCTTTTTTTGCAACAGCGTCACACTGTTGACTCATGCTTAGCTTGTGGTCCACTAGGACACCTACGTTTTGGTGTCAGAAGGGGAGGGTGGAGCAGTGAAGTTTGAGAGCCTGTAAGGGACTGTCTGAAGGGCGGCAGCAGACTGAAATTTTGCCGAGGGCAGCAGTTTGTCTTGAGTGGCTTCTGGACTAGGCTGTGAGCCCCTCCCTCTCCAGTCTGTGTTTCTAATTATGTAATTAAACCCACTTAATAGCAATCGTCCAGCAATCGTCCAAACACACTAGCTCTGGCAAGGGGAAGGGCTCTCATCCAACTGAACCTTACATGAAACTGTCTGTGTTTATTTTCTCTCCTCCTTGATATTCCAGACACATGGCTGTGACAGAGGTAACATGGACTGTTACACACAAGGCATCACACTTCAGATCGGTGCTTCCAAACAGGCACTGCATTAAGATCTAGGCAGGCAACTATTGGTGTGTGATGCATAGGAATGGATTATTAAAGGTATTTTGGGCGTTGAATACAAGTTGAACCTCTCTAGTCCGGCACGCTCTGGCTTAGCAACCTCCGTGATCCGGCATGATCTGAGTTAGCCGGATGTCCACTTAGCATGGGTATGGCCAAGTTTCCGGCACTCCCATAAAGTTTGTTTACAGCCACCAGGCCTGACTCTCAGTATTCAGTGTTGTTATTTAGCTCTAATATACTCCTAAATGTCTTCTAAGAGCCCAGCAAGCAGTGTATGTGCTGATAATGCTGCTAGACAATACTGACCTCCCATGGGTCAGCAAATTCTCTGGTTCAGCAGTGATCAGGTCCCGAGGGAGCCGAACTAGAGAGGTTCGACTTGTAGCTCCATAAGCCTCAATAACTATGTTTATAATTGGTAGCATGAGGGGTACAGAGCCAGGTTCCTGCTTCGATCTAACTCCATGCATTCCATGCTGTTACAGTGGAGATGAATTTGGCCCATAGTTTAACACCCTCTTTTAACTCCCACACCTATAAAATTACCCATAAAAAGCAAGCCAGGCTTCAAACTGACTTGAGAGAAATGTGAAACCTCCCGTGTTGCTCTTACACTGTGGATCTTGGCTTCCACTGGCCAGCAGGAGGTTTCCAAGGGTGAGGCCATGACATTTGAAACAAAATAGTAAACTCTGATCCACTGAGAGCGGCTGCTTTTTCTCGGCACGCTGCAGGGCATCTGGGCTGTGGAGCTGGGATTCACTGGGGCAATTTCTGCTTTGACGTGATGGGGGGTCTGAGCCTGCCTTGCCCTGGGAGAGAGAGGGAGGCTGGCGGATGGATCCAGGATGTGTGAATCAACCAGCCAAGTATATTAAAGCAGCTGCACAAGGCACTGGGGGCTCAGGGTGTTCCTATGCTGAGGCTGGGGTTAGTAGAACTGCAGTTCATAGAATCACAGAGCTGGAAGAGATCTCAGGCATCATCGAGTCCAGCCCCCTGCCCAAGGCAGGACCAATCCCAACTAAATCATCCCAGCCAGGGCTCTGTCAAGTCGAGAATTAAAAACCTCTAGGGATGGAGACTCCACCCCCTCCCTAGGGAACCCAGCCCAGTGCTTCCCCACCCTCCTAGGGAAATAGTTTTCCCTAATATCCAACCTAGACCTTCCCCACTGAGCTTGAGACCATTGCTCCTTGTTCTGCCATCTGTCACTGAGAACAGCCTCTCTCCATCCTCTTTGAAACCTCCTCTCAGGAAGTTGAAGGCTGCTCTCAAATCCCCCCTCGCTCTTCTCTTCTGCAGACTAAACAACCTAACTCCCGCAGCTGCTCCTCATAAGTCATGTGCTCCAGCCCCCTCGTCATTTTGGTCGCCTTCCGCTGGATCCTCTCCAATCTCAGATTCTCAGATCTCAGGGCTGTTAAGCTTTAGCATGAGGATTTTACATTGTTTGTAGCCCGGGGCTGGGAATTGCTGAAGCCTGGGTCCCAACCTGGGGCCCTAGGACAATTATTTTTAACGGGATGGGGGGCACTTCAAGATTTTTGGAAGGGGGCAAGAGGTCGGGATGGAGGTTGGGGGCAGAAAGGAGCTCGGGGTAGAGGATTGGGGTACACCAGAGGGTGTGAGGTCAGGGGAGGAAGTGAGTGGAGGAGGGGGTTTGTGACCTGGGGCAGGGATCTGGGGGGCCGGGTGTTGGAGGGGGTGCAGGATCTGGGAGGGAGCTGAGACCAAAGCCCGGGGTGCAGGAGGTGGTGTAAAGGGTCTGGGTTGTGACCTGGGGCAGGGAGTTGGGAGGAGAGGGAGGGAGAGGTGCCAGGTGCAGGCTCCGGCCAAGAGGTAATTCTCCTAGGTGGCTTCTGGCCAGCTGCCAGTAGGACCCTAAAGCAGGACCATGCCTACCATGCCCCGCATGGAGCTCAAAGCAGCCAGCTGCTGGGGCCTTGTGCATCTCTGTGTGACGCGCACCGCATGGGAGTGGGGGCACCACGGGCTGCTCATGCCCACGGGCACAGCCCGGCCAGTTCCCACTGGGTTTGCTGGATCTTTGGTCTGACCCGCTTATGTCCTTAATATGGGACAGCCCCTGGGTGGCCTGCCACTCGCGTTAAGCTCGCAGGGCTGGATTTTTTTCCTCACAGGTGCACAATTCCCCTCAAAGGCCCTGGAGAAGCCAGGGGTCAGTGCTTCTGAGAACCAGGCCCTTAGAGACACCGGGGAAAAGCACTGTGGGAGGGTGGATTCCATGTGATACGCTTGGGGACTTTTCCTCTCTTCATCGGGTGCAGGGAGAGCATGGCCAGGCTGTTGAGCTGTGGCTTGTGATTTTAGGTGTTCAGCCTGGTGATGCCTTAAGGGGGCCAGATCTTTCAGAAATTGAGGGCTCAGTGCTGTCGGAGAGTCGGGCCTCGTTAAGGGGTTTCAAACGGGCACCGGGAATTCCAGGCCTCCCAAGTCATTAGGCATCTGTTGACATTTGGGCCAAAACACACATTTAAAAAAAAAGAACAGCGGGATTCAATCAAAACTCAGCGTTCTCGCCAGAAGGAAGTTTCATAAGGATTTAACACAGGGGTGGGCAATAATTTTTAAAAGGAGGGGCAGGCCTCGGGCGGAAAGGGGGGGCAGGAGACTTCTTGTGCTCCTCCCCACCCTAATTGTCCTGGGGTGGGGGAGTGCGAGAAGTCTCCCCCTCCCTCCCACACCCTGCCCCCTAGAGAGAAACTGGCGTTCCCTCTGGTGCCGATCGGGAGGAGACCTTGCATGTTCTCCCTGCCCCCAGGCTGACCAGGGCCTGGTGGCGGGGGAGCGTGTGAAGTCTTCTTGCCCCGCAAGAGCGCACGTAACCTAGAGAGACACACTGGCTGTTTTAAAACAGCCAGCACGTCTCTCTAGCCCAGGGGTGTCCCAACTTTTTTCAAAGAGGGCCAGATTTGATAAAGTGAACATGCGTGAGGGCCGACCATTTTGCCTGACATTCTTTGAACCATTAAAATTAAATGCAAATTAACTATTTTATGCAAAGTTTATTGCAAAGGGCATACTTTTCATTTCGTCACATGGATGACAAATCTAAACAGGTGTTAAATCACTCTGCCTTTCATATCTGAAGGCCAGATGAAAAAAAAATCCAGGAAGCTGAAATATGTCAGGAACATTGTAAAGTACATTACATATTATTGGTAATAAAGGTTGTCTGTCAACTTTTAAGTTCAAAAAATATGAACAGGAACATAACACCAAGTATACATGTTGTGTCCAAATATATTTATAACTGATTTAGACCAACTGACATTAACTGAGATTTTACAATGTATTCATCTCAACACATATGGATTTGTTGGGGGCCATTAAAGATAGATATTGCCAAATTACCTGGGGGGCCATATTAAACCGGAACACGGGCCGCAATTGGCCCACGGGCCGGACTTTGGACATGCCTGCTCTAGCCACTACGGGGTGAGAAGTCTTCATGTGTTCCCTCCCCTCCCCCCAGACCCTGATTGGTTTGAGGGTGGAGATCCACTGGCTTGGTGGGCCGGATCCAGCTCGCGGGCAGCCCTTTGCCCACCTCTGGTTTAGACCAATTATTAGTGAATCTAGTTTCTCCTCTCCGCTGTTTGCCCACTGATGTCTCAGGTCTTTCTATTCTCAGGCACAATCTGGTTGGACAATGTCCACTGTACTGGCAAAGAGGTGACGCTGGCAGCGTGTACCAGCAACGGCTGGGGCGTCTCAGACTGCAAACACACCGAAGACGTGGGCGTAGTCTGCAGTGACAAGAGAATCCCTGGCTTCAAGTTTGACAAGTCGTATCTCAACCAAATAGAGGTAAATGGACATATAACTTGAAGGATGCCCATTGAGAGTCAATGGGAGTCTTCCCACAGGCTCTGTCTGCCAAGGGGATGACCAGAAACACTGAGGGTATATCTAGACTGCATCCCTCTGTTGGCAGAGGGATGCAGATTAGGCAGGTCGACACTGCAAATGAGGCAGGGATTTAAATATCCCGTGCCTAATTTGCATAAAAATGGCCACCGCGTTTTGGCAACTCAACACTTTGTCGGCAAAAAGCGGCAGTCTAAAGGGGGATCTGTCGAGAAAGAAGGCCTTTTTTGACAGATCCTGTAAACCTCCTTGCAGAAGGCATAAGGGATCTGTCGAAAAAGGCTTTCTTTTTCAACAGATCCCCCTCTAGACTGCCGCTTGTTGCCGAAAAAGTGCTGAGTTGGCAAAACGTGGCAGCCAATTTATGCAAATTAGGTGTGGGATATTTAAATCCCTGCCTCATTTGCAATGTCAACCTGCTTAATCTGCACCCCGCTGCCGACAGAGGGATGCAGTCTAAACATGCCCTGACATTGTTGGTAGAGTCGGGCACAACCTGCAATGTTCAGCTCTATGCTCCAACTTTCCCAGTGCTTGAGCTGTGTAGACCTGGGGTTTCGAATGTCACGTACTGGGTTTAACAGCACTGCATGATTCTTTGATGTGTTGTCCTGTGGGTGGCTCTTTTTTATCTACTCGGGCTACATCTACATTGGGAAGGTTTGGTGATAAACGTGCCGTCGCATGTGAAAGTTGCCAAAAGTGAAAAACGATCAAACCAGTTTTTCTGTCTCCCATTGTTGTCATTTCAATGTCACATGGCTAGTTCCCTGTTGACAGTTAGACCAAAGCATTGTGGGTAAGCATCCCACAAGGCAGTGTTGAGAGAAGGCAGAGCTGATCCCTGCGCTTCTTGGGATTCCCTCGTAGCGCTGGAAGGTCTCCATGCTGAGGAATGTCCAAGCAGCACAGGCATCTCTCCAGCCTTCCCCCCACAGCAACAGAACGGGAGCACTCCAATGATTTGCTCTTTGTTTGTTCCTCAAACGGGGAAGCTCATTCCGCTATCAGAAACTTCCCAGAGCGTTGAAAGGAGAGGGGGCGCAGGCCTGCAAGGCAGCAGAGATCACAAAACACTGAGCAGAGCCATCAGGGCAGGCGTTGTGGGATACTGGCAGTAGCCAGTCCTCTCAACAAAACAAACAGCCAAATCTACACTGGCTCTTGTTGACAATAAAGGGAGGGGAAAAGACAAAAGTCTCTCCCTGGGATGGAAGTTTTTTGTTGCCAAATCTGGGTGTTTTTCCTGACAAAAGTCACATTGCAGTGTGAACACTTCTCACTGCTTTGTCACCAAAAGGCAGTTTTTGGTGACAAAAATGTGCAATGTAGACAAGCCTTTAGCCTTCATGTACACATTACAATATAAGATGTTATATATTACAGCTCTTCCATGAAATTGGGACATACAATTTTTTAGTTTCTACCATCCTTTTTCTGACTTGTCCATTGAGACTGAAGGACCTAGAGGCAGACTAGCAGCACCTAGCATTATGTGGCGCTGATGTCATTCAAGAAATCTAGCTGCTTCTGTAATATAAATAGAACAATAACATAAAGTACCTTTTCAGTATGAAGTATCACAGGGCACTTTACAAACTATACCCTGTTTACAAGAATCACTTTTACCAGTGCTAAAATGTGGTTGACTTCAAGGTGAAACATTTATTTAATGGCAAACTCTGCATGATTTCTACTTCCTGTCTTATACTCTCCATCAATAACAGGCAAATATTTCAGGGCATTTTCTTAGCTTAATTTTTTCTAGCCGTAAAATAGATTAGGGATGTAAGTGACTAGTCGACTAGTTGACTACCTGATAAGCAACTAGTCGATTAGTGACTCAACTAGTTGCTTTCCTGTCCCCCTGCATTGACTATTCAATTAGTTGATTAATCTAAATTTAATATCCTTAAAATAGATACATGCTGACATTGTTAGAGTTTTTAAGCAGAAATTTTTAATAAATATATTTTACAATTTCTTTGTAGTGTATGAGAATATCCCAAACCTTTTAATTTTTTCAACAAATTTTTAAAAACTATTTTCTGGTGTGATTTTGACTCATCTAAAGATAGAACTGTGGAATACTGTTCCTGTAATTAGAATATTTCCTTATTATTAAAAGCTATGAATAATTATATGCCATTGTATACAATCACGACTAGGATTCTCTTTGGTGTCTCCTGGGCAAATTTGGGTGCAACAGATTCTGAGAGGTGTTTCGCTCACAGATGTGAGTTTGAATCAATTGACTTATAAGGCAATATTTTAAAAGCTGTTTACATGCAGCCTGGCTAAATGATGATGAAAGAGGGAGTGTGATAATTCTGTGGAGTGTCTGAAGGACTTGAGGATTAGTGTTAGAAGTGATGGGAGGAAATTTAGCAAGTGTAGGCCGGATATCAGGAAAAAGCTCTTAACTGAGAGGTTAGGCCATTAAGCTGAGAAATAGTTTCCCATGGGAAATGGAAAAAGCTCTGTTGTTTGAGTCATGTTAAAATTAGATTTGACAGACTCCTTGAGGATAAACAGCCAGGAGGAATCCTGTAATTGAATGAGGATGAGAGAGGTGAGCAAAGAATTCTGTCCATCTTCCATTCTGACAAGTCTTCAGGTTGAAAACGATCAGGGTTGAGCTAGTGCAAAGTTAGTGTTTCTCTGTGGAAATAAAGGAATCTCCCTTTTACATCATTTCCCAGAAGATCCCTACAGTTATATCCTAATTTAAGTAGAAGGGGAAATCTGTGATATCTGAGGATACTTCTGGTATCCTAAAATAGCTATTCCGTGTCTTTTGAATAAGCCCTTTATTTCAAAATATAACGGGCATACTATTCTGATGTCCTGGTAAACCTCATTCCACGAAGATTAAGGAACATTTCAGAATAGTGGTTTATTTCAAAATTTGGCGCTGAGTACAGAGCACCAAATGACAAAATGAGCCATTCCGAAATTAACTTGCAATAACTGATGCAAATTGCATAGCTTAACTTGCGTAGCTTATTTCGAGCTACATGTGCAGCGTAGATTCACCCTGGGTGGTTTCTGTGACTACCGCCTGACCTGGCTGTGTAGACATTTTCACAACCTGAAACAAGAGTGGGTGTGGGTTTTTTAATGAGCTTTAAAACAGGATTAGTCAAAGGGCTGTCGGCTGTAGAATAACTAGCACTAACCTTTTAACATTGCCACAGATTGCTCTACTGGAGGATGGTAAATATGCATGTGGTGAAAAAATGTATTCGTCCCTGTTTAAGGATTCATAGCTCATGCCTTAGTTAGTGGGCTCTCTAGTGATCTCAGACCCCCTACCCAAAAAACACTGTTGCATGATGAGCACCACAAATGTTGTCCCTGTTATCATAGGAGCATAGAACACTAGAATTGGAAGGGACCTTGAGAGGTCATTGAGTCCAGTTCCCTGCCCTCATGGCAGGATCAGGCACCATCTAGCTAGATCATCCCTGACAGGTGTCTGTCCAACCTGCTCTTAAATATTAAGAACAGGTTAGATAGACATCTGTCAGGGATGGTGCAGATGGAGCTTGGTCCTGCCTTGAGGGTGGGGGGCTGGACTCGATGACCTCTCGAGGTCCCTTCCAGTCCTATTATTCTATGATTCTATGATCTCCAGTGACGGCGATTCCACAACCTCCCTAGGCAATTTATTCCAGTGTTTAACCACCCTGACAGTAAGGACTTTAAGAAACCATCCTTGCTGCAATTTCAGTCCATTGCTTCTTGTCCTATCATCAGAGGCTGAGGAGAACAATTTTTCTCCTTCCTCCTTGTAACGCCCTTCTAGATACTTGAAAGCTGCTCTCATGTCCCCTCTCAGTCTTCTCTTTTCCAAACTAAACAGATGCAATTCATAACATAAGAACATAAGAATGGCTGTACTGGGTCAGACCAAAGGTCCATCTAGCCCAGTAGCCTGTCTGCCAACAGTGGCCAGCACCAGGTGCCTCAGAGGGGGTGGACCAAAGACAATGATCAAGTGATTTGTCTCCTGCCATCCTTCTCCAGCCTCTGGCAAACAGAGGCCAGGGACACCAATTTTATCCCCTGGCTAATAGCCTTTTATGGACCTAACCTCCATGAAATTAACTAGCTTCTCTTTAAACTCTATTATAGTCCTAGCCTTCACAGCCTCCTCTGGCAAGGAGTTCCACAGGTTGAGTACGCACTGTGTGAAGAAGAACTTTCTTTATTAGTTTTAAACCTGCTACCCATTAACTTCATTTGGTGTCCTCTAGTTCTTCTATTATGGGAACTAATAAATAACTTCTCTTTATTCACCCTCTCCACACAACTCATGATTTTATAGACCTCTATCCCCCCTCAGTCTCCTCTTTTCTAAACTGAAAAGTCCCAGTCGCTTTAACCTCTCTTCATATGGGACCTGTTCCAAACCCCTAATCATTTTAGTTGCCCTTTTCTGAACCCTTTCTAAGGCCAAAATATCTTTTTTGAGGTGAGGAGACCATATCGGTACACAGTATTCAAGATGTGGGCGTACCATAATTTTATACAGGGGCAGTAAGATATTCCGTGTCTTATTTTCTATCCCTTTCAGCCTTGCGTCATAGCTCATGTTTTCTAGACCTTTAATGATTTTTGTTGCTCTTCTCTGGACCTTCTCCAATTTCTCCTGAAATGCGGTGCCCAGGACTGGACACAATATTCCAACTGAGGCCTAATCAGGGCAGTTGTGGGGGGATGAGTCTATGAAGGGGTGGGAGAGCTCTCCAGGATAAGGGGGAGGGTGAAAGACTCTCACCTGGGCATGCTTCAAACTGTCTGATGTCCCAAGTCACTGCCTGAGCAAATGTATGGTATTATTCCCAGCCACATAGGGTGCCACTATTTAACTGCTCCTGTCTGAGCAGACTATGGGGCTTGAACCAATGACTTTCATTGCTAAAACTGAGGCGTTTACTGTTTGAGGCTATGTCTACACTGCAATTTTTTTCAGCAGAAGATATACAAATGGAGCACTCATTTGCATATCTCATGCTCTCATTTGCATATCCTCCTCCAATCCTTTTTGCAGAAGAGGTTTTTTGCTATAAAAAACCCTGTATAGACGGGGACATTTGTGTGTGTGGGGCGGGGGGGGAACCTTTTGCGCAAGAGCCTGTAAACCTCATTTTGTGAGGAATAAGGGCTCTTGCGAAAAAGGGGTTTTTTTTCTGATAAATGGCTCCATCTACACAGGGCTTTTTATCATAAAAACGATCGGAGGAGGATATGCAAATGAGAGCACGATATATGTAAATGAATACTCCATTTGCAGATCATCTGCCGAAAAAAACTTGCTATGTAGACGTAGCCTGAGTGTAAGGACTTCACCGCCTAAGATGGTTGCTGTGGCAGACTCATAAATCTCTTGTGTGGACCTAGCACTGGAGGAGAACAAAGGCCTACACTCTCCTAGTATGACTGTCATGAGGGTTGGCATTCGCTCCTGAGAGGGTAAAATAAAATCCAACACTAGCAGCGCTGGGTACCCTCTGCCTTGCAGCAGAATGACGAGAGAGGGGAAATACATTGTGAAAAAGGAGGACGATATGGAGCATTTTGAGCTTGAGTGATTTGAGCAGGCGGCTGAGAGTTCTGGTGCAGCCACTAACTAGCAGTGTAATTGTGTAAAACCACTTAGCATCCGTCCCCTCCCGCCCCACCCGACGCTATGAGCCTCCCTTGTGTGCGCTGTGAACCTTCAGCTGGTTAACACGTGGTGTCCCACTGGAATTCTCAGCACAGAGGCTGGAGGAAAACCTGCATCAGTCTAGACCAAGGTCATCTCTCTTGGGATTGCTTCTGAAATGAATCATAAAATCTAGTGCTTAGCTAATGGAAACACAGAGAGTCTGACTAATGGATTAAACACATTGGGTTAACTCTGGGGCTCGCGTGCTCCAACTTTCTGCTGCTTTTGAGGCTTTGATTCACTTTTGGACTTTCCAAGCAAAGGGTAAACCACTGACATGACACCAACAAGATCCTGCAGGAGCAGGAAAAGATGGGAAATGAATTAAATTCCCCACTGGCTGGCTGGTCGCCGAAGCTGATCATAACCCAGGCCAGCCACACTAAATGAGAGTAGCAGTTCTTCTAGTGGTGACTTAAGCATATTATATTTTGTGCAAAAAAGTGGGCCTCATCTTTGAGGGGAGTGAGCCCTCAATCTCACTGAGTACCCTCATTCAGGCTATGTCTCCACTGCAGAGTTTTTGCGCAAAAACAACCAGTTTTGTGCAAAAACTCTCAGAGCATCCACACCTCAAGTGTGTTTTTGTGCAAGAAAATGTACAGTGAATCAACACAACAGAGGGGTTTTTGTGGCATAGGTATTCCTCTTTGTACAAGGAATAACTCCTTTTTGAGCAAGAACTCTTGTATAAAAAGGTGTGTGTGGATGGGAAATGGTGGGGTTTTTTGCACAAAAACAGCCTACTGAAAGAAGCACAGGTGCCCTGGAGGCCATCCTGTTAATTGCAATCAGAGCTTTCTGCTGAGAGAGCATCCATGCAGTCTGGACACTCGCCCACAAAAGCGCATCGCTTTTCCAATGCGCTTTTGCAATGCAGACGCGCTCTTGCGCAAGACGTTTTTGCGGAAGATCTCTTCTGCAAAAAGCTTCTTGCGCAAGAAGCCTGCAGTGTAGACGTAGCCTCAGACTAGGTTCTTATAATATCCCCTTCTGAAGTCAGCAAACGTTATTTCCATTCTAGAAATGGGAAATCAAGACAGAGAGAGAAATAGCTTGGCCAAAAATCACATGGGAAATCTGTAGAAATCTGAAAGAGCTGAAGCCTCATTGCCTTCATCTGAGAGCAGTACGGTTATAAGATTGTTCTTCCTCTTGTGTCAGTGGGAGGCTGCGTATATAACTTATAAAGACTGCATAATCAGCTCCTTAGTCCAATTCTATTGCCACGACGCACTCTGTCCTTTCTTTCTATGAGAGGCTTAGACACAGTGGGGTAATCTTCAGCATCTGTGAATTTGAATGACCCGTGCAACTAGCTGCATTTATTTTACTAATAATCTATCTGTACCTCTCCAGATCTAAGGGCACTTCTCAAAGGAGGTAAGCTGGGGAAACCTGAGATGAAGTAACACTCTTAAGATCACTAAATAGATCAGTGGCAGAGCCTGCAATAGCATCCAGATCTCCTGAGTCACAGTCTCCTAGTTTAACCACTAGGCTGCACAGTTCCCCACAAAAATGGTCTGACTTTCCCCTGGAGATTCAAGCAGTACCTCTGAAAATCCGGCCTCTCTTATTTAAGTGCCTAAAGAGTATGTCTACACTGCACAATTATTTCAGAATAAGCTCTAAATCGAGATAGCACATCTACACTGCAGGGAAGCCTTAAAATGAGTCCGAGGCAGTCTTCCCTAATGTAGACATGCTATCTCGATTTAAAGCCCAAGGAGAAAGAACTTAGAATGGCCCTGGTGAGGGGCTATTTTGAAATAGCAGCAGTGGAGCGTCTACTCACGCCTTACTTCCAAATAGCTATTTCAGAATAGCTGTTATTCTTCATAGAATGAGGTTTACAGAAGTCGGAATAAACCGTCCGTTATTTTGAAATTATTTCGAAATAACGGAATTGCTGTGTAGATGCTCACATGGGTATTTCAGAGCAACAGCCGTTATTCCGAAATAACTTTGCTGTGTAGACACACCCTAAATATGGCTTTAGAGTCCTAAGTGCTGCGTAAACACCTGGGCTTGAAAAAATTAGCCTCCAATTATAGCCCAAAAGAGGCCAGAAGGGGAGATAAATCCCTGAGCTTTTATTGGCATGTGACTTTCTTAGGAAGCCTTTCAAAGAAAACCAGAAGGAGCTGGTTCTTAAAATCCCCTGCTAGCAGTGATGTCATGGCTGTTGCATCCGTTGGGATAGTGCAACTGAAGTCAGTGGTGTTACGCCCCTTTTCACCAGCTGAGAATTTGGCCCGATATTGGCGTGTTCCTATCTCCTGCACATCACTTTGCTTGAACTGTTGGGGCCTCCTAAATAGGACAAAACATACCATTGCTCTGATGGGGCACAACCGAACCCATTTTATCACATCCCTCTGAGAGGTCAGGGCATGCTGGAAAGTCCTCTCTTCTGTTGTTTTATTGCAGCAGGACCAAAGAGCAAGGCTAAGGGTAATCGCCTATGAATTTTAAAAATGCCATTCCAAAGGGGTTTTTCAGTAACAGCTAGCTGCTAAATGTCAAACCTTCTCCCCCCTCCATCTCGCCCCCCAGGGCTAATCTTTGCTTTATTTTCTTAGCAGCTGGTCTGACATAGTTTCAAGCCAAAGGTGATGAGATCAGAGGGTCATAAGATCTGAAAAAGGGAGGTCAAGACGCCTGTGCAAATGAACTGTTGACAGTTTTTTGCTTTTCCATGGCATGCCTGAGACTCTTGTGCATGTTGCTCAGACTCATCGGAGGAAACGTGGGTTTGTACACGGCTGCTTTTTTTTACTTCTCGCCCTGCAGTTTTCTCCCACTCAATTTTTTGAGTAAGAGCTCACAGCCTGAGAAAATTCCATTGGTTTAACTGAAATCAGTTTTTAACCCAATGCAAACCTCCCATGTGGACACCCTTAATTCAGTTTAACTTAAACCAATTCCCAATGGATTTAAGATTAATGAAAATAAACTTGGTTTAAGCTGAAATAAGCAGTTTGCATCATAAGAACGGCCATACTGGGTCAGACCAAAGGTCTACCTAGCCCAGTAATCTGTCTTCCAACAGTGGCCAATGCCAGGTGCCCCAGAGGGAATGAACAAAACAGGTAATCATCAAGTGATCCATCCCCTGTTGCTCATTTCCAGCTTCTGACAGAGACTAGGGACATCATCCATGACCATCTCGGTGAAGAGACATTGATGGACCCATCATCCAGGAATGTATCTAGCTATTTTTTGAATCCTGTTAAAGTCCTAGCCTTCACAATATCCCCTAGCAAGGAGTTCCACAGGTTGACATTGGCATTGTGTAAAGAAGTACTTCCTTTTGTTTGGTTTAAACCTGCTACTTGTTAATTTCATTTGATGACCCCTAGTTCTTATGTTAGTGGAAGGAGTAAATAACTCTTCGTTATTCACTTTCTGCTCCCCAGTCATGATTTTAGAGACCTCTATTATATCCCTCCTTAAACATCTCTTTTCTAAGCTGAAAAGCTCCAGTCTGACTCATCTCTCCTCAAACATATCTCTCCAGTTCATACCCCTCATCATTTTTGTTGCCCTTTTCTGAACTTTTTCCCATGCCAAAATAACTTTTTTTGAGATGAGATGACCACATCTGAACACAGATATGGGTGTACCATAGATTTATATAGAGGCAATAAGATTATTCTCTATCTCTTTCTTAATGATTCACTACAATTTGTTTGTTTTTTTGACTGTCACTGCCCATGGAGTGGCTGTTTCCCGAGAATTCTCCACAATGACTCCAAGATCTCCCTTGGGAGTGATAACAGCTAATTTAGTCCCTCATCAAATTGTTTTATACACATAGTTGGGATTGTTCTCCAATGTGCATTCATTGCTTTGCATCTATCAACATTAAATTCCATCTGCCCTTCTGCTGCCCATTCACCTAGTTTTGTGAGATCCTTTTGAAGCTCTTCACAGTCTGCTTTGGATTAAACTATCTTGAGCAATTTTGTATCGCCTGCAAATTTTGCTGCTTCACTGTTTACCCCTTTCTCCAAATAATTTATGAAGATGGAGAACAGAACTGGTCCCAGTATGGACCCCTGCAGGACATCACTTTAAAACTGTAGTGTTAACCCATCCAGTGCATCTCTCTTGTAGCCAAGGCCTTATTCTTAACAACTGTGGCATTTCATGCATGAAGGCTTAGAAGGACTGTGTAGCTGTGGACAATGGAGATTGCCTATCTCATAGAACTGGAAGGGACCTTGAAAGGTCATCAAGTCCAGTCCTCTGCCTTCACAGCAGGACCAAGTACCATCCCTGACAAATTTTTGCCCCAAATCCCCTCTACAAGGATTGAACTCACAACCCTGAGTTTAGCAGGCCCATGGTCAAACCACTGAGCTATTTCCCCCCCCCCCCCTTACATATGTAAGTTCAGTTATACCACATCAGTCAGTATTTATTATAAAAGTCCCAGTTGTCCCCAGTTAATTTTCGTGCTTTATAGGGATACTCTAGTCCACTGCAAAGTGATGTTTCAGTCTGGTATAAGAGGATTCCAAGTGCCAATCTTAAATGATCAGATGCTGCCACTGCTACATTTTTTAATCTAAGTCTATGTCTACACCACAGTAAAACAGCCCTGCCCAGCCCATATCATAGGACTCAAACTTATAGCAGGGCTATACAATTTCAGTGTAGACATCTTGGCTCAAGCTGGAACCCAGAGTATGAGACTCCACAAAGTAGGAGGCTCCCAGAGGTGTTTTTAGTGCACCTCCAAAAGGGTTATTGATTCTGGAGTTATATTACCAGACCTGCCAATGACTCCATAGGTAACCTTTGGGAAAGACTTTTAATCTCTCTCTGGCTATGTCTACACTGCAGCGCTATTTCGGGATACTGGAAGTATCCTGAACTAGCTATTCTGTGTCTTGAGTATGTCTGTTATTTCAAAATATAACAGGCTTGCTATTCCGATGTCCCACGAGAACTATGGGACGTTTTAATAAATAGTGATTTATTTCAAAATAAGTGCTGTGTAGACAGCGCCAAATTTTGAAATAAACTATTTTGAAATTAACTCAAAATAAGCTACGCAATTTGCATAGCTCAAATTGCATTGTTTATTTCGAGATCCGGGTACAGTGTAGACTCGCCCTCTATTTTCCCCCTCTGGAATATAAAGAGCATGTGTCACAACCCCCTTGGGAAATAGGTAAGACAGATGTCTTCTTTGGAAAGTGTCTTGAGATCCTCCTGGGATAATGCTAAAGAACTGCCATGTATGGTTAAGGTTTAATGCCAAAGGCTAAATCCTTACCTGGTGGAAAGCAGTGTAGCTCCATTTCAATGGGATTCAGTCAATGGAACTATGCAAGTTTACGCCAGCGAGGATTTGACCCAGGTTCCTAAAAATCAAACTGGCAAAATCTTTACACCCTTAAAAAGCAGCATTCTATCTCGCCAGCAATGGTTATTTGTATTAGAAAATGTCCCTCAAGTTCCTAATCTGGAAACACTGTGAGTGAAGGGTATAGGCTGACATTTTCCAGAGATGATGGTAAAAGCTTGGTCTGTGTATATGATCAGAAGGACTTTTTCCATTACAGCGTTTTTCAGTCTGAGGACTGTGTCTCCCTGCTCTTGCCTGTTCCTTCCGCCCCCATCCTGACACGAAGAAATACGCCTGCCCGTTGCTTCTTTAGAGCAATAATTCTCCAGAAAGCTAGAAAGGCTGAAACGTCACAACCAAGAGATAGTGATGAAAGATCTGCCACCAAACAGAGAGACACTGGACTAGAAAGAACAGATTTATGGCCGGGCACATTTTCAACCATTCAAAAAAAAAAACCACCCTTTATATTCCTGCCAGGTATTTACTGTGGCCCTGGCATGTTTTATCCTTGAATTTAGTTCAAAGAATCACTTCTTGGGGGAGATCCTAAAAATGCACATACCAGAGCAACCCCGTTAATGTGCTGCTGGCTGGTGAGAATTAGTCTCCTGCCCATTCGCTTTGGCTGTGCAAATACTCAACTTCCCTAGGTCAGGACAGGAGTGTTTGCTCCGCTCTACTGGGAAGTTTAAATTACAGGGAGCAAACTTTACAAAGGGGAATTTTTTTCTCCTGGAAAGAAAAAAAAACCCAAGTGTGCATAGTCTAAATGCCCAGACAGTGTCTCATTAATGTTACAAGGGGATCTGGCACCTGTGGGGTGAGCTTGTTTGCTAATACCTCTTTGCCTGTGTGCGCCTTAAAAGGGAAAAGCTGGTAAATCTTTCCCTGCCAAGAGCAGTCACATCTCTCCACTTGATGACACTTACCTGTGCCTAATAGAAAGCAGCATGCCACTAAGAGCACATCTACACTTGGAAACGATTTCAAAATAACTAAAATCGATTTAATAACTCCCAAAATAACAAAATCGAAACCGCGTGTCCCCACTACAGGGGAAGCCTCGAAATTAGTCCAAGGCCTGTTATTTTGGATGTGCTACCTTGACTCAGCCCCAAGAAGCACTGAGAAGTCATTTCTTCAAATGACTCTGGGGAATAGTGATTTCGAAACAGCAGCTCCCTGAGCACCATACTAATGCTATTTTGAAATAACTATTTTAAAAGTAAGCTTTATTCCCTGAGGGTATGTCTACACTTGCACTCTATTTCGAAATAAGGATGCAAATGAAGACATTTGAAATAGCAAATGAAGCCAGAATTTAAATATCCCATGCTTCATTTGCATATTTGCGTTATGGCGCTATTTCGAAATAGCGCTATTTTGAAATAACAGATGCTGTTAAGATGCGGTTATTTCAAGAGAAAGCCCTTTTCTCAAAATAACTGGTACACCTCATTGTATGAGGAATAAGGGTTATTTCGAGAGAAAGGTTTTCTCTTGAAATAACCGCATCTTAACAGCGTCTGTTATTTCGAAATAGCGCTATTTTGAAATAGCGCCATAATGTGAATATGCAAATGAAGCACGGGATATTTAAATTTGATCCTTTTTGCAGAAGTTTTTTTGCGATAAAAAGCCCTGTGTAGGCGGGGCCATTTGTCGGAAAAGAAATCCGTTTGCTCAAGAGCCTGTAAACCTCATTTTTTGAGGAATAAGGGCTCTTGCGCAAAGAGGGTATTTTCTGACAAATGTCCCCGTCTATACAGGGCTTTTTATCGCAAAAACCTCTTCTGCAAAAAGGATCAAAAGAAGATATGCAAATGAGCACTCCATTTGCATTTCCTCTTCCGAAAAACACCCGCAGTGTAGACATAGCCTCAGTTACACCAAGGCCTGTTGATACCATGCGGGCAGTGTAAAGATGCCTTCAGAGTGGGTGGGAATGCAGTCTGTACTTGCTTTAAGGCTGCTTTCCATGCCAAAGTGGGGCAAAAGGAGCTTTCGTGTCAATGAGAAATGAGTCTTGAAGGCTTCACCAAACCTCGGCAGCTGCTGGATTCATTCTGCTGTTTGTGTTCTCCACAAAAACATGAATGAAGGATACGTCTTCTGCCGTAACGTTTCATGGCCTGCTTTTCAAGTAGCGTGTTGTCTAAATATAGTTTATATATAGTTTATATATACTTAGCAATTTTATGGCTATGGTACCAGGATCCTAGTGTATAATTTTTAAAAGTAGGCTCGTGGTAGGTATTTTTAAGTACCTCAAAAACATCCTTTTCAAAATATTTAACTCTGCCCACCACTTAATATAGGTCTCACTGCTAAATATATCCAATGGCTGCACTTTTAGGTAGCTGCAAATAGAACTTCTACCTGGGTCTAAATTCCAGCTCTGTGGGTAGAACTGTGGGTAGAACTGTGTAGACTCTATCGGCATGATAGAGCATACTCCAAAATATCATGCCTTCCTGTTCTGTCTCTTTGGGCCGTGTGGGTGTTTGCTGAGCATCAGAATGTCAAATCAAAATCCAGAGAATGTATCCAGTTTTAAAGCATATTGCTCGGGGCACTGTTGTCTAGGCGGTGTTTGTACTATATAATCTGCTTCAGATACAATGATCTGGGACTCAGGAGGGGGTATGCAAGATTTGGGGGGAACCTATCCCCTTACGATATTCAGCAACTTTGAAATCTTCCTTGTCATCGAGTTCCATTTATATAAATCAGGGTGCAGAACCACTCGCATACCCTACCTAGGTCACTTCCTACCAATTCTGACATTGGGGTGACCCCTATGGCTTCAGGCTCCCCCAGTTCTGGAGGCTCAATACAATCTCTGTGTTTCTGGCTGGTCCATCTCTGGAGCACCTGTAGCAGGACCTACCTCTCTAGCATCCATCTCAGACTGAGCTGAACTGCGCTGCTCTCTCTTATATTACCCCAGCACTTGGAGCATGCTCAGTGTGGCTGGGGGGGCGGGACTTCCTCCACCCACAGGGCCTTAAGCCCTCCTAGCACAGTGTGGGGTATGCACACCCTGTTGCAGTCATTGATTAAGATCCAGTTCATTTTCATCTAAAAGTCGTCCATGACGATGTGGCCTGAGGTTGGTGACTCTGACTCCACCTCACGAAAAGCACCGCCGTGTTTTCCCCACAGGTAGGCAGCCTCAGCAAAGAGGCCAAATGGGGAATGGGCTGCAAGGAACATCCTTGTCTCTCACAACTGGTGGGTTGACCTTTCATAGTGAAAGCTAGGCGCTCCTCCGGGCTGGCAACCCTCTTGTCTTTCTTGGAAGCATCTATCATGCCGTGGGTACCCGTGGAGCTAATCTATCAGCAACATGCCAGTGTAGGGAGAACGGTGGAGGAAACTGGTGTTGCTTTTATGCCTGGGGGTCTTTGTTGTGGGCCAGCTGCAGGATTTCAGTCCTAGCCGAGCTAGTTCAAACCATTATTATTATTTATTGATGTGCAAGCATCTTGGAACCCCAGTTATACTGGACTGATCTGCAGCCCATTGTGCAAGGCACTGTACAAACAGACCGAAAGGAGAGTCCCTGCGCCAAAGAGCCATGCAAGCGGCTAAACTGCCTCCTACCCCTCAGGGTGACTGCAGTGCTGGCAAACGTTGCTGACTTGACAGTCCTGCAAATGAAAAAGCCTCTTTTATCCACAGAGCGGTTCAAATGCAGGATATAAGATTTCCTCTTCCTTTCTGACTTACTCCTTCTCAGGTATTCTTGACAGGAACAGGTTTATTTTCTTGTTTGGTATGACTAGTCTCTCTCTCCCTCCCTCCCTCTCTCTCTCCATCAATTTAAATGTTTACTTCTCTCTAAATGTAAACCCTCACACAACATAAATGTGAGTTGGGGGTAGGGAGGGGCCTCTGAGCCTTTGTTCTGCAGCCAGAGCCCACACAAACAGCAATTAAAGTGCAGTCAGGTTAAACCAGCAGGCTTGTTTCATGCTATAAATTTTGCAGAGCTGCTTCCCAGCTTACTCCAATGGTTCCTTCTGTCTGGTTTGTGACTGTCATGCTGATGGCCTGGGAGGGCGTTGGCTCAGATGGCAGGTTTGGACAGAGCTGTCTCCTAACAGAAGTTTGGAGCTGGGCAGCAGAGAGAACGGAGAATGGATGCTCTCTGATTAGGAACAGGCCTGAGGAACTTGCAGATCCATCCAACAGCAATGGCCTTACTAAGTTTTTCCCATGGGGTATTCCGCTTGGTTTAAAGGTCACTCTAAGGCTATGTCTACACTCGCGGCTTCTTGCGTCAGAAGTATGCAAATGTTGCTAAGCGTGGAATATCGCTGAGGCTCATTTGCATACCTAATGAGCCGCCATTTTTGCAGAAGAGGTTCTTGCTCCAGAAGGAGCTGTCTACATTGCTCCTTCTTGAGCAAGAAAACCCCTCTTGTGCAATGCCCTTATGCCAGTTATTTTCAGGAATAACGGCATTGTGCAAGAGGGGTTTTCTTGCGCAAGAAGGAGCAATGTAGACAGCTCCTTCTGGAGCAAGAACCTCTTCTGCAAAAATGGCGGCTCATTAGGTATGCAAATGAGGCTCGGCGATATTCCACGCTTAGCCTCATTTGCATACTTCTGAGGCAAGAAGCCGTGAGGGTAGACATAAGAGTATGGAGTAAGTTGGATCATGCCTTCCTTGGGATGTGTGTAGGGGAGCGAGGGTGGTCAATGTTATCTTTGCTTTAATAAAAAACTTCTGGGCTGAGCAAAGGAGCTGCATGGAGACATTTTTTGGGTTGGGTTGTTAAGAAAAAGGGTAAATAGATTTCCAGTCTGTTGAGTCGCAACCTTCGTGACTTTGTGCTTTGGAAGCACAAATATCTGGGGAAGCGTTTTTTAGAAGATGATGGTAACTAAAATAAAAATATGTTTACATAGCTGAGGGGACAATGGGGTAGGCCAGGCACATGGAAGAGACCCATAAACAGAGAGGAGGTTGCAGAGGAGGGAGATAGTGAATCAGCAATATTTGAATTGTGAATTTTGCCAACAAAGCTGTAGCTGTGGGAAGGATAATTTACTGTCTAAGGCTACAGCTACACTATGAGTTTTCTCTGCAAAAAATATGCAAAGGAGGGACTCATTTGCATGTGTCATGATCTCATTTGTATATTTTCTGCCGATCCGTTTTTGTGCTGGGGTTTTTGCACATAAACAAGCAGCGCGGATGTTTTCTTTTTGTGCAAAAAATCCCTTTTCCCTCAAGCTCTGTATGGGGTATATCGATCTTGCAGAAAAAGGGGGTTTTGCGCAAAAAGAAAACGTCCACGCCGCTTGTTTTTTCACAAAAACCCCAGTGCAAAAATGGATCGGCAGAAAACATGCAAAAAGTTCAAAACTCATGCAAATGAGTCCCTCATTTGCATATTTTGCCAGGAAAACTCGTAGTGTAGACGTAGCCTAAGGGTTTGTAAGGAAACAGCATAGCCTAGTGGATAGAGCACTGGACTGGGGCTGCAAATGGGTTCTGTTCCTGGCTCAACCACTGGCAGGCTGGATGATCTTGGGCAACTCATTGCACTGCCTTGTGCCTCAGTTTCCCGCTATGTAAAATGAGGATAATGATAGCTACCTCCTTTGTAAAGTGTTATGAGATCTACTGACATTCCACATTCGGTAAAAGCCAGGAGTTATTATAAGAAAAGGAGATTGTGCCCCAAAATATGATCAGTGCACACCTAGAATAGAGAGGAATTTAAATTCCTACTACCTTACGAGGATGTATCATTGCACGTGTTATGGTTTCATGATCAGGATTCACTTGCAGCTCATTGTTGGCCTGGCAACTCCAGAAGTGGTCATGAGGATGACAGACACACATGGCGCAGCCAGTGCTTGATAATAAGCAGAGCTTTCGTCCCTTTTGATTTGCTCATGTAGCTTTCTCCATTTTTAAAATAGCCTTGGAAGGAGCCATGACTATCAATTGATCCAACCTCCTGCCTGATGTCTGTATCCAAAAGAAGAAAGAGGGCTTTCTCCTGCTATTCATATATACAGGGGCATCCTTAGGAATTATGGGGCCCTATTCAGTACTATTAAACTAATGCCCCTATGCCTGAGACAACAATTTTTTAGAGCTGTGATTTTATAATCTTCAGCAACACACTAATGAAATATTTGTAAAGCAAATTTTAAACTAAGTTCCCATAGCCTAACACAATAAATTCAAGAATCTCCAGGGGTAGCTGTGTTAGTCTGTATCTTTAAAAACGAGTAGCCCTGTAGCACCTTAGGCTATGTCTACACAGCAGCGTGATTTCAGAATAACTAACGCTATTCTGAAATAACAAAAAGTGCATCTACACTACAAGCCGTTATTTTGAAATAATGGCGAGCTGGAGGACTTCTTACTCCAACTCCTGGTAACCCTCATTTTACGAGGAGTAAGGGAAGTTGAAGGAAGAGTGCTCTTCTTTTGACTTCCTGTTGTGCAGACAGTGCTAAAAGCCGAGTTAAGCTATTTCGACTTACGCACGAAATTGACATAGCTCAAGGTGTGTAGCTTAATTTGACTTTAGCCCTGCTGTGCAAATGTGCCCTTAGAGACTTACAATATATATATATATATATATATAGTATCATGAGCTTTCGTGGGCAAACCCACTTCCTCATCTGTGGAAGTGGGTTTTGCCCACGAAAACTCATGATACTATATATATATATATAGTTAGTCTCTAAGGTGCTACAGGCTGACACGTATTTACAATAAATTCAGAAACTGACAGCATATACTTGGGGTTAGCAAATGCCTGTTAAATGGCTTCATTACCACTTGAATGGCTCTTTCACAGGTCCTGCTAATAAGTCTTGCAGTCTTTTTCACTTTTAAGTTAACTAGATCCTCTCCGGAAGAAGCAGATCCACAGAACAGGGATAGGAAGTGGAAGGTTGGTGAACATTAAGACCCAGTGGTGCCCCATATTTTCAGGTGCCCTACGCAACTGCATATTCGGCATATGAATGGTTGCAAGAACAGCTCTGCATATGCATTTAAACAGTGAGTGAACTAATTTCAGGCGATAATCTATTAGCGGACTGTTCACTTTGATTATTTGATACTTTTATTTATAGTACTGCATTCACTAGCAGTATATTATCCAGCTTAATCTCTCCATGTGCTATATACAGTTCTAGAAGCATATGTGGTCCCTGGTAAACAAAGGAGACAACGCTGGAAGTCAAACTGTGTGGAAGTCTGTTTGTCTCTAATATGTAGTTTGTTTTCTTTAAATGTCTTCTGTTTAAGATATGTAATGATACTAATATGATTGATCAGTCACTAAAATCACTTAGAATTTTTCCTGCTGCTTGATTGGACGACTAAAGCTTTCTAAAATAGAACTGTGAATACTGAAAAACCAAAATTCTTGTAAGCACAAAGAGACCCTAGGAATGTGCTAATGCAGGTATCCATACAAAGAACAGCTGCTTCCCAAAACTTTCATGCGAACATGAACATGAAATATATTCACATGTATATTTGTGAATAAATAGGATCATGAACATCATGAACTACATAGCTCCAAGTTACATTCAAATTAACACTGCCAAGCACTGTTTTTGTAATTCTCATTCTGCTCTAGTGATGGTAACATAATATTAGGGAATACAGAGGCAAAATTCCATAACGTGATAAATGGTCAAGGCAGAAATCCCCCTATGGGCCTGCCTTGACCCTTGGTCTTAGGATACAGCACCAATTCAGAACCACTGACTTCATATTTGTGTAGTTAAAAGCATTCCACTTGCCTATCTGTCAATGAGAAGAAACCACAAGCTCCTCAGACAGATCATCCTATCAGTTCCCTGCCTGGCTCTCTCATGATGTCATTGAGTGGGCGTATACTGCCTATGGAAACTGAGCTTCTTTTCTGAAAAGCCCAGCTGTTGTGGTTTGCAGAAGTCGCCTAAGATTTCTTCTCTACTGGGATGAGTGTCTTTTTTGGGGGGGAGGGGTTTAGATGTTGACCAGAAGCTGTTGGGTCTGATGATCAGAGGAAAGCCTGAGGAATGTCGACATGGGGCAGCTTACACGGGATGGAAAAAATGAGTTGAGCTGGAGTGGATAATGAAGAGGAAAACAGCCATCCCTCTTCTCACCGGAATGTCGTGAGCCTGCTAGTTAGGAGGGGGAAATACATTAGCAGCTATGCCGAGGGCCAGGGGCCTGAGCATTTTAATTGCCAATGTATAGGAACTATCACTTCTTTTGCTTTGTTTGCTGTCCTGGGCTGAAGATACAAAAGGGCAAGCGGAACCTTCCTTATCCTCCCGTCTTATGCCATTGTGCTTGGCTTAGGCCTCCTCTCTGCCTCGTGCTCCTGTTGCCTGGCTGGTTTGAGGACTCCCGCCTCGACAGACGCCAATGCGCTGGGGAGGAAACGCTGCCCCAGAAGGCCAGTTCTGCTGCTGTGTGCATTCAGAGCCCTGGAGCAGCCCCCTCGGTACCTTATGGCCTGAGGTTGGGAGTTTCCCAAAAAGGCCTAAGGGATTCAGGTGCCCAATTCTCTGGGAATGAGGCACCTCACTCTCTTGGAAAATCCCTCTCTAAAGGCATGATCTAGCCCAGGGGTCTCAAACTCATGGCTCACGGACCATCTACTGCCTGAGCAGTTCCAGAATCCGGCGTAGATGCGGCTGCCTGCATGCAAGTCCCTATGTCCTGGGGGCCGAGGGGGTCCGTACTCTTCCCCTAAGCCCAGCCCCTACTCTGCTCCCATCCCGCTTCTTCCTAACCCAGCTCCTCTCCCCTCCCCGCATTGCACCCATTGCCACAAGACCTCTCCCCTGCGGGATGCAGCCTTGGGGATAACTGGGGGACCTGGTGTGGGGCAGCAGCAGGGGTCGGGCCTTCTCACAGTCACCGTGGCGACGGGAGCCATGGGGCAGCGGTGCAAGGCAGCCGCTTCTGTTCCGCCGCCATCTCCCAGGCCAGCCCGGTCGCTCCGCTTCACCATGGCGACGGGAAGCGGAGCGCCCCAGCTCCGCCCCACACGAGAGATGGCCCCAGTACGAGGAGGCCCGACCCCTACTGCCAGGCCTGGGGCCCAGTGGGCTACTGTGAATAGGGGAGACTGCCCTGTCCCTCTCATGGCTGGGACGGCCACCGCGGTACCCCCCAAAGTGTGGAGACACCCCTCAGTAGGGTTGCCAGGTGTCCGGCTCTGAACTGGACAGTCCAGTATTTGAGATTTCTGTCCGGAAAACAAATTGAGAAAATACCGGACATAGAAATACCAGTATTTTCTAATTAGGTACGTTTTATTATTATGAGTATCAGTACGTAGTTGCGTACTGCCTGGCTGGTAGACACGCCCTGCGTGATGAGCATGTCTACCAGCCAGGCAGTACGCAGCTACGCAGTAGAGAGGAGGGCAGTGGGACCGGGGCGGGATGGACTCTCTGGAGCCGGACTCGCCCGTGCGGCCCGCCGGGACCGTGCACGGGATGGGCAGCACCCCGGGATCTGCGTGCGCCCGGGACAACCCCGCTCCCCACCAGCTGATTCTCTCCCCCAGCTCCTGCTTCCCATCGGCCGGTTCCCCGCCCCCCCCCATCTCCCCTGACCAGCCCTGCTCCCCACCGGACGGTTCTTCCCTGGCCAGCCCTACTCCCCCCAATCTCCTCCTGGCCAGTCCTCTCCCCCACCCCAGATCTGAGATCAAGTGTGTCTGGTATTTTTTTTGAAGTCATCTGGTAACCCTACCTCCCAGGGCCCTACCAGAGCGGGGATTTGAGGACTGTCCGTGGCCTTAAGACAAGTCAAGTTTAAGACCCCGATCTAGCCCCTTCGTAGGTATAGCAGAACTAAAGGGATAAACAGGCAGATTTTTGTGCCACTCCCAGATTTTTTTTCTTTTAAATGTACTATGAATAGTGGAGACGGGGGATCAGATTCCCAGGACTAAGAAACCAGATCCAGTCTGGTCCGTGCAGTCATCTGCGCCCACAGGAGTGTTTCAGTGATGTGGCTGTCCCAAGCAGTGGGCTAGATGGGAGAGGCGATGAGCAGCTTGTTTAGAAGGAAATGTTTATTCTGCCTAATGGAAAACAGATGGCAAATGGCAATGGGAAAATGTTTGAAGGTTGTGCAAGCCTTTTGTGATCATATCTAGCTAGATATGGGAAGGTTTAATCGGTTAACTGCTGGGGCTGGAGCATCTCCCCCTCTGCTTTGGGCAGGGGACTGCTTTAGCCCTTGGGGGGGGGGCACTTTTTGCGGAAAAGCGTCCATGCCAATCTAGACGCGCTTTTCCGCAAAAAAAGCCCCGATCGCCATTTTCACGATTGGGGCTTTTTTGCAGAAAACAAATCTGAGCTGTCTACACTGGCCCTTTTGCGCAAAAGCTTTAGGAAGTCAGTGCTTTTGCGGAAATTCAAGCGGCCAGTGTAGACAGCTGGCAAGTTTTTCCGGAAAAGCAGCTGATTTTCCGGAAAAACTGGCCAGTCTAGACACAGCCTATGGCTACATCTACACTGCAGGCTTCTTGTGCAAGAACTGTTTTGCACCAGAGAGCGTCCACACTGCCATGTGCTTTTGTGCCAGAGATGTGCTTTTGCGCAAGAGCATCCATGGCAGTGTGGATGCTCTCTTGTGCAAGAAAGCTCTGATAACCATTTTAGCCATAGGGATTTCTTGTGCAAGAAACCCTGTTGCCCATTCACACTGCCTTCTTGTGCAAAAGCTCTTGCACAGAGGGCTTATTCTTCATGGGGAGAGGAATAACTCTTGTGCAAGAAGCCCTCTTTTCTGACACTTTCCTGTAAATTTACTTGCACAAGAATGCGCTTGCAGTGTAGCTGCTCCGCAAGTTTTTGCACAAGAACAGCCATTCTTGCGCAAAAAGCCTGCAGTGTAGACATAGCCTTTGTTTAACCAGTTATCCAATTTAAATGGGATTCTACATCCCTATATCTAATGCTTCAAGAAAGCATCCAATTTGGACAGGGAAACCGAACCAGCTGTGATGCATGTAAACCTCTTTGAAACTGGGGCTATGTCTAGACTGCAGGCTTCTTTCGGAAGAATCTTTTCCAGAAGAGATCTTCTGAAAAAACTTCTTCCAAAAGAGAGCGTCTACACAGCAAAAGCGCATCAAAAAAGCGATCTGCTTTTTCGAAAGATAGTGTCCACACTGAATGGATGCTATCTCGCATGTAAGCTGCGATTATTATGGACCAAGTGGCCACCAGGGCACCTGTGCTTTTTCCTCTTTCCTCTTCTTTCGAAAGAACTCCCTCTTTCCCATCCACACACACCTTTTTCCTCATAGAAAGAGGTTTTCCAATGTCAGAAAAGCTCCGTTGTTCTTTCGATTTTCTTTCAAAAGAAAGCGATTGCAGTGTGGATGTAAGTGAAGTTTTTTTCGGAAAAACAGCTGTTTTTCCGAAAAAAAAACCCCTCTGCAGTGTAGACATACCCTGGGAGTCTTTCTTGAAAACTCGCAACCCAACTTTTATTTTTACTGTCTCTGCACAGGCTCTGTGAGTCTGAAATTTGTGATTTCATAATACCCTTGGCTGTTGCTTACGTGGTAGGTGTTGTCTCCAAGGCTGTAGAGGAGGAGTGAGGAAACCTAATACGGACTTGAGAAAACAGTGAGGAAGCAGGGGAAAAAAATAGATGGTTCAAACTGTTACAGTTCTTGGAACTGTAGTTTGATTTATGTATTTGTGTGCTAGTAGCTCCTAAGGGTCTCAGCCAAGCTTAAGTCCTCGTTGTGCTAGGCATTATGCAAACACACATGAGCGACAGCCCTAGTGTGAAGAGTTCACAACTGAATAGACAAGACATGCAGAAGGTGGAAAAAAGAAAGTATCGTTCATCTGTTTCGTGGATTGCATTATGAAATGAGAGCCCTCTGTGCTTGTAAAACTAAACTGGCTCTGTATAGAGCTATTTACATAAGAACGGCCATACTGGGTCAGACCAAAGGTCCATCTAGCTCAGTATCCTACAGCAATGTTGCGGTTAGCATTCTAGCCATATGCACACAGGCCGACTTTCTGGTGTTTCTTCCAAAGTCTCCTCTCCTGCCATCTGAGCTCCAGATTTCCCTGTCTGCAAAATGGGGATATGGCACTCAGAGATGAAGGGATGTGGCCACGCTCTCACTGTGTCTGTGGCAGAGTTGAGAACTGAACCCAGCTCGGGGAAGTCCCCACGGGTGCCTCTCTTTCCTCCTGTTTATCTCAGTCTGCTTTAGGTGGCTGTTTTACTTCATCAAACCCATGCTGTGCTAGTTGAAAGTGAGCTATTTTTGGCAGAGCTATTGCTTAAAACCCCTAGCCAAAGATCTGCCATGCTTTCTCTTGCACCTAACCCCCTTCCTCCTCCTGCCTTGTTTCAGCAGGCTCTTCACACCTTTCTTGGGTAAAACAGCTTAAGTCAAGGATGAGAAAATCTGGCCTGAGAATTGCTTGTTGCTTGTGTGTTGGCTCGCTCTCTGCCAAACTACATTGAGATAAAACAAGGGCTGCAGTTTGTGGCCAGGTGCCAGGCAAGGAAGGAGTAGACACATTTATCTCTGTGAGTGGAATCAACCATGCAAGAAACATGATCCTTTCAGAGAGAAAGTAACTCTAGAGATATTAATGCAATTGCTGGAGCTGGCTACATATCAGCTATATGGGCAAGATGTTTAATAAACAGAGACAGGCTGAGGTTTTGGATCCAGATCTGGATTAGGGTAGTACTTGAATGTGAAGCCAAAGTGGAACTGAGATTTCGGATAGTTGAGACAGCACCTATGTCCCAGTAACTGTTGGTGCAAATAGGTGGAAGTCATACAAGACTCCTGCAGGGGAGGATGTGTTAGGCAAGAGGCATGGAAATTCATTATGTTCATCATTGCTCTTGGTTTTATCTGCTTTGACCCATGTATGCAGAAGATGGCTATTGGTGAGGACCCTTTTACAGTAAGGGAAGTGTTAGCAAATCATTACATGGACTGGGTGAGTCAAGAGTTCTGGGTTTCATTCCTTATGCTGCGCTGAGTCCCACAGCTGCAGATGAAGCACATGGGCATCTGAGAATGAGGCCTGAGTTTTCCCATCTGTAGCTAGGGCAATAGCTACCTAATGTGCATCATAGGGATGCTGTTAGTCTTGGTTAATAAAGTAGGCTGGGAAGGATGGTCTTGTAAGAGGATGGTTTTATGGCGGAGGCTCAGAAAGCCTGCGTTCAAGTTCATGCTCTGCCACAGCCTCCTTATGTAACCTGGGGCATGTCACTTAATCACCTTATACCTCTGTTTCTCATTGATGAAGTGTGGATGATGATGCTTCATTTCCCCCATACTTTTTGTCTTGTCTCGTTAGACAGTAAGCTCTTTGGGACAAGGCCTGTCTCTTACAATATATGTGCAGCATATAGGACTAGAAGCAATGGGCTTAAATTGCAGCAAGGGAGGTTTAGTTTGGATCTTAGAAAGTTTCAGGATGATTAAATACTAGTTAAATTGCCTAGGGTGGTTGTGGAATCTCCATCTCTGGAGATATTTAAGAGCAGGTTAGACATACATCTATCAGGGATGATCTAGATGGTGCTTGGTCCTGCCGTGAGGGCAGGGGACTGGACTTGATGACCCCTCGAGGTCCCTTCCAGTTCTGGCATTCTATGCACATGAAAAACAAGAACTCTGCTCTGGCTATTAAATGTTGTTTGCTATGTTTCCTTCTGATTTTATGTGAAGTCTGTTTTCACCATTAGCCCAGCTGTTATAGGTGTTAGTGTTGGAAGGATAAAGCGCATGTCTGGGTGTACTTACTATATCTTTGGCTACTCACCAATTAAAGTGCAGCCTCAGAACATAGCCATAGAGAGAAACCATCCAAACCCACACAGCATTAGGGTTTTTGGGAGAGAGTGGGAGAATTGTGCCAGTCCTTTTAAAGAGTTCCCATACATTTCGTTGGTTTGATCATTACCTATCCTGTCCCCACCTAGATCTGCTCTTCTTGATTCTCTCTATGGAAGTTTTGCTGGAGTCACAACTGCAAAGTTAGACCCACGATTAAAGCATTTTGAAGAGTTGTTTGGTTGCAAATGGCAGAGAGAGAGAACAACCGGGTGAAGAGGGGGAAATAAATGTGGCTTATACTCGCTATTCAGGCAGACTGCGAAATGATGTTTCGTGCTGGCCTGTTAGAGCCATTTGGAGACTGAAATATAGAAAGGATGATTTATTTCCTGCCAGTTTGGTCATTTCTTTTCTCCCGGGCCAAGACAAAATACAAATCAGGACAAATGAAGAGTGGTTCTATTTAAGCCAAGAACAATATGACTTGCTGGCTGGCTTTTTTATTTATGTAGTTTGGTGCATGAGCTTCTTCTGAGAGAGGGAGGTGTGGCTGTTAGGAAAAACTATTTTGGATATTAGGAAAAACTATTTCCCTAGGAGGGTGGTGAAACACTGGGGTGGGTTCCCTAGGGAGGGGTGGACTCTCCATCCCTAGAGGTTTTTAAGTTCTACCTTGACAAAGCCCTGGCTGGGATGATTGAGTTGGGATTGGTCCTGCTTTGGGTAGGGGGTTGGACTTTATGACCTCCTGAGGTCTCTTCCAAACCTAAGAATCTTTGATTCTATGACTGGAACCAGGAACTCAAGTTATAATCCTGGCTCTGACACCGATTCCTATCATGACCTTGGACAAGTCACTTAAACTCTCAGCATTACAGTTTCCCCATCTGTGAATTCGGATAGAGGAAGTGTGATGTGCCCAAGTGAAACAGTGGCAAAGCTGGGAAGAGAGAACCTCTGGGGTCCTGACTTGTAGTGCCCGAATCTAATCAGCAGACCCCAGCCTCCTTACAATGAGTCACTGGCAAAACTGGAACATGTGCCGCTCACGCCCTAGACCATGTTCCCAATGCCACGGATGTCAGCGCTGTTCTGGGAATGAACATTATCTCATGCTTCTCCTGGTGGCTGCCTGTGCAACTGCAAAAGCAAAACTCAGGACAGCACAATTGCTTTTTTTTTTATTATTTTATATAACCTTCCTAAGATTCCCAGAAGGAAAGTCATGTTGGTTTGTAACTGTAAAAACAATGATGAGTCTTATGGCACTTTAGAGACTAACAGATGTATCAGGTCATGAGCTTTTGTGGGTAAAACCCACTTCATCAGCTGAGTTGGAGTGGAAATTACAGACCCCAAAATATATATAACAGCAGAAGTTGCCTGTCACTTGTAGGATCAGTGTTAATGAGGCTAATTAAGTCAGGGTGGAAGTGTTTCATGCACAGCATTTGATATGGAAATGTGAATATCAAAGGTAGGGAAAGTTGCCTTTGTAGTGACTTGACCAGTTCAGAGCTTGTTGATAGTACTGAAAGTGTAAATGAACTCCAGTTCAGCTGTTTCCATCTGTAATCATGTGATAAAGTTCTTTTGTAGAAGGATGGCTACTTTTAAATCCATTAGTGAATGTCCAAGGAGGTTAAAGTGTTCCAATACAGGTTTCTGTGTGTTACAATAGCTCGCACTTCCTAAGATTGCAAGTCTTTCTCTGAGGAGTTTGTGTGGGTAACTTTGGGAAGTATCCAAGGGGAAACTGATGGGTTCCTCTTTGCCTGTTGCTCTGATGTTGGAAATCCCTAAAGCTGGGTGTTTGCAGCCTTCCCGTGATATGATGCTTTCAGCCTTTTTGGCTTCCATAAGAAGGACTGGGAAACAATAGTTTACATTTCAAATCTGGTCTTGGGAGACACTGCAAAGCTCAAATCCGCCTGGCCAGGACCGAGTGCGGAGCTGTGCAGTGGAGGCTCTACAGATCATAGCAGGGAGGGAGCCCTGTTGTGGTGCAAATGGGTTTTCCAGATTTGTGCAGAAGGAGCCGTACAATACACAGCCTCTCTCTCACCTCCCCCTTTGCAATAAGGATTCTGTGCATTCACATGGAACTGTGTAGGGAAAAAGGCCCCGTGAGCTGAAATGTTCAAAGGAGCCTAAAGATGATAAAAGCCCAGCTACAGACAAAGTCCTGCAGCTACCCCAGCTCTTAGAATAGTGTTAGCCCTATTTTAGAAGGGGGTAAACTGAGGCAGAGAAAGGATAAGCTCTTTGAAACAGGGACTGTATATAGCACCTAGGACAATGGGGGTCCTAGTCCATGATGTGGCATCCTCAGTGCTGCTGTCAGACACCTCATAAATAATGAGAAGTTTGGGCCAAATTTTCAAAAGTAACCTCTAGTTTTGGGTGACACAATTGAGACGCAATAGGGTTGAATGCCAAGTGCCCAGAACTGCAGTTAAAATTGATGGGAACAACAAGAGCTCAACCCTTCTGCAAGATAAATACTTGGGCATGAATCAAACCATTCAGTCAAAATGGATAGATGCTTGAAAAAATATAGTCTAAGTGAGTTGCCCAAGGTTTCCAAATGCGTCAGTAGCAGAGCCCACAAGAGACTTCAGGGCCCCCCCTTTTCCCAACACACTAGGCCAGAGCCTTGGCCAGTTGACTGTGGTGGAGCAACACCTGTTAATATTTAGCAAGTTTCACATGGTGCTCGCATATCACCGAGTGTGGGCTTTCTGTGTGCTCTCCATCCAAGTGCAGATTTCTTTTCTAGGCAACTCTGAATCTAAATGTGACTTTTCCTGCCTTTAGCAACAGTATTTGTAATTGATCACGGTGGATCAAAGCAGCACATTTACTGTTAAAGTGTTGGGCTTTGTTCACTTTTAAGCAATTAAACTTGAGGCGAGGGAGAATTTCACAGCTGTGATGGGAACTATGTACTTTTATACTGTGGACAAGACAAAGGATTTCTCCTGGAAGCTTCATATACACTTCCATTAGCTTGTTAATCACTTGCCACAGCAGATTCTTTTTTTTCCCAGTCAGCCTGAGCTGTGGGCTTGAATTTCTGAGCGTCTTGCTGCCCTCCTGCCCTCATGGAGGCTGAAAATGTGAAATCCATCTGGCCCTGTTGTGACTCATCTCCTGCCCCCAGTGGATTTCATCTAAAGGAGAAATCCAGGTTGAGCAAAGAGCGAGTGCACACAGACAACTGGGGAGATCCCTTCTAGGACTTCTGCTCTTGGGGGGAGGGGGCTGAAAGATGGGAGGAAGGCTAGCCCAAGGGCTTGCATGCTCACCTAGGACTTGGAACAGCTGCGTTTCATCTGCTTGCCAAAGGTCCGTCTGTGTGTGACTCTGAGTAAGTCACTTGGAGTGTGTCTACCATGGGTGAAAAAAAGGTTGCGGGAGGTAAGCCCTCAGCCCCGCCCCTTCGGACCAGGCCCCGCCCCCAGCACCACAAGGAGGTGGGGCAGTGCGTGGCCCCAGACTCCTCCTCCCCAGAGCACCAGGGAGGTGAGAGGGTGAATGGTCCCAGACTCCCAGCCCAAGAGCCCGGGAAGGGCAGATGCTGGAGCACAGCACTCTGCCCCTAGTACACCTACAGCAGGCATTCTGGGGGTGGAGTGTGGGTGGGTCCATGCTGGCGGTTTGGGAAGGCGATGCCTCCCCCTGCCTATGATACCTGCCGCCCCAGTGTCTAGACTGCAATTGGTGTTGTGATTGTGGCTACGCCTAGATTGCAGGAATTTGTCGGCAGAGGCGATGCAAATGAAGCGCTCATTAGCATTCCTAGTGCTGTCATTTGCATAGTCTCTTCCGATCCTTTTTGCGGAAGAGGTTTTGCGGGAAAAAAAGCGGCGTAGACGGGTCCATTTTGCGCAAAAAAACCCTTTTGCGCAAGATCCCTTATGCCTCAAAAAAGGAGCTATACAGGATCTTGCGCAAAAGGGTTTTTTTGGGCAAAATGGCTTCATCTACGTGGCTTTTTTGTGTGCAAAAACCTCTTCCGCAAAAAGGATCGGAAGAGACTATGCAAATGACAGTGCGAGAAATGCTAATGAGCACTTCATTTGCATCGCCTCTGCCAACAGAGTCCTGCAGTCTAGACATAACCACTGTGTGAGGGGGTCACTCACCACCGTAGCAGGGGTCCATCATCTGTCCCCGGAATCAGTCCATTCCGCCCGCACAGGCCTCCGCTCACGTGGCGTTTCCCCTCTGGAATCTTCTAGTCGCGTTGCTCTCTTCACCACACTGCCCTCCAGCAGTGCCCAAGTCACTCGCTCTGAGCCCCCCTTCCGGGGGATTGGTGTCTCCAGCAGGCCTGTCCGCAGGCCTGGCAGGCTGGCCGGCTGGCTGTCCGAGCGCCCTGGCCCAGCCTAACTCTCTAGCCCTGCCCTAGCTCCAGAGAGCGTCCTGCTCCCTTGGCAGCCAGGCTCACAGCCCTGCCACAGGCCTCACAGGCTGGCCGGTTGGCTGGCTGGCTGGCTGGCTGGCTGTCTGTCCAAGCGTCCTGGCCCAGCCTGACTCTCTAGCCCTGCCCTAGCTCCAGAGAGCGTCCTGCTCCCTCGGCAGCCAGGCTCACCCTGCCTTGGCTGAAGCAGCCCTGCCCTTTTATAGCCCCCAGCTGGGCCTTAATTGGCCAATGCCGCCCAGCTGGGCTGAACTCCCCGGGCCTGCTCCAGGCTGGGGTTTGGCTCTTAAGGGGCCAGTACAGGGCAGCTGCCCTGTTACACACTGTAAGAGAAAATAGACAGGCATATGCCAGCTTTAATTTAGTTGGCATGGGTACCAGTTAGTGGCATGGGCTGGGTTCCCTAGGGAGGTGGTGGAATCTCCATCCCTAGAGGTTTTGAAGTCCCATGGCTGGGAGGACACTAGAGTAATAAATAGTCATTAGTACCTGTGGCCGGTACTGAGAAATATGATGCACAAATCCATTGTGTGATTATATGAATTTCAGGCCCAGCTCCTTTTTAGGCCTTCAAGACCCGCTGGTGTAGATTAGCCTAACCTCAACCCAGGCGTGTGTTTAAGGCACAAAGCAAATCATGCCTAAAATGCAAAGACGGGAGCTATTCCCCCCTCCTCTCCTCCCATTGCCACATGCTAAATTCTGCAGCGCAGCCTGGAAAGATGCAGCCGTCGCTGGTCCACAGCCGGACCTTCAACTGCACGCACATTTGTAACGTTCCTCGGGTGCTCAGTGGGAGGGCGCATTTTAAAGACGCTGAAAAACTGAAACTAAAAATATGACTCTTCTCTAGCCAAGGGCGATTTTTAAAAATGAAATAGACCAAAATTTTAAAAAACGATTTAAAATATGTTTCACGTAAAGGATCGTTTTTAAACCCCCAGAAATGTCCTGTTTGTAAAGGTCTGGCCACGGTGCCTTCGGCATTCATATTGGGATGGCGAGTTGGGGTTCCCCCCCAATCCTGCACCCCCGTAGCAGCAGGAACAGACTCCACCAGCCAGTAGAATAGAGAGAGTTTATTGCTTCTCCAGGATACAGCACAGCATAGATGTCATCTGGTTACAGGAATTAGGGGCCAGGATGCCTCAGGCCCCTTGAGATGTGGATGACTGGGCTCCCTCAACCTCAGCCTCCTCCTTAGTCTCCCTCTTTCATAGCTTCACCCCGAAACTGCCCCTTCCCCCGAGCACACACCTCTTCTGTCCTGTCTCTTCCCTTCACAAGTAGAACCTGTTTGGCCACTGCCCTAGGGCCTCAAGGCATCCTTCTGCTGGGCCATGCTTACAGACAGCCGCCAGTGGGGGCAGTCCACAGCCCACAGCCCCAGCATAGCAACCAGCAAGGTACTGACACTACAAAGTGACTTGCTCAGCAGGCTAGTGGGGGAGTTGGAACAAGACCTTCTGGACTCCATGTGCTGATTTGGCAAAAGCAAACTTTGCCTTCCCTGTGTCAGTTTATTCAGCTGGGAAACAAGTCAGGCGGAGAACCCAGGTACCAAGCTTCCAGATCCCTGCTCTAACCATTCCAGCCTGTTGCCTTGCCGCAATGCATTCCTAAAACACCCTTTTTTTAATCCTCAGAGCATGAACATCCACGTGGAGGACATACGGTTCCGCGGCATTATCGCTGCCTACCGCAAGCGCCTGCCTGTGACAGAGGGCTACGTGGAGGTGAAAGACGGAGGGGTCTGGAAGCAGATCTGTGACAGACACTGGACCGCAAATAATTCTCGGGTTGTCTGTGGCATGTTTGGATTTCCGGGCGAGAAGAAATACAACGCCAAGCTCTACAAGTAAGAAGGGAGCTTTTCATAAATGCTGGTTGTGTTGCACGAACACTCGGGCCTTGTTCAAAAAAATGCCAATTTCAAATGATTGCAGAGCCTCTAGAATTGCACATACCTCCGGCAATTACTTCATTCCTTTGGATCAGCTTTTGATTCTGTGTAAATATTTTAAATGCAAGGCACTTCCTCTGGAAACCAGGGGTACAGATGGCCAGTTTGAGCCCCATCTTTTGGAGATGATCACGTGTGACACCAGTTTAAAGTCAGACAAAAAGAGGGACTTGAGCCACTAAGTCCTTCTATTTCCAACTGTTTCATAGACCCTTTTCTTTCTTTCTTTCTTTCTTTCTTTCTTTCTTTCTTTCTTTCTTTCTTTCTTTCTTTCTTTCTTTCTTTCTTTCTTTCTTTCTTTCTTTCTTTCTTTCTTTCTTTCTTTCTTTCTTTCTTTCTTCAGAGTTTAAGGTACTGGCATGGGCTCTGTGCATGTGTGTGGCTACGTCTACATTGCCAGGGTTTTTGTGCAAGAATTCCTGTGCAAAAACGTCTTGTGCAAAAGCACGTCCACACCTCAAAGCGCATCGCTCTTGTGATGCGCTTTTGCACAAGAGAGCATCCACACTGCACAGACACCCTTGCACAAGAAAGCTCTCATGGCCATTCATAGAATGGCCATCAGAGCACCTGTGTTTTTTCGGATAGGCTCTTTTTGCACAGGAAACCCCTGCGGAGCGTCCACACTTGCCTTTTTGGGCAAGAGCTGTAGCGCAAAAAGGAGTTATGCCTAGTAGAAGGAGGTTTACTTACACCGCAAAAAGCCCTCTGTTCTGTCGATTGATTGTAGATTTTCTTGTGCAAAAACACGCTTGAGGTATGGACGCTCTATGGGTTTTTGCAAAAAAATGGCCATTTTTGCACAAGAACCTTGTAGTATAGACGTAGCCTGAGTGTAATGTATGTATATGACTTTGGACACAGATCTTCATGGAGACCCATCAGCCACAATGAGACCCCAAGCTGGAGTAAAAATCCATCTGCACAAATTCAGTTGCAGGATCGGGACCGGTGCATGCAGTGACATCAGTTTTAACGGGTTGGAACGGCAGTAAAATGGGTCTCTGTTTTCTCTCACAACACAAGAGCCCTCATTCGCAGGCCTGCCTAGAATTCATGGTCTCTTGCCTAGGATAAAATGTTTATCCAGAGCTCACCAAGCTTCTCTGGCATTTGCCTCTGACCTGGGCTCACCCTGTGTAGTGCCCGAGTGTCTGGCTGCCAAGGCAGCGAATTTGAGGCCTGTAAGTCAGTTGCTGGCCAGGGGCTGTCTGCGCTGGAGAAGTTGGCCAGTAGCTTTCCCACCGAGGCCGTGAAATCTGGCGTCCCCCTGTGAAATCTGGCCTTTTGCTTGTTTTCACCCATGGGGTGCTGATTTCACGGGGGAGACCAGCGTTTCCCAACTTGGGGTCCTGACCCAAAAGAGAAATGCGGGGGGATCACAAGGTTATTTCAGGTGGGTCACGGTGTTGCCCCCCTTGCTTCTCGCTGCCTTCAGAGCTGGGCAGCTGGAGAGCTGCAGCTGTAATGTTGGCCCAGCTCTGAAGGCAGCACCCGGCCAGCAGCAGCACAGATGTAAGGGTGACAATACCGTGCCCATGTCGGCCTCACTTCTGCACTGTTGCTTTCAGTGTTGGTGGCTGCTGACTGAAGTCTGGTCTACACTAGGCCCTTAGTCTGAAATTAGTCCCCACAATGCGTCCACACTACCAAGCCCATTATTCTGCAATATTCTAACTCTGTACACCTGCTTTTCACAAGGAGGAATGCTCTTCCTGAACTTGTAAGTTCAAAATAACATGAGTTTTTTAACAGGAAGTTTTTCTTCACTTAGCATACCATCAACCTGTGGAACTCCTTGCCAGAGGATGTGGTGAAGACTAGGACTTTAACAGGGTTCAAAAAAGAGCTAGATAGATTCATGGATGTTAGGTCCATCAATGGCTATTAGCTAGGATGGATAGGAATGGTTTCCCTAGCCTCTGTTTGTCTGGGAATGGATAACAGGAGAAGGATTGCATTAGGATTACCTGTTGTGATCCCTCCCTCTGGGGCATCTGATGTTGGCAGACAGGACATTGGGCTCCAGGGATCTTTGGTCTGACCAAGTATGGCTGCTCTTATGTTCTTATGAGTGTGGACACTCCAGTGCCACTATTTCAAACTTATTGGCCACCAGGAGGCCTCCCGCAGCTCCCTAGAGTGTTTCCTGGGAGTCTGAAGTAGCCTGTCCCCATTAATAGAACCTGCCTGGGACTGTGTTCCATGCTTCCCCGTAAAGAGGACACGAAACTTCAAATGTGTAAAATTGAGTGCCCACGTGTCGAATTTAGTAAATTCAAAATAATCTCCTAGTGTAGCCATGGCCTAAGGGCCCAGCTCTGCAAGCAGCTGCACAGAAGTTAGGGTGACAACACCATACGATGCCATTCTTATTTCTGCTCCGCTGCTGGTGGCTGCTCTGTCTTCAGAGCTTGATTCGTAGCCAGCAGCCGCTGCTCTCCAGCTGCCCAGCTCTAAAGGCAGTGCTGCTGCCAGGAGCAGCGCAGACATAAAGGTAGAAATACTGCAATGCCTCCAATCATTTTGTGACCCCCCTCACACCTTGTTTTTGCGTCAGGACCCCTACAATTACAACCCTGAGAAATTTCAGATTTAAATAGCTGAACTCATGAATTAACATTGTTAAAATCTCTGGCTGGTGAAATTGACCAAAATGGACGGTGAATGTCGTAGGACACAGTGTTTAAGTGTCCCTAATGTAAACAGGGTGTTACTGCCACTCAATCGTGTGCTCACTTGCACGGGTCATGGAGAGCATAGAATGAGGGAGGAGAATGGGAAAGGGTTCAGAAAAGGGCAACTAAAATGATTAGGGGTTTGGAACGGGTTCCATATGAGGAGAGGTTAAAGCGACTGGGACTTTTCAGTTTAGAAAAGAGGAGACTGAGGGGGGATATGATAGAGGTCTATAAAACCATGAGTGGTGTGGAGAGGGCCGATAAAGAAAAGTTATTTATTAGTTCCCTAAATAGAAGAACTAGAGGACACCAAATGAAATTAATGGGTAGCAGGTTTAAAATTAATAAAAGAAAGTTCTTCTTCACACAGCGTGTAGTCAACCTGTGGAACTCCTTGCCAGAGGAGGCTGTGAAGGCTAGGACTATAACAGAGTTTAAAGAGAAGCTAGATAATTTCATGGAGGTTAGGTCCGTAAAAGGCTATGAGCCAGGGGATAAAATGGTGTCCTTGGCCTCTGTTTGTCAGAGGCTGGAGAGGGATGGCAGGAGACAAATTGCTTGATCGTTGTCTTCGGTCCACCCTATCTGGGGCACCTGGTGCTGGCCACTGTCGGCAGACAGGCTACTGGGCTAGATGGACCTTTGGTCTGACCCAGTACAGCCATTCTTATGGTATGTTAATGCTGATCACTGGGAAAAAACCGGCAATGACCTTTTGGCTGCATGCAGAACAAAACTAGCAGAAATTCTGACTATCCCCTGCAAGCTAGGGTGTGTCTAGACTACATGCCTCCTTCGACGGAGGCATGTAGATAGCCAGATCGGAAGAGGGAAATGAAGCCGCGATTAAAATAATCGCGGCTTCATTTAAATTTAAATGGCTGCCCCGATCTGCCGATCAGCTGTTTGTCGGCAGATCGGGGGAGTCTGGACGCGATGCCCCGACAAAGAAGCCTTTCTTCATCGACACAGGTAAGCCTCGTGAAACCAGGTTTACCTGTGTCGATGAAGAAAGGCTTCTTTGTCGGGGCATCGCGTCCAGACTCCCCCGATCTGCCGACAAACAGCTGATCGGCAGATCGGGGCAGCCATTTAAATTTAAATGAAGCCGCGATTATTTTAATCGCGGCTTCATTTCCCTCTTCCGATCTGGCTAATCTACATGCCTCCGTCGAAGGAGGCATGTAGTCTAGACACACCCCTAGTGTGCTGCAGATCTGTTTTTGTCTCCTGCTGGTAACATAAACACATTTCACTCTTTACAGTTCACAATAAATAGGCAATAAGGCAGCTGCAAAATAACTTATGCTAAGAAATCATCCAGTTTCTCCCCCAAGTGCATGATCTATGGAGCTGGATTAGGCTGGTGTGGGCGGGGAAGAATGATATTTGTAAGGAGGAATAGTAGTTGTTTTTCCTCCCCTCACTGGAGGGCCGTTTCTCCAGGTTCCTGTTGGAGCTGACCGGCTGGCTGGGTTTCATGTTTCTCATTAGTAAGATGAAGATGATCAGTTGAAAAGGTCCTGAGGGCGGAATACTGGAAAGTGGAAAAGCTGCACAAATATAAAACCCAAACTAGAAGTTTTGGTTTCCGGCTTCTAAGGAATACGAGCAGTGAAGTAGTAATTGCTACCAGGTGTCGCTTGTTTGGTTCTGGACTTTGGGAGTAAGGGAACACGTTTCCATCCATGCCTGTTTTCCCTCCTGAGTGAAAGAGGTAGCTCAGCTCGTAATCATTATTGTGCTCCAGTCCTGTACATCAGAACCACATAACCAATTTGCTGTAAAAAAAACCAAAGCAAATCCTTCCCATTCTAATGGCTGGAAGTAACTGTATTTACTAAATAATGGCTTGGTAACTTTCCTTTAACGCCACAGTAGTGCATGTGCAAGGCAGTCTCAGCTAGATTAGATATTAGATATTTTCCTAAGCACTGGAACAGGTTACCTAGGAAGCATGTGGAATCCCCATAGCATCACAGAATCATAGAATTGGAAGGGACCTTGAGAGGTCATCGAGTCCAGTCCCCTGCCCTCACGGCAGGACTAAGCACCAGCTCTCCATGTTCTGAAGCAGTAGGCATTATATTGGCTACTGCAATAGCGAACTAGCCACACTCAACCGGCCAAATAGCCACATGTGGCTGGCAGCTAGCGTGTTGGACACCATGGATAGATCATCCCTGATAGATGCCTATCTGCCGTACTCTTAATATCTCCAGTGATGGAGATTCCATGTCTCCCCTCTTTCTGTAGTGCTCTTTGCTAGTCCCATTCTGTATGTGTGAACCTGATTGTTCTTTCCTAAGTGGAGCACTTTGCATTTGTCTTTATTAAACTTCATCGGCTGTGTCTAGACTGGCCAGTTTTTCCGGAAAATCAGCCGCTTTTCCGGAAAAACTTGCCAGCTGTCTACACTGGCCGCTTGAATTTCCGCAAAAGCACTGACTTCCTACTGTAAGAAATCAGTGCTTCTTGCGGAAATACTATGCTGCTCCTGTTCAGGCAAAAGTCCCTTTTGAGCAAAGTTTTTGCGCAAAAGGGCCAGTGTAGACAGCTCAGATTTGTTTTCCGCAAAAAAGCCCCGATCGCAAAAATGGCGATCGGGGCTTTTTTGCGGAAAAGCGCGTCTAGATTGGCACGGACGCTTTTCCGCAAAAAGTGCTTTTGCGGAAAAGCATCTGTGCCAATCTAGACGCTCTGTTCCAAAAATGCTTTTAACGGAAAACTTTTCTGTTAAAAGCATTTCCGGAAAATCATGACGCAGCCATCCTGTTTACCTCATTGGAGGTTTTTAAGAACAGGTTAGACAAGCATCAGTCAGGAATAGGTTAGGTAAACGTAATGCATCCTAAACATGCGGGGATGGACTAGAGCAGGGGTCACCAACCAGTCGATCGGGATTGACCAGTAGATCTTGGAGCCTCTGACAGGGGATCCTGACTGGTTTGGCCAAGAGGCTCTCAAGAGTGGGCACCTCAGCTGCCCCTCCCTCTACTGCTGCGCATCTCCTGCCATTTGCCTTGGAGCTGCCTTTCCCCACCTCCAGGAGCCTCTTGCTTGCTGGCAGGATAGGGGAGGAGAAGGGGCGCAGATGTCAAGGTGCCCCCTCTCCCAGCCTGTATCCTATCTCCACAGAGCAGGGCAGGGGGCAAAATAGAACTTGGGATGCAGTTTGCTGGCTCCTTTTGGGAGTGGTCCAGGGTCAGGACTGGGGGAGCCTGTCTTAGCCCCACTGCCTCGCCACCCAGGAGATACCTGAGATAAGCAGTGCTCAGTTGGAGCCCACATCCTGTACCCCAAGCCCCTGCCCCACCCCTGAGCACCCCTGCATCCAAACACCCTCCCAGAGCCTGAACCTAGAACCCCGTCTGGTACCCCAACAGCCTGCCCCAAGCTCAGCTCACAGCCCCAAATCCCTTAATCCAAGACCTGAGCCTGCATCCCAACCTGCTGCTCCTGCCTGATGAAAGGGAGGGAGGATGGGGGAGGGAGGGAGGATGGAGTGAGCAGGGGTGAGGCCTCGAAGAAGGGGCACAAAGGGCGTGGGGGGGGGGCAAGGATCTTTGGGTTTGAGGTAGATCTTGGATTGCACTTAAATTTAAAAAGTGATCTCGTGCTTAAAAGGTTGGAGACCCCTGGACTAGATGGCCCAGAGGTCCTTTTCTGCCCTACGTTTCTACTATTCTGTGTGCATCATGTTCACCAAGATGCCGTTGGTCCAAGATACCTTTGGACTATCTGATGTGAGCGTCGTGTTTCTAGGTATATGCAGTATCTTTCCATATGTTCTCTTGTAAGGACTGGGTTACTTCCCAGGGTTACTTCCCTTTAAGCCCTCTAAGCTGAATCTTGTGATGTGTTTAGGTGTATAGCTATGGATGGGCTAAAATACACTCTGTGCGTCGACATATATTGCAACGAGTACTCACACTTTGTGGGTGTGTATGAAGATATCGGGGTCAGGAATTTGTGCATGTCGCTAAGGCAAAAAAAAAAATAAAAAATGCAGCATTGTTAACCCAGTTTTATGGATGAGCAAAAAATAAGGCAGTGACATTGAGCCAGATTTTCAGAGGTGCTGAGTATCTGCAGCTCTCCTGGGCCACAGTTTAAATTGTGGAGATGCTGAATACCAACCCCTAAGGGACTTTTCCAAAGTTGCACCATTAGTCAGCTGCAGAGAGCCCAGAGCCCTCCCTTTGCAGTCTCCCCCCTTGCACCTGTGTACCCTCTACAGGCAAAAGGGAGGACTCATATTTGAGTGGTTGACGCCCAAACAGGGAGATTTGGAAAATGTCTGGAAGATTTTCCAGTGTTGGCACAGCCTGAGAGGGGATTGTGCCTAAGGAAGAAGAAATCTGAATTACAATTTGTATTTTCCTACGTACCGATCTGTCAGACTGGCAGTTTTATTGGCTGGTCACATCCAAAAGAATTGTTTCCCTTCCCAGGGCATTGCATGTGTGCCCAAAGTTACTGGAAGCCTGCACTGAATGCTCATTAGAGCACAGATGTATGTGCCCAGCCAGATCTAAGCAAAACTCCAAGTGTCCGGCCCCCATGGTCCTGTGTAAAATCTGGGCTGGTGTCTCCAAGGGTGGTCCCTCTGAAGTCCTGCTCAGGAACCCAGGCCAACAGTCGTCTTGTATCCTGCGCATCCTTCATTCTGTAGATTGTTGTAGTTTTCAAACAATGGGTCGTGACCCAGCACTGGGTGGTGGAATGTCAGGCGCTGGGTCTCCTGGCTGCAGGGGGATCAGATGAGCAGGAGAGGGGGGTGCTAAGGCAGCTCCCTGCCTGTCCTGGCACTGCAGACTGCGCTGCGCCCCAAAAGCGGTCGGCAGCAGGCCCGGCTGCTAGACTGGGGGGGACACACAGGGCTCCATGCACTGCCCCTGCCCTGAGCACTAGCTCTACACTCCTATTGGATGCCGGATGCTTCTGGGGCTCAGCAGGGTCTGCGGTACCAGGAGAGGCAGGAAACTGCCTTAGCTTCCCTGCTGCACCCCTGACTGCTCAAGGTGTACCCCTCCTGCTCCAGCCCTGACCTCTCTCAAAGCCAGAGCTCCCTCCTGCACCCCAAAGCTCTCACTCTCAGCCCCACCCCGGAGCCCGCGCTCCAGTCCAATTCTGTCAGGTCGCAGCATCAACACGTTTCTTCAACTGGGTCATGAGAAAAAAAGTTTGAAAACCGCTGGCTCATTGCACCCCCCTTCTAGTCCAGTTGCACAGTGGCGAGAGAGAGGAAAGATTCCATCCCACCCCGGTCACGTGGACCGAGCCTCCTTTCCACGTGAGTCTCAAGCTCTGGAACTTTTTTTTCACGTCTCTAGCTTCACGTGGCATTCCTGGTGCGCAGCCTTTTCCCGAGAACAGACCCTTTCACACTGTCATCCCATAGCTGGGTTACCAGATTTCCCAGCTGGTTTCAAAGCTGGCTTCCCAATGCCGCAAGAGACGGCTTGCCAACACCCCCTTCCATGCCCACAGTCATTCCATTCCTGCGAACTGCAGCTTAGCCAGCTGTACTAACAGATATTAGGCTTTGCTTCTGCTCTACGGTGGGAGGTGAAATAATTTGCAGATGGATCCTGCTTGGGAAAAAACAACAACTTAGCTCATCATCCTCTTACTGCCAACATTTTATTCCTCAGTCTAACTGAGCGGCTACATTTGATGGCACAATTTCGGTTAAGTGACAAAACAAATCTCAATGCATTTTCCATGCTTCTTTTGCTCCTTTGATGCTATTTTTTAAGAGCTTTCATGAACTCATTCAATAACCTCTCGGGCAGTCTATGGAACTGTAAAGAGCATTTGTACTCTACGACCTTTCAAAATCCAGAATCTGTCAAGGGAGGTGGGATGACAAGAGGCCCAGGGCATTTCCTGGGTATTAATAACCAGTTTACCGGGAGCCTTTAATGCCAGCCAGATGTAAATACCTCAAGAAATTCCTCAGAATTAGATCATTATTTGCTGGCATTAGACGTTTGCTATTATACGGCAGACCCGTGTCCCTTGTCTGCTTGCAAAATTCATGTAACTTTTTGCATGGGTGTGGCGGGCTAGGAGTTTCCAGTGTAAACACTTTTAATGCTTGTATTTTTCTAATAAACAAAAAAACTGAGGCTGGAACAGCCAGTTCTCATGAGTTTAAATATGTTGTTCTGATCTCCGTTACACCGGCCTAAATCCGGAGTCACGTCAATGAAGTCCCTGTTCACTGAAGTCCATTTTATTCTTAATTTGCCCTAGTAAAATTTGGCCTCTTGGGGTATGTCTCTAGACTGCATCCCTCTGTCGGCAGAGGGGTGCAGATTAGGCAGGTCGATATTGCAAATGAGGCAGGGATTTAAATATCCCGTGCCTAATTTGCATGAAAATGGCCACCACATTTTGCTAGCTCAGCACTTTGTCTGCAAAAAGCGGCAGTCTAGAGGGGGATCTGTGGAGAAAGAAAGCCTTTTTTGACAGGTCCTGTAACCCTCCTTTCAGGAGGCATAAGGGATCTGTCAAAAAAGGCTTTTTTTCTCGACAGATCCCCCTCTAGACTGCCGCTTTTTGCCAACAAATTGCTGAGTTGGCAAAACACGGTGGCCATGTTTATGCAAATTAGGCACGGGATATTGAAATCCCTGCCTCATTTGCAATGTCGACCTGCCTAATCTGCATCCCTCTGCCAACAGAGGGATGCAGTCTAGACATACCCTTGTTGATATTCCAAAGGAATTCTTCAGGAGCTGGTTGACGGGGCCACTTCTACCAAGATTTTCCGATGACAAAAAGAGCTAGGCACCTAATTCTCATTCCTTTCAATCCCAGACTTAGACTGGATGTTCCCGCTGGTTTCCTTATTTGCTCTTGATCCCCTGGCTGTGTGTGTTTGTTTCTAAAGGGGATGGTGACTTTGTTACTTTTCAACTGTAACTGTGAGCTCCCTTTTAAACTCATACCGGAGAGATTTCATTGGGGATGGGGATGGAGGGTGGACCAGAGCAGGAGTGGCTCGTGGAGACAGAGCTGTAGCTGTCCTAGAGCTGTCCTAGAGTTGTAGCTGTCCTAGAGCTGTAGCTGTCCTTTCAGCGTGAGCACGCCACTAAATTCACACCCAACCCGGACAGATCATTTTTAAAACTCAACCCGATCGGAAATCAGGAATAATAAACCAAGCTTTGTTTTGGTTGTAAGTGGCAAAAACGTGAAATTTCATGGAAACTACAAAAGTAAAAACAAACACATTCAAATGTCTCTGTCCGACCTGCCATCTCCATTGGTTTGCCTAGCGTCTGGCATCCTTCTGTCTTTCAGGATGTTTGCCAGCAAGAGGAAGCACAGATACTGGGCTTACTCCATGGCCTGCTCCGGCAATGAAGCTCACATCTCCAGCTGCAAACTGGGCCCCCACCTCAGCATGGATGCCGAGCGGAACGTCACCTGTGAAAACGGCATGCCAGCCGTGGTGAGCTGCGTCCCAGGACGTGCCTTTGCGCCCAGTGGCCACAGTGGCTTCCGAAGAGCCTACAGGCAGGCGGTAAGGAGACCGACTGCTCCAGCCATCCCACTGCCAAGAGCATTGATTTTAGGGGTGGGTTAAACTGTGCAAATACCATCCACTACTGGACATTTGGAAATGTCACAAATCAAACTAGTTTCATCCAGCTCCAATAACAATGCAAATTAGTTTCAGTGCATGCAGTGAAGCTTCCTGTGAATCACACAACCATTGTTGTTCGAACATACAGACCCCAGGGGGATCCACAGAATTTCTGGGCCCCTGGGCAAGGTGGTGGAGGGGAGCCATCTCCATGCTTCTGGAAGGGGCGTGGCCTCAGGTGGAAGGGGCAGGGCTGGAGCTAGCCCCTCCCCCCCAACTATAGCGCTGGCTAGAACGTTTTTGAAACCCTGTGCAACACTGAGCAGAAAAAATAATATTGGGAAGGTGATGTAATTTATTTCCTCTTTTTTTTTTACCAACTCAGATATGTAATTATGTATTTATCATTTGTGTGAGGCCCCTCCCCGCATCCAGACTGCATTGTACTAGGTGTTGTACATACAGCGTCTGAGCTGTTGGACTCACCAATTAATTCTTAGTTTAAGTGCTCCTGTAGGCTCTGAACGTCCTTCAGCTGACCCCGGCCTGGAGGACTGTTTGTGTCTCCAGTTTTAAACAATGGAGGTTCTTAGGTCTCAGGCCTCACTCAAATCACGTACCATTCAGTTATTTAGGAAGCTTTCCAAAGTAATAGCACATCCTCCAGCTGCAACAGCTGTTTATCTGTCTCCTTAGAAGATAACGAGCAGCACTGGAAAAGGTTTGAATCGTCCCACAGACCAGTGCTGAGTTTATAAATAAAACTGAAAGTCTGTCCTGGTCTTGAACTAGCAACCCAGCCATAAGAGAGTCCTTAGCTTATTCCCAGGCTTCTTATATCTATCTATCTATACACACCTCATAGAGCTGGAAGGGACCTTGCAAGGTCATTAAGTCCAGTCCTTTACCCTCACAGCAAGACCAGGTACCATCCCAGACAGATTTGACCCACATCCCTAAATAGTCTCCTCAAGGATTGAACTTACAACCCTGCATTTAACAGGCCAATGCTCAAACCAATGAGCTATGTCTTTTCTGACTTATTGTGCCTCTTCCCCAGCCAGCCAGCTGAAAAACTGGGATGTCACTTTAACGCGAATGCCATCCCGCTTTTTAATCGAAATGGCAAATTTTGATTAAAAATGGCTGCTGGGATTTTTTAAAATAAAATATTAAACGCCAGCTCTCTAGCAGGCCAAGAACCTAACTAAGGTCTTTTCTTTGTCCTCCTCCCACTATTGCAGTAGCTAAGTACCTCATGATCTTTAACGCATTAATCATCCCAAACATCAATGAGACATGTCATCAAAACTGTGACAATGGTTGTGATGCGATGCTGTCACCTCAGTGCACCTCCAACCGTGACAGAGTTATTCTCAGAACTCCCCTGCGAGATAGGAGTATCATTATTAATTCTCATTTTGCAGATGGGGAAACTGAGGCACAGAGCAGCAGTGGCTTACCCAAGGTCTCACAGAGAGTCTGTGGCAGAGCCAGGAATAGCACCCAGCTCTCTTGCCTCCCTGTCTAGCACCTTAGCCACCAGACCACTCATCTGTCTTGCCTTGGTATTGAACTGTGGCTGGTAATTCCCCTCTGGCGTCATGGCTATGGTCTGTATGCTGACATGCAGTTAGTTTCACAGCCAAAGATATTTGACTGATGCTGTGCTGTCTTGGCTTTTATCCTCCTGCCCACCCAATACAGGATTGCAGACATGTCTTTTGCCCTGCGTGCTATAATTATATTGGGTGTTTTCTTCTGCTGAGGTAAATATGTCTGTGTCCTTAAACCTCAGCAACATAACTGATTCCTGAGACGCCACCAGACAGTGGTGGAAAGTCTGGTGAGCTAACGAGTGGAACAGAGGATCTGTTTTCATGGCGCTGCGGGGACTTAAAGCGAATGTATTCTTGGGGAATTGCCGTAGTTTTTTCCCCGCTGTAAGCGTGAGGCAGGTGAGCTACTGTGGATTTCTACATACTCATGTCCCTTAAAATACAGTTCTTTGGGGAATCTCAAAGCACTTTAGATACCTAATAATGGAGCATTGCTACATCCCTGTGAGGTACTATTGGTAGAGTTTTCTAACGTTTTTTTTCTAAGCAAGAGATTCTTCTGTTAATCATAGTCCATTTTAAACAGGCGACATTTATTAAAAGAACAATTACATCTACGGGCAAGCAGGTTTCAACTTAGCTTGAGCTCCAGCCTTTTCTTACCTATTTTCCAGGGATCCAATTTAGTCTGGAAAAGCAGAGACCTCTAGTGACTGAATAATACACAGCGAGTAGCCAGGAAATAGGCACTTCCAGCGTTCTGAGGTGTGATTGATTCCTTGAGGTCGGGATCCTAGGGCAGAACACCCATGGACTTCAGTACAGGCAGGATGGGTCGAAGGGTAGATCCAGTGCAACTTTAAGGTCTAACCCACTGGGGTTAATGTTCTGGGACAGCGTGTTGCCATGTGACAAGGCTGCATTTATTCCACTACTAATGTGAATTAATCTGTAGCCTTTTGGAAGGGAGAATTTCCTCCACCTTCTGGGAAAGCACGGACACAGTGTCCTTGGATGATGCAGCGGTATTTGGTTTGTTTGGCTTCATTTTTATAGTTCTGAAGGGAGCGGATGTCCACGGGGGATCCGGGGCCCAACATTCTTCTCCGAATAGAATCCCTGGGCCAGATCTTTGGCTGGCGAAAAGTGCTGAAGTTCTGTTGACTTCAGTGAGGCGGCACCAGTTGATTGGCTCCTAGTCCTGAGTGTGTGTAAGGAATGTGTTTTCCATTTCACTCTGACTCTCCTTGTGTCCGTCTGCAGCAGGCAGGCCAAACGCTGCCCCGGCTGAGCCAGGATTCCACAGGGAGGGCCCGTCACAGTCTAACATTCTTCGCTGTCTCTCTAGGGAGGGCTGCCAACCCTGCAGGGTTGTCCTGGGGCCTCCAGGACAGCCATGAATCTTTAATTAGAGCGCACCATGTGACGAAACCTCCAGGAAAGGGTCCAAGCCAAAACTGGCAGCCCTGCGCCTGCAACGTGCTCAGCCACACGCGGTGGCGGGTAACCAGCATGCTGGCTGGCTGTGGGAACGGACACCCGTTCCAAGCCTCTGACCCCGCCCTCTTGGGGACGTGGTCTGAGGGTTGATTTGTGTGCCGCCAGCCCTGTTCCTGTGTGCCGCTGTCTCCCAGCTGTTTGTGCCCTGGGCGTGAAAGGGCCTACCTATGCCCTCTTTGCTCCCAAACCCCTGCCCCAGAACAGCACAAAATAAGATTCTAACGCATCTTCTACCCTACTGCATTCATTGGGACAATGGAAAAGCAAAACACACGTGTGTGCATCATGAACCTTGGAGCGAACCCTTTCCTGAGGCGTGGGAGTATACACTGAAGGGGACCTCTCTCCCCCCTCCACCTCTTGAAATAAGTGTGAGCACAGCCGGTCTCCTTAACCCTGGCAGCCCCTGACAGCTGCCTGCTGTAGACTCCCCATCCAGAATGGAATTCAGCTTAGATCAGTATTTCTCAAACTGTGCTCCATGGAGCCCTCTCCAGGGGTCCCACGAGGTTGACAAACTGGAAACATCGATGGGTACAACACATACAATCAGTGGACTGCTGGGGCGCCGCATACATTTTTACGCATGTAAAGGGCTCCGGAGCCCAAAAAGTTTGAGAACTGCTGGCTTAGATGAACACTAATGGTACTCCAAAGAGAGGGCCCATCGCGGCCGTTCTGGGGTTAAGAGGCTCACTACGTGCTCCGTGTTTTCAGAAGCGATTGTGTTGTGTGGGTGGGACAAAAATCGGGTCCTCAAAAGCTTTCCTGTCTGAAAATTTGTGTTCACGCGGTCAAGATTATTAGCACGTTGGGAAGTCACATGGCGCGCGGGCCGAACGTTCCCATAGCAACTCACCGCAGCTGTGTCCATAGACAGTGATGTGGCCTCTGGGTTTTTGTATTACAGCAGCCCCAGGTGCGGCTGAGAGGCGGGGCCAAGGTCGGAGAAGGCAGAGTGGAAGTGCTGAAGAACGGGGAATGGGGAACAGTTTGCAGCGATGGGTGGAATCTGATTACGGCCACTGTGCTCTGCCGAGAGATGGGCTACGGGAGCGCCCAGGAGGCTATCACAGGCGCGAGGCTCGGGCAAGGTAAGAAGGACGAGGATGTCAAGGGCTGTCGGCTCGGACCGCTGCCAAGGGATGTGAAATTAGACAAGGCTGAATTTATCTTTCCGGCTTGTCTTTTCCACTTTAGTAGTGTCCTGGGCCGGATCCTGAGGCCCACAGCTCCCACTGAAATCGTTAGCAGAGGGGTCATTGGACGTCAGCGAATGGCAGGAAGAGCCAGTCGGAAACTGGATGTTCAGGCTGCAGGAAATACAGGTTGGATCTCCCTGGTCCGGCACCCTCGGGTTGAGGGATTTTGCCGGACCGGGGAGGTCCTCTGCCGCCAGCTTCCTAGCCTGTCCCTCCCTGCTGCCGACCCGGCTGGAGAGCCCTGACTTCAGGAGATCCATGGCCTCCTCTAACCCCACTACTGCCAGCCCTGCCAGGAATCCCCAGTAGCCACTGGCAGCTGGCCATGGCTCTTTGATCCAGCAACATGTTGCTGGAGAAAAGAGGCCCGGATTTGAGTGGTTGAACCTACAACAACCTTTTTTGGAAAAACTCTGAGTGCACCTTGGCCCCCAAAGCCTGAGAGAACGTGTCTGCAAGATCCAGCGTATTAGAACAGTCCATAGGAAGCCAATCCTGTGCCTCCGGGCTCACATGAGTAGTTTCACCAAACCTAACAGCCTGAGTTAGGTTTACAGGCTCCTATGCAGCCGCATACAGTCACTGCCTTACCCAGAAAACATACAGCCTTGTTTTTCAGTTCTATCAGCAACTTTCAGCACCGGCTGCCCTGCAACATGGAAACATTCCCATGACAAAGGGGGTCTCTGTTTGACATGCAGAGTCAGCAAAGAGACATAACAGAGGATGAAATTTGCGGAACAAATCCAAGAGCCAGGTCCCTGCTTCTTTTCCCCTCCCTTTTTTTTCTCTCACATCTTTGGTTATTATTTTTCCTGGGTTTTTTTTTGTAAGGGGTGGGGGGGGGGGGGTAGGAAGGAGGACGTATGGCCCAATCCATCTGGCAGTCCTGGGCAAAATGTAACCATCAGGCTACCTGATCTGTTTGCCAGATGACAGAACGAGTGTGTCAATTTCACCCTCTCCGGAGGTCACACGCCAGAAGGATTTTAATATAAAAGAGGAAGCAGAACAGGCAGAGGTGCATTCTCTTTCCATTGCTCGTCTCTCTTGCTTATTTTTATTTTTACCTTTTTAATGTGTAAAGCCTGCCATTGGCTTCTGTACACATATTGGCCAAACTATTGAGAGCTATCGGCAAGCTAGGAATGTAGGCTCACAGAGTTTTAGGAGCCTGAGATAGAAATGCCCTTTTGGATTATCAGGCCCATCTTCCCTTTTCGTCATCTTCCTAATGCAGGGTTGTTCCCCCCAGGATATGGCCTGGTGCTTGGCACAGTGTAGTTGATATAACATTCTAAGTGTCTTCCCTTCCCTGGACCTCATACTAATTACACCACCCACCCTTTGGGAAGGGAATTGGAAGTGCAGCACACCCAAAAGTTGTCCTTATAGCCTCTGATGTATATGAAACATCTCATTCCAATAAAAACACTGCAAGGAGAGGGAGGGGAGGTTTGCAATTTCCGTTATAATTAGGAACTTACTGGGGAGCTCTGTTTTCAGACTATTCCACGCCGTGCACATGGTAATGCCAGAGTCCCACCTAGAAGCATTGCAACATGCACTGAAAAAAGGCTTTTTCTGTTAGAAAAAATCCCCCTCCTCGGCCCTCTTCCAATCAACAGTGTTGGCCAAAGGCCTCCGAAAACTTGGGGACATGTTTCGGAGGGGTAGTCACGTTAGTCTGTGTCAGCAAAAACAGGGAGTCTAGTAGCACTGTAAAGCAGGGCTGCTCAATGTTGGAATCCCTGGGGGCCACAATGATACTCACAGAACATGCCGAAGGCTGCAAAGTGTGGTTGCATAGACATGCAAATATATATGCAAATATATGCAAATAGCTTCTTTCACACTGACGGGCATGAATACAAAAATGTAGGCAAGACTACACAACACGCAGGCCCCATTTAAGTAAGTTCTGCTGATATTAATAAAATGTAATATTAACCTGATTTCCACCCATATGACAGCACTTTTAGGCGATGTCTACACTGGCGGGTTCTTCCGCAAGAACATCTTGCTCAAGGGTTCTTGTGCAAGAGCTCTTATGGCTATGTCTACACGCGTGGCTTCTTGTGCAAGTACGGCCGTTCTTGCTCAAGGATCCGCGGAGCGTCTGCCCTGCCCACCCACTCTTGCACAAGGAAATTTACAGTATGGCGTGGTAACAGAGGGCTTCTTGCGCAAGAGCTACGCTCTTTCTTAACAGGTGTCAGCCCTCTTGCACAGGAGCTCTTGCGCAAGAGGGCCGTGTGGACACTGGGAAGGGATTTCTTGCGCAAGAAAGTCCTATGGCTAAAATGGCCATCAGAGCTTTCTTGCGCAAGAGAGCATCCACACTGCCATAGGCACTCTTGTGCAAAAGCACAGCTCGCACATGGCAGTGTGGACATTTTCTTGCACAAGAACCCTTGCACAAGATGTTCTTGCGCAAGAAACTGCCAGTGTAGACATAGCCACTGAGCAATGAATTTACTACTAAAATGCATATCAACAGGAGACCATTATATTGATTCTTTTTTTGTTTTGGCTTCCACCTGTGGGCTGCATGTTGAACCCCTGCATAAACCCAAACTACACCACAGACTGCAAACAAAAGGGACGTAAACTGCATACAGCCCACAGACTGAATAGTCCTGCTTTGAAGACTAACACATTTCTAGAGCATAAGCTTTCATGAAATACCAATCACTTCTTCAGACACTTGAAGTCATCTGAAAGGTGGGGATACAGAGATGGGAGTGTAACCTTAGTGCTAATTGAGTCAGGGTGGATGTGGCTCACCTCCAGGAATGATGGGAAGATGAGAGTATCGGAAAGGGAAATTACTTATGGTAATGCGACAGCCATTCCATGTTCAGAGATGTACGTTCCATGTCTCTATTCCTAATCACGGGTCTGAATGGGGAGCAGTGCATGATGGGTAATATTCAAATGAGGGATCCTACTGAGAGCTGAGTGAAATAGTTGCATAAAACCTATCCAATCTGGAACGGTCCACAGACCCCAGAAATGGGCGTGATTGTGGGCAAGATCAAACTGTCCTGATTCTTGAGCTTTTTGACAGAGGGTTAATTTCACTTTCTGCCCATGTCGATTACAAGCAGGATTTTAATACGATAAAGAGGTAAAAACCAGAACAAACACATCCTCCCTTTTCCTCCATCATTAGTTTTCTTTTTTTAAAAATTCTATGCTCTCTTGAAACACCAAAATACGGAGTTACAAGTGTCAGGAAAAAGAACATGCTGGATGTCAAGTCAGATGATTTAACTGGTTCTGTCTCTCACCTCCGTCAGGTGAAACCGGTCTGCCCCAGGGCAGGAGGGATAAGGGGCTTAGAGGAGCGGAGGATAGAAAAAATGCTTCAGAATTCTGCTACTATGCCCCTCTCTGTCATGACACAGCAGAAGTCTGAACAGGTGGTGAGCGCTCCAGATGGATGCTGAACCTCTAACCACAGAGCTGTCTGCATGTCTGAACCTCAGCCGTTCCCACCTCTACTTTCAGGCTAGCAGTAGGGTGGCGGTAGGAGCTTTCTAAGACTGAGCCCCCACCCTGCTGTTAAACTACTTACCCACCCCTGCATTCCTGAGTCAGCCCTTCCCTTTGAGGGTCAGATTAAAAGGACCAGCTGTGTAGCTGGAGAAGCTCCTCTTTAATGAGGCCCAAACAAGGAGGATCCTGTGGTTAAGGCATTGGACTCAAGAGAGCTGTAGTTCCCAGCTTCCTGCCACAGATGCCCTGGATGACCTTGGGCAAGTCCTTTAATTGCTCTGTTTCTCAATTCCCCATCTGTAACATGACGGATGATGCTATTGCCTTTGGTCCGTAAAGATGACAAACTTGTCAGGGCAGGGACTCTCTCTTAGGGGTTATTTGTGGAGCTTAATGAGGCCTTGATTTGCGTTGGTTCTTCCAGGGAATAAAACAGGCCAGGGAATGAGACAGTGACCGTGGCAGTCGATACTGGTGACACAGGCACATTTTATCTAAAGATAGTTTGAATTAAGATGCATTATAGCTCAAAGATCTCTCATCATGGAATAGGGATTATAAAGTCTAATTCTACTGCACGAGACAACATATTCATGTAATGATTAAGAAAAGTGTTGTAAATGACTTCTAATAGTTCATGGATTAAGGACCCGATTGTATGGGGGTCTAGAGGCTTCTGTATAGCTTATTTTGATTAATTTAGCTATCCAATGGGACTCAGCAGTCAGCCAGAAATAACAGGCTTGTTAGAAGAAAGAAAGAAAGAAAGAAAGAAAGAAAGAAAGAAAGAAAGAAAGAAAGAAAGAAAGAAAGAAAGAAAGAAAGAAAGAAAGAAAGAAAGAAGAGGGTATGTCGAGACTACATGCCTCTGTCGGAAGAAGCTGTTTTGAAAGATTCTTTTGAAAAAGTTTCTTTCGAAAGAAGCGTGTAGTCTAGATGTACCCTTTGAGATGACTTGTTGCAGCTGGGTTTTTCTAAGGGTCTGCGTACTTTATTTTTGTACCCTCGCGCCTGTACATAGGTCCCCAATTTAAAATGGCAGGGCTTGATCAGCTACAGATTCCGGTCTGATAAAACCAGCCAAATCCCTGGGTCATATTTTTAAAATTTCTCCAGCCGAACTTGGTAAATTACAGAGCAATGGAAACTTGGCTTTGCCTTTCTTTCTGGCACATTTGAAAAATTTAGACTATTGGAAATAATTTCTCTCTCAACAGTAAAAACAAGCAGCAAGATGACCTTCGCAGAAGCCAAGTCCTTGTTTACCGTTTGAATAAAAGAATTAAAAGAATAGAAACTTTTACTGATTTTTCATTTCCCTCTATTTGCGGGCTGCCTGGGAAATGACTGTTCTGTATTTTATTCTCTTAAAGGAATGGGTCCCATTCACCTAAGTGAAATACACTGTACGGGCTTTGAGAAATCCATCACAGACTGCAAGTTCAACACCGGGTCGGTGAATTGTGGCCATGAAGAAGATGCTGGTGTAAGGTGCAACATTCCAGCCATGGGTTACCAGAATCAGGTAAGAAGCCAAACTAGGTGTTTAACTAACCTGCTCCTAAATATCTCCAGCGACGGAGATTCCACAACCTCCTGGGCAATTGATTCCAGTGTTTAACCACCCTGACAGTGAGGACTTTTTTCCTAATGTCCAACCTAAACCCCCTTTGATGCAATTTAAGCCCATTGCTTCTTGTCCTAAATTTGATATGGCCTGCAGCAAGTCTGAGCACCATGCCTTCTATCCCCTCTCCCCACATGGGGAAGCCCTGAGCCACTGCACACGCCCCCAGCCATGGGGCTGGACATGGTGCACACTGAGTTAAATGGGAATGAAAGATGGTGGGGAGGCTGTTTGTTCACTTCTCCTTCGACAGCAGGTGAGTAGTAAAGGTGTGTGTATGTGGGGGGGGGTCCCTACCCCTATTCGAAATGATTCAGAGAATGGTTGGGGAGGGAAACAGAAATACTAATAAGGACATTGAAAGATGTGCTAAGATTTGCCAAGCTGAGTTTATTAACGCCACCATGAAAAGTGCTAGAAAAACGCCAGGGACTATCTTCTTTATTATTATTTTGCGACCTACCTTCCCAGTGTTTAATAAATATTAATAATTCCAGCCTGTCCTGTAGTTTGTGTAGGCCCCTGCGTGGCATGACACTTGAGACACTGCTGTAATGCAAGGAACAAGTCCCCCAGTCCAAACTTAGTCCCCATTGTGTTAGGTGCTGTACAAACCCAGTCAGAGACAGGATCTGCCCAGAAGCATTTACTAGCTAATATAATAAGAAAAGACAATAAGTAGCTGTTAATATGAATTTAAAAGGGACAGAAACCCTCCTATTTCCAGGCTTAAACTGACCTGAAAGAAAACTTTCCTGGGGGGAGGGTCTGTTACCCTAAAACTGTCTCCTGCCTAGTGTCTTATGTAACCCACACACCTAGGTTATGTCTACACTCGCGGCTTCTTGTGCAAGAACATCTTGTGCAAGGGTTCTTGTGCAAGAAGTCTTGTGCAAGAAAACATCCACACTGCCATGTGCGCGCTGTGCTTTTGCGCAAGAGCTCTCGTGGCAGTGTGGACGCTCTCTTGCGCAAGAAAGCTCCGACGGCTATTTTAGCCATAGGGCTTTCTTGCGCAAGAAATCCCTGCCAAGCGTCCACACTGCCCTCTTGCACAAGAGCTCCTGTACAAGAGGGCTGACACCTGTTAAAAAAGAGTGTAGCGCTTGTGCAAGAAGCCCTCTCTTACTACGCTGTACTGTAAATTTCCTTGCGCAAGAGCGGGTGGGCAGTGTGGATGCTCTGCGGATTCTTGAGCAACAATGGCCATACTTGCGCAAGAAGCCACGAGTGTAGACATAGCCCAAGTGTGGTTCAGAGTCCCGTGCAGTGGCATCGAGACCACTGCAATAGATAAGAACAAGAGACCTCTACAGCATGGGCTGAGCGCCAGCTGGCTTTATAGCTCAGGCTACGTCTATACGACAGGCTTCTTGCTCAAGAAGCTTTTTGTGGAAGAGATCTTCCACAAAAACTTCTTGTACAAGAGCGTGTCCACACTGCAAAAGCGGTAGTGTAGACCTAGCTTGAGAGGCTCCTTTAGTAAGCTTCAGAGATCCTAGGTTCAAACCTGCCTGGTGGCAGTTACACTTGCACCTGTGTCAACTAATGCAAGATATTGGGGAATAGACAGTTTTAGGGTAACAAACCCCTTTCCCCCTGTGGAAATGTCTCCTCTCTGTGAGGTGCACTTTAGGTGGAAAGGAGCAACGTTTCCCATTATCATAGCCCTGGCTGTGTCTAGACTGGCCAGTTTTTCCAGAAAATCAGCCGCTTTTCCGGAAAAACTTGCCAGCTGTCTACACTGGCCGCTTGAATTTCTGCAAGAACACTGACGATCTCCTGTAAGATTGTCAGTGTTCTTGCGGAAGTACTATTCTGCTCCCGTTCAGGCAAAAGCCCCTTTTGCAGAAAGCTTTTGCGCAAAAGGGCCAGTGTAGACAGCTCAGATTTGTTTTCCGCAAAAAAGCCCCAATCGTGAAAATGGCGATCGGGGCTTTTTTGCACAAAAGTGCGTCTAGATTGGCACGGACGCTTTTCCACAAAAAGTGCCAATCTAGACGTTCTGTTCCGAAAATGCTTTTAACGGAAAATCATGCCATTCTAGACGCAACCCCTGTGTTTAGCCACAAAGCAGGTACAGCACAGACCGCTACTGTTAAACAGGAGTCTGGACTGGATGGATCTGATATAGGCAGGTGATACCTATTGTTCCGAAGGCAGACAAAGGGTTAGAGGAGGAAATATCACCGTCCCCACGTCACAGGTGTAGTGTAGAACTGACCTGACTTGCCCAAAGTCGCACGCCGAGTCAGTGACAGGAACCAGGAATTGAGCTAGATCTCCTGCGTCCCAGTCCAACAGACCCCAATGCGGCTAGCAGGGCCTGCCCACAACATTTTGGCACCTGAGGCGGGGAGCTCAAATGATGCCCCCTCGCCTGGGCCAAAACTTTGAAAGGTCTCTTGTGCCCTCCTTCCTCCAGCCCAGCACTCCCCCATCTCTGTGCATCTAGAGCAGAGAGGATACATCTGCACCAGCAGCAGACATAATTTTCTACACTCTGGGTCCTAGTATCGCCCCTTCAGTCTGGCACCTGAGGCGGCCGCCTCAGTTCGCCTCATGGTAGGGCCGGCCTTGTGGCTTCCTTGCCAACTATCCCATGGGCCGCCAGCTGGGAATGTCCTTTTTGGAATCGTTCACTGGGAGGGGAGGCCTGCCGCCTGCCCCAGCCAACCTGCGTCCGCTCCTCTGCTGGGAAAGGCCAGGCAGACGCTGTCCGAGAGCTGACCACGTCGTTTCTCTCACGGCAGCTGCGTCTCAAGGGGGGCCGCAACCCCTTCGAGGGCCGGGTGGAAATCCTCGTGAAGCGCAACGGCACGCTGAAGTGGGGGACTATTTGCAGCCAAAACTGGACCATCGTGGAGGCCATGGTGGCGTGTCGCCAGCTAAACCTGGGCTTTGCCAGCCACGCCTTTCAGGTACCTCTCCTCTCTGCGGCGTGCACGCTGGGGGGGAGAGAAGCGAGGGTTCCTCAGGTCTGGGAGTATCCATGGAGCAGGTACAGCACAGGCAGCATCCGGGCATGCTTCCACACACTACCCTGCCAGCGTACGTCAACCCTGCACAAGCAGAGTCCTGAGTCGCTTGCCCTCAGGCAGGAATGGCAGAGGTGCCAAGGAAATAAACCCTCTGGAAGCCTCACTGCATTATATCGCAGCCCGGCAGTTTTGGACCCCTTTTTCTGCTAGTTTCTCTTGCACAATTTGGGCCCAGGGCAGCTGCATCCATCTAACACCGTCCTCCCCCCATCGCCCAGCTCTGTTGACACAGCCCCAACCGGCCTGTGTGAAACAAGATCTGGTTCTTGAGTCGGGGCCGCCGGTAGTTAGACTAGAAAAAGGCTTTATTCAGGTCCCGGGTGCGTTACACACCCAAACATAAAGCAGCCCTGTGGGGAACAGAAGATAGTAGTGTGCATGGATGGGTGCATGCAATAGGGCATTGCTAACTAGGTTAACGAGACGTGTGTTGCAACAGCAGCCAGGGTACAGACCGTTCTTTCTCTGCCTGGAACGCATTCCCACCTTTGATACTTGCACATAGCTCAGAATAAGGGGGTTTTTACTTTGCCCCTTGCAGATGCCACCAGAGTTGGGTTCTTCGCCAAGAGACAGAAACCCTGGGACTACCAGGCAGGGCAAATCCCTACCAAGGGAACCGGCTGGATGGGATCTAGCAGCATTACTTTCTGCTGCTTTGTCCGTTGCCAATGACTTTGGGGGTTAGGTGGACACTACCCACTATACGCACAGCATCTTTCCCCTGCAGATCTCCACAGTAGCAAGATGGGGGGATGTGCTTGGAGGTGCCCATAGTAAGAGACAGTGCCGTCCCTGAAAAGCTTTCCGTTTTAATAAGAAAGAGAGAGGAAGAGGAAACATCAGCTGTCTCTTACAGGCAGGGACTGAAGAGATTGTGACTTGCCCGTGGTGTCACGGGAAGCGAGAAGCAGAGCCAGAAACTGAATCTAGATCTTTTCGAGACCCAAATGGGGGCTTTCGGAGCTAGACCCTCCTGCCTCTTAAACCACTGAGTCTCGTAAGTGCCCTGTGAGGCTGTAAAATGTACAATATCTGTTTTAGGCAAACTGAGCCCAGAGTCACAGCGGTGGAAGTAGGCTGAGGGATGAGATCTTCAGAGCTGTCCACACATGGCCCGTTAATTCCAACTCCTGTGAACTGCTTAGAAAATCTCAGCTCAGGAAGCCTGGGTTCTAGCCCACTCCACCCCTGGGAGACGCGCCCCTCCCTGTCTGGTTCCTAGCACACAGGACTTCACAATATTGGGATACAGCAAGCTGCTCTCCCGGCCTGTGCCACGTTGGAGCTTTGGGGAGTTGAGGGCTTAAGGCTCAGCCCTTCAATCCATGGCTCCTCCCAGAGGCATTTCACCAGTTCGTTTCTGACCAGAAGGCTGGTGCTTCTCAACCCGCCGCTGAATCCCATTTTCCAGCTGGCAGCATCTCTGCCTCTCCCCGGGCCAGCCTGGCTCCGAGTTGTCTCTCTCCTAGTCACACTGCAGCAATCTGGACTCCGGCTGGAGCATCCTCCCCGAAGTGCAGACATTGCGAGGCAGCTGTGGTTTATTTGCTGGGCTCCCATCCCAATAGACTGAGAGGATGAATTCATAAACTGGACGGGTCAGGCTGGGGGGAGAGGTGGACGCAGAGTCGGACTGCAGCAAAGCGGAATTTAAACATAACCACAAACAAGGGGAGCCACGTTTAACTCTGAGCCATATACTCTAGGGCTACGTCTACACTGGCACCCTTTTCCGGAAATGCTTAAAACGGAACAGTTTTCCGTTATAAGTATTTCCGGAAAAAGCACGTCTACATTGGCAGGATGCTTTTCCGGAAAAGCACTTTTTCCGGAAAAGCGTCCGTGGCCAATGTAGACACGCTTTTCCGGAAAAAAGCCCCGATTGTCATTTTCGCGATCGGGGCTTTTTTGCCGAAAACACTACTGTGCTGTCTACACTGGCCCTTTTCCGGAACAGTTTTTCCGGAAAAGGACTTTTGCCCGAATGGGAGCAGCATAGTTTTTCTGGAAAAACACTGACAATTTTACAGTAGATCGTCATTGCTTTTCCGGAAAAGCAAGTGGCCAGTGTAGACAGCTGGCAAGTTATTCCAGAAAAGCGACTGCTTTTCCGGAATAAGCGGCCCAGTGTAGACACAGCCTAGGGGTCTACTCTCAGCTCTGGGAAGGAAGTGTCATTGCTTGCCTGAGAACAGGGGACTGGGTGTCAGATCCCTTCACTTTTATTCTCTTCTCTGCAACTTAGTCATTGGATGGCCTTTGGCAAGTCATTTAACCTCAGTTAAATTGTACCTCTGTTTCCCCTGTCTCTATAGCGCAGCTAACATCTCCCAGGCAGTTGTGAAGATTAACTAGTTAAAAGTCTATACCGTGCTTTTTGTTCCTGTAAAGTATTTGGTATTATCAGCAGACAGGTATCGGATTGGCTCAGCTAGCCGAATGGCTTCACCACAGCCACAAAAAGCAGGATGCGCCATTTTCTATAGTACCACCAGTAACAATTCCAGTTCATTTTATAGGGATTGCTACACAGTGGTTCTATCTACACTGCACGGATTGATGCACAACGGAGTGAATTCAGGCTGGTATAGTGCAACACCCCTATCACGAGGGCGGAGTGCACACTCGTGCACAAATAGAGAGTTCTATTGACTGAGGACATGAAATCTTGTGTCTGTGTCAGGGCAACTTGCTGTTAACCTGTGACTGAAGAGCCCCATCTCTGACCAGGGTGAAAAGCTCTAGCAGGCCCCTACTATAAGATTTAATGGGACAGTGCGTTTACAGCCACAGCTGGAGCACCAGGATGTCAGGGAATATTGTTAGATGTTTAGAGAGCGAGCGTGTTATTGTTTCCTCCTTTTCAAAAGGGAAAAAGAACTTTTCCCCCTAATAATGGGCACTAATTCCCCTTTCACGCCACGGACGGTGACATGGTTTTGTAGCTTCCTGCACAGCAGCGGCTGCTCAGACACTCAGGTACCAGTCTGAAACAGAATTCCCAGCCAGCTCATTAAACGAGAAATGGCTCCTGACTAATGCTTCCGCAGGTCCCTGGAAGGGGCGGGGCCTCAGGCAGAAGGGGCGGGGCCTCGGGCAGAAGGGGCAGGGCCTATCAGCAGGCTTACACGACTGTGGTTAACACAGAAGCAATGCTGAACCATATGCTCTCAGGACTGTGATTATCGCCTTCGTCTTTGAAGGCCGGGGAAGAGGTTTTCAAATCTGACTGGTGCTTTTGGCTGCCCAACTTGTGAGCACTTAAAGGGAAAGGGAGCTGAGTTTTGGCACTGTGCTGAGCACCCTCCCTCACTTCTGAAAATCAGTCCCCTTTAAGGTGATTCAAGCTTAGCAACCAAAACCACCGGTCCCTTTCGGAAATCTTGACCCAGGATTCAAACCCGGGTCTCCCCTGTGCAGCTGCACATTAACCAGCTGACCTGATTTCTGAAACAATCCATCTGCCCCAAAACGACAGAGATGGGGACTTCTGAGAGCTCCGCAAATAAGCATTGCCTCTAAGTCCGTGGCGTCCAGCCCGCTAGCCACATGGGGCTATTTGGCCGGTGGAGCGTGGCTAGTTGGCCATTGCTCTTTCAGAACTGGTTGGCTCCAAATGATTTGCTTTGAGGGGGGCACCACCTCTCCAGGCAGAGGAAAAGGGCTCATCTGCTCCTTCCCAATATGAGCTGCAAACGTGCATTTCACTGGCCCCAAACCCTGCTGCTGTCGCATGCCACAGTCTGCCTTGTCCACACTAGCCATTTACTCCAGGGGGCTTTTCGGGATTTGTTGCTAACTTGCATCTCAGAATCCACCGGCGGGGTCTGCCCTCCTCTGACCCAGGCCGGGGCGTCCGCCCTACGAGGAGCCACGCGCCCCTGCCGCTCGGTCACCGCCAGCCCCGGGCACCAACCGACCCATCTCCGTCCGTCTCCCTAGGAAACGTGGTACTGGTACGGTGACGTCAGCGCCCACGACGTGGTCATGAGCGGCGTGAAGTGCTCTGGGACGGAGATGACGCTGGCGCAATGCCGGCACGATGGCGCCCAGGTGTTGTGCCCCAGAGGTGGTGGTCCTTATGCTGCAGGGATTTCCTGCACAGACAGTGAGTTGCTGGAGTTTCTCCTTTGTGTGGTCGAGAGCCACGGAAAAGGGGCACGGATCAAGGGCCTCTCTTGGGTTGTGTGGGAGGAAAGAGGGAGGCTCATGCCCATCAGTTGGGCCAGAAAGCTGGTTTAACTTGCTGGCAAACTTCAGAAGCAACTGATTGGTGAATAAAGAGTTAAGTGTTCCAAGCACAATGGTAGGGACCAGCGTTTCCTGTAAGCACTTGGACAGCCACCCAGGAGAGATTCACATGCCGCCCAGCTGACTGGCAGAGCACCCACAGCTGACCACAGCCAGCAGCATATGCTTCTATTTGGTGGTGCACATCTGCACATGCCTGGGTGCACAGAACAAAATGTATTCTGCACATAGATGGAAAAACTTCGAGGGAACATTGGTAGAGACTTAGTTTTCTATCTGGTGTTCAGTTAATTGATTTTCTTCTTTCTCTCTCATGCCCCTTCTTCACTCTCTACTTTCAATCCATCCTCTGCTCCTCTATAATCACTTTCTCCCTCCTCTCCCTGGCTTGGCTTTACCCCTTTGGTGCGTCTATACTGGCAAGATCTTGCGCAAAAGCAGCTGCTTTTGCACAAAAACTTGCCAGCTGTCTACACTGGCCGCTTGAATTTGCGCAAGAGCACTGACTTTGTATGTATAAAATCAGTGCTTCTTGCGCAAATACTTTCACGCTCCCGCTCGGGAAAAAGCCCTCTTGCGCAAGAGGGCCAGTGTAGACAGGGAAGAACTGTTTTGCACAAAAAAGCCCCGCTGGCTAAAATGGCGATCGGGGCTTTCTTGCGCAAAATCGCATCTAGACTGACCACGGATGCTTTTCTGCAAAAGCATCCGTGCCAATCTAGACGCACTTTTGCGGAAATACTTTTAACAGAAAAACTTTTCCGTTAAAAGTATTTCTGCAAAATCATGTCAGTCTAGATGCAGCCCTTGGGTTTGAAACAGCCTCCTATATCCCACATGCCCTGTTTCTCCTCCTCCTCCAAACCCACGTGTTTGCCACTGCTCCTTACCTGGTGTATGGTATCTTGTACAGCAAACCTTGGCTTCAAACCATGCAGAGTTTGTGCTGCCCTCTCTCGGAGCATACAAAGGGGCAGCTCTGTCAACAGCTGCTAGGGGAGTGTGACATGAGTGGCACGCCACTGCGCTGGCATGGATCGCTCTCAAGGCATTCTCCTTTTTTCTTTTCCCCACCCCCAGCTGCCTCGGACCTGGTGATCAATGCCGAAGTGGTGCAGCGAACCGCCTACGTGGAGGACCGCCCGATGATCATGCTGCAGTGCGCGCTCGAGGAGAACTGCCTGGCCACCTCAGCCGTCAACACATCCATCTCCTCCGGGCACAGGCGGCTCCTCCGCTTCTCCTCCCAGATCCACAACAACGGGCAGGCAGACTTCCGCCCCAAGAACGGCCGCCACGCCTGGGTGTGGCACGACTGTCACAAGTGAGTGCGCCAGTTTCGCAGTCCGAACGCACACTCCCGCGCGGCTGATCCTTGCTGCAGACAGGCCCGTGTCCAGGAGGAAATGAACTGAGACCCACAAAGAGCACTCACTGGCCTCTTGTAGATATCGGTGCCCGTATCACTGCCCCGCACGCCACAGCTATGCAGGCTTCATGGAGACAGCTGGGATAGAAATCAACTCCATCTGCATCAAAAGCACAGGCCTAGAGCTAAAGGAGACTCTCCTTAACAGTAGAGGGCCTATGACACACACTAGAGCACTTATGATTCCAGCCAATAGTAAATAAATATACTGTTTATTACAGTATATCACTGCAGCCAGGTAGCACAATTGCTTAGAATCTTGTCGTGGCTTGCGTTACTGAGAAATCAGTTACTGAAGAACACCAGAAGTAGCCTGCACTGAGATGTTCCTGGGTAAAATTCCTTATCGTCTCATGGATTATGCAAAGGGCACATAATCTTTGTTCTAAACCAAGAATCCTAGGACTGGATGAGACCTCAGGTTTTCTAGTCTAGTCCTCTGCACTCACAGCAGGACTAAGTATTATCTGGTCCATCCCTGACAAGTGTTTATCTAACCTACTCTTTAAAACTTGCATGATGGAAAGTCCACACCTCTGTAAACAATTTATTCCAGCGCTTAACCACCGACAGGAAGAATCTCCTAATGTCCAACTCCAATGGAAGCCCATTGCTTCTTGTCCTAGCCTCAGATTAAGGAGAACAGTTTTTCTCTCTCCTCCTTGTAACAATTTGAAAACAGCCTCAGGAGCGGCCCGTGACTATAGACCGACTCGGCCATCGCCTAGGGTGCCGCCTTCAGCGGGATGCCCGATGATGACATCACTCTGCCAGCTGCCGCAGCCCACCTCAAGTCGCTCCTGGTTAGCCTCCCTCCCTCTCCCGCCCTCAGTCTTCTCTAGACTAAGCAAACCAAATATTTTCAAAAACAACAAGAAGTCCTGTGGCACTTTATAGACTAACAGATTCATTGGAGCATAAGCTTCTGTGGGCAAAGACCCACTTTGTCAGAAGCAACCGTGCACACCTCATATTTGTAGGAATAACGGATCTTTCGAAAAAGGGGTTTTTTTCCTCGAGAGAACCGTGTCTAGACTACTTTCTTTTTCAAAAGAAGCTCTTTCGAAAAAGCGATCAGAAGAAGATATGCAAATTTGCGCCAAATTTGCACATCTTCTTTTGAAAGCAAAAGCAAGTCTAGACATGCCCAAAATGAACAGGAGACCCTGCATGGTAGATGGAAAGGGAAACCGGCTTGTGGTTTTCCAATAGAGAGGAAACCCGCATGCCCTTGTGCCGTAGCTTTTGGTACCCTACTGGAGACAGGTTTCTACCATCTGCCAAACCAGAAGTGAGCAATTATAGGGTGAGATCACTTGGGAAGACTAGATGCTTCAGCAAGACAGCACCTTGCAAAGGGACTCTTCTAACTGACCCACTCCAACAGCTTCCAGACCCTACGTGGTCCTACACATGGCTTGCCGGCTCTGTTCTTCAGGCTTCAGAAGTTGGCTGTTTCTCAAGGTGGCTATACTATGAAATATCCCTATTATTACATAGGGGCTAATATCACGTATGGCCCAATCGAATCTAAGCAATGAGACGGGCAGCTCAGAAGCAGCACCACTCTGTATTTTCTTGAAGAGGTCTTCAACAAAATGAGGCAAGGAAGAGGCGTGAGGCTATCGGTGTGCTTGAGACCGGATTCTGTTTACACAGAGGAACATGAACTCCATTCCTCCTCCATCTTTCCAGCCAGTAAACACTGTAATATAAACACCAGTTTGAATGAGGCAGACATATTTTAAGACCTGAGTCAGACCCACGACTTTTTTTTTTTTTCAGGGGAAGCAGCCAAAATAGACGACTTCAAAATCAATAGCTTTGGCCACCACAGAATTCTCTTTTTTTTTTTTTTTTTTCCAGACACCTTAGTGTGTTACTGTAAGCCTCTGTTCAGCAGGTTTTGGACATAGGCACAGGACAAAAATGAGGAAAAGCCACTAATGTCCAGGTGAAGGGAAACTTAAGAACATTTGGCAGTGATTTCAATGACAGCAATTTTGGAAGGTGGGAGGGGGGTTTCCTATAGGAAAAAATGCCTTTGTTGCTTCTGTAAGCACATTTGAGTTAAATGAATACACACCCAGACTGGTGTGGCAAACATCTGACAGGACGTATTAAGTAGCACCGTTTACTGAGCAGCCTTGATTTATTTGTACAGCCAGCCAGCTAGTTCTGCTTTCCGTTAAACCCTAAACCACGCTCCAGCAGGATGGTTTGAATTAGGCTCTGCGCAGCTGTCCCAACACTGCTATCGGTTCTGTACAGACGGATCCCTGGGCCCATTCAATGTACTCCCGAAATCAATGGGGTTCAACACTGATCTGCTTGCAGGGACCACCTGGCAAGATTTGGGGCCCAGTGCTCACCACCACGATAACTGAGGGTGCAGGTGATGCTCATAACTGGATAACCAGTTAACCTTCCACATCCCTAGTTGCATCTATGCTAGCAACAACCGTGTTCTAGCAACACAGCTCTACCGCTGGTTCCCAGGACGGGACGGGGGATACATTCTGATCTGTCAAGCCCCAAGTGATTAAGCCCTGACTGAGCTAAGCCCATGCTTAACGTTAAGCACATGCTTACGTCCCTCTGCATTCAGCAGAGCACTTACACACACGTCCCGCTGGCTTCCGCTGGACTTAAGCACGTGCTCCAGTTTAACCATGTACTTTGCTGAACCAGTGGCGCCCTGCAGGGAATTCATTCTGGGACCAGCACAACCCAAGCGGTGCCATGGCTGGGGAGCGGGCATCGCTCTCCGACACACAGACACACACACACACACACACACAAAATCCACAACGACAGTGACGCTGCACGGAGCTGAAACTCGTCAGCTAGCTGCGCAGACTGGAGGACGCCGACTCTACCGGCAGCTCGTTAAAACGATCGGACAGACCATGTAACTGAACCCAACTAGCCTGTTTGGAGCCGAGTGAAACGAGCTCAAAGAAACGTGCTCCTTGCCGCTGTTAGTGTCCTGCCAGGGTTATTTTTAACAGAGAAAAATCCCACGCACTGGATGGGTAGGCCGAGTATGGTGGGTACCCTCTGAACGAGGGGGGTATTCTGGCTGAGATGCACGCGTAGGCCCATCATGCTCAGCCATCAGCTGTTTAATGTGTTGATCCTCACGACATCCTGATGAGGAAGGGAAGCGTTTATCCCGGTTTTACAGGAGAACGGAGGCTCAGAGTCTGACTTGCCCAAGGTCCCCTAAGATGCCTGGGTCCTGCCGTGAGGGCAGGGGTCTTGACTCGATGCCCTCTAGCGGCCCCTTCCCGTTCTAGTGTTCTATGATTCTATAGGCCTGTGGCTGCAGATCAGGGAGTTAATCCCATAGGTTAACCCTTCCTCTTTAGGGATGACACGGGGTTTTTAAGATGGCAGCCATGCTAACTAAAGCCTGTTGTGTCTTTGTGTGTCTCAGCCACTATCACAGCATGGAGGTTTTCACACACTACGATCTGCTGAACCTCAACGGTACCAAGGTGGCGGAAGGACACAAAGCCAGTTTCTGTTTGGAAGACACCGAGTGCGAACAAGGTAACCGCGCTCTAGCCACGTAGTGCGGGAAGTCTGTGCCGGGACTCGACTGGCAACCCGGCCACACAGACACAGCCATTCCCTTAGCCGGGAGAATCCAGACTTGCGCCTCCAAGAGCAGCGATTGTTCTTAAGGCTGAGGAGAACAATGCTTCCTGGCCTTCGATAAGCTGACGTCCATAGGTGCTTGCAAAAGGGTCCTAATACCATTTCACTAAGGCTACATCTACACTGCCCCTCTCTTGCGCAAACACATATGCAAATGAGGCAAAGCGTGGAATATCGCTGCGCCTCATTTGCATAATTAATGAGGCTCCATTTTTGCACAAAAAGCAGCTGTCTACACAGTTCCTTTTTGCGCAAAACGCCCCCTCTTGCGCAAGAGCCGTTCTTCCGCATTTTCTTCCAGAAGAACGGCTCTTGCACAAGAGGGGGGTTTTGCGCAGAAAGGAAACGTCTACACAGCTCCTTTTTGCGCAAAAGTCTCTTGCGCAAACACAGCGCCTCATTAATTATGCAAATGAGGTGCAGCGATATTCCACGCTTCACTTCATTTGCATATGTTTTTGCGCAAGAGAGGGGCAGTGCAGACATAGCCTAAGAATGACGAGCTTCTGGAGACAGATTTTTAAAAAGAATTTAGCTCATTGTGTGTTTTGAAAATCCGGCCTGACAGTTCTGATACTTCTAAGATGCAGACTTGGGCGATTAGGTAGCGAAAATATATTCTATATACTTGTCCCCAGGCATTGGCACCTGTACCCACCCCTGTAGACTTCATGGCTCAGGAACTGTTATAGCTGTAACATTTTGGAGGAAACTTTAAAGTCTCTTGAGGGAGTTAAAAAAACACCGATACTTCCTACCTGAGAAGTGCTAACCTTCTCTCCTGGATACATTCCAACTCACGTATTTACATTCCGATGTCCTAAAACATCCCCCCTCGGAATTCCAAAAGGACACAGAACCAGTGTTCCCTGTAAGCTGTGTGGCCACTCAGGCAAGATTGGAACGCTGATTAGCACAGTGCCCACAGCGAGGGCTTTGTGGTTTTGCTGCGGGTGCACATTTGCACATGCCTTAAAAAAATGTACTCTGCCCCAGGGATGGAAAAAATATGCACAGGCATGGAAATTGTAGCATTGCGCCCTGCAGTCACAAATACCCCCGCATTTCCACCCCAGAAGGCGCTGCTTTTCAGGGGCCTTCGAGTTTATTCGGCGCTTTGGGATGGAAGCACTACCCCAAATATAACATTCGCCTCCGGAGCACTGTGTCTCCGTGGAGGAACTGTACCCGTTGTGATCTGACCTGTACTCTGGATCCACCCCTCTTTCCTCGCTAGGTGTGAAGAAAGAGTACCTCTGCGCTAATTTTGGGGAGCAAGGAATCACCGTTGGTTGCTGGGATGTCTATCGGCATGATATTGACTGCCAGTGGATCGACATTACCGACGTCCCGCCAGGATCTTACATATTCATGGTACATGGGGACTGCGATGTGGGAAACTGAGGTCTCTTGTCTACTGCTGTCTAGCAAAACAACTGGTCACCTTTCTATCCAGTTTAGGTGACTTTTTCAGGTCAGCTCAAGGTAGCAGGGCCAGTCACACTAGACCATGGGTTCCCAAACTGGGGGGGCGTGAAGAAATTCCAGGGGGGCCATGAGGCAAGCTGCCCCAGTCAGTTCCTTTTTTTTTTTTTTTTGGCTCAACAAGTTTTGCTGTTGGGGGTAGGAAGTGAGGGTTTTTCAAAAATCAAAAAGGGGGCGTGATGCCAAAAAGTTTGGGAACCACTGCACTAGACAGACATGAAATCATTTGCAAATCATTTGCATCGGCACCTTATTTTGAATACTGTACTGGTCCAGCTTTCTACAAGAAATGCATAAGTAGTTTTAGGAGGACAAACTATCCACCCCCCTCCACACACACCAATAGCATTGTCTGCATGGGGGTGGTTCCATTAGTGAAAAGAAGCCAGACCATTCCCAAGCACTCTTTGCAGCTGTAATGTTGCGGAGGGCAACCAAAATGATGAGGGGGCTGGAGCATATGACTTATGAGGAGAGGCTGAGGGACTTGGGTCTGTTTAGTCTGCAGAAGAGAAGAGGGAGGGGGGATTTGATAGCAGCCTTCAACTTCCTGAAGGGAGGTTCCAAAGAGGATGGAGAGAGGCTGTTCTCAGTAGTGACAGATGGCAGAACAAGGAGCAATGGTCTAAGTTGTGATGGGAGAGGTCCAGGTTGGATATTAGGAAAAACTATCTCACTAAGAGGGTGGTGAAGCACTGGAATGGGTTACCTAGGGAAGTAGTGGAGTCTCCATCCCTAGAGGTGTTTAAGTCTCGGCTTGACAAAGCCCTGGCTGGATTGATTTAGTTGGGATTGGTCCTGCCTACAGCAGGGGGCTGGACTTGATGACTTTCTGGGGTCTCTTCCAGTTCTGTGGTTCTATGATTCTATGAATATGGGGGCTACCTCAGTCACCTTCCCTTTATGCTACTTTCACTTCCTATTGTGGACTGAAATGAAAACCAACCACGTAAAGGCTGAAAAAGCTAAAACCTTCCACATACGTTAGAGCGGAGAGAAGGCTTTTTGTAGCGACAGCTGCCCCATTAAATGCAACGAAGTCTCCCCTGAATACACTGGCAGAGAGGAGTAATTTACTCACTTTATTTGGTTGTGTTAGTTTTGAGGCATGCACAGTGTCTTCAATCGGGGCGTGCAATACTCGCTTCTTGTGGGCACTGTCCCGCATGTGAATAGTAGTGCCATCAAATGTGAAAAATCATCCTCCCTGTGAAACATTTTCTGTGTCCACGGAAACCACTTGTGATATAGCAAAGAGTTTTACAGAACTTACCAATACTTACAGGACTTACCAATACAGCTGGGCAGAAAACAGAAGCTGAAAAGTCATAGGGGAAATGGCATGCTTTTTTGTATGCTGGCCTGCGCGTCTTAATTTCTTGCATTCCTGGAGAACCTTGCGGCCCTAGCCACGTAACAGGACTCTGCACAAAGACCATTTTCTACGCCAGTTACAGTTCCCAGAGCATCGTTCAACATTTCCATGATGTTTTTTACCCTTTCTCCAGGTGAGGATTAACCCCAACTATGACGTTGCGGAATCGGATTATACCAACAACGTGATGAGCTGCAAGTGCCAATACGACGGCACGCGCATCTGGATGCACGATTGCCATATAGGTGAGCAGAACCTTGCGGGAAGCAGCGCTGTTCTAAAGCCAGGTATCGCTAGGACAGGCAGCAGGTGCCACAGGTTAAGAGCCGCCAGGTTCTGCTTCTGTCGCTAACTTGCTGTGCCGTGGGGGGCCCGTCCCTGAGCAGCGATTCCTGTTCCCACCCAGCTAAGATGCTATGGGTCCAGCATAGGAGGAAAGTAAGAGGCAATTCTTAAAGCGCCGGGCGAGGTGCACCCTCCAGGGGTTAAGTGTACTCCTCCCCTTGACTCCTTCAGTGGTATATTAATTGAAACTGAGCGATATGCTTAATAGAATTCAATAGCCTAAAGCTGCAGTGGGGAAGCTAAGGCTTGCCTGGATCTGGTCTCTGAGGCTTGCGGGGCTCTCCCTCAGCATTGGGGAGCTGACGCTGGTGCCCCTGCTGGAGCACACAAAATCCACTAGCCTGGGCCCAACTGATTTTTTTCTGTGGGTCAGCCACCCCTGACTACCCCTAAAGCCACCCCTGCCGCGGGCCCTAAAGGTAGGCAATGACTTTAGAGCCACATTCAGAAACCCCAGGGGGCGGAAGAAGTCTGTTTTAGCAGAGAGGAGTAATTTACTCCATTGATTTGGTTTGTTGCTCATCAGCCTTTCATGTCAGAGGCATGATTTACACAGTCTTGAGTGATACCTTGCTGATGACACCTGGTTCTCTCTGCTTCTCACAGGTGGCTCCATAAGCCAAGACACACAACAGAGTCAGTTCAATGGACTCACAAATAACCAAGTGTCTACTTGGTAGACCAGCCGGCCTCCCATCATCTATTTAAAGGAAGCAGGGATGCCTCTTTGTGACTTCCCTAACCACTGCACAGGAAAAGAAACCAAGTAAACTACCATGGACTTTCCTTAGCATTGTAAGTTATTCTCAGTGATACTCTCCACACAGAGTTTGCTTTGTCACTTCTCACTCTTAATACTGAGATGATTTGGGACCAGACTTTAATTCCACTAGGCCCCTGCAACTAGGGCGTCACATCCACCTAGTCTAACCTGCTCACTGGAGACTCCTTCCCACCTTGCAAGTTCATCTGCGCAGGTCCAGGCTGCAGTAAGCAGATTGCAAAGGTGGTGATTTCCTTTGGGGTAGGACAACCACCAAGTATCCATACCATTGACTGTGTTTAAACACCCATTCCTCTCAGCTGCCTTGCTCCTCTCTCAGTATCTTTAAGCTTTGAGTCTGAACACGCGCCACGGATGTGAAAACGGACATTGTGACATTGCTTTTCTAAAGGCACTTAAATCCAACTCGTTCTCAGACCTGCCCTGGAAACACCCCTTTCAGCACCTAGTTAAGAAAAACTGGAGCAGCCTTCTGAGAACAGAAAAGCGCAAAGTATTTTATTACTGTGACAGCTTGTTCATTTCAAACGCTCCACTCACAGCACGATCTTTAAAAGGAGCATCTAAACATGGCTGTGCCATGTTCTCTGTATCATCACCGGAATTCCAAAAAGCTACATGTCAATTACGAAGTCTAGAACTGGAAAAGTCCCATTATTGAGTACCCTTCCTTGTGTTGGGAGACTAGCAATGGGAATTTCTGTTGCACAATAAGCAGTTTGTGCAAGTGATTTGCATATGCATCTATTTCCTTCCAACATCTTTAAGAAAAATATTACACCTCTACCTTTTCATTAAAGGGCGAGTATAACTTCTTATACAAGTAGAACATCTTCAGTCCGGCACTCACTTGTCCAGCATGAGCTTAGTTAGCTAGATGTCCACTTATAATGAGTGTGGCCAACTTTCCCGTGGTCCCACAAAGTTTCTTTACAGCCACCAGTCCTGGCTCTCAGTGTTCTGTGCTGTTATTTAGCTCTAATTTGCCCCTGAATGTCTTCTAAGGGCCCGGTAAGCAGTGGCAGAGTTGGGAATGCTGCTAGACAATACTGACCTCCCATGCTCCAGCAAAATTCTCTGGTTTTGTTCTGGTCAGGTCCCGAAGGTGCCAGACTAAAGAGGTTCAACCTGTATCATCAACATACTTTTAGAAAGATAGCAAAGGCCAATAAGTTATCAGGTATCTGGATCTTGCATTATGTCAGATCACCTGTGTAAGCGATTTTTTAAAGATTTTGACACTTTATGCATTTACCAATGGTGCTAAGTGCGTTCCTCTGAGGACGCACGTTGCTACACATCTTCAGGCACACACCTACTTGAATAAAAATCTGCTTTGCCCAGAAAAGGCGTTTTAGATGCCATTTTTGTGCATGTTCCAGGGGCTTGCTGTGTGAGTCACCAAACCTGAGCCCTGGTCGCTCCTTAAAGTTACAGCAAGGGCAGGTGTTACGGCTGCCAAAAAGCGTGGCGCAGCAGCCGATGCAATCGCATCCTGTAGTGCTAAGAAAAGTTCCTCTCCCACTGCGTTAGCTGAAAGGCTCAAAACAGAGGAAAAACTGTGAAACTGACTAGACGCAAAGCGCTGTCAAATGCAAAGAGGGAAATCACTTGGGTGTGCAATAAGATAAAACAGTTCAGTCCAAAGCGTGACTGGCGTTGGCTGTGTCCCTTTAACCTCATGTTTGCACTCCACAACCTACCTTGCAGCGGTGTTGTGAGGCTTAAGGAATGCCTGCTAAGTCCTTTGCTAATGCCTATCCAAGTATTTATTTGATAAATACGAAGTTATTCCTCTCTGCCTGGAGGGAGGCAACTGGCAAAAGCTTTTCACCAACACAATCTGGAGAGCTCCTTTTTGTTCTGAAGAGGGGAGACTTTGCGAAAGGCCTGAAATATGCTCAAATAACCTGAGCTTCTGCAGGGGCAGTCGGGCGGCATCTCTAGGGCTCGGTGCTACAAGCTCGGCTCGGCTTCCCCTCCCACGCCATCAGTGGGTCAGAATGCTCCTTGAAATACTGCACCACACAAACAGGGGTGCGCTGGTTCAATGCCGCACATCACAAAACCAGACGCTGTCGCATGCACGTGCTCCGGATCAGTTCTGGGGTATAACTTTATTTTGACAAACATCCGCTTTACACGTGGCAGTAAACAGTAAACAGCTATTGACTCCCGCAAATGCGTTGCTCTGTGTTTCTTGCTTGCAATCCAGCAGAGGCCACAAGTGTTCCCTCCCCGCAACCCACATCCTAGGGCAGCTCTTACTACAGGTGTTGCCTTTTAAAAGAATGGAGTGCCCAGATAACGGTGTGGAGACAGCCCCACGGCAGACCACTGGTGTGAGGCTGAGATTCCCAACCACACCCAACTGGGTAGGAGCCACTTTGGCAGGGTGCTGCTAGACACCTGCTGGGGAACAAGATAAGATGCTCTCCATAGTAAAGAGCTAGTTTTATGGTTGCCTCCATACCCTGGATTAGCGAGACAGCCTGTTTCCCAGAATGCAACAAAGGGGGTTCAACAACAACCGTCAACTTATTCCCTTCCCCCCGTTTAAAGAAAACCTCCACAAACAGCACCCTACTGGCAACTCACTGGTCAGCAAGCAGTTCGCTATGCCACCCGGGCTCCTTCCAAGCTCGGCTTCGGCTCAGATCCAGTTTCCTCTTCCCGGTCCAGGTTCTCAGGCTGGAGCACGTCACCGCCTGAGACTCTCTGCTTCTTGTGCCGCAGGCCCAGAGCCCTGGTCACCAGCCTCCTGGCCACGGCGGTGTCTGTCTGGGGTCTCTCTTTCACCAGCTGAAGGAGCTCTGCAGAACACAGATGAGCAATCAAGCAAAATGGTGGCGAGGGGGAAAGTCTCCCTAATTCAATCCTCTGATTGTGAGACTCCTAAACTACGTGACTGGGAGGAAGACGCTCTGGGCTTTGTTACCAGCTCTTCCCCAGAGGCACCAAGCAATTCCAGGCAAGTCATTCCACCTCTAGGTCTCCACCACTGTAATAGGCAGAGATTTCGAGGCAAAGTCTTATATTCAAGTGGCTTAAAAGCTGCTCCCTTCCTGCAGGGGTAGACACCAAGAAAACAGGTTTCAGTGTAAAAGTCTTAGAGGGGGAGCTGTGTTCATCTGGAACTTTAAAAAAAACAAGTAGTCCTGTAGCACCGTAGAGACTAACAAAAATAGAGAGTGAGAGTATCATGAGCTTTTGTGGACAAAACCCACTTCCTCGGGTGAGCAGAGTGGAGAACGAAGGGGAAACCTCACCATTTCTGTTCTTTTTCTGCTATAAATGGTGAAGTTCCCCCTTCTTTCTCCACTCTGCTCATCTGAAGAAGTGGGTTTTGCCTACAAAAGCTTGTGGTACTATAGCTATATATTTGTGTTAGTCTCTAAGACTATGTTTAAACTGCAACGCTAATTCGAGATACCGGAGGTATCCTGAAATAGCTACCCTGCGTCTTAACAGAAAGCCCGTTATTTTGAAATAGAACAGGCTCGTTATTCCAACATCCCTGTAAGCCTCATTCCATGAGGAGTAAGGGGCATTTTGGAATAGCAGGTTATTTCTAAATTAATTACGGAATAAGCTATTTCAAAATTGACTTGAAATAAGCTATGCAATTTGCGTAGCTCCAATTTTATAGCTTATTTCAAGCTACAGGTGTAGTGTAGATGCACCCTAAGGTGCTACAGGACTACTCCTTGATTTCAGTTTGGACACTTGCTCTGAAAGCCTCATTATAACCCCACAGCATGGGAACGCCCAACCCTTCAACTGCTACGCTTTCATACATTTGAAAAGGCATTTTTTAAGGGCCCATTTGCCAGAAGTGACTGGCAAATGCTGCTTGTTCAAGTTTCAGAGCAGCTTACCCTAAATATATATATTTTTTAATTTACCAAATCCAAAACTTCAGGCTGAATAAGTCTTTATTTAGTGTACAGTGGAGTTGATGGCACTATAGTTATTTAACTGTTTGCAGACTTGAAGTTATCCAGTGAGCATTCTGATCTTTGCTTGAGCTGCTAAATTGTTTTTAAAAGAACCCCAAAGAAAGCCCAACGGCAGGGAAGAAAAAAAAACCCACACGTGTGGGACAGATTCAACATATCCCCAGCTTGAAAAATAAATTGCCAATTATTCTTGACAAGGTTTTAAAGGAGACACAGTCAACTAATTTAATTAAAAATAAAATTTTGCTTAGATTCAAACAAACATTCCTCTCCACCGTAAATCTCCTACCCCGAGCCTAGTGCGTGAGAATCAGGAAGTAAAATAGGTGAGTCCCCTCACCAGATGTGAGTAACATGGGAAAAGCAAACCAGAGTCTTTGACATTTCAGTCTTAAGAATCTCTAGCCATGCTAGAGTCAGGAAGTGCCAGTATCCTTTTAAATCATCAATACTGAAATTTGTGTTGACTGCAATGTACTGTATAAAAGCAGTATAATTATATGTACAGTAAAATCTTTATATGGCTACAAGATTCATGGCATTTTTCACTTATTGCGGCAAGCGTAACTGATTACAGTGTGATTTTAAAAAGCAATACAATGAACTGAATATTAACTATCAATGGCTAAGCTTAAACAACAATTTTATCTGCGGCTGCTATTGAATAATAAAACGATGCCAACCACAAAGAACTAACTGCTACTGGTTTCATTTTTATCCGTGATTTGTTTAATTGTTTGAACTAATTAGTGGGGGGTGGAGGAAATATACCATGAGTCTCTATTAACATATATGCCCCACTTCTGGATCCTCATATTAGTGGTCGAAATGGATCTCATTCCTTAATGCTACGTACTCTTCATACAACTGAAACAAGTGGCATAGAAAAAATGGTCCTCGATTCAGCAAAGAGCATAAGCATATGCAGATGCCCCACTAAAAACAATGGAATTTAAGCATGTACTTTCATGCTGATTCAGGGTCTTAATATGGCTACAGGAGGGAAGCAGCAAAGACTCAATCTTTCAAGCAATCCCATCTGCATTATCTCCCTTGCGGTCACCCTCGTTCGACCCCCAGAACGTTTGGCACTTTCTACGGAAGCCAGTGGGAATTTTGACCGTACCAGAGAGCAGAGCTGGGTCCGGTGTTACTGAAATGTCTCCTGCTGTGACTTACCAGCTCTCAAAAGGATATTTGCTGATACTGTGTTCAGCAGCAGGGGGCATTTAACAGAGGACGCATGTGGAACAAAGTTACAGTATGTAACAGGCTACGGACAAGATTTTCAAGTCTGAATATTTGACCTGCAGCTCACTGAAAATCAGAGCTGTAAGTGAAAAGCAACTGTAGGCACCCAACTTTTAAAATGTTGGCCTATGCTAAAAAATTATCTGATGCACATTTTTTTAAAAGTCTCTTCCCCTGCATGCTTTGACTTCCTGTTAAACACACAAGACTACTCATTGATCATTAAGGCAACAAATATCTGAGATGTGCCATAAGTCAGAAAAATGACCTGCAATAAGACTGAGGGGTGGTGTGTTAATTAGGAGTATGAAAGTATAACTATATACATGGTTAACCGATGAGTGCAGGCTCATCAGTTAACATGTACGGATACACTTAGGCTCCTCCCTCGCCATCTGCACTGCTGCTTCTGTATCAAAGGCAGCAGCACAGGAGCCAGGCGGGAGCCAATGCTCACGGGGAGCCGGCTTAAAAGCCAGCTCTCTGTGTGCACCAACTCCCAGGGACCCACCTGCCGCGCCCACCTGTAAATGTGTAAGCGCTGAATATTTCAGCAGTTACACGTTTACTTTAATAAATGCATCTTAACATCCCTAGCGTTAATATTCTTATTCCACCACGGATGTGCTCCCCTTCGGGGTCACCTTCCTAATCTACAGATTCCCGCTGGATTCTTTCTGCTTCTGGCATCATAACTAGAAATATTCCACAAGCAGAACTAAGGTAACAATTAAGGATGCATAAGGCCCAACAGAATTCAGCTCAAACTCCTGCATCACAACAGTGCCAATAAAGCCACCAGGAGCTTACTGTTCTTAAAGCAGTGACAGTCTTTAGTGTGGGCTTGTTAATTATACTGGATTTGAAAGTAAGTTAATCACAGGAATAACTGGTAGGAGATATTTAAAATAAAAGAGCAAAAACAAAATCACAGGTTTCTTACTGGGTCGCTGAAGTGCCTTGATTTTAGACTGTCTCGTCCCATGGATCAAGGATCGGATCTTCAGAGAAGGATAACTCTGTCCCAAGGCCTGAGATGCTTCAAACAATAAAGATCGCAAAGGTCAGGATGGATTTTTGTAACTCCAGATCCTCAGCTGCTTTAAAGCTGGACAGCGCCATTCCGCTCAATGGCGCGCCACTTTTTTATCTCCGCTGAGGATCTTGCCCAAGGTGTTTAGCGGAACAGCAGAATTTGGTCGATTCACTCAGCCATAGAATCCTGCAGTCTGGGGGAGGAAGGGGGGGTGGAGGGGGAGGGAAGAGAGGAGGGAACGGCCAGGGTGTGTCTAGACTACAGGGTTTTGTCGACAAAACTATACCTGCGTCTACACTACCTACTGTCAACAGAAATCGGCAGTTTTGTCGACGGCGGTAAACCTCATTCTACGAGGAATAACGCCTTTCAACGACAGAATTCTGTCGACAGAAGGCGTTATTGCATCTACACTGTCCTTTCCGTCTACACTCTCATGTCGACCAAGCGGCTTGCTTTGTCGACAGAACTGGATGCAGTCTAGACGCTCTTTGTCGACAGTCTCTGTCAACAAAGCCCCTGTCAACAAAAGCCTGTCGTCTAGACGTATCCCCAGTGACGTTCATAAACATTTTTTGGGGGGTGGGTCAAAGATGACAGGATCAGGCCCTAGCCATAGAATGAAGGCTCAGGCAGAGCCAGACATGAACAGCTCGAAGGAATGATCTGAGCTGACGCACAGGAGAGGCATCAGCTCGATGGAAGGTCAGGTACATGCCCTGGATCTCAGAAGGGATTCATGCTCTCCACAGAGGGTCACAAGTCCCTTTTGTTCTAGACCTGCTAGAATTTTGTTCATTTTCAAGAATACGCTCCATTGGCAGGATGGATTAGTTTCTAAAATGCAAAACGAGACGCACCCTAAGTCTTATTCAGGGAGTCCCACAGCCTGTTTATTACCCAAGCCACTTAAAACCTGCTAAGCAGCATTTCTAGAGAATAGGTCATTAACAGAGATCACTAGTAATCATAGAATACTAGAAATGGAAGGGACCTTGAAAAGTAAAGTCCAGTCCCCTGCCCTCACGGCAGGACCAAGCACCAGCTAGAGTTCTAGACCATTCATGACAGATGTTTTGCTCACCTGATTTTACATAGCCACAATGATGGAGATACCACAAACTCCTTAAGCAATGTATTCCAGCGTTTAACCACCCTGACAGTTAGGAAGTGTTTCCTAATGTCCAACCTTGCTGCAATTTAAGCCCATCAGAGGTCAAGGAAAATAATTTTTCTCCCTCCTTGTAACACTCTTTTAGGTACTTGAAAGCTGTTGTGTCCCCTTTCAGTCTTCTCTTTCTCCAACTAAGCAAACCCAGTTCTTTCACTCTTCCCTCATATCTCATGTTGTCTAGACCTTTAATCTTTTTTGTTGCTCTTCTCTAGACCTTTTCCAATTTGTCCCCAATTTTTCCAGAAGCGTGCCACCCAGAATAGGACACAATACTCCACCTGAGGCCTAATCAGTGCAGAGTAGAGTGGAAGAATGACTTCTCGTGTCTGGCTTACAACACTCCTGTGTTAATACACAATCCTAATGCAGAACTAGTGCTATGTTCTTAAATGAGAAGATGCTCTTGTGTTTTAAAGAAGATTTCAAGGATGGGGAAGTGGGGAGGGGCAGGGCTGAGAATGGGCATTCATGGTTTGCACCTGCTTCAATTCAGTGCTGGAATGACTTGACATGCACTATCAGCTGTATCTTCAATGCCTGTGACAGAAGGTTGCTTCATTCAGGGATTAGGGCACCAGAGAGTGGGAGAAAGCCTGTGAGGGTGATAAGGAGCTCTCCATACCGAGAGGCTACTCTAGACTGCAGTGTTAAATTGGAAAAAGGTACGCAATTTGCATGCTGCAAATTGCGTATCTTTTTCTGATTTACTTTCAAAAGAGGCTTTTCCGAAATTTGGTGCATCTACATGGCGCCAAATTTCGGAAAAAAGTGCTCTTTTGACATCTCTTATGCCTCGTAGAACGAGGTTTACAGGGATGGCAAAAGAACGCATCCACTTTTTCCAATATTTTTCAAAAAAGCGGATGTGTTCCTTGGACGCGGGATACCTCTGGTATCCCGGAAAAGCAATGCAGTCTAGATGGAGCCAGAGAGGGGAAATGGATTTATTTTAAACCACCAATAAGAATATAGGATTTGAGCATAAACTGGCTGTAATGCAGAATACAATTTACTTACCAATACCACACTATGGACTTGGCTTTTTCACATTCCACACTACCAAAAGGAAGAGGGTATCTTCCTTTTAGACACAGGAACCCAGTGACACTGGAATTCAGATTACAGGGCAAGTGGAGTTTTAAGGCTCCGCAGCTATATACCAACCAACACTGGTGAAGGCCTGCCCAGGCTGCAGATTGCTAGAATCACAGCAAAGAATCAAGTCACATTACCTGCTGCCAGACTGGAAAAGATACCCAGGGCGTGTGTGTCATCGACCCACTGAATTTTGAAACCACTCTTGCTAAAAAGAAAAAGGAAAGCAACACCATAAATAGTCATCTCAGTATTAGGGGAGCTTTTCACCCATCGATACCCCGTGCTTTACAAAGCATCAGCCCCTTTTTACAAGAGGCAGAAGAGAAAAATAGAGGGGTTAAGTGGAACTTACCCAAGGTCACATGGTGACTGAATAGAAGAGGAGGGAATAGAATCCACATGTCCTGAACTAGGCATGTTAAATATCGGTTAATTGAATTGTCGATTAACCTCATGAATTCTTATCGGTTTCTGGACTATTCTCTAGCCCCCGGAGGCAGGGCCGGCAGCCAGTGCGCTCTGGCCCCACTCTCGAAGAGCCCCCTGCCACTCCTGACTGCCCAGCCCGAATTAGAACTGAGCCGGGCTGCCTGCCCACCTGGCTCCTAATACACTTTAAATGCAGAGCAGCAGCGGGGGTAGGTCCCAGACCTGGCATGAGCCAGGACTGAGCTGGGCTGCAGGCCAGCCTGCTAACAAATTTACTGGGGGGAGGGTGGGAAGGGAAAAGCGTGTCGTCTATAGCATTAACCTATAAGCTTTTGCTTACTGATTAATCGACTACACTATTACATCCTTATCCTGAACCCCATTTAAGTGCCCTCCCACCAGGAACTTGCTGCTCCCTCCCGCCCAAAGTAAACTACGCTTCTTTGAAAGCAACACTTAGCACTTTCTATTACAATTCCTAAACCTGGGATTTAAATTAAACTAAGTATTAGGATTCTGAATTAGGGGTATTAACGGGTCGCTGGTTAAACGGGTGATGCTTAACTGATACCAGGAGCAGTCGCCGCGGAGGGGAGGGGGTGGCCAGACTGGAGCAGCCCCAGTCTAGTCTGACCTGAGCAGGCAAGGGGGGGGCTGCTTTCAGCCCCACTGGAGTGCCCCTCCCTTCGCACACCCCTTTAACCAGTGAAACGCAACGTCAGCCCTGCATGTAACCGGGATTTTTCATCCCTAGTCTGAATCACTGTGCAACTGATAAACGATTGCTCCGATGTCACTAGGCACGTGGGTGCCCGAAGTGCATGCGTCAGAAAGGGATACCGAAAAGGCGGCACAAAAATCTAAATGGGAGAGTTTTTAACTGCATGGAAACCAACCGATGCTCAGTTAAAACTTTTTTTTTCCTGAGCTGCATTTCAAAGGTTTCCCCAGCAGCTCTGGAAACATAAATGCCGTTGCTTTGTGCTAGGGGCATGAGAATTAGAAAACGATCAGTTTCATTTTAATGGTAACATTCAGCCCAATGTCACTATCAGAGCTACGTGCACACAGGAACACAGAGGAGACAGTAAGAAGTAGCTAAATCTTTAGAAGCATTACTCTCAGGCTAACAGGGCTCATACAGAAACTTAACGCCATCCTGTTCCGTACGCTGAGATAGTAGTAGGGGAGGGGAAGAGCACGTATCTGTCTACAGATACTTATATCAAACCGATTTTGCAGAATGGACATGGTGTCCTAGAGATACGCTGGTCACAACCCACAGGTAAAGAGATGAATTTTGTTCTGATAAAATAATCCATACACTCCTTAAGGAGATGTTATTGTACTACCATCTGTGCGAGACAAGCCATTGCAAAGCAAGGACCCAACCCTTACTGCGTTTTCAGCAGAGAAGCCAAGCTGAACTCCAATCCAAGTGTGCAATTTTACTCGGGAAGTCATGCACGACAGTGGTGAGGAACATTTAAGGAAAGACTGTCCACTCGTTAGGACATTAGCCTAGAACTTGGGAGAGCTGGGTTCAGTTCCCTGCTCTGCCACAGTCTTCTCTGACCTTGGGCAAGACACTTAGCCTCCATGAGGCAGGGAACTGGGGTATTGTGAAGATAATTATATTAAACATTGTGAAGCACAGAGATTTACTGATGAAAGGTCTCAACTATAAAATTTTATTAGATAAGCACTTAGCTAACAAGCAATCCCATTGAAGTCCATATGGTACTCACATGAGTAAAGTCATGCACCTTTGTAAATGATGCCGAAAGAATCATTAATTTAAAAAAAAAAGCATAATAAATTATATAGAAATCTTCCTCTGGGATCAGAAACAGGGAATATTACGACCAGGCCACCTAGCTCTTACAGAGCACCTTTCTGCTGTACATCTCAGAAAGCTTTACAAAGGTGAGTATCCTCATCTCCATTTTACAGATGGGGAAACGGAGGCTCGGAGTAGCAAAGTGACTTGCCCCAGGTCACCTAGGAGGCCAGTGGCAGAGCCAGGAATATAACCCAGATCTGCTGAGGCCCTGTTCAGCACTCTAGCCACTAAAAGCAACGCGAGGACAGAACTGAAATGCAGTAAAACTGCATCAGATTCTTACACAGGCTCTAGACACAATTTATACCGCGCCCGCGAGGCAGCATCCTGCTCACTTCATCCAGGCAAGCAGGACGCACGGGGAGCAGGAACGGCCCTGTGCTGAGGCAGGTACTTACTGGAACTCTGAAAACGCTTCCATCAGATGCTCCGTTTTCAGGGATGGCGAGAAGTCGTAGATCTCGATAACGTGTCCAAAGTCTCCCTCGTTGATCTGTGCGTCCCCGTAGCTGGAATAGTCAAACTGGATCTTCTCGATGGTTATGTCCTTCACAGTCACATAGGCTGCAATCTGGGAGGAGAAGAGCGTTAGAGGTCAAAGTGCGTTTCTAACGCTGCAGGAGAAGCCAGTGAGCAAGGACACTGAGGGGGTCTTCAAAAACGCAACATGCTATCAAGCACAGAGCGTACCTGGGCATTTTACGTATATAGGGGCTAGGGCACAGAGCTTGAGATTCAGTTCCGTGCTCTGCTACTGCCCTGGGGTGTGACCTTGAGTCAATCACTTAACCACTCTGTGCCTCAGTTCCCCACCTGTACCAGGGGGCTAACAGCACAGCCGTGCCTTGTCAGAGCAATGCAATAAAGATTGCGAGATGCTCCGACACTACGGGAATCGGAGCCACACAAGATGCTTAGGCCGGACCACTCCGAAAATGGCATAACCAGATTAGCCACCAGCCTTCCCCTACATGTTGCCCCAACCAACAAGTTTCCACCCTGCTAGAGGTTGGGGGGGGGGGGGAGAATCAGCTCCCAAAGCACATTCAGTGTTTGGCCTGTGCTGTTCAACAGATCCATTAGCAGCAGGAGGGCTGAGAGGGGGAACTTTTTGGCTGCAAAAAAATGGATCGACTCCCACCTCTGTGCACCACTCTACCCGCCCCCTGAGCCTTCCCCTCCTCAAGTCATTCTACAGTCAGGCTGGATTATACTGGACTAGAAGACCTCTCGAGGGCCCTTCCAATCCTACCATTCTGTAATTGTTACATGGTTCAATAAAAGCCGTCGGGAGCCATAAGCAGAGAGAGGCCAGAGCCATGACAAGGGGCATCTCAAGGCTCCTCTTCTCCCTTTGAGAAGATGCCAGGGCCCATTACACTCACTGCCACATCTCTAAGTCACAGCTCTCCCTGGTCATCCCTCTCAGGTCCAGCCAAGCAAGATTCACACCAAAACTTTTACCTCTTGCAAGAGTTCGGCATCAGAGTCCTCCTCTAGGCGGGCCCCCTCCTGCTCCTTCACTGCCGGGTTTTCCGTGTCTTTCTCCTCCACAGATAATTCCAACCCGCACCGCAGTCTGCCCGCCAGGACTGTACAGTCTTCATCCCGGTCTTCTGGGAGCAACACCCGGCCCGGAACAGAGGTATCCATGCGGAGCTTATCCTGGTCAGCTGGTATAGATGGGCTCTTACCACACTCCATCCCAGGGGTATCCATACATCTTGGATGCGGGTCTTCTGGGAGACTTTGGTTTTGGCTGCACTCACATACGATGGTGTCGGTACACCCCTCCCCCTGGTTTTCTAGCACTGAAAAGGTCTTGCTTTCTTCCAACAGAGAGGCGTCCACAGACTCTTTATTCTGCCCTTCCGGAAGGGAGAGGTTTTTGCTACACTCTGAGAAAGGCTGTACAAATGCCACTGTATCCTGATTTCCTAAGACTGGTAAGTTTTCACTACACTCCGGTACACTGGCAGCCATGGTGTCTTTATCTTGATCTTCTACCTGGTGTCGATTTTTGCTACCCTCCGATACAGTGGGATTTGTGCTGCGGTCGTCCTGGTCTTCTGGTTGGGAGAGTGGTTTGCTGCAAGGGCCATCAGACCTGTCTTTATCCTGGCTCTCCAATATGGAAAGGTTTCTGGTGCACTCCAGCAAAGGGGCATCTGAACAGTCCACTGGACACTTGTTACTGTTATCTCCACTGACTTCACCCGTAATATGTTCTTCATATGCCTCTCTAAGGCCCTGGACTTCAGGAAGTTCCTTGCCAGGCTCTGGATCGATATTACTTGCGACCCTGCTGGAATCTGTAGTGCCCTCAAAGTTACCTAACTCTTCTGGGGTCCCTTCCTCTTGCACCACCCCAACATCTGGTTCATCTCTGGCTGCCGCCGCTGCTGGGCTTTGGTTTTGCAGCTCCTCCCGTTTTTCACGCATCCCCCTGGGGACATACAAAGCTTTATCCGGCTTTCTCCGGGGCGGCCGCCTGGGCCTGCCGATTCCTCGGTTGACTCGAGAGCCATCGGCAGGCAGCTCTGCGTTGCGTGGCCCTGCGGCTCTGCCACCCCTGCTTCGTGCCTGGAGAGGGCGGTGAGCTCTCGCCGTGTTGCCGCAGGAACCGTTTTGATCGCCAGCCTCCTCAGGCAACCTAGCGCCAAAAGAAGCAGGGAAACACATGATGTGCTGGGAAGCTTTGTGCCGCGAGCAAACTTCTGCTTTCCCTCCAGCCTATCACAAGTCAGCGTTATTGATAAGAGCCAATGTACAACCACACTCCCACCGTCACCAGCGTGCATGTGTCCCTCACAGCAGCACGGCCTGTCTGCGGCCCCCAGATCACCTGCATCTGTGCGGAGCGGCCGGAGCCACGAGGTCACTGGCTCCGCATCTTCCTCTCCAGCTGCTTCCACGAGCTCTAGGCTCTTCATCACAAGGGAGCCCACAGGCCTGTCTAAGCAGCCGAAGAGGAGGAGGAGCCGTTCTAGCAGGTTGTGTGACACAGGAGGAAGGGGCCCCAGAAAGGAGCGCCCAGGGAAGGAGGAGAAAAAGGAAAGTAGCAGTTGGACAGGACGTCCAGGGCACAGCAGGAGAAAAGACCAAGAGTTCAGCTACAGGCATGTGGAAGCGGGAACCAAGCACTTGCAGTAGGGATGTGAGCGGGTAACCAGTTAACTGATTAAGTCACTGTACGGGTGACGCTTACCGGGTAACAGTTAACCAGTACGTGTGAACAGCCCTCAGCAGGGGCCAGGACAGCCCCACTGCCCGATCCCTCGGGCTGCAGCAGGTCCCCCTTTCATCGGTTACCTAGTTACACACTAGGTTTCACTGGTTAGCCAATTAAATGGGATTTTACATCCCTAACATGCAGTAGGGATGACAAGAGACCAGGTGGCAGGAGCATGAGGAGCAAGCGATGAGAAGAGGAAACTAGAAGCCGCTCATTCAGAAGCTGGGCTATGCTGGGCAGTCATCACCATCATCACGAACTGCCCATAAAGCGAGGGACAGATCACTGGGTTCTACTTCCTGATGGAAAAAAAATCCTTAGACCTTCTCCTATTCAATGGGACAGCACCAGAACAGCCGCTTCAAACGCTCACCCTGCAGAAGCCTGCACAGCTAACAGTATTGTGACGTGTCTCCTGTTTCCTTTTGACAGGTTGGTGCAGCCTGTCCACTTACATTTGGCCCAGCACTGGATTTCTGATGAATCCCAAAGATTTAACAGGAATTTTTCTACCGTTAAAAAAAAGGGGGGGGGGAGGGGAGGGTCAGGAAAAACAATTACAACAAATATTCATCTCACACAGGGACTCTGATTGGACACTGCAGCACCAAGATGCTTCCCCGCCTCCGTCTAGCGTCCCCTCTATCCAAGGAAAAGACACATCACAGCCAGCGTTCCCTCTAATGTTTATGTACCACCTCCATTTTGGCGCACATAACAAAAGTAATGTCTCACATGGGCAGTGTGTGATAGGGTGGGGCTGAGGGATGGGAGGAGGCTAGGGCAGAGGGTCGGGGTGCAGGCTCTGGGATGGGGCTAAGGATGAAGAGTTGGGGTGTAGCCAGCCCTCTCACCGCAGCAGCTCAGGGCCTGGTGAGGGGCGCCTCTCTACTACCTCAGCAGCTCCTACAAGAGAGGCTCCTTTCCCCCAGCCAGGGCAGGTGGGACCAGGCTGGGTGGGGGCCAGAGAAGGGACACCTTTGCCCCAGCCGCGACAGCTCTGGGTTGGGGCCAGTGAGTACATGTGCCACTGCCCTGGCCGCTACAGGACCTGGGGAGGGCCTGAGCCCCTGTGTGGGGCTTACTAGACAGTGCTTGACCACGCATCTTAGAGAGAACTTAGATCACAGCTACTCACTTTGCATCCATGCAGATCACCGACTAACACTTACAGAGACCCAGTCAGCTCACTTTTGACTGGGAATTGTTTTTTAAAAATGCTTCTACAGCAGCTGCGCCCAGCTCACATGTGGGAATGCCCCGTGCTGCTGTCTGAGGTGGTAAGAGGAACTTTTGTTTTTTAAACACATAAAAACATTCCCCTGGATGTTTTTGCAACCGAAAACACTGCAGCAGAGCGTGTGTGCAAACAAAAATGACTGTGCAAAAACATGAGTGATTCTGCTGATTCATCACAGAAAGGGCAGATTAAAACGAAAGTGACCCAACAGCATAAATTACTGACAAACTCGGGTTTTAACCCTCTTAAAGGGCTCAGAACAAATAGATATTGGCTTACTATATAGGACTGTTACGCTGACAGCGTCCCTTTCGTAAGGTTAAGTAACTTGTCCGAGATTGCAGAGGGAACAAGAAGAACAAGAATGGAATTCAAGAGGCCTAACACTGCTTTAACCACTAGAGAACACTTCCTTCCAGTTCAGGGAAAAGAACCCCGCGCTCTGGATTCCTTGTTGCGTACATGGTGCATAGATTTCAGGAGTCCTGACTCCCTGCACTAACCGTTAGACAATACTCCCTTTCCAAGTTAGGTATAGAACCTGATTCCCCATCCTTTGCTCCAACTCGACTGAACTCCCTTGCCTTACACATCAGAACAGAATTAACCGCATTACAAAAACTCTTCGTATTCACTACAAAGCGTAGCAGCGTGGCGGTTGCCCTGGCTTCACTTTGACAAGCTCTGATATCACCCCCTGTCTCCCAAGTGTACTGCTTGAACCCCAACGGGTGACGTGACCCACAGTTGTAAATTCAAGCCTACTGAGTGAATTGAGGATGACTCATTTTGTTGTATAAGTGTGCGTCTGACAGTCAGGACTCCTGGGTTCTTTTCACAACTGATTCACCATGTGGCTTTGGCTAGTCCCTTCACCGTGCACTGCCTTTTGCTGTATCTGTAGAATGGGGAGAAAGTCTCCCTGCACTCCAGAGAGGATGGCTAAGTGCATTGCTGCACACAGCACCATGTACCTGTCATACCTTATGACTGAGTGACATATGACAGTCCTCCTCTTCCATCCTTCCCCGACAGAAAAGCTGCTTAACAAAGCGACATTGTCCACGTTCCTGTGGATCAGGTACCTGAGGCGGCTGGACAGCGGGGGGAACAAGAGAACTCTGAAAAAGGAAAACAGACAGGGGATTGTCAGCTTGGAGTAGGAGGGACAGCGGGCAGTGTACATCCTCAATAGTGACTCCCCAGTTACTTCTGGAGTGGGGTCTTAATTCCATTCGCAGTGGCCAGCTACATACTGAGGCATCAAGATGGGAGGAGGGGAGCTTTGTGTTAATCGTTTAATCGTTCCCACTAACACATGCCTTGTCAAGACCTGTCAATATGGCACCTTTCTCTGGGGCACAGTGTCTAGAGAAACCCTTCAGAAATTAGCAGGTCAGGAAAAAAGAGACACTGTATCACAATGCCTGGCATTTACACCCCTCCAAAGTCAGATCTAGTTTCACTCACAGATACCTTGCAACAGGACTTAACGAATAGCTTCTTCAATCTAAAATATTGTAATAAGTAACCAATCCAAGCAGCTGCCATCCAGGCAAGTCTACTGGGAACACAGCGTCCCTTTCTCACTTCGAGCTGCTACTCTCGCACATAAGCTCACTCAGATAGGCAAAAAGTGCTCAGCAAAGACCCAGAGTAGTTCATCATGCCCTATGATAGTTTTCCACTGGGCCAAAGAACACTGTGTGCAGGAAGGAGCTGATGAAAAATGGTTCAATCTTAAGCCATTGGTAATAATCCACCAAACTGGGACAGCAAGTGAACAAGGCCCAGACGTGGCCATGGCCAATGCAGCCAGCCTCCAGGATTATTCCACTCAAGGAAAAGTAATAGATTTTTGGGGAGGGGGGATGACAAAACTCAACGTACAAAATCCCTGCACTTTGGGGAAATGCACATTCAAGCTCCAACTTTGTAACTGACCCCACTTGCTGTGATGGCCCAAGCAAGAATCCTGTGCATGTGTGTTCAGGACACAGGATCTGGCTCCAAATGATGCAACTGAGCTTCAATCTCTAATAAAATCTTTCCTCCTGGAGGGCCCATCTGAAATTGCAGACATCCAGCAGCCGAGAAATGCAGCCACCTCTGGGTGGAACATGTCGCCGCCTCCCCCCATGGCACAAGCATCGTGCAGGACAAAAGGAAAAAGGGACACTTTTGATCACAAACATTTTATTGTTCACATGGGGCAAATAGGGCACAGGTTCAATGACCCTGGTCTGAAATTTTCCACGATGCAAACAGCACAACATAAGCCACCTACTTTTCATGCTGGCTTTGGAGCAGAAAACGGTCTAGTTCCTCAGTGACCTTGCAGACGAAGTCGTTCTCGCTGGGGGAGAGGAAGACGCCATCCAAGCAGTGCAGCGCCAGGGTGACAGCGGGGAGGTGGCCTGATGGAGGGTGGGAGGCAAAGGGGAGAGAGGTCGTATAAATGCTTTAGATCGGGCGTGGGGAACCTAAGGCGCAGGGGCTGGATGCGGCCCCCAGTTTTCCTGGATCCGGCCCCCAAGGCTCAGAGCTGCCCCCCAGCAATGGGGAGCCCACGCTGGCGTTCCAGCCCCCCTGCTGTCCCACCCTGAGGCTGGAGCACACAAAATCTACTAGTCTGAGCCCCCCCCCAAAGCTCTGGTGTGTGAGGGGAAGGTAGAGAAGGGCTTTCTCCTTTTCACTTGGGACCACGCCAGGGAGGGTTTGGTTTTTTTTTTTCGCTTTTCACTTGTGTGCGGCCCCCAGCTGATTTTTCTGCAAATCAGCAGCCCCCGACCCAGAAGAGGTTCCCCCCACCTCTACCGTTTGGGGGCTATTGAGAGCTACAGCAGCTTGGTGCTTCAGAGGCAGGTTGCATGGCAGAGACCACACCTCCCCCCCCCCCCCCCCAGCTCACTGCATCCTGCACAGACACCAGCAAGGCCCAATGCAAATCCCGGGACCTCCCGGGATCCACCCAAGACTCATGACAATGCCCCCCCCCCCAAGCCTGACCCACAACTCCTCCCCCGCGCCACCCACAGCTCCCAGCCCCAGCAGGACCCACAGGCAACCCTCCTCCTGCCCCCTGCCAGATCCATGGCAACCCCCAGCCAGATCCCCAGCCACCTCCCCCCCACCCCCACCCCCAGCCAGACCCACAGCAACTTCCCCCCCACCCCCACCCCAGCCAGACCCACAGCAACCTCCCCCCCACCCCCACCCCCAGCCAGACCCACAGCAACCTCCCCCCCACCCCCAGCCAGACCCACAGCAACCTCCCCCCACCCCAGCCAGACCCACAGCAACCTCCCCCCCACCCCCACCCCAGCCAGACCCACAGCAACCTCCCCCCACCCCCACCCCAGCCAGACCCACAGCAACCTCCCCCCCACCCCGACCCACAGCAACCTCCCCCCCACCCCCACCCCAGCCAGACCCACAGCAACCTCCCCCCCACCCCCACCCCAGCCAGACCCACAGCAACCTCCCCCCACCCCCACCCCAGCCAGACCCACAGCAACCTCCCCCCCACCCCCACCCCCACCCCAGCCAGACCCACAGCAACCTCCCCCCCACCCCCACCCCAGCCAGACCCACAGCAACCTCCCCCCCACCCCCACCCCAGCCAGACCCACAGCAACCTCCCCCCCACCCCCACCCCAGCCAGACCCACAGCAACCTCCCCCACCCCCAGCAACCTCCCCCCCCACCCCAGCCAGACCCACAGCAACCTCCCCCCCACCCCAGCCAGACCCACAGCAACCTCCCCCCCACCCCAGCCAGACCCACAGCAACCTTCCCCCCACCCCCACCCCAGCCAGACCCAGCAGGACTCGCCCCCCGGCCAGCGGCTCTGGCTCTGGCTCTGGGTCCGGGGCGGGGGCCGCGCTCACCCGCAGGCCGGGGCCGAGCTCGCTGCAGCGCGCGGGTCTGAGCCGCTTCCCGGCGGCCGCTGCGGGCGGAGCCTCCCTGCGCCGGGCAGCGCGGCCGCCTCCTGCGCAGCCCGCCCGGGGGGGGTCCGGGGTCCGCCCCACTGCGCCCCCCCCCCCACTTCGCCCCGCCCCACTGACTGTGCCTGCCGCCGCGCTCCACGGGGGTCCCCTGCCCCACTGCGCCCCCCACTGCTCTCCGCCCCACTGACTGTGCCTGCCGCCAGTAAGGGGGGGGGTCCCCTGCCCCACTGCGCCCCCCCACTGCTCTCCGCCCCACTGACTGTGCCTGCCGCCAGTAAGGGGGGGTCCCCTGCCCCACTGCGCCCCCACACACACTTCTCTCCGCCCCATTGATCTGTGCCTGCCGCCAGTAAGGGGAGAGTCTCCTGCCCCACTGCGCCCCCCCCCCCACACTTCTCTCCGCCCCATTGATCTGTGCCTGCCGCCAGTAAGGGGGGGGATCCCCTGCCCCACTGCGGCCCCCTTCGCCCCACTCCCAGTGATTGGTGCGTGACACCCCTGCTGCCAGTGGGTCTGGGGGGTGCATTGGACGAGCATCTTATGCTGGGGAGGTCAGGGTACAGACATGCTCCTTATATATTAGCTTCTTAGGGGCTGGGTATTACTGGCACCCTGGGCCTGGCCCGGATCAGCGTTTGCTTTTGTTCTGGGGAACAGGGTTCCTTGTCAGCTGAGTGCTTGGGGAGGCCACTCAGGAGAGATTCCAACGCCTCCCACCCAGCAGTGTGCCCACAGCCAGGTTTTGTTTCGCCAGGTGGTGCACATTCACACATGCGTGGGTGCACATAAAATTTTATTCTGCACATGGGGGAAAATAGAAGAAACATTGCCCAGGCCCTTTGTGCTAGGTGCTGTACTCCCACCACAAGGAGATGGCTGCCCTGCCCACACGAGCTGGTCAGCACAGCCAGGGCTAGAGCTAGGCCCCTGCAGCGAAGTACAGCCACAGAAGGGATCCATCCCTGTAATGAATGGTAACAAGGTCCACGGACAAACTCTTCCATCCACTTAGCTGCATCTCCATGGAAGTCGACCTAACTCCATCACACCGGGTGTGCAGTTTGTCACAGCCATGGTACCCTGCCCATGTGGAGACAACCGATGGGGACAGGCCAATCAGGGAGTACCACAAACCAGTGCTGACCAGCCTCCGTGTGACAGTATTATGGGCTCAACAGCAGCCGAACCATCACCAAACTATTTGTAAGCATCATAGCAAAGAAGACTTCGAAGGAGGACAGTGAGGTAGGTTAGATGGGGGGAGCCTGTCTCCTAATCCTTGCTCTCGCCTTTACACTTGTCTCTTTCACATCAAACCATTCTGTGCAGCGCAGGTAGACAGAAGCCTCACAGATTTGGGAATGGGAACCCGAGTCCTTACCCTACCCCTAAGGTACCCCCATACAACACACCAGCCTCCAGATGCACAGCAGTATTTGGGGCCGTGTGGTCTTGGCGGTTCCATTTTAAAATTTGGAGCCTAATCCTCACCTCGTGGGAGATATTCCACCAAGGCAACGGGACAACTCTCTAAGGATGGGTTTGCAGGACTGGGCTCTTAGCAGTGCTTAATTTGTAAGGGAAGAAATGCCGGGGCTCAAATACTTCTTTTTTTTTTTTTTTTACTTTAATAACTGATGTAGGAAGCCCAGCGGTGCTAGAGCTAAGAACGGCCAAGCCTAGAGGTGGTAGGGCTCAGCCTAGGCCCAAACTAAGCATGAATCCGTAAATCCACAAAGGGATCCCTTTGGCCTGGTGTGCACGCAAAACTTCCATCAATCTAACTCATGCCCTGAATGCTGTCCATACAGGGGTAGGCAATATTTTTTTGCCAGAGGCCACTTCACCTGGGCCGCACTGGAAGGGGCGGGGACTCAAACGGAAGGGGCGGGGCCAGGATACTTCCCTGCTTCCCCACCCACAGACCATGATTGGTCTGGGGGTGGGAGAGTGTGCGGTCTTTGCCCCCCCCTCCCCGATTCTCCCTAGGCACCTTTGCCCGGCGGTCGGAGAAGACTTTGCGTGTTCCCCCTTCTATCCTAAGGCCAATCAGGGCTTAGGGACGGGGAACTGCACAAAGTCTCCTCCCACCCTGCCAGGAGCACGTGACACTTCTAAGTGCCGCATGCTCCTAGCAGGGCAGAGGAAACTTCATGCGCTTCTCCCTGCCCCCAGATCCTAATTGGCCTGGGGATGGGGCTGCAGCAGGGCCTCCGCAGGCCGGATCAACCCACTTGGGGGTTTTGCCCACCCCTGTCTCCATAGGTGACAGCCCAGCTGGGGAAAGCAAGCCCTACCCCTTCTGCCAAAAGCCTCACCCCTTCCCTGAGACCACATCCTTTCAATCAGCAGCAGATATAGGGCAGGGTGCGCTCCGGGTGGACTGGCCCGGCGGGATACCGCACTTTAAATTCCCTGGCACCACACGGTGGTGGAGCGCATGCACAGCGTGCTGAAACACCGCGCAACACAGGTGAGAGAGGAGACGCCTGGTGAGAGGTGAGAGGGGCCCCACGAAATTGTGCTGCCCTGGGCCCCACAGAACTCTCATCCACCCCTGCTTTCAATAACCTTTCCCACCCAACCAAGCCTCGCCTAACCCCAGCCCTCAAGCCGGATCCTTCTTTGCCATCCGGCGGCTAAGGGTTGTCTCACCATGGCGCCAGCCCTCCCCGGTGGCTGGGTAGCACAGGCAGGTTTGTGAAAGCAATGCCTCCCTTGCTTATGTTACCCTGCACCCATGATGCTGTGGTTAGGTTGAACTATTGTCCAGTGTAGACCTGTTGACCTAGCTATCACCTCTTGACAAGCTGAATTAACGATGGAAAAACCCTCCCATTGATAGTGGAAGTGTCTATGCGCTAGCTGGCACAGCTGTGGCAATGCCGGTGTACCGCGTACCACGTAGACATAGCTTAAATCCCCAATTCTGCATAGGGTTGCCAGGTGTCCGGTTTTGAACCGGACAGTGCAGTATTTGAGCTTTCTGTTTGGGAAACAAATTGAGAAAATATAAATGTCCGGTATTTTCTAAATAAGATGTAATGTCGATTGTGATGTAATGTCAAGTGTGTCCGGTATTTTTGTTGAAACCATCTGGCAACCCTAATTCTGCAAACACTTAAGGACACAAGGAACTTGAGACACATGAATAATCTCAGCACTCTTAATATGATGACACACTTGCCTAAAGTTATTTACATGCACAACGGGCCTTAATTTGTTCCAGCACTTTATAGGGTTTTAGAGTACCCCACACTCCTGGGCCTGGAGGATCCATACCACAGTGTCAACTCCAATATTCTGGTACATTACTCCAGTTCCAAATGCTACAGTCTACCCTGTCTCTAAGCTTAGCTCACCACTTCTCAAACTATGATGGGTGAAGTCATTAGAATTTTGGTCCAGCAATCTCTGCTCACATAAGTCATCTTTACTCACCCCACTAAAGACAAGCCAGGCTAGGTAATTTGATGCAGCATCAGCTGCTTCTTACATAGTCATTCTAATCAAGCAGGTATTTCTACTTAGGGATTCATCAAAGCCTCTTTCTAATGAAAGCTGAGCAAGGGCTTTATTACATTTACTGGGTTTAAGTCTCTTCCTTTCATCCCAGTGTAAATCGGGAGTTAATATGCAAAGCAGGGGAGTTATACCAGCGTAAGAATCACGTTCGTATGAGGTCACTAATTCTCCATTAGACTTCACTAAGTAGGGACAAAATAATAGAGAAATCCACTATTTTTTCTCCTATGTATTAATCATCACAAACAATTTGGTAATTAATACATGTTACTTGATGGCTACTTCCTCATCTATCACAGCTGGTGAAGGGGCAAAGTACAAAGCCATAAAGCAATAATGCATGAGAAATGAAACCACAGAGATCTATAGTAAGTCATCATTGTGACATGATAAGGGCTCTTTTAAAGCAGCGGCAACTTCAGCAGAAGCTGGACAGAGGAAAGTATTTTCTCTTGGTCCCTCTCTAGTTTTCTTCTGTGCTGGGCATTTCCTAATATGACACGTGAATGCCACGATCCTGAGACGTATTAAGGCTCCTAACTCCCATTGAAATCAGTTAAATTCTTAGAAGTAAGTTTTCAGGTGACTGACTATATTTCAGGAATTACATAAGGACATAGGAACAGCCATAATGGGTGAGATCAAAGGTCCATGTAGCCCAGTATCCTGTTTGCTGACAGTGGCCAATGCCAGGTGCCCCCAGAGGGAATGAATAGAACAGGGAATCATTAAGTGATCCATTTTCTGTCACCCATTCCCAGCTTCTGACAAACAAAGGTTAGGGACACCATTCCTACCCATGCTGGCTAATAACCTTGTTATAGTCTTGGCCTTCACAACATCTTCTGGCGAGGAGTTCCACAGGTTGACTCTGTGCTGTGTGAAGAAGTACAGCCGCTCCCCAACTTACGACCCCCTTCATTTACAACCATCCTCACTTATGACCAAAGCAGTCGTAAATGCAGATCCGAGTTACGAACGGCGAGCTGCGCTTACAAACAGCATGGTCGCCATGTAACTCTATGGGATCCGAGTTACGAATACTTCGAGTTATGGACCAAATGTTGGTCCGTAACTTGTTCATAACTCGGGGAGCAGCTGTACTTCTTTTTGTTTTAAACCTGCTACCTATTAATTTCATTTGGTGATACCTAGTTCTTGGAAGAAGTAAATCACTCTCCTTTATTCATTTTTCCACACTAATCATGATTTTATAGACCTCTATCATATCTCCCCTTAGTTGTCTCTTTTCCAATCTGAAAAGTCCCAGTCTTATTAATCTCTCCTTCTATGGCAGCCGTGCCATACCCCTAATCGTTTTTGTTGATTTTTTCTGAACTTTTTCCAATGCCAAGATATCTTTTTTGAGATGAGGTGACCACATCTGCACTCCGTATTCTTATTTTAATAGAAGTTTGTTTTTTGTAGAAAGAGATGTCTCTTGGTCTCTGAGGGCATGTCTAGACTACATCCCTCTTTTGAAAGGGGGATGTAAATTAGACGATCGAAATTGCAAATGAAGCGGGGATTTGAATTTCCCGTGCTTCATTTGCATAATGGCAGCCGCACATTCTTTTGAAAATGGGTATTTCGAAAGTGAAACCAGTGTCTAGAGGTGGTTCTTTTTGGGGAAAAAAACCCCTTTTTCGAAAGATCCTGTAAATCTCATTTTTTGAGGAATACAGGAGCTTTCAAAGAAGGGTTTTTTTTCCCGAAAGAACTGCATCTAGATGGCAGTTCCACTTTTGCAATACCCGTTTTTGAAAGAACGTGTGGCCGCCATTATGCAAATGAAGCGTGGGAAATTCAAATCCCAGCTTCATTTGCAATTTTGATCTGTCTAATTTACATCCTTCTTTCGAAAGAGGGATATAGTCTAGACATAGCCCGAGGGAAATCATCTTGCCAGAATATTCCCAAACCTGTCCGGGCTGATTTTATTCATGGCTCATAAAGAGGCTTAATAATCACTTTATACAGCACTTTACAACTTCAAAGAACTCAGCTCATTAACCAGCTTAACTTGGTTACCCAAGAGGCTGGTAAAAACCAGTCATCTAAGAGAGGTTAGGACTTTCGATAGGGTCTGGTGCCTTTAATTAAAGTGGGGTATGGAATCACAAGGAGCTGCAGCCCCAGCCAAAAGGCTAGAGTTGGATTGCGGAAGGACACACTTTAAGCACTGTTTTACCAAAGATTATGACAGACCCCAACTCTTTTCAGACCACTGCAAACCCTGACAAACTTATACCCACACAATCAGGTTTGGAGTTCTAGCCCTTGAATTGTGACACATTTGAGTCTCCTGAATAGTTTAAAATTAAAAAAAAAAAGAAACCCACCTGCAGGGTAACTTACTGATTCCACAATCGCTGGATTTTTTCTCCTTCATTCTCTGGTCAACTGCTCCGGAATCTTCCCGCATTCTGGAATTCCCTCAGTCCCTCTTAAAGGGCCACCAGCGTCCCTCTGAATCCTGGGAACTCCCTCGGCAGACCTCCAGACCTTCGCTTTCAGGGACACAGTCAGCGAAGTGTGACCCTGCATTTCAGTTTGTTCAGGGCAAAGCGTTTACAAAAGTTTAGGTCATAGGCGACTTGGGAAGTGCACCTCCTTGTGCCCCCACCAAAATGTTAACTTGCTAAATAGGGTGCCCCCACATATCCCCTCCTTGGTCCTCTGGGTGGCCCTCCCTGTGCCCCCTCCCCCCACAGGCACCAGGCATCTATGGTAAAAAAAAGGGCCACTACAGTTCAGTTGGCACCCCTCCCCCCCTGCAAATTCTAGGTACACAAGAGCAGTGAGCAAAGTTGTCCTCTCCCTGGAAGGGACAACAATCTTGCAGCCCATAGAGATGGAGGAGGGTTACTCATAGGGTTACCAGGTGTCCGGTATTCAACCGGACAGTCCGGTTTGTAGGCCTTCTGTCTGGTGAAAAAATTCAGAAAATACCGGACATGTGCAGTGTCCAGTATTTTCTGGTTTTCCGGCTGGGTGCCTGACGGAAGCCTGGCGGGGGCGGGGGAGTGGCTGGGAGGGGGCGCGATTGGCGCTGGGAGCCTCTGGTTGTGTCTGACGTAGGAGTGACGCCTTGCAGAGGAGGAGAAGCCCCGTCCGTGCTCCTGAGCGCTGTCCAAGTGCATTGTGGAGCCGGAGCCGGACTCGCTTGAGCTTCGCCGGGACTGTGAACGGGATGGGCAGCGCCCTGGGATCTGCATGTGCCCGGGTCAGACCCGCTCCCCGCCAGCTGATTCGCTCCCCTCTCCACTCCCCCCCCCCCCCCGGCCAGCCCCGCTCCCCCCGATATCCTCCCAGCAAGCCCTACTTCCTGCTGGCCAGTTCTCCTCCTCCCAGTCTCCCCCGGCCAGCCTCGCTGCCCCGGACCTGCCCTTCTTCCTTCCAGCTGCCCTCCCCTATCTCTCCCGGCCAGCCCCACTCCCCTCCTGGCCGCTCCCTTCTCTCCCCCTCTCCCCCCATCAAGTGTGTCCGGTATTTTTTCTGAAGCTACCTGGTAACCGTAGTTACTCATGCGGCCCACTCACTAGCCTAGGTTGCCCATTGCTACCCTAGAAAGTTTGCAACTCATATTGCAGCACTCAGAAATGAAAAGAGAAACTCTCCAAACACAAAAGCACTCTTTTAAGGCCCCCAGTCCTGCTAGTGAGAGGTGGAGCCTCATTGAAGTTAGGGCAGCTTGCAGGATTGCAGCTTTAGGCTGTAGGGCCTTGATTCTCAAAGGTATTTAGGCACCTAATTCACACTGAGTTCAATCCTAAGCAGGTTTGAGGATCCAGGCCTGAGTGCTTCGAGGCAGGACATCTTATCTGTGTGTCACAATTTACCTGCAACTTGACTCTTTTTTCTAAACAGCAAATAAATAACAACATTCTGCATTTACGCTCCTTCTTCCAGTCCAGGTTCTCAAGCGACTTAATAAAAAGGCGCAAAGGTCGGACTGATTAGTCTCGTTTAATAGATGGAGAAACTGAGGCACAGGGACGTTTGTTTGGTTTTGAGCAAAGTATTTGAAAACAGTCTGCTTTTGAATGCCTCGGTGTTTGGGGGGCCTGTCGCAAATTCTGGACCTGGTTTACAGGGGGAAGCCCAGACCCACAAAGCTTCTTAGACATCTAACTTCCTCTGATTTCAAAGGGAATTAGGCACCTAAACCCCTTGAAGAATTGGAGTCTAGGCCCCTGCACCTTCAACAGAATTCAAATAGGGGCTTGACACTTCTGAAGGTCAGCCCCAGTGTCGGGCACCCAAAACAATCTGCGGACACATGAAAATCTGAGCATTTGTGGCTTGCCCATGGTGACACTGAAAGCTCCTAAAGAGCTGAGAGGGGTTTAAAAGAAATACCTTGTAAAAATGGAAGTTTGTTCTTGCTACAGTCGTGCCCTGAGCAGTGAAGGAACAAGGCAGGATGACGAACATGTTTCGAGGAGGGATTATATACAAACTCGAAAGTGCCAGGAACTCTATTTTCTAGTCTCAGAGGAGTAGCCAAGTGAGCCTGTATCTACATAAACAATCATGAGTCCCGTGGCACCTTAAAGACTAAGGCTACGTCTACACTATGAGTTTTCTTGGCAAAAAATATGCCAATGAATATGCTAATGCATGAATCGCAATCTCATTTGCATATTTTCTGTCAATCTGCTTTTTCGCTAGGGTGTTTGCGCAAAAACAAGCAGTGTGGACGTTTTCGTTTTGCGCAAAAACCCCTTTTCCCACAAGATCGGTAAACTTCTTTTTTGGGGGGCATAAGGATCTTGTGGAAAAAGATTTATTTGGGCATCCGCTTTCGTGGGTAAAACCCATGAAACCTCTGATGCATCAGACAGAGTAGTTTCTACCCATGGCAGTTTATGCCCAAATAAATCTGTTAGTCCTTTAAGTGCCACAGGACTCCTCGTTGTTTCTATTTTCTGTGTTTGTTTAGCCATCCCTCACAGCCCACTTTAAAGACTAACAAGATGGCTTATTAGGCGATGAGCTTTCGTGGGCCAGACCCACTTCCTCAGATCAAATTGTGGAGGAAAATTGGCATGGCCGTATATACCAAAGGAATACAATCAAAAAAATTGAACACATATAAAATTGACAAATCAGAGTTTAGAACAGGAAGAGGCATGGGGGGGAGGTTAGTGTCTCATAGACGAGATCTCACAGCAATTTGCAAAATCCACTGTCAATGAAGATGGCCACTAGATGGCACCAGGCAGCCCCTGGTTAAAATGCTGCCACTTTTAAGGATTAGGGTGAAAATAAACCCAGTGACGTGCTGCTAAAATATAATGATCAACTCTTTATTTCTATTGCAGCGTGGAAGCCAATGAGAAATTAGGGGTCAGCTGTACCAGACAACACAAAGACAGTCCCTGCTTCAGAGAAGTTATTATCCCCATGCAACTCCTGTCCCAGACAAGCCCTGGCTATTACAAAGCCGAAAGTGCAAACGACTAATCTATTCTGGCTCTGAGTGGAACGTATAGAGATCCTGACATGCCCCAACGTTGGGCTGCATTTGAAGGCCGGTCCCTGCCTGCTGACCCCTGACAGACTCTGCCTGCCTCTCCGAAGCCAGCGGGAGAAAAATGAACTGCTCCTTCCATTCCCTGGCTCTGAGCCTTCAATAACTCCCCAGCCAGGAAGTGCAATTGTCACCCGCTTCCTCTTGAGTTCTTGGGCGGCTAGTGGTTGCCAAATCTGTGCCGAGCTGGAGGGGCTGTTTACCTTGGAGCGCAGCTTCCTAATCTTGGTGAGGCTTTCTGTCCCCCTCCCACGGGGGTTTCACAATTACACCCTTGCCCTATCCACAGGGGCTTTCTGGAGGACACGTGGGAAGCACCTCCTTGGGGACACAGAGAAAGAAGTAACCCTCACCCTCCGCTGCCCCCCCAGCATCTGCAGTGTTCATCACAGACACCCGTCACCCCAAGATGTTCTTATCTGCCTGGGAAAACAACCATTTTTTTTTTCATTTGGAGGAGGACAAAATGCTGCAAAAGAAAGCAACTGAGGAGGTGAAAAAGGAGGGGGTGGAATCTCCATCCCTAGAGGTTTTTAAGTCCCGGCTTAAAGCCCAGGCTGGGATGGTTTAATTGGGGTTGGTTTGAGCAGGGGGTTGGACTCGTTGGTCTCTGCCAACCTTAGGATTCTGTGATTCTATGAAAAGAGAGAGCGGTGCATACAAGGGGTCAGGCTACACTTCACCTGCTTGCCTGCACGTCTACCCCCCTCCCCGCATGAGAGAACCCCAAACCAAGGCTGATACCTTGATTTCCTCCCCAGCCCTGACAAGCGCCTCTCTCTCCCTCACCCCAGCGGTGAGAGGTGGTCTCCATCCTGGCTCCTGGGAGGGTTAATCTCTCCCGCCTCTCCTCAGCTGCTGATTCTGATTGCTCTGAATTACCATACAGATTGAGAAAGCCAGGCCTGTGATTTCACAAGAGCCTCTGCCAGGCTCCTTCAAGTGGCCAGAGACCCTCAGCCTTCGCCCCGAGGCTCCGCTTTCCCTTGGAGACGGGTGCCTGCCGGTGCCCCCTGCACCTGCTTCTCTCTGATGAGGGCAGCGTCTAATGACTCCGATTTGGAAAGAAACTCAAGAGGGAAGATAATGACCGTCTGCTTCCTGACGCGTCCCAGAATCCCCCACTTCTCTTCACACCCACCCACCCCATCAACATCAGAAAAGGAACAGGCCAGTCACCTCTTCCCCAGCTCCTGCCTTATTTTCAGCCCTTTCCTGTCTCAGCAGAGGCGCCTTGTTTTTTATCTTGACTAGTCCCATGCCTGGCGGCCGTGGCACAATCGTGCTCAGGATCCCCAAGATCACAGTCCTGGCGGGAAAGAGAGGGGGCTTCTGTGCTAGTCTGCTAGAGCCCAGGGGAGGCTAACGCCGCAGCGGCTGCCGCCTTTGACCATGGTGGATTCCCCCAAACCCTCTTGCCCTCTGCTCCCAGGCAATATCATGTGACGTAATCCCAGATTACACAGGCTAGGACGTGGCTGCTTTCCTCGCCAGGCCGCTTGGCAACCTGAGGTAAATCTCTGAGCCAGAATTGATCATGTAATAGCAGCGTGTCCCTTTGTCCTCCGTGCCAGCTCAGGGCTCCTGCAACAATCTCTGCCCTGGATTATCCGTGGGGACTGACCGTGGGCTCTTTGGCAGCAGAAGCAGCGCGCTCGACCACTCCAGCTAACGGCGCTAGAAGCAGTAGTAGGTGCTTATCTTCTGTGAGGACCTGCCACTATCTTTCACAACCCTCTCGGTTGCCACCTTGATGTAAGGAGGCCGTGACGGAGGAGCCCTGAAGCCACATTGCTTCAAGGAATCCTCCCCTCAGAAAGGCAGAGGCTGTGTCTGTTCCAACGGCCCCATCTCCTTGTGGGGAGTCAGGTTCCCTCATGCCGTGGCCCCATCCGCTTGGGAGTCAGCAGAGTCGTCTTTGTGTGGCCTGTTGAATTTACCTCAGGGAACAGTGAGAACCACCAGCCTTTGTGTCTCTAATAAGCTCCAGGGCAGCTCCTTCTGAACCGCGGCGGATTTGGGCACGCTCCTGTGTCTCCCGGTAACAGGGCCAGCCGGCTAAATGTCACCCAGGCACTTGCTATTCATCACCCCAGGCTGAGCCTCAAGCAAAAACCCAGCAGGGCTTTTGGGAGCTAAGGCGGTAGGCAGATGCACCAGAGACCTCTGGCAGGAGAGAGTAGAGGGGCGTGCAGGCTTCAGAGGCTAAATGTGCCTATACAGGAAAGTAGAGAAAGCCCCCTTTGGGGTGGCACAAGGGGATCTTTGGGGCAGTGGGGTGTGAAATATAGCGCAAGCCCCTCCTAGAATGGAGGGGAAGCCCCGGGGGGTGAGAAATATGGAGGCAGACACTCTGTGGTGGGTGGCTTGGGGTAGCCGAGAGCCTTCACAATCCCTCCTCTCTCCACGCCCACTGAACCGGCCTCTCTCACATCCCACCTCCTCGCGCCGCCGGGGGGAACTTTCCCAGCTGCGTGTGGTTCATTTCCCACACAGGCGCCCACACGCAGGGGCAGGAGATGGTGACTTGCAGATGCCTGGCCACCGCGCCAGCTTCTCCTCTCCATGGCTTGCTGGGGTGGCTGTAGGGTGTCCTTTCTTCCCCTCTCGAGAGCGGCTCCCAATTTTCATTGACACGGTGGTTTTAACGCCCCTTCCCACCCAGCCAGCTGGCAGGGCCCGGGCTCAGCAAACCGATTCAGCCACTTGGAACCCGGAGGATCTTCACATTCAAGGGGCTCTTTTCATACATCCAACCTGTCGGTGGCCTTGTGAACATGGGTGGCGGGTGAAGGTAGGGATGGAGTAGGCAAGCCTCCAGCCCCACCCCTTTTGCCCAGGCTCCGCCCCGATGGGAGCCAAGCCACGCCCCCAGCATCACAGGGAAGTGGGGCAGCAAAATTCCATGCCCAGGATGCCTACAGTAGGCATTCTGGGGGGCAGATTATGGGTGGGGCCAGGCTGGTGGTTCAGGAAGGCAATGCCTTCCCCTGCTTTGTATACCTGCTGCCCAGGCTCGTGAGATAATCGCGGGGCCCCGGTAGGTGTGCAGCAGCCTCTGCAAAGGGTGCAGTCAGCGCTAGCGAACGCAGAGCCTTAGGGATCCGGAGTAAGATGTGAGACTGGCAGCCATTGTCTCATGGGCCACACATAGAACCCAACGGGCTGCAGGTTGCCCACTACTGCTCTAGGGCTATGGGGTGAGTGAGAGGATGAGTCATGGTGCGAGTGAGCCAGAAGACAGAGCCAGTGGTGCAACCGTAGCTGGGAATTACGGCTCTGGGGGACAGGTAAATGCCAAAACTTTGCATGCTTCTTTTCCTGACAAAGGAGTTGCTAGACTGCCTCAGAGCTGAGACGCCTCTAGCCGAATACCTATGGCCGGCACCAACTGCTTCAGAAGAAGGGACAAGCAATCTTGCAGTGCCAGCTGTGGGATCATCTACCCTCCTTGGAAGTCTCATGAAGACACAGAGATTGGCTTAAACCTGGAGGCGTTTGAGCCCTTCCAAAATGTGTTAAGCGTAAACTCTCCTATTATCATCGCTGACTCTTTCCGGTACCCTTTGGGCATTCTAGGGTTGGCAGTCACTCCCTGGGGGATTACTCCTTTCCATAACATGAGAACTAGAGTCACCCCATGAACTAGGTATCAGGTTTAACACAAATAAAAGGAAGATTTTTTTTTTTTTTTACACAACACACATTCAACCTGTGGAACTCCTTGCCAGAGGATGTTGAAGCATCAAAGACTATACCAGGGTTCAAAAAAGAACTGCAGGTTGAACCTCTCTAGTCCTGCACCTGCGGGACCTGATGGGTGCCGAACCAGCTGAACCATGGGGCTGTCTACACGGCCCCCTTTTTCCAGAAAAGGGGTGCAGTGTAGACACAGCCTGGGAGATCACTATTGCCTACCAGCATTACCAGCACTTCCACTGCTTACAAGGCTCATGGAAGACAGTTAGGGGTATATTAGAACTAAATAACAGCACAGAACACTGCTGGCTAGAAACAAACGTTATGGGACCGTGGGAAACTTGGACACAGGGATGGTAAGTAGACATCCGACTAACTAAAATCATGCCGGACCACGGATGTTGCCAGACCAAATTGTACCAGACTAGAGAGGTTCAACCTGCAGGTAAATTCATGGAGCATCAGTCTGTCAACGGCCATGAGCCAGGATGGGCAAGGATGGTGTCCCGAGAATGGATGACGGGATGAATCGCTTGATGATTCCCACGTCTGTTCATTCCCCCAGAGCACCTGCCATTGGTCACAATCAAACGACAGGACACTGGGCTAGATGGACCTTTGGTCTGACTCCGTATGGCCATTCTTATGTTCGTACCCATGGGGCAAGCCTCCACCCTGGCCAAATCCCAGCAAGACAGCCCTACCATCCCTCCCCCTGCTGGGTTCTCCTGCAAGCACAGCAGCTGGAATACACTGAGCTCTGGCTAGTCCAGGTTGTTAAATGTCCCAAGAGGGAGTTGTGGGTTCCAGTCCTACGTTAGGAGCCCCTGCGGCTGCTTGTGGATACACCAGGGACTACAGCCACCTTTGCCCCGACTCCTCTTAGCCTGAGTGCCATGGAAGGTGCATCTGCAAAGGGCTCACCGGCTGACATCCTCTTGCACTGGGGAGGGATCCCCGAGCGTATATTAGGGTGCCTGCAGCAGGAAAGGAGCAGACAAGTGAGCAGGTTAGATAGACATCTATCAGGGACGGTCTAGATGGTGCTGGGTCCTGCCATGGGGGCAGGGGACTGGACTCGATGACCTCTCGAGGTCCCTTCCAGTTCTAGTGTTCTATGTTTCTAAGTGCTGCTTCAGCTACACCCTACCATGTTCCTCCCCATGCAGCCTGTACTCCCAGCCGCCTGTGCGGGAAACACACCAGAAAACCACACCGCACTGAAAGGAGCAAGATTTTTTTTTTTTTTTTTTTTTTTGCCAGACAGACAATCCTAGTTAAGCACAGAAACACATATGTGGGTTTGAAGCTGCTGCCCACGTCCTAGCCTGGTCATTGCATGTCCGTAGCCCAGAGGGGCCAGTCCAACACCCTGGAGGCCACAGGCTCGGTTGAGTCTTTTGCCACCCCCTCGGCAGCTGGGCCGAAGGCACCAGGAAAACACAGGGCAGCTGTGGCAGAGGTCACAGTCAGAGGCCGGAGGGGAGGGGGAAAGGGCCTGTTGTCCAGTCAGCAAAGTGCAGAACCAGGGAGTTTCTGAAAGAAGGAAATGAAGAAACCTTTGCTGCTGCTGCTCCAGTGGGACTTCGCCAGGGTGTGTGGGCATTGGAGAGATAATAAATAACGTTTTTTCGCAGCCACTCCCCCGCTCGGCTTGTCCACTGGCGCCAGCAACGGCTGCATCCACACGCGGCAAGTTGGCCCAACTTTTCTCACGGCGGAACGAAAAGGTCGTGCACACGTTGCCTGTCTCAAAGCACGTTACACGTGCTCGGGGACAAAGCCTCACAGCAGCGCGATGGGTGAGGTGTGCAGTAGAGCCTCGTTGGGGAGGCCGAGATGGAAAGGTAAAGTGACTTGTCCAGGGAAGCAGCGGAGCCTGGAATAGAGAAACCTGGAGCCCTAACTCCCCATGGCCTCCTTGCTCTAACCACTGGAGAACGCTCCTCTCCCAGTCTGGGATCACATAATGCAGCAATGCCTCAACCCATTGTACTAAGCACTGTATAAACACATCATAAAGCGCCAGTCCCAAAGAGAACAGAACCCAGGCCACCTGACTCCCCATCCCACTGTTCCTTCTTCCCCATGGCTGGGAATAGAACCCAGGCCACTTGACTCCCCATCCCACTGCTCCTTCTTCCCCATGGCTGGGAATAGAACCCAGGCCACCTGACTCCACATCCCACTGCTCCTTCTTCCCCACGGCTGGGAATAGAACCCAGGCCACTTGACTCCCCATCCCACTGCTCCTTCTTCCCCACGGCTGGGAATAGAACCCAGGCAGCACAGCGCTGCTCTAACCATTAGCCAGACAACCCTGCTGTTCTAAGAGGTGGCGACAAGGAGAGTTAAGTACCATCCTATCAGTAATACTGCAGCAGAGTCCTAGAAACTAAGGATCCCCCCCCCCAACTTCTGTTCCCCTCCCACACCGACTGTGCGGAGACGCGCCTGTCACTGGGCTGCATCAGATAATTACCATTACTCTGTAATTATCACCTTCGGAGTTCTCTTTGTGAAGGTTTGTTGGGAGGGGTGAAAGGAAAGGGCTTCGGCAGTGCTACGGAGCTGCCCATGCCAGAGTGTGGAGGCACCCGGCTTCAGGATAACCTGGACATGCCATTTGTCCTGCAACCGTTATCCGAGCCTCTCTGAACACACACCCATAAAAACAATCAGTGCCACGTTTCACAGTGCGAGGCTGGGGGCTTCTCCCCGATTCCCCCGCCCCACACACGCACACCCCCTGTCTGGTACCGGGGCAACCAGACGCAGGTTCGAATAGGCAAAGAAGCTGCTAATTAAAAAGTACAAGTGAGTGAGGAAAGGGAGCATCTCAGAAAGCTATTGTTATTGAAATGAGGCCAGGCACCCAGATCTAATAAAGGGGTGCGGGGGGGGGGGGGGTGTGGAAAGACTGCAAAGTTGAGAGGCTTGCAGGGGAAATGGAGAAGACAGACTTCAGAGAGGGTGAGGGATGGAGGATAAAGGGGAAGCAAAGGAACCACTGAGATCAACATCTCCCCCCCTAAAATCAGGATTCTGCTTCTTTCCTACAGAAACACGCTGGCTAGGAAGGATTCAGACCCGGTCAGTAGCCACAGCAGCTACAAAGAACGTGCCTTTTCCTGACAGCAGCGATAAGCAACCAGGGCGGTGGAACGGACCACGGGCAGGATTGGAGCATGCCCAGGGCCAGTTCAGACCCTGGGTCTGTGCCCCAAAGGCAGGTTGGAGCCATCGCCCAGACAGCCACAGCACGGGGCAGCCTGAAAGCATCAACCCAATGGGCTTTATTTGTACTGGCCTGGAGGATAACCTGCCTGAGCTAGAGCCATGAAGAAGAGACACCTTTCGCAGGTAACCGGGTGCCTATTTACTCAACTTCCCCCAGAGGTGCAGGAGAGCAAGGCCACCACGGACCGACCTGCCGGAGCATCCTGACTTCCTAACACCCAAAGCCTTGTTCCCAGAGGTGGAACGGACTCCTGGCTTACCTGCCCTAACCACTAGACCGCCTACCCCTCCCAAAACCAGGAGCGGAACTCAGGATCCCTAGCTGCCTGCTCCCTGTTTGCTATTCTCCGGGGTTGGCTGCAAAGTCCAGGCTGGGGACAAGGCCAGGATCAAGGTGGCTCGTGAAGCATTTCTTCTCTCTCCCCTACGTGCCTAAGGTGGTCCCCACCGTAGGGCTGCCTCAGCCACGGAGCTTAGAGCATTTCTCAGCCCTGCCTGTCCAGGGCGCAATGGTGCAGGCTGCAGGGCCAGGCGATGCAGCAATAGAACTGCCTCCCCCCCGCCTATTCCAGCAGGTTTCAGACTTTTTTTCCCATGACCCCGTTGAAGAAAATCATTGATGCTGCAACCCAATAGAATTGGACTGGAGTGTGGGGCAGGACTGAAAGTGAGGGCTTTGGGGTCTAAGAGGGGGCTCCAGCTTTGGGGGGGGGCAGGAGGGGCTTACATTGAGCAGCTCCCAGTCAGCAGTGCAGTGGGGAGGGGGCTAAGGCAGCTTCCTGCCTCTCCTGGCACCGCAGACCCTGCTGCACCCCAGAAGCAGCCGGCAGCAGGTTTGTAGCCAACAAGAGTGCGGCGCTAGTGCTCAGGGCAGGGGCAGTGCGTGGAGCCCGGTGCGCTCTCCCACCTAAGAGCCGGGCCTGCTGCCGGCTGCTTCTGGGGTGCAGCGCAGGGATCTGCCTCAGCCCCCCACTGCTCACCTGAGCCCCCTGCAGCCACGAGACCCAGGGCCTGACATTGCACGGCCCAGCACTGGGTCATGAACCGTCATTTTAAAACCACTGGCCCGTACCCTCCGAAATGGACTGAGGGGGAAGGTTCATTTCCATAAGCTACTGACAACCACACCGGGTCATTTCTCTCTTCATCGGAGCTATGCTGAGACCCACCAAACTCATCTGGCACTCGACAGCCATCAGCTACTTTCATCCACCACCAACCTGGGCCGGGGTCGAGCCGCGGGCTGGAGGCGAAACATCCCAGACCCCATTCCCCTCAGCCATCCAGTTCCCTGGAAAGTCACTCTTCCTTGCTACTAACAAACTCCTGCCCAGCCAGAAGGGTAGCCATCCCTCTCCCCCTCCCTCTCTCCTTCTCATGGTCCTTTTCAATCCAGCACGTTGGAAGTGAAGGGAGTGATCTTCTCCAGTGAAATATCTGTCTCGCACTCCACGTGGACCACGGCTGGCAAGGCGGCGTTGGCGTGGTTGTCGGGGGAGGTCTGGGAGAGCTGAGACACCTTATCGAAAGTCAGCTCGTTGTCGTCTGCCGGCAGGGCGGCGTGGGGCAGCAGGTGTGGGCAGCTGAGGGTCATCACGTCCTTCTGGCAGGTGGTGTCATGGTGGTAGGAGACCAGCTCGTTGCTGAAATTCACCGTCTCCACTACGTTGCTGGGGCAGAAGCGGCCGCAGGCCAGGATGGTGGCAAAGGCCCTCCTGAAGTCAGCATTGAAGGCGTAGATGATGGGGTTGAGGGAGGAGTTGGCCCAGCCGAACCAGACAAAGATGTTGAAGACCGTCTCGCTGACACAAGGCAGGGCGCCAGGATCCTGCAGGCCAGCGTCGCAGAAGGGCACCATGCAGTTGAGCACGAAGAAGGGTAGCCAGCAGAAGACGAAGACGCCCATGATGATGGACAGGGTCTTGAGGACTTTGGTCTCCTTCTTGAACGAGTTCTTCAGGGAGGCCTCGTGGGGGCAGTCCCTGCTGTGGCAGTGCTGGGCGTGCTCCACCGCTCTCTCCAGGGAGGAGATCCTGCGGATCTGGCGCTGAGCGATGCGGAAGATCCTGGTGTAGGTCACGATCATGATGGCGACGGGGATGTAGAAGCTGATGAGGGAGGAGGAGATGGCGTAGGTCCTGTTGAGGCTGGAGTCGCAGTTCTCCTGAGCGCCCTGCGTGAGGTTGGAGCCCGGCTCCTGTTGAGCCAGGAGCTCGCTGGCCTTGTGCCACCTCAGCTGCACGGGGATGAAGGAGATCAGGATGGAGAGCAGCCAAGCCACCCCAATCATGACAAATGCCACCCGCTGGGTCATCTTCCTCTCGTAGCGGAAGGGGCTGGAGATGGCCCAGTACCGGTCCACGCTAATAATGCACAGATTGAGGATGGAGGCGGTGGAGCACATGATGTCAAAGGCCACCCAGATGTCACAGAAGCCCCCGAAAGGCCAGAAACCAGCCACCTCGGCAACTGCCTTCCACGGCATCACCAGCACGGCCACGAACAGGTCGGAGACGGCCAGCGAGATGACGAAGAAGTTGGTCACCTTGGAGCGCAGGTGCCGGAACTTGACGACGGCCGCGCACACCAGGGTGTTGCCCAGCAAGGTGGAAAGAATGAGGAGGAAGAGCAAGGCGGCCATCACCCCCCGCAGGGACGGCTCCGAGGGCTCCTCCTGCACCCAACTCCTCCTGCGGCGGGTGTCATTGGTCCTTTCCAGCCCGTCTCCCTCTGCTAGCAGGTAAAGCCCGTCCATGAGCTCCCTTTGTCCTGCAGTCCTCAGGGATCTCTCTGGTGCTACCTCCCCATCGGCACACAAACCTTCTCCTCTTTATTCCTGCTCTGGCGTCTCGGAAGCACAAACCGCAACCCTTCCAAGCCCTGCTAGATCCCCGGTGACTAGAAGTGCTCCGACCTTTCGCTCTTTTCCAAGTCTCCTGCAGGCAGCCTGGCATTCGTCCTCCCCTCCCCCCCATACACACTTTTCTTCTTACGCAGTCTGCCGCTCACAAAGAGCGGTGCTCACCCCCTGCTCTTGTGTGGGGTGGCTGGGCTCCGCAGCAATCTTCCCTCCCCCTCCTTTCACAGGGGGCTCGGCGGCTGTTGCAAATCCATCGGTGCTCGGAGGAGCCCCCTCGTCAGCCCCTTTTGTACTGGCCAGGCTGGGACTTGCTGCTGGGGGCCAGGAGGAGTTTGGGAGCGCTCTCAGCTGTCGCCGCTTGACGCGCCCTGCATCTCAGCGCAGACACCCAGTCGCTCGGCTGCCACTGCTCTTTCCTCTCTTGCTAATGGGCTCCCGATTTCACACAGGTGAGATTTTCCCTCTTTCCCCCCCAGCCGAGGCACCGAGCCCCTGCTCACCAATCTCTGCCCTCTGAGATACCGGGGGTGTGGGGCCAGGACTTTTCTGCTGAGATCGAGGAAGGGGCTGGATTTAATGACGGTAGAAAAGCCGGCAACGGAGCAGAGGGATGAGATGAGGAGCAATTGGACAGGACGATTTGGGAAGCTGACAACTTTTACTGATAGCCAAGTTGGGAGTTCAGTATGTGGGACTCCAAGCCATTTTGGTCCTGTCAGGAAGAGGGAGCATGTTCTTCTAGTGACTAGGACATCAGGCCAGGAGAATGAGGCTCTGTTCCCACTGCTGCCATGGATTTGCTGTTTGACCTTAGGCGGGTCATTTCCCCTCCCCGGGCACCAGCGTCCCCTCTGCAAACACAACAGTTCTTCCCTTCCCTTGTGAAAGGCTTCCAGTTCTAGCCGTGAAAAGTCTGTGTCAGAGCTCCCTGCTTGTGCGCTACCTCTCCAGAGCCCTCTTCCTCCTGTCACGGACTGAGGGCAGAGCTGGACCAATGTCTTATTTGAAGAGGACTTAACGTAAAAAATAAACAGCCCAGAATCAGGGCCGCATTATGATTTTTGTGGGTCCTAGGCACTTTTACCTTCGTGGGCCCCTTCCTCCATTAAAAAAAATATGAAACATTATTTTTGATATAACTTTAAATACTTCAACAATTTTTTTTTCCTGTTTTAGCCAAAAGTTAATAGATTTTTCGTGGGCCCTAAAGGTTTCATTTTTTTCTGATGTGAGAAAAAAATTAACACATTTTCTTCGACCCTAAAAGTTCATTTTTTTTCTTCTGATTTTAAAAGAAATTAAAACGTTTTCGTGGGCCCCTAAAAGTATCATGGGCCTTAGACACTGTGCCGACTGTGTCTACTGGATAAGTCGGGCCTGCCCAGAATAAACTGACTGAGAACCGGGGTACCGCAACTAAACCTGCCCTGTTTTAACACAGCGAGATAAACAAGCGTCTGTTACAAACGCCGGGTTGCTCGTGTTGCTAGTGCGAGCCTTACATTAGGCCTGGGGGTGCATTAGAGTTCCCACTGTCGAAGCCCATGGGAGCGGCCAACGGAAAGCCAAGAGCCTTCTCGTGTTAGCATGAAATCTAAATGCCATTCAGGCACAGTCCCTAGCCCAGATCAGCCAGGTGCCAGTGCAAGGAAATCTGGCCTTCCCGTTGACGGGTCATTGACAGTCACTGCGTCACGGGGCAGTAGCAAAGAAGGGTTCAGTGGTCCGTTCGTTATCCTAGCTGCAGCACCACTGGATAAACACCAGACTGAACTCCCTTTTTCTTAAACCAAGGGAAGAGTGATTCCCAGTATCATACGGGGGAAGCTGGCTGCAGCAATGCAAACTAGGAAGCAACTTCCACCGACTCTCTGCCTGAGGCCAGCAACGTTGCTTTATTTGGATCCGCCCTGATACTTTTCACATGCCATCTCGCCTTGCCATTCGTGGCCCATTTTCCCCCGCTCCTGTAATTCCACTGACTTCAGTTAGCCCAAGACGCTGGAAATTTCATGGCCGGGGAAGGTGAAGAGCAGCACCGGTGGTTTGTAGAGCTTAGAAACTAAGAACCACTGAGCACGTCTGGGAAAACCAGGTGCCACCCTAAAGATTCTGCATCCCTGTAGATGCATTTTACCTCGGGTCATGTTCTCGCTGCACTGAATCAGTCAGTCACTAAAAGCGGCCCAAAAAAGTCACCGATCTGTGCTCCTGAGCTGTTTCCCTAGGAAATTTAGCTCTCAAGCAGCCTCTTAAAAGTGACTGGCTTTAGAGAAACCCTTCCCTGCCAAGAAAGCAGCAGCAAAACCCTTCCAAGACAAACACTCCCAAGTCAGCCCCACGTTAGTTAGCATTCAGCTTGCTGTAACAGTGCAGTGATCTTTCTCCCTTGCTGGGTGGTACTCCATCTCTAAAGGAAGCAGCAGTCAGCCTACTGGGCGTTTTGGTTTCATTAGTATACTCCTGACCCAACAGGACATAAGCTCAGATTTCAGCCTGAACAGATCCAATCCCAGAACTACTTTTGGCTACTGTGGTTTCAAGGCTGCTCATAGGGGACACACCTTCTCTCCCACCTCGTCAAGCAAATGCCTGTTTTCAGCATGGAGAAAATATTTGTATTCTTTAATTAGGCCCATGGCACAGCAGCCTCGCCACCCCCGCTAATGAGATCTTTAGAGAAACTGGCTAAATACATTAACAGCTTGCAAGAGCTTCCTTTGTCTCATTAAGTTCCACGGCCTTCCAGCAGATTCTTGCCGTTTACCCCAAGAAGGCGTTTTTGCTCTGTAAAATGGTCAGACCTCTTATTTGCCCATCAATGGCGATATGAAAATGGATGAAGGCATCGCAGCACAGAAGGGAGAGTAGACTGCCCAAGCAATAAGAGATCTTTGACTCCTGATCAAGAACATACAAGCACAGGAAGCCAAAAGATCTGAGATTAGGCAGCCTCTCCTGCTGCTGAACATTGGCCTCAAGTGTTAGCTGTCAGGTTTTGCGGCGGCATCTTTCGACACTGCAGGTCATTTTGACCATGTTGGCTGTGAAAGGGGATTGGTCTCCATTCTCTCAACGTAGAACACGTGGCTTTCAGAAGTTCTCCTTGCTAGACATACGGTAGGCACACTCTTGCACCTGGAAGTCAGTCACCTAGTGTTACACGGTTGTAAGTCCCAGCCCAAAGTTGCATTCTGTCTCTCACTTAGGTCAGAATCAGATGCCTCAAGATGCCTCCAAGCAAGACCACCTCAAACTAGGACATGGTCATCTCACAAGCTAAACAGGCCAGTCCATGGAGGGGACGCACTCCACGAAAATCTAGTTACTACAGGAGGTACGGACGAGGATTCTTTCAGGAAGAACGTTCTTCCTTTTAAGTTAGCTCTGAACCAATGCTTCAGCATGGTGGTGAGGAACGAGGGTTGTTAAAATGCATGAAATTGGCTAACTGTGTAATCGCTGAAAATGTCAGTAGTTACACATGGGTGGCAGCCAGCTCCCAGGGAGCTGGTGTGCACTCCTGCCATGTAGCAACTCCTGCCTGCCGCCCCATGCTGGTACAGAGGTAGCAACAAGGGGCAGCCACCAGCTCCCTGGGACCTGGCCTGGGAGCCATGTGTAACCAATAAGCTACACTTATTGGTTACCCTTTTAAACAGCTACACTCTTATATCCCGACTAGAAACGGCCTTTTGCTTAAGCTGTAACACCAAGGGTCTCACACTCGGATTGCAGAACGAATGTTCATTGCAATTCCCATGATCCTTTTTGAAAGAGAAAGTTGTTAATCCTGGTGCCGTGGTCAAATTGAAACGGAGGTAATTACATTCTGCCCATCTGAAATTCTTCCTGCAATTTCTGTGGGCTGCAATGTCCTTCGCTTCGACACTAAACCCGTGTGTAGGCTTGCATCATTAAACAGCTGCTGATCTACCTCAGAAGTAGCTGCATTTCAGTGAAGTGAGCACTGCATATGGCTTTTGCAAAGCACTAATATGAAAAGCTTCTATTTTGGTGGCAAGTCGTTCTTTAGCATTTTTATATTTAAAGCCTCTCTTCTCAGCAACCGGGTGCTCTAAATTACCCCTCTACTATTCCCCCCCCCAGCCACATCTTTCAGCTTTCTTTCCATTCAGTCATCTGATTACTTTCCCACTTGGAGTCAAAGCATGAAAATTACAAGCCACTTCAAGTAAGGCGCCAGCTGCTGCTGTTTAACTCTTAATGCCTCTTCCAGCCCTTCAGAACAATTGTCTCCCTGGCATGTTTTACATACACTTGCAATGGGTTATATACAGTGACCTGTTCATAACTTGCCTCTCACAGAAGGGAATGATCCTATCTGGGAACTTGGTATTCTGCTACTCCAGTGCCTATAGAAAAGATCTAGAGCTACTGGCTGTAATCAAAATCTCAGCTCTCATTAACACGTCAGGCAGCAAGTCATTTAGGACACCACAGGGGAAATCAAACCAGTCCCTCCCTCACAAAAATGTACGCAACAGAGGACCAGAACGGAGCAGATAAGCAAAAATCCCTTACTACACTAATGCAGAATACAGCGGTCTGTTCTAAGCATTGTCAAAAGATAGGGAGGGAAGTTGATCAGGATTTGGAGAACAAGGAAGAGTCTAGTTACTTCTTGGGACTGACAATACATCGATCAGCATTTGCTATTCTGAATGGTAACAATTTAAAACCTGTAAGGGAAAGGCAGTTTCTCCTACTCTTGGCTAATCTATGAAAATTAATCCAATAAAGGAGATAACTGAACAGGGACTTAGGGATTGTGTAAGTCTCCAAATAGGATCAATAACTAAGCACGGCAGCTTACTATGATCCAAGGGGGCATAACTAGCTAGAAAAGGAAACTGAGGAAAGGTACATTTACACTTGAGATGTAAAATCCCATTTCATTGGTTAACAGGTTAAAGCTATTTAACTGGTTACCCGATTAAAGGGGCGGGGGCTGGAGTGGCCCTCCCACTACAGGGCAAACTGCACTGGATGGGTTGGAGCAGCCCCTGCCTGTAGGGCGTGGGGGCCTCATCAGAGGCTGCTTCAGCCATGAAGCCAGAGCAGCCCCTGTTTACAGCTGGGCCCCCCACTTGGCTAGAGCAGCCCCCTGCCAGTGGTGGTGGGGGGAGGGGGGCAGAACTGCTCAAGCCCCCACCAGTTAGACATTCACATCCCTAATTTACACTGATTTTCTAAATATTTACCCAGGGGGCTATTAGATTGTGGTAGTGTGTCCTTGGTGACAGAGGCATCCTTACAAAGCCCCCTCTCCCTCCTCCCCCCCTCACCATGCAGCTTCTGCTGGGGGCTTGGGTTCCAGGTTTCCCTACCTCCCCATGCAGCTTCTAGTGAGGGTCGTGGTCTTCCCTGGGGCTGGAACAGAACTATAGCAGCCGGAGGCTCCTCTCCATAGCCAATCTGGTAGCAGGGAGCCCTCACTAGCAGCTGCGGAGAGGAGCATGTGGGGGGTGGAAGAGGCAGATTCCCTGTAACCATCGGGAGAGAGCAGTCCCAGGGAGGAACCAGTAGAGGCATACAAGAACACACAGCTGCAGGGGGGGCACCCAAAAACTGGATGCTCCAAATTATCAGGTGCCCTATGCAGCTGAGTATTTTGCATATGCGTAGGGACGGCGCTGGCGTGGTGAAAAGCCCATTTTAATCATCTTACAGTCACGCAGCTTTCTGAGAACGAACAAGAGGTAGACAGGACAGCCTGGCCTCTCTCTGCTCTTCAGGATCAAAGAGCTTTTTCAGCCAATGCTCATGGAAACACCCAGGGTCCTGAACCACAAGCCAGCAGGCATCTCTCTCACTGAAAGCAGTTGCCAGCTTTGACGGAGATGCAATCCAGAGCACTGGCGCGCTCTCACCCAGCAGCCTGATGCATGGATTATCCATCACTGTTTTTGAATCAAACCTTTGTCAGCTGCCCACTTACGTTTAGCAACAATCTTCCCATCATAGTTGTTGGAAGCACCACAGGAGCAGCATGAATGTGATCCACGTCAGAAATAGTACAAGAGAGAAACCGGCAGCACAACGGATGTTTCTTTTTCTTCCCCTTTATTACATGGCAGGTAGAAAAATCAGTTTCCTCGGTTTACAAAGGAAAGGAACACAAGAGGCTTGCTAACCCCTTGCACCGTACCCTCCATAGGAGAAGGGGTCTCCACTCAGAAATAGTACTGGTGTTTATGGGGGGAGGGAGTGGAAGAGGAGCTGTAGCTGACTGTCGATACCTTGCTGGTAGCTTTCTTCCCCCTCTCCTGAAATTGGTCTCGGTGCAATGCCTCATCCCTTCTTCATTACTCCATCACTATTCATCCAAACTGCCCTCCGCATGGCTTGAGAAATGGAGAGCCATCGGTACAAGTAGCAGAACAGGGTTCTTACCCAATAAACAAACACTGACTCGATGCGGGGAGACAAGCAGGAGAGCGGTTACAAATGTACACGCACCTAGTCCACTCTACAGCCTTCGTTTCCTGGGTCAGCCACACTTTGTACTCACCTCTCCACGTCTCAGGCATGCTGCTCCCATCGGGAGCCAGGATACACACGAGAGCACGGTTGGAAGCACGTGCCTTGCCTAAAGCAGCTAATCCAACTGCACTAGATGCCACTGGAGGCAAGACAGATCAGGCCTGCCCTCTTCCATTTACACGATAAGCATAGTTTAAAAAAAGGGACCTGCAAAGAGAAATTGCACTTCTTCCTGATGAGCAAAGGCAGCTCTAAAGGTTATTTCCTCTGCTTGTGGTTTTACATTAGAAATTCAGTTCTTTAGGACTAGTGGCCTAGTGCAATTATGACATCTCAAGACAAACTAAAAGAGAGGATTGTTATACTGTGTAATACTCTATTTTACCATTAATGCCACTGCCTAATGAACGCTTTGGAGGAGATCTATTCAGTGATGGTGCAAAACTCACACTAACCATCCCCGTGACTCTCAAAGTTCTCACAAAGGCAGGGAAGACTAAACGTGAGCTGTTATTTCTACAAGTAAAAACCAAGCAGAAACGTAATACACATTACTGGCCTTTATCATCACGCAGCACCAAAAGGAACACCTCCATTTTAAAAATCCTTTGCAGGTCCCTTTTCAAGGCCTTAGTGTATTACAAAAAGAGGAATAAATTTCATTTTGTGCTGGCAATTGGTTCCCCCTAGTGGCAACAAGTCTCATACAATAAAACAGTTACTGGTTTTGTGGACCACAATCGTGCAAATACAAACAAGGAAAGATAGACAGTACTATCAACGTGTGTAATCTTGCTTTAGACAGGTGACAGTCAAGTACCTATGTTACGAGCCAAATGTTTTACACGAGCACACAAACAGCCAGAGGTCAAGCAGCTTTGATCCTACTATGTTTCAAGGTCTCCTCAACTCTGGCCATAGCAGAAGTAAGGAGAGTTCTGAAGTAGGAGAGTCCAGGAGTTGTAATTCTGCAGGGAAGACAGAGCTCATAGGCAAGAGTGAATATCGTAGATGAGCTGGGATAAATCAAATTGAGGCCAGTGTAGATATTGACACTAAAGAGAGACGTCAGCAACACCAGCTAGGATCAGTCCTGGAAAGGGTGGATTGTCATGGCAGTAGATCCTGTTGCTTAGCAAAGTGATATCCAGTAAAGAGGGGGCATTAGCCCACACTCCAAAAGTTTCTTTTTAAAGTTATGCTCCCTAGTTAAGCAAGCTTAAGACAGCTTTTCGATTACAGCAGCCGGACACCATTAGAGACCCAGTTCCAGAGCTCTTTTGGGTTCAGAGTACGTAGAAGCAGTCTTGTGTGCCAAATCTACAAATAAAGCAACAGAGAAGAAGAGTGGGTGTTTAATAGCAGGATGGGTTAAAGAAACACCAAGCACGTCTTAAGTCCCAAAGACAGGCAAACAGCTACTAACCCCGTCACCCCAAATGCTTTGTAAGTTCATAGCAGTTTCTTGATACTTAAATAGCATATCACCTCTTCTGTCCTAAGATGTAAAGGAAACTAACCTTCACGTCTCAGGACATAGGGAAGTTACTAACTGCTTAAAGATCTGAAGAAAATCCTATGGGTAGGTCATTCTATAATCATGATTTTATGCCTTCCTCTGAAGCTTCTGATATTTATCACTTTTTGAAACTGGAGGGATTAATGATCCCCCTCCCCCCCTTTTTTTTAATTAAACTTAAGCCCTTCATCTTTAAGTGAAGCTGAGACTGGTGGCCCATTTAATAGTCTGTATCACCTACATGAAAGAGGAGGAGATACAATGAAGGAGAACAAAAAGAGGACCTGCAGCATATTTAAGGACCTGGCAGATGGGCCTATGAATATTTATAAAACGGACGCGCACGCGCACACACACACACCCCCACCCTCTATCCAGTTCTTCCCAATGCTTCACTTTCAGGAGCCGTCAACTAGCTGGGAAATAAACAGTTTCAACTAGCCCCTGAAGTAGGAGAACTCTCCATTTCACCATACAATGGGACTAGGGCTGTTCAGGGAAGGGTATGCTCTGGGATAATGTAATGCTGGATTCACAGCCAAGCTGGATTCACTGTCATTTAGCCACAGGTTTGAAATGGACAGTGGGAGAGCATGCGCCCCTCCAATAGGGCATCCCTAGTAAACCATCACCAGAGGTTTTGAGGTAGCTCTGCTTCTATGCTTAGTCTCTATGCCAACACTGACAGAAGGTGCCAATTTATAGCACAGCAGTCAGTTTGTACAGCAGGATATCTGGCCACTAGTAAGCGGACAGAGCCATCACCTCTCAGGTGTGGGTGTCTTTGATCCCAATAGTAGGCCACCAGCTAAGATAGTGTGCTGATACATACCTCCCTCCTCCTTCTCCAACTGTGCTTCAAGCTCAGTATCCAAGGTGCTGGGAAGCAGAGGCTTCTGGGGAACAGGAGGCAGGTCCATGGGCTCTTTAGTGGAGTCCTGGAGGAGGCTATCCAGTTCTCTCTCAAGCTCCTCAGTGTCAACCTCTGCGAGGTTAGAGAAGAAACAAATCAATCGCTGGAGAAATTAAACAATATTAGGCATTGCAGCAGGAGCGTGCAACAAGGACAATCCTCCATCAGCGGAAGAGCTGCCCACTGAGCCAAGAAGTCATACCCCTTTCAAAGAGGATGTTACACCGGAGAACCTAAGCCTGAAAAACTTCCATGAACTCGTCTTTTACCTGGCGGTTTGCACCGATTCCTGCTCAGGTAAGAAAAACTTAACACTGACTTTATAAATTCAGAACAGGCACCAATGTCCTGGTTTTGGCCCCCTCAAAGTTACTTCAAGCCAGGAGACCCACTCCAACTCTCCTGTTATCCAACACCGTGAGCAATGCCACATGCCTCAGGGCAGAAGAGGCTGAAAGTTCCACATCTAGGACCGGGGTGGGAGGGTGTGGTCTACTAAAGGCAGGAGGGCTGATGTATCATATCCTCTAGCAGAGAATGTCACTGCCGAAGCCTGAGTGTGGAAGGAAGGACTGTTGGAGGGGAAGTGTTTGGGAAGAAACACAAAGCAACGCAGTAAGGCACTGTTCAAGATAAACCAGGAAGAAAGGAAGGACTTCACTAAAGCGAAGGGGAAATAGTGGGGGTTTTGCCCAAGGACTACTACTTCAGCTGAGGTGTCCATCCACAAAACAGATTAAATTATTCAGTTTACAGCCCCAACCTTGGAAGACTACCAGCAATTATATGAACTTGTATGTTTGGAGGAGTCCAATTGCGAGCTGGCTCCCTTCCCCAGTTCTCCATCTACCTGTTGAGTCACTTGCAATCAGCGGTCAGAAACCAGGAGACCACTTGTAAACCCTTGCTCCCTCTACAAGGTGCCAGTAGAACAGAGGACTCTCAGGGTACGTCTACACAGCAGTGTTATTTCGGAACAACATCCATTATTCCCAGTGCTTTTTTTGTAAGAAAAAAAGGTGCCGATACTCCAGAGCAAAGTTGTTGAGCAATTAAAAGAAAAAAAAAGTTAAGGAGAAGCCTGCAAAAATGGATGAACTCACCCAAGTCATTGATCGCCATTCCTGCCAGAGCCTGAACTACATCCCCCTGGGTGTCACAAAGCTGAAAGACAATGAACCATAAATGGCTCTGCAATGAAGCCCTTCAATTTAATCAATTAGATTTAAAATGTTGTTAAAGCAAATGTTCAAAATGTTCTAAATACACAGGTTAAGATTAAAAGAATCTCTGTAATACTACACAGTGTTGGAAAAGAACATCTACCAGCACTTAGTGCGCTAATGTCGCAGGTATTTTAAGGACAAAGGAGTGGGTGACAGGGGAGGGATCACGTGTGGATTACCTGCTGTGATCTCTCCCTCTAGGGCAGTGGTTCCCAAATTTGTCAGCATCACACCCCTTTTTGATTTTTGAGACACCCTCGTGCCCTCCCCCCCAATAGCAGCAAAACTTTTTTTTTGGGGGGGGGGGGGGGCGCACAACAAAAGAGAAAAAGAACTGACTGGGGCCAAAAAACAAAAATAGCAGCAAAACTGGGGGGGGGGCACCTGGGTCGCCTCATGCCCCCCCTAGAATTTCTTTACGCCCCCCAGTTTGGGAACCCATGCTCTAGGGCATCAGGTATTGGCCACTGTTGGCAGACAGGATACTGGGCTAGACGGACCTTTGGTCTGACCCAGTCTGGCTGTTCTTATGTTCTAACATGGAAACTGATTTAAGGCCCATATTAGAGATGTGAAATATCAGTTAATTGAATAGTCTGTTAACCTCATGAATTCTTATCGGTTAGTCAACTAGTCTATAGTCCGCGGGGTTAGGGCCAGCAGCCAGAGCAGTCTGGCCCCATTCCCGAGGAGGCCCTGGCTACTCCATGCTGCTGGCTCAGTATCAGAGGCAGCAGCACGGGGTGCCAGGCTGGAGCTGGTCCGCGAGGGAAGCTCGTTTAAAAACAAGGACTGGCTGCCTGTCGCCCTGCGCTGCTAAAAAGTTTACTGGCAAGGGGAAGATGGAATGCGTGTAGTCTACAGCATTAACTTTAGCTTTTGCTTATTGGTTAACCGACTGCACTATTTACATCCCTAGGTCATACAGCCCAAGAGACAAGCAGAACATAAGGGCAAAATAGTGCCAGAAGCCTCTAGTTTAACACCCGAGAAATGTACCTAGTACATTCACCCACTGTTTTCCTATCTGTTTACATGCCGCTATCCTCTCACAATACCTCCTGAATCTGATCCACCAGGTTTTCTGCCTTCTCCACAGTGACATCCTTCATGGACAGCTTCAGAGCTCCTACTCCAGCCTGGTAGGCATTGAACACCTTATTAAGCAGAAAAGACAAGACTGTTACTTCTATTAGGAACGTGTTCCTTAGCCCCGGGAAACACTACAAGCTGTGGCTTCTTTAGAGAAGCCCTAGTGCATGGCTTCTGCTATCCTAGCAGAGTTTTCAGTAGGACAGCAGCAAGAAGGGTCAAGGAGAGTATGCACCCACAAGCTAAGTGCCATGCCAGTCACAGTAAGGTTCCTATGCCATGCTCAGCATCTCGGAGTAGGGAGGATGAAATCTTACCCACATGCAGGTGCTCCTCACACACAGAACTTAAAGAGGTAGGTAAAGCAAAGCAAATTTGAGCAGCAGAGTGAACATGTGAAGCAAGAGGCGGAAGAAGCACACTACCATCTGATCTGTCTGAGACGCATATATACGATCCAAGATGCCCTGAACCACATCCAGCTTGGAAAGGAGCTCTTCCATCCGCCGCTCTGTCCGTCGCTTGGACTTCAAACATCTCAGGGCCTGAGAACATAGGCACACTTGGATCAGAAACCAGGCAACATCCAAACGTCATCCCTTCTTATAACAACTATTCCATGTGCCAGGGGCTGACTTTAGGACTGAGATGCCCTCAAATTCTCCCCACCAGCCTACTCCAAGCCACAAGGTTGGCATCATGTGAATCAACCCTCTCTGGGGCATGTTTTGCAGTATCAGAATGGTCTTGGCATGCAACATTGGAACTCAGATGATGCCCATCTCGCATCACAGTTCCAAGACCACAGCTTCCCAAGCAGAGTGGGCAGGGCATACGTACCAACTGCTTTTTGCCAGCTCTACAAGCGGTCCGGGCATCTTCTTTACACCTGCAAGGACAGAGGGCAACATGAACCTCAACCCTATGGGCATGAAGCAGCTGTGCTATTCTCCCCCCATCTCCCACCACCACTGTTTAGCTACTTGCAACTGACTCATTCAGATCCAGTACCCACCATAAGTCACTCCATTGCTTTCCAATATGCCTAGTAGGAAAGTATTCTGGAGTGCATCCAAGAACAATACATGGGAAGGGGCTGACTGACAACACAGGGTAAAATGGGTGGAGAACTTAGGTTATGATACTTTGCTTCCCACACACCCAGCAGCCAGAGAATTATTTCTTCTCTTTTTGTGTGACTGGGTGAAAAGGCAAGTCCCTCAACACCACATTATATATGCACATAGGGACAGGTCACAATCAAAGCTTTCCCCCCAGAGAGAGCAGACCGACCCGACCCCCCCCCCCCCCACACACACACATTACCTCTCTGCTTCCTGCGAAAGGGACTCCACTTTCTGAGATAGCAGCTGCTCACTCTGCATCAGCTGATAGACCCCGATATCCACATCATTCACTGGAGATACTTTGGCATGGAGACCACGGGCAAACTTCACTATCTAAAGGAGGAGGAGCGCATTATTGAATTGCCAGACTGTAGGACATGTGTTCTCACAAGCTGCAATCTCTAAAGCAATATCTACGCCAAAAAAGCAAGAGCTCCTTTAATAAATAAGACTGTGTAAACTGCAGTCACAGTTTCTTGCTCAGCTTTGAGCTCATAATACAAAAAGTGACGTGGATAAACCAGAGTTTAAAGAAAGGGCAATGTCTGCTTGACCTATAATCCTCTACAATAGCACACTAGAGCCATGTTAGTAGGCTGCCTTGATGCCTCAAAGGAATGCCCAGAAACTGCAGCTGTGCTGGGCAACTCCAAGAGGTACTCGTCTTTTGGGTTCCACGTCAGTTACTTAATGTTTGTGCCGAACTATGAAGTTGAGAGGTGACCAAGTATTACTGCTATCCAAACAGTGTCCATGTGATATGGAGGGGGTCATTATTCAGATTAGACGTAAAACCGACATCATAACTATCAAGCCTAAGGTACAACCCACTTCCCAAGAGCTGCAGTATTAAATTCAGTATCGTGGCCACGTTCAAGCTGAAAAGTACACTCATCCATGCCAAAAACCCTATGTAGCTTCAACTGGATACAGTGTTCTCCTTTGCCTCTTGTCCCAGATCATTGGGGAGTTTTGCTTTAAGAGCAAGTTTTGTTTGATAGGACAAGACAACGGGCAAGGGAGGTTTAAACTGGATATTAAGAAAAACTGTGTCAGGGTGCTTAAGCACTGGACTAAATTGCCTAGGGAGGCCGTGGAATCTCCATCACTGGGGATATTTAAGAGCAGGTTAGATAAACATCCATCAGGGATGATCTAGATGGTGCTTGGTCCTGCCGCAAAGGCAAGGACTGAACTTGATGACCTCTCGAGGTCCCTTCTGGTTCTAGTATTCTATGAATACCAATAAACCTGTGCCTATAGCTTGCCTATCGGATCAGCTTGAGAAGTGTAGAATTCTTTCGAGTGAACACAAAAATTAGTTGCTGTCAGCCCAACAGAATGGCTAACAAGAATGGAACCACACACACTCTGTACCTTCTCTCTATTCTGCTCCATGACCGTGACCCTCTTTTCCTTCTGCAGCTGGAGCAGCAGTAGACAGAATGTCCTCTCATCCGGACATATGTTGGCACAGAGTGAGCGCAATTCTGAGAGTGCAACCACCGGGTGGGAAGAGAGTGCAGAGTTCTGATAGAGGCGATACACTTCCTCTGCCTTTTCCTGAAGGAACAAAAACTGACTGTTAGCTTGCATTGGGATCCCTTCCCTGTCACTGCAATGGGTGCCAAACCCAACATCTCTGGGCCAGTGTAGATGTCATACACAGTGAATGGTCCGTACAAGTCACGTGTATCAATTCAGAATATTTTACTGGCAAATCTGCACATAACCTATTGCTCAGATGTCGTAATGCATAAGCACAGTGTAGAGATATGACCACAGGCAGGACTGTCCTTAGAGTGGCATGGAACCTGGGACAACCCTCCCACCAGTGCCCCAGATGCATGGCCCAGAGCAATCCCTCCTGCCGCAGGCCCCATCCCTACCCAGCCTCTCCTCCACCCCTCCAAGCCCCACTCCTACTTCACCCCCCCCCCCTTCCCATGCCTGCTCTGCCCACTTGCCCAAAGCAATTCAAGCTGGGGAATCTGGTGCAGGGCAGCAGCAAGGGTTGCCCTGCCCCCCCCCCCGCACACGCTGTGGTGACTTGAACCCAAGCAACCTGCTCCACTCTGCTGCCCTCTCCCAGCTCAAGCACCCTGTTTCACTACAGCGGCAAGAAGCAAAGCACCCTGGGACAAAGCAGACTACTGGGTTGTTCCAGCTCCCGCCGCTGCCGTAAGTGGGGGGGGGAGGAGAAGCGAGGAGGGGCGACCCCTTCTTCTGCCCTGCACAGGACTCCCAGATAATCCCCCGACTTGCCCTGGGCCTCAGCCATAGGGCAATTGAGGAAGCCACTATAGGGGAACCAAAACACAGGGCCTGGGGTGGCCACCCAGAACCATCCTATGGATAGAGCCTTGCGTGGATACAAAAATCTGTATTCACATTCGTAGCCGCAAAAATGAACCATGGATATCTGCACCCATATCTGCGGAAGCAGATACATGCCGATATAAAGTAGATATCCAAAATTTGAAGGGTTCAAGATATAACATTTGTCTCCGCATCCATAACGGCAAGAACGAACTGTGGATATCCAAATCCAAGGATATGGATACTTGTGGATATAAAGCAGATATCCATGGATTTACAGGGCTCTTGCTATGGACAACACAGCTTCAGAGCTGTCAAGTAGAAGGAATCCTAGGCAAGTCACTCCGCTTCTCCCCCACATCTGGGAAATGGGGATAACACACCTAACCTCACAGAAATACCAAGGGTTTATGCTTCCCTTTTAAAATGCAACACATCCTTGTCAGCTTTCATATCCATTCCAAACAAATGTATTTACACTCCCATGTCTCCCAATCTGCCAATCAAATTCTCTCTGTATTCTCTTCCCAGAGACTTCTAAATTACCTTATTCTAGATCAGGTCTAAAAGTTTGTTGAAAGAGAACTTTTGTATTTTAGGAACACAGGAAATCTGGGGGTTTATTGAATTTATAGCACGTTACACAGTAATGTTTCTGAAAGTCTCAAGGCTAAGAGGTAGACTATAAATGTTCAATTAAAGAGACGTTCATAACATTTTAAAAAGGGAAGTTTATAGTTCTTTAACAGGAATACTGTTTTTAAAGAAGTTTAGGCGAATCACTTGCAGCTTCAGTTCCTGAGGAATGAAAGGACAAGTTTCCTGTTTCCTCTGCCAAAGCATGTAACAAAATAAGCAACAGACATTGCATGGTGAATAAGCTATCCCGTAGCTCTTTCTATGCTTCTCGGAGGTTTTCTTTTTTGACTATCCCAATTCAAACATTTCAGCTTGATCAGTTAAGCCATTTTTTTATATGTAATAAAACATATGTCCCTTTTCAAAACAAAAAGATATACAAACTTAATCTGGACAAAAATCAAAAAAAGGGAAGAGCAGCTGAATGCAGTGTCATGAACTCTATTTGCTCCTAAATCCAACAGCAAATGTGTGTTTTAGCGTCACTTGAAAAAATCTTTTTTTTTTTTTCTGATGCTGTATAAAAGTCCCATACTAATTATGGGACATGACTATCCAGGAAGCAACAGCACAACTGTACACCGAGTGCTGTCACAAGCATAATGCAAACAAGTCTATAGCCCCAGCGTTACAATCATGCAAGAAGCTGTTTGAAATGACAATAGGTAACAGAAGTTCAGAAAGATGGGTGTTTTTTTAAGTAGCTTTTTCACTTCAAACTCCTATTTTTTAGTTCATCTAACAAGGACATAGAGCCAACTAAAGGAATCAGACGCAATGCCACTTAAGCCAAATGGGAAAACACTGATTAACACCAGTAAAGAACCTGGCTCTGTTTTTAAACTTCTAAAGTAGCCACAAACAAGGGCCTTCCATAGGTGTGGAAATGCACATATAATCATGGCTGAAAACTACACACACACAAAATTGGGATGTAAAAAACATCTACAATAGTTAATCAGTTAAACTATTTGTTTTAATAGGTTAACCACCGGCCCTACCTCACCCACAGGCTCAACCCTGCCCAGGAGCTGTGGGTGGCAGCTTTAGGCAGGAAGGCTGCTCCCATCAGCAAGGCCCTCAAGTTCCAGTAAAGCTAATGCTGACCAGGTAACTGGTTACCCTTGTACACCACTAGAATATATACTGCTTCCATTTAATTTATTTTAATATTTGCATGTGAATTCAATGAAGACAAGAGATACTCAATGGACACTTTATATATTTATAGAACAGATGGTGCTCAGTCTAATCTGCAAGCTTCCACATATACCATAATGAATATACTTTTATAGATTACACTTCAAACTTGACTTGGAGGAGGCCCTTTCTAAATGGGAGAGAAGAGGGACCCCACAGAAACCATCAATTCTACTGGTGTGCTATGATGATGTGTTATGTGTTTGTGTCCAGTCGAGCAAAACATTAACTGAAAACTCATCCACTCACAGTCCATAAGTCACCAAACAGCCATTACATTAATTTCTGAACATCAATTTAGCAGAGAAGGGCTCTATATCCCATCTATTAGCCGTTTAACCCCCCATCTTTCTGCTGGGTTTCTCAATGCAAGTAGAGATGACAGTTTCTTATTCAACTCTGATGCTCTTCTGCTAATGGAGGGAAATTGTGAGAGTCAAGAAAAACCCATCTCGACACCCTCCCTGCATATACATACACACTCCATCCTCATAGTGTGAGTAACCCAGGCATGCTCCAGACCCTCTGCAAGGCTCACCTGAAGTAGCTCCACAAAAATCAGCATTTCCTCCTCCTCAGGCACTTTACTGTCACCCAGCACACTCGACAGGGTCCATTTCAGGGGCTTTAGAATGAAGACTCCCACACCCCATGAGATCCAGCTGCTGTCTACACTGGCTATGAAGTCTGACTCCCTCTGCAGTTTGCCACGTCTGAAGAAAGTAAGACATACAAAAATTAGAGATGGACATGGCAACCCAGGCCCCAGTGTGCAGATGTAATCATCAGTGCATGTAGAGATTTCTGTGAAGAATCATCTTTAGCAAGTAATATTTCCTCAGTACCGAACACATAGTTGGTCCACAATTCCAGTAGATTTGACAAGATTTTCTAGTCTGACATTTAAATTTAAAATAAAGTTATGTACAATATATAAATACTCAACGTTTATGTACTTCGTGCATATGACAATTTGTACATGATGGTTTACGATAAAAATCTTCATTTTAATCAGTTTTTTGGGGGGATCTTCATTTTAGTCTGTTTTCTGGGGGTGTACGTGTGTGTGTGTGTTTTCAAGAGACTTTCTCGTCCTAAACATCCTCTTGCAACTTTACTGATTTTACAAATATTTTCCTGTGTTGTTCCCTCATTTTATAATGTGAAAAGCTTCAAACAAAAGAAAAAAATGGGTATAATGAAGCTTCTACAGTGATTGTGCATTTGAAGGACATGTTCCATAAAGTACATAAACTGGAAGCTGTACAAAACCAGACTGTACATAAACTGATTTTGTACAGACATGATCATCTTGTGTTACACCAATAACATTGGTAGATAAAAGATTTTCAGATTGGCATAAAACATGTAGATTGTTAAGTGGTTTTTTTTTGGGGGGGGGGGGGCAATCACAACACTGTTGCTCCTATGTTGAATAGATACAACAAAAAGGCACTTTCATGAAATGCAGTCCTCCCAATGTCCCTTAGCATACTGTTTTCTATGCCCAACCGACTCCGTCTGCCTCATGCCCTCTTTATGAGCCTTCCCAGTGAACCTTAGCATACCACTCACTATCACCCTTTCAGCTCAGTGCCCCACTGAGCCATGCTCATCAGTCCGCCTTGTGCACAGTACTCCTACCATATTTCCCAGCATAATAGCCCATGCTCCCAAACATTCCCAAGCCCAGCACACCTTAGTGATCCCTGGCATATCCCTTGGGTGCACAGCCCCCCCCCCAGCATTTCCTTGCACCCAAGGACCCCAGCATATCAGGTACCCTAGTGCTCCATGTTCCTTGCCTCCTTGAACTCCAAACTCATCAGTAGCCCCCAGGATGTTGCTCTTGCTACAAATGCATGCCCCCTGCACTCCTATGATGTGCATGTCCAGTGTATACTGTCCCCTCCAAACCCCGCCACATGCTGCCCCTTCAGTGACCCCCAGCACACTGCTCCTAGCCCCCTGCCTTGTAACCTGCACCCAGTGACCCCCAGCACACAGCTGCTAGCCTCCTGCCCTGCAGCCAGTAACCCCCGGCACAGTGTTCCTACCCCTGCCCCACCCTATGCCCCGCACCCAGGGACCCCCAGCACATTGCTTCTAGCCCCCTGCCCCATACCCTGCACCCAGAGACCCCCAATCACCACCAGTGACCCCCCCAGCACACTGCTCCTAGCCCCTATGATTGCCAGGTGTCCAGTTTTGAGCCAGCCAGTCCAGCATTTGAGCTTCCTGTCTGGGAAACAAATTGAGAAAATAGAAATGTCCGGTATTTTCTAAATAAGATGTAATGTAGCTTGTGATGTAATGTCAAGTGTGTCCGGAATTTTTGTTGAAACCATCTGGCAACCCTACTAGTAGCCCCCTGCCCTGCACCCAGGGACCCCCAATCACCACCAGTGACCCCCCCAGAACACTGCTCCTAGCCACCCGCTCTGCACCCAGTAACCCCAGCACACTGCTCCTAGCCCTTCCGCCCCACACCCCGTACCCAGGGACCCCAGCACACTGCTCCTGGCACCGCCCCCAACACACTGCTCCTAGCCCCGCCCCCTGGGACCCCAACACACTGCTCCTAGCCCCGCCCCCCGGGACCCCAACACACTGCTCCTAGCCCCCTTCCCCCCCGCGCAACCAGGGACCCCGGCACACTGCTCCTGGCCCCGCCCCCGCGCCCCCAGCACACTGCTCCTGGCCCCGCCCCCCGGGACCCCAGCACGCTGCTCCTGGCCCCGCCCCCCGGGACCCCAACACACTGCTCCTGGCCCCGCCCCCCGGGACCCCAGTACGCTGCTCCTGGCCCCGCCCCCAGGGACCCCGGCACGCTGCTCCTGGCCCCGCCCCCAGGGACCCCGGCACGCTGCTCCTGGCCCCGCCCCCAGGGACCCCGGCACGCTGCTCCTGGCCCCGCCCCCAGGGACCCCGGCACGCTGCTCCTGGCCCCGCCCCCCCGGGACCCCAGCACACTGCTCCTGGCCCCGCCCCCCCCGGACCCCAGGGACCCCGGCACCCCCCCCGCGACCCCGGCACCCGCCGACAGCCCCCCCAGCCTGCGCCCAGGGAGCCCCGTGCCCCCCCGGTACCTGAGCAGCTCGCGGAGCACGGTGCCCAGCCCGAGCGGGACGCTGCCGCGGCGCTCGAAGGCCTGCAGCAGCTCCCTCAGGCAGGTCCGCACGGCGGCCCGGCGGCGGCCCCGGCGCAGCACGAGCGCGGCCCAGAAGCCCATCTTGCTGTCCCACTCGGTGCTGTTCACCTCCCGGCTCTGCTTGAAGGCCGAGAACAGGAAGGCCATGCGCTCCTCGTCCGACTCCCACTCCGGGGGCAGGTCCCCCTCCGGGGCCGGCCCGGGCAGCGCCTCGCCCGGCGAGCCCATCTACGCGAGCCCCCGGCTCCGCCCGCGGCCTACCCGCCCCGTCGGCCCGGCCGCCGCCTCTCCCCGGCGGGCAGTCGCACGGCGCATGCGCCCACTCCTGAACGCCCCCCCTCCCTCCTCTCCCTTTGTGAGGCCGTCCCGAGCATGCGCCCTGCGGCTGGCAAGGCAAAGTTCTCTTCCCACAATGCTTTGCGGGAGGCTGGGAGGCAGAAGAGGTCTTCACCTTGCCCCAGTGTGGCTGCTAGGCAGGAGGGGGGAAGGGGGGTTGCCAGTGCCTCCCCCCCCCCAGAAGCTTCCCCCCTATAGTAAGGATGCCAGTTCTTTAGGGTTGGGATTAGGGATGCCAGTTCTTCAGGATTCAGCACGGGCATCAATTGCCCGGTGACTATGGAAAGCAATACGGGGGTTGCGGCAGAAAAAAATGACAGTACGTCATGGTGTGGGGGGGAAGAAACCACCTGGAATAGCTTCAGAGCCAGCAATAGCGTCCCCTGCAAGCTTTGCACTTGTGCCACCACTTAGGAGAGCTTCAGATGCCGTCCAGCTGAATAGCAGAATGCCCACAGTTCGGCTTTTTTTGTTTCTACACGTGGTGCACATTTGCACCTGTCTTGGTGCATATTAAATTATTCCACGCCTAGAAGGAAAAAAATCTGCACGCAGAGTGGAAAAATTAGAAGGAAGCAGGCCTGTATTATGCTACAAGAAGAAAGTGGTGTGTGGTAACCTCATGATATCGTGGTGCTTGAGAACAGCATTGTCACATCTAAGCGTGGTTATGTGACATCGCACTAGCACGGCCTCACTGCCCCTCCGCCGGTCTTCCATACACGTCACGGGGGTTGGCCTGAGAATGATGTCAAGGCCTGCCGAACCTTGACAAGTGAGAATAACAGCACAATCTGTTTCCAAACAACATATGGGAGGGAACGCCGCATGTGGTATGGTGAAACAACACAGCACAAGGCCATGGCATAATGACATCTTAAAATGTCCACACACTCCATCAAACTAGCATCATGTCCTCACACAACAGGATCACACATCAGCGTTACCTCTTTGGGTCAAAATGTCTTCACAGCATGAAAGAGCACATTATAATGTCATGCAGCTAGTCCAAACTGGTATCAGTCATACAATATCAGAATATGATATATTCAAACACCATCACATCATATTGTCAGCTTTGGTTGAAGTGTCACATCACCTCAAATCATGGCATCATAACATATGACACAATATCACCTCTGGGGGGGGGTCAAAGACAAAGGCAAAAAAATTTTAAAGTGAAAGCTTAACACGCTTTCAAATAGCAAACTTTCTGTGATGAAAATTACTATATCGGACAACAAAAATGCAACAGAAGCATCTTACAAAGTGCACTTGCTGGGGAAGCGCATATAATTGCAGAAGAACTCATCGAGCCTGGTGCAAAAGATATTATGATGTGTATGCTTGATGAGCAATCTAGTAAAACTGTGGAAGCCATGCTGCTGTCAAACAATACTGTTGCGTGTTGCATTCAAGATCTTGCTGCAGCTATCAAGAAAGAGATAGTAAGGGCTCCCCCAGATTTTCAGCACCCCCCCCAGAGGAGATCCACTGCCTGTGACGGCGAGTTGGGGTTCCACCCAATCCTGCACCCCCATAGCCACAGGCACAGACTCCACCAGCCAGTAGAATAGAGGGAGTTTATTGCTTCTCCAGGGTACAGCACAGCATAGATGTAATCTGGTTACAGGAATTAGGGCCAGGATGCCTCAGGCCCCCTTGAGATGGGGTGACTGGGCCCCTACAACCCCAGCTTCCTCCTTAGTCTCTCTCTTTCATGGCTTCAGCCTGGAAAAACTGCCCCTTCCCCTCCAACACACTTCCTTTGTTCAGCTTCTTCCCTTAACTTGTAGAACTGGTTTTAGCCACTGCCCTGGGGCGGTAAGGCGCCCCCTGCTGGGCTGTGATTACAGACAGCTGCCAGTTACCCACAGCCCAAGCATAGCAACCAACAATAGGGTGCTGTGTAGACACACCCCTAATGACCCAAATTTGGGATCACTTGACCGAGGGACCCCACCGTGATACAGGCTGTCCTCCCCTCCCCCAAACCTGTACTACAGAGAGAAAGGTACTAAATGTCTGGATTAATCACAACCAGACCTCACTGTCTTCAGAAAACTACAAATGAAGTGAACTCATCTCACCATCAGTTAATATAACTAAGGATAAGTCGATTACATCACAAGCCCATTAGACAAAAGGAGTTTTGATACTGTTGCTGGAGGATGCTACAATGTGTGACTGGTGGATGTTAGCAATTTGATGAGACTGTAATCAGTCTCCATGGGGGGAGGGGGAAAGTATGCATGTGAAGGCAGGAGGGTGTATTTTGTACTGCAGGTCCCAGCTCTAAAGGTCGGGGGCAGAGGGATTGGGGAGTTTAAGGGGACAGGAATTCATTGCACTGAGAAAGAAAAGGGCTGCCGGTTCCTAATTACTCAGGGTTGGGGAAGTCTGCAGGTTGATGGAGGCGGATCAGGGCCCCTTTTCTTTGCCTGTATGAAAAACGTTATGGACAGCCCGATACAGGTGATCTGCCCCAGGTCCCTCACCCCCTAGGGACAGTCCTGCTTGCTCCCCAGCCAATTTCTACAGATGTCGCTGTCACCCCACCAGCTTCTTCTGCAAGGCTACATTTATACAGCAGCGCTATTTTGGGATACTTACGGTATCCCGAAATAGCTATCCCACATCTTAACAGCGCGCCCATTATTTCGAAATATAACGGGCATGCTATTCCGACGTCCCTGTAAACCTCGTTCCATGAGGATTAAGGGTCATTTCGGAATAGCGGGTTACTTCAAAGTTTGGCATTGTGTAGACAAAATAAGATCAAAATGAGCTACGCACTTTGCGTAGCTCCAATTGTGTAGCTCAGTGGTTTCCAAACTTTTCAAGGATACTGAACCCTTTTCAATCTCTTAAAATGTCACGGCCCCTCTTCCGTGGGAGAGAAAAAAAAAAGAAAAGAAAAAGTAAGTATTTTTAAACTTTCTATGGACCTCCTGCAGTACCATCATGGACCACCAGTGGTCCACGGACCACAGGTTAGGAACCACTCGTGTAGCTTATTTCAAAATACGGGTGCAGTGTAGACACACCTCTAGTGGTCCCCTCTAGTCTATTCCTCTCCCTTCTGAGGAACGTGGTTGGCACAGGGAAGTGAATGAAGCATATGGAGAGGGGCAGATGTACACATTGCTCTGTTGCTATTTTTCACATGCAAGGTCTTGCTCCACTTGTGCTCCGCTTCCCGCTTTTGCCCATGTGCACAGAGCTGAACAGAGTCCTGAGAGCGGCCCGAGAGTGAGAGCGGAGTGAAAGTTCCACCAGGAAGTCCCTTTGAGAAACATTTCCTTTAATATTTCTTATCCACCCCCTCTCTGTTAAGAGGGTCTGATCACCTCAGATTTCTGCCTAAAGGGGGCGCCACATGGTCTGAGGTCATCCGGAGCCAAATTATCTACTGGTGTCACTCCACTGAAGTCAGTGGGATGATGCCAGTAGAAAATGTGACCCTTTTTAATTCCCAGCGTACTTGCAAGAGCTAAGGAATTTCTTCTCCCGGTGGAAATTTCAGCGGAAACCTTGTGAGAGTCCCGTGGTTCCGATTACAGGAAACCAACTACCAGCGCACGGAGAGCAGTTTCTTAAAACAATAGCCCTATAATGGTCGGAAAGAAAGCCTTGTGGGGAAACACCGCGCAGGTGGTCTCTACAGTCCTGATTCTCAGTTGCCTGCGTCTTTGCAGAACAGGAAACCCTGTGTCACCTGATAGCACAGAGATCCAAAAGGCAGCATACAAAGTGACCTTGCCTTCCTGGCCTTGCACCCTTGGGGATCATCCAAAGGAAACCACGCTGCTTGGAAAGACCTTCCTTAGCAGGTTTCTGCTATTTACACCCAGACCCTGCAGCCAAAGCAGAGCTTTTCTGCATCGCAAACGACACCCTGCTTATTTATTTTCAGACAACGTTATACTGCTGAGAAGTGGCCGCTTGACAGCTTTGCAGCTTGAAGTCCTCTGCTTCCTCACAGAGCATCAACTGCAGCAGTGCATTTTTCCAGGACCGTATTTCCCAGCCCTGAGCTGGAGGGACCACGGTGATGGTATCATTTGAAAACTCATAACTTGCTGATCAGTAAGATCATGGTAAAAATGCATGTAGTAATCGCAGCAAGTTCTAAATTCCTCCCCGTAGGATGTATGTTTTGATTCGCATTGCACCAAATTGGTCAAAGAGTAGACTGGACTTTAGGGTTGCCAGGTGTCCGGTTTTGAACCGGACAGGCCAGTATTTGAGCTTTCTGTTCGGGAAACAAATTGAGAAAATAGAAATGTCCGGTATTTTCTACATAAGATGTAATGTCGATTGTAATGTCATGTCAAGTGTGTCCGGTATTTTTGTTGAAACCATCTGGCAACTCTATTTGTCTTAATTTGCCTGTAGGCAGTAAACAGAGTCACCAAGCAAAAAAGGGGAAGCGAGAAAGCAAAGAAAGCTCACAGGTGAAAAACCAGCAGGGAACATCCCGTCCAGGAGAGGACTGAGAATTACAAAACACACCTTTGGGAAATGGGGGAGATCTAGGCCTGGGAGTGAGTTGGGATTACCCTGCAAATAGTAAGCAAGGCTGGTAAACGCCGGAATAGTGGCTGATATTTTCTAACAGGCTGCTGGGATCATAGCACCTGGATCAGGGCTATGATTCTATGTAGACACTCTGGCTTTGTCTACACTACAAGGTTTTATGTGGCAGAGAGTATGCTAATGACGGACTCATTAGCATGAGTCGCGATTTGTCATTAGCATATTTTCTGCTGATGCTTTTTGTGCAAGGGGTTACACTGCTTCTTTCTGCGCAAAAAGCATCAGCAGAAAATATGCTAATGACATCGTGACTCATGCTAATGAGTCTGTCATTAGCATACTCCCTGCCGCAAAAACTTGTAGTGTAGACATAGCTTCAGGGCAAGCCTACACTAGGAAATTATTTCAAAATAACTACTCCTGAAAGAACTATTTTGAAATAGCGTGTCCACACCACAGGAAAGCCTTGAAATTAGTCTGAGGCAGGCTCCCCTAATGTGGACACACTACCTCGACTTAGAGCCCCAGGAAGCACTGGGGAGTAATTACGTTGAATGATTCTGGGGAGTAGTTATTTCCAAATACCAGAAGTGGAGCATCCACACTACTGCTGTTTCTAAATAACTATTTTGAAATTAGCTTTGCTCCTCATAGAAAGCAGGCGTTATTTCGAAATAACCACCCGCCTTATTCTGAAATAACGGGCTGGGGAGTGTGTACACGCCGCTTGTTATTTCGAAATAGGGGGAGTCATTCTGAAATAACTCCCTAGCGTAGACTAGGGCCAAGGGTGTGACTTGAAGACTAGAAGGCTGTTTGTAATGGGTCAGGTGGGAGCTACTTCAGCAAGGCATTGTAAGACCCTAAGGCTGCAGGGCAAAGATGACAGAGCCTCTCATTGTTCTGGGTTACACCTCAGAATCTCACACCCACCTTTGGGGTACCTGGAGAATTCAGTTGCTCTGGCCTTTCTCAGCCTCTCAGCACCAACTGGAGAGGTGGTCTCTGGGACAGAGATACTAGGGACTGGTCTGCAAGTCCCCAGCATGTCACACAAAGAACCCTAAAAGCTGCCCCTCCACAACAGAATTAGGTTGTGAGGTGGTAGACATACCCACTGTTGAAGACTGGGTTACCCCTGTCCTGTGGGGGGAGCAGAGGACTCCAGTCACCAAAGCTGTCACACCCTCTGGGTGTAACCATTCCAAGTCACTATCAACACAGGCTGAATGTTAACTGGAGGCCAAGACAGAAATAGCATCATGGCCTGTGAGTCACAGCCAGTCCCACAAACCCAACACAAACCATCCAGCAAGCCAGAACCCAGTAAGAACCTGGGCGCCACATTTCAAGAAGGATGTGGAGAAATTGGAAAGGGTACAGAGAAGAGCAACAAGAATGATTAAAGGTCTAGAGAACATGACCTATGAAGCCAGGCTTCATGAACTGGGCTTGTTTAGTTTGGAAAAAAGAAGATTAAGGGGGGACATGATAGCGGTTTTCAAATATCTAAAAGGGTGTCACAAGGAAGAAGGAGAAAATTTGTTCCTCTTGGTTTCTGAGGACAGGACAAGGAGTAATGGGCTTAAAGTGCAGCAAGGGAGGTTTAGATTGGACATTAGGAAAAAATTCCTAATTGTCAGGGTGGTCAAATATTGGAATAAATTGCCAAGGGAGGTGGTGGAATCTCCCTCTCTGGAGATATTTAAGAACAGGTTAGACAGACATCTGTCAGGGATGGTGTAGACGGAGCTTGGTCCTGCCTTGAGGGCGGGGGGCTGGACTCGATGACCTCTTGAGTTCCCTTCCAGTCCTATGATTCTATCAGTAAAGACAACAGTGGGAAGCAAAATGATTGGGAAAAAAAACCCTGCTGCACTTCAGGCTTCTGTCTGCTACTCCACAGCAAATTTACCAGGAGAGCAAGGACAAGACACAATAAAGGAGAAAAAAATGGAGAAGTAATAAGCAATCTCCTTGGCCACCAGCTGTCTAGCCATTGTAAACAGTTAAGGGACAAACACAGTTCTAGTGTGTAGTGTGGATTGGATCGTGTGTGTGTTTCATTGGCTCGGCAGACTAAAGCATTAGCCTGGTGGCATTACAAGGTAATATATTATCCAGAACCATATCTGTAACAATTAGGAGACGCCTAGGTTGTACCTAGAGCTGATAAGGAATTTTTTGATAAAACAGTCTCAGAAAATGCTCATTTGTAGATTGACAAATTCGACACTTTCCGCCTAAGTTTGAATAAAGACTCTAATTATCTTACACATTACAAAGATAGCTTCCCCAATTATCACCTCTAATATCATTAGCTCACAGACATTTACCTCCCCCCCATCCCCCTTCTGTTCTGAAATTTGATTTGTCCTTTTCATATGTGTTTGTTTTTCTAATTGTATCCTTTGGTATATATGGTTGTGACAATTTTCTTCCACTATTTGATCTGAAGAAGTGGGTCTGGCCCACAAAAGCTCATCACCTATTAAACCATCTTGTTAGTCTTTAAAGTGCTACGTAGTCCTGTTTTTTGTTTCATTTGTAGATACTGAAGCTTTTAGGGACACACATATCAGGATTGATGAGGAAGGTTTTGAGAGTATGGAATTTCTGGCTAGAGACAGACCCACTACAGAATAGCCAGGTGTCGGAAGCTATATTCCCTCTAATTTTTTCCATCCATGTGCAGAATACATTTTGTGGTGTGCACCAATACATGTGCAGATGTGCACCACCCATATCAACACATGCTGCTGGTTGTGGGTGCTCTGCAAATTAGCTGGGCGGCATTTGACTCTCTCCTGGGTGGCCATAAAAGTGCACAGCTTAAAGGGAACACAGGTCTGGAGCCCTCATGGGACTCTATCTTTCAGAAGAGAGATTTCATTGTGGCAACTGAGTAACCTAACAACCATTCTGCAGGCTCACTTTCTTTGTGCATTTGGCATTTCAGTAGTTGTTGGTTTTGTTTCACATCAGAATGACAACAAGTAGCAAAACCACAACTGAATTCTCACTTGCTAGCCAGCCATAGCAATACGCACATTCTGATGTAATTCCCAATCTGTACTGTACACAGGACCAGGGTCATGTTTACTGATTGCATAGGGGTGCGGGGTTATGATGCGATCATAAGCGAGAGGAACCAGAAATTGTTTAAGAGGAGTTATCTGGGGTGGTTTGGATTTTGCAAGACCATAAAACAATTTTAAAAGAACATAAAAAGAATCTGGCAAAGATAAGACAAAACCACGCCCCCCCCCCAGCTCACACAACAGTGGTGCCACCTCTGCGCCCCTCCCATTTAATATGGTTGGGTTCCACTGTGCTCCCTAGTGCTCCTGGCGAGATGCCAAGATAAATTCGACACGTTTTCTTCAGCATCATCTGTAAGAGAAAGTCACTGATTTGCCCCATTTAGATTCAATGAGACACTTCCTGATCTTAAAGCAAGGCGTAACTTAGTATTCATTCATGCCACAGCTGCACAAGATCAGTGTCCCCATTTGTGCTAGGTGCTGTACAAACATGGTGGCTGTGTCTAGACTGGCAAGTTTTTCCGGAAAATCAGCCGCTTTTCCGGAAAAACTTGCCAGCTGTCTACACTGGCCGCTTGAATTTCCGGAAAAGCACTGGCGATCTCATGTAAGATTGTCAGTGCTTTTCCGGAAATACTATGCTGCTCCTGTTCAGGAAAAAGTCTTTTTCCGAAAGACTTTTGTGCAAAAGGGTCAGTGTAGACAGCACAGTACTGTTTTCCGCAAAAAAGCCCCGATCGCGAAAATGGCGATCGGGGCTTTTTTGCGGAAAAGCGAGTCTAGATTGGCCACGGACGCTTTTCCGCAGAAAGTGCTTTTGCGGAAAAGCATCCTGCCAATCTAGATGCGCTTTTCCGAAAATGCTTTTAACGGAAAACTTTTCCGTTAAAAGCATTTCCAGAAAATCATGCCAGTCTAGATGTAGCCAGACTGAGAGACACTCACTGCCTGAAAGAGTTTACAATTTAAACAGGTGAGACAGCTTAGGGGAAATACCAGCAACAATGCAATTTTCATGAAGTCACCCTATAGCTTACGGGCAGGGCCAGGAATGGAACCCACAATGCCTGACACCCAAATTAGCATCTTCCCTGCTAGACCACAATACCTTGTCCAGTGGCTGGTAGGTCAAGGCAAGAAATCTCTTGTATAGAGCTGTACAGAACTACCATCTTCCACACTGGGACAGGCCAGTAGCTAGTTAAAAAAACCATGACATTTAGGAAAAGCTGGGTCCTGCCTTAACATAAAAAAAATGAAGAGTGTGAGCAGTGATCCTCCCCTAATGTCTCCTCACTGCCAAATCAATTACTACCCCCAGCCCATTAGCTTTTTGTGGGACTCTTCGGATTCCTCTCTGGTTACTCACCCCTGCTCTATGTTTGCTCTATGTTTGTGGGATTCATCCTCACCATCATTTCTGAAGTTCCCATAGAATTGGCTTAAAGCAGTGTTTCCCAATTGGTGCTCCACAGAATCCCGGGGTTCCACAAAGAAAAGGTTCTGCGATAACACGGCACTCCTCTGTCCCTCTTAAAGAGACAGAGTCTATTTTGTGGCTTTTTTTTTTTTTTTTTTTTTTTGCTTAACAAATTTTACCCTGGCAACCCTAGAGGTTCCCTGAAATTCCTTTAAGCTGAAAAAAGTTCCATGGCCAAATAAAATTGGGAAATAGTGGCTTAAAGTAAGAATCAAATTCGCAACAGCGCTTTTAAAAAAATGCCATTTCTTGTTTGGAAACACAGATGTGAAGAGGGCTTTTCTGCTGTCTGTAATAGGCATGCGCTCCCACAACTTTTCTAATGGCATTGTTTAGAGGCTCATCTGAAACTTGATTTAAAAGCAGCCATCCTTCTACAAAGGAATTTCACCAGTGAATTACAGAGAGAGAGACTGCAGAGCTAACATTCATCTACAAATTCAATAGTTTGCCTGGGATTGAACAAAGACATTAACTGGATGTTGCATTATAAAGCCAGTCTCTCCTGCTCTTAATAGCTGCATTTTTATATCAAAAGCTAAGAATGGGACACTGCCAGTCCACTTAACTAGCCTCATGAGCACCTTTTTCGTTCTGTTATATATCTCTTGGTTTCTGTTATTTCCACTCCTGCTTATCTGAGGAAGTGGGGTTTGCCTACAAAAGCTCACAATACTATATATATATATATATTGAAACAAAATACAGGACTATGCAGCGCTTTAAAGACTAACAAGATGGTTTATTAAGTTTAAGCTTTCGTGGGCCAGACCCACTTCCTCAGATCAAATTGTGGAAGAAAATTGCCATGATCCTATATACCAAAGGGACAATTTGATCTGAGGAAGTGGGTCTGGCCCACGAAAGCTCATCACCTAATAAACCATCTTGTTAATCTTTAAAGTGCTGCATAGTCCTGTCTTTTGTTTCAGCTAGACCAAACTAACACAGCTACATCTCTATTACTAATAATTATTTTTGTTAGTCTCTAAAGTTCCATAGGACTCCTTGTTGCTTTTATAGTTACAGACTAACACGGGGACCGCTCTGAGTCTGATTGTAGTCAGTATGCATGTGCCGGGATGTAACCCTGGAGTCCCAATTACGGGATCTGGCCTTGGGTTTGTTATTGGTGAATTGTTCAAAGACAGCTGAGCTGTGTGTACAGTGGTATTATTGGCAGTCTATTCTCAAGTGGAGGGCTCTGCATGCTGACCTGTTGTAGTAGGGTTGCCTATCAAACCTGCAAGCTCTGCATTACCGTTGCCGGAGGTTCAGGACTGCCGGTTACTCCCTGCTGGTTTGTCACGGGGCTGTTTTGCATGCCGCGTTCACTCCCTCTGTAGCATCTGGCAGAGGGGACACGGGGCGAGATGGAATGTCGGTCTGACGCAGTGAGGAGGCTGTTCTTATGGTTTGTGGTGGCCGGGTTACTCGCTGATGCCAGATCCTGGTGGCCCTAGCAATGCCAAGGTACGGGCACCGCTGTTCATCAAAACTCTCCAAGAATATTCAAGGGAGTTTCGGAGTCAAGGAGGTGGAGACTGAGGAGCGAGGGCAAGAGAGGCAGGGAGCAATGGTTTGGGGCAGGGGCTCTCAAACTGGAGGCTGCGGCCTCTAATTTTTATGTCCGCTTTTCCGGAATAAGCTGCGAGTTGTCTACACTGGCCCTTGAATTTCCGGAAAAGCAACGATGCTCTACTGTACAAAATCAGCTGCTATTCCGGAAAAACTATTCTGCTCCCACTCGGGCAGAAAAGGGCCAGTGTAGACAGCCCAGTAGTCTTTTCCGGAAAAAAGCCCCGATCGCGAAAATGGCGATCAGGGCTCTTTTCTGGAAAAGCGCATCTACATTGGCCACAGACGCTTTTCTGGAAAAAGGGCTTTTCCGGAAAAGCAGCCTGCCAATGTAGACACTCCTTTTCCGGAAAAACTGAAAATGGAATAGTATTCCGTTTTAAGCATTTCCGGAAATTCATGCCAGTGTAGACACAGCCAAAAGGTTTATTACTAAAAGAAAGAAAAGCATGAGAGTAAGGTTGTTAAGGAGCAGGGGCGGATGAGGGTTTTGCGGGGCCCAGAGCAGCACAATTTTGCAGGGCCCCCCCTTTGACATGGCGCATGCGCGGGGCCCGGGGCAGTCGCCCCGCTCGTCCTGCCCTATATCCGCCGTTGTTAAGGAGAATACATTGCATGCATTGAATCACCCAGTTCTCAATACAGGCTCTTAGCAGAGACGTTATAAACTGCTCTCTTAAAAGTCTCTGGTGTAAATCCTATGTCAGGATGGGTCCACGTCTCTCTGGCTCGCTGTTCCTCTCAAGGCTGCATCTGGAATCAACAGCTGAACTGAAGACAAGATGGAGATTACCACATGGCACTTATAGACCTCTCCTGGCATCTTCCTGGCCAGAGCAGGTCACGTGGCCAAGTGACCGATCTGTTTCACATGCTGGCAGCCGTTATGCCCTGGCTGGTCTGCAGGTATCCAGCTTTCCAGACACATTCCTCAGGTGTGTATTCAGCACCTAGAAATCCATTGTCCCTGGAGCCTTGCTAATTAGCACAGTCCCTGGCAAAACATTGTTTGTTCATTGCTCTGTCTCGGACAGAGAACCTTCCAGTAAAAGCACAGAGTACATATTTATAACTCTATGTACTGATATTGTACAAGTACATTAATAGCATATATAGAATCAGTAGAACATACGCTTTCATTTGACACCTCACACAGCCCCCTTTGTACAGACTTTTGGGGCAACCCCTCCCCCCATGGGTGCAGCAATATCTTTAAAATCCAATAACGTAACAGGCATTCAATAGCTCCCGCAGGGGGCTTAATGGGAAGCCATGTGGCCATGCAGCTTAGGTTGTGACCCCTCAAGGGGTCATGAAGTTACTATGCGGGGGGGGGGGGGGGAGAATCACAAATCCATGCACAAAAACAGAGCAACGGTGATACAAATATACAACTGAAATCTAGTATTTTGGAACATTCCAGCCTTTCCCCAGCAGTGTGGCGTCTGTACACCCACAAAACGCTTGCAACCGTATAAAGCCATGCTCAGTCCGCCTAATGAAAACATATATTTGTGTTATCCCCACGGGGAGGAAGTGGGACTGGGGGGGAGTTGTCGTAGTATCACTCCCCCAGCTCAGGTCTGTTGCCTTGAGATTAAAAAGGTGGGGCAGACAGCAGTAGAGGACTTGAGTGTGCAACAGCTGAAAAGTTGCATGAAACAGCAGACTGAGATAGGCACAATCACGCGCATGCGCACATGAGTAACAATCAGACCAGTGCTGGGGAGATTGCCGGGGCCATACCACCCCAAAATCGGCCTTAGCGCCCTCCCCCCGGTAGTCACTGCTCTTAGCGCCACAGCACGGCCTTGCCACCCTTCCTTCTGCAATTGAGCACTGCTGCCGGCTCACCGCTGCCAGGAGCCCTGCAGACGTCTAGGCTGGAAATGGCACCAGAAATCAGCCATGAAAAATTATTATTGAGGCTTCTTTGTGCTGCCGCAGCCACCCTCCCCCAAGGTGAAGTACAGGGTTGCCAAACATCAGTAAATTTACAGGCAGTCCATAAAAAATTAGCCGAAATTGGATATATCCGTAAAGTCTGTAAACAAATGTAGGTGTCCGTAAATTTCGTAAAAGAGCAATACAATTTCAAAACCCAGCAATTATTCTATAGCAATTCAATTTCTTCTGTGCTGCTTCAGCCATTTTACTGCAGAGCAGCGGAAATTGGACGTTTTAGTTGTTGGATCTGGGACAATTACTTCAGCTATGGTTAACAGCGTCAGTGTTCGGATGTACGATCACAAAATGGAAAACTTCCAGGACCATGACGAACTCAATGAAAGTGAGTTAAATAGCATATTGTTCTTGTGATTTATGAATGACAAAGATTACTTTTCACTTCTGGCCATTTATGTCATCTTAATATAGTATAAAAATTATGTCCGTAAAAACATGTGTCTGTACATTTTCCCCATTTTGTCCATAAATGAAATTGTGTGCGTTGGCAACCCTGGTGAAGTAGGAACTTTTTTTTCTTTAAATAAGCCTCTTTTAAACACAATTCAGTCCAAAATGTATGCGTCTTAATTGGACAGCAGTGAGAAGAGGCACACACATTGACCAGTGGGGCTGTACATTTAGCATTTAGAAGTGTTAAATGGTTTTAATTTACGGGAGGGGGTCGTGCCCCCAGGCCAGCTGTTTGAAAAGGACCAGTACAAGCCTTTTGAGAACCCCTGGCTTCAGGCAAGGTCTATGTAGGCCTTGGGTAATTATGTCATCTGGGGTAGATGACTCAGCAGGGCAGGGCTGCTCTCTCCAGTAAAAACAACCCAGCCTCCTTAACTCAAGGATGCAGGAGGGTTTCATTTTAACCCACTAATTGCTGGCCCATGATAACATCAGGCTTTCTCACCCCAGGATCCACCGATGCCCATACCTATAGCTCCTCTGCAATCAGCCTACGCCAGCAGAGAAAATCGATGCAAGACACACAACTTGTGAATTGCTGTGCAGGAGTCGACAGGCCTCGCATTGATTTTCTGGGGTGGCCCCACAGTGGGAGGTGGATGAGAGAAACGCTCCTTGTGATTTCCCTTACTCCTCGCGACAGCGACAGCAATGAGTACTGTGGTCAACGGGGGCATCCTCAGCACGCAGGGTGACAGCCCAAAGGGACCACCGTGATCCAACCTGCCACATCTTCCAGCATCCAAGCCCCCCCCCCGCACCCCAATCTTCTGAATCCATCCCAGAGCCTCCCCCCCCCCCCCCCCGATTGCTCTGGGTGCATCTACACTGCACCAGAGCTCCAAATAAAATACGCTATTTGAGCGACGCAAATCTTATTTCGAAATAGCTTATTTCGTACTTTGGCGGGGTCTGCACAAAGTAAACCGCTACCCCGAAATGTGCCTCGCTCCTCGTGGAAGGAGGTTTACAGGGGCGCCGGAATACCAAGCCTGTTCTATTTTGAAACAACGGGCTTGCTGTGAAGACACAGGACAGCTATTTCGGGATACTCTGGTATCTCAAGATAGCCTTGCAGTGCAGACATAGCTTCACCCCTCTCCCCTCAACCCTCCTGTCCCCAAACTCCCTCCCTGAGCCTTCCTCCCCACCCCGCCTGCCCAATGCCAGTGTCCGCATCCCTCCCTCACACAAACGCCCTGTCAGAGCCTTAGGCAGGTGGGGAGGAGGGAAGATTCGGGGGGGGGAGGGGGAGCGAGCGGGCCCTGGGTGTGCTCAGCACCACCAAAACTTTGCAAAACTGTGGCCCCTGGGTACTGCAAAGCTAAACCTGCCGCACTTAGTCATAGTGCCTGGGGCTAATTTTAAAACCCCTGGATGTTCCTGTCAGAGCTGGGACCTTGGCTCCAAACCCTAGCAAGTGGGGAGGGACTCAAAGGCAGGATTACAGCAGGAAAATCTACATGTCTATTTTTAGTTTCACAAGCCTGAGTCACATGTTGTTTTCTTGCACCCTGGACATATGGGGGTTGCTGGAGCCGAGCAGCGGCCTCATCCAGCCTCCACTGAAGACAAAAAGGTACTTTCCCACCACGTTCAATGGGATCAAAATCAGGCCACAGAAACAGCCAACTTGTTAATCCTTTCTCTGCCAGCCTGTGGACAGAACCGCTACAGCAACTTTGCTTGCCAGGTGCTGAGAATGGGTGACAAGAGAGGGATCAGGTGATGATCATCCGTTCTTTTCACTCCCTCTGGGGCCCCTGGCATTGGCCACTGTCAGCAGACAGCGCGCTGGGCTAGATTAACCTTTGATCTGACCTAGTTTGGCCATTCTTAGGATCTAAAATAAAACCTTGAACACATTTCCATTAACTTGATGCAATGTCCCCAGGATCTAATGCGCTGAGATGCTCAGGCTGAGGTGGTACAAGAGCGCAAGGTGTTACTGTGTGGTGGCATTCCAGACGTGGGATGAAAATGTTGGAGAGGACTGTCACGACAAAGGTCTGCAATATGCAAGAGGGCTCGTGGAACAGTGCAAGATGGCGCACTGGAAAGGTTGTAATTTACTATGATTGTCCTCTTTGTATGCCTGGATCACTTCTATTTCTGGAGTTAGGAAAATGGACCGTAGGTTTATATTACCAGTGTATTTGTGCGAGGTGAAACCTACCACCTGCCCTTCTGGTACAAGCATGAAAAAGCTGGCGAGTGCTGATGGCCCATCTGTAAGAGACAACCAACTGCACAAGAACTTAACCTTTCTAAAAACGTGTGGGTCAGCCTGTGAAGAATGACTACAGGAGTCCTCCAGAGACATGTGACCATGTCACCTGATCCTGGAGTCCATCTTGAATTCTGTATTTTTCCATGAGAAGCTGTGGGGGCAGGGAGTGTCAAACTAGGAAACAATAGACTCCCGCCTTATGCAACCCCTATTTAAGAGTGGGGAATGAGGTAATCCAGATAGTCAGTTCTCCCTACCCACAATGGTAGTTGGAAACAACTAAGACTGATCCGAGGGACGGAACTGGGCATAAGCTGGAAGGGCATCTGGTGTATGAAGATTATGAGAACCACATTTAGGGTGACATTTTGCATGTAACTAGTTTCTGTAGAGGATCGAACGTAGACTACGCGCTTTGCATTATTTGCTTATTATGACACAAAGGAGGGCTGGATATACAGGGAACAGCCTCTGGGGTTTACTTTCCAGTCAGCCTGGTCCCCTGACTCAGCTGTCATTAAGTGGGATGATCCAAGGGAGGCCGCTCAAACATCCAAAGAGACTGGCAAGGGCCAGGACACCATCCGTGCAGGGGAAGGATGGGTGTGGCAGTGACATCACAAAAGCCTGTTGCAGGACCTCAGCCTATTGGGGGAAAGTGACGGGTCAGTGGTGACTTCACAGAGAGACCCTGACATCAGCCAATCAGAGCAGAGGTGCAAGGCAGGGGCAACTTCAGAGATTCCGGTGGCTTGGCGGCAGCGAGGTTCCTTCTCAAGGTCTCTCCCCGAGGATGGAAAAAGAATGAGGATGAATTGATGCAGGCATGAGAGCAGGCGTAGGCAGGCGGCTCCGACCGGCCGTGGGCTGGGAGTGGTCCCCTTAGAGTCCGAGCAGGGAACGAGAGAGACTTGCGTCAAGTTATGGCGACCATGTTCCAATCCCTGTTTCAGACAGATTCTTGCCTGGCCCCTTCTTGTTCTCTTGGAGCAGCTGGGGGACAAGTCCTCATGGAGGGCCCTGCCCATATCCTTTGCCCCATGACCCTTGAGGGAGAAAGACTCCTGGCCTCGGGGAGGTTGGGAGTAACAGGAGAATCATGAGGGAGCCTCCCTCTCTTCTCTTCCATTAGACCTTAGCACGTGGTGGCTTAGCTACGACAGTCCATGCGTGACCCACTCCAGGACATTAGCCAGCTGGCCAGGGAGGGGACTTCCCGGCTCTGCAAACTGCTGCCACCCCAGAGGTAAGGAAAACCAGCTGTGAAATGGGGCCCAATGGAAGAGTAACACTGACAGAAGCCAGGCAATGGGACCCCTGGAGAAATAACCCACCTCCTCTCTGAGGGTACGTCTAGACTACAGGCTTTTGTCGACAGAGGCTTTGTCGACAGATAGAGTGTCCAAACCAGTGGTCCCCAACGTGGTGCCCGTGGGTGCCATGGCGCCCGCCGGGACATTTATGTGCACCTGCCTAGTGACCAGGGCCGGCCCGAGCCATTCTTGAGCCCCGGGTCCTGAGCGCACGGCGCATACGCAGCCGCCGTCCCTGGGCGTGCGGCACATGCGCGGCCCTGCCCCCGCCCCAAAAGGTTGGGGACCACTGGTCTAGACGACATCCAGTTCTGCTGACAAAGCAAGCCGCTTTGTCGACATGACAGCGTAGACGCAAAGGGCAGTGTAGATGCAATAACGCCTTCTGGCGACAGAACTCTGGGGACAAAAGGCGTTATTCCTCGTAGAATGAGGTTTACCGCCGTCGACAACACTGCCGAGTTCTGTCAACGTTATGTCGACAGAACTCAGCGGTAGTGTAGACGCAGGTATAGTTTTGTCGACAAAAGTCCACTTTTGTCGACACAACCCTGTAGTCTAGACACACCCTGAGACTGTTCCCCATTGGGTAACGGGACCCTGTCAAAACTTGCCAAATCCTCTGCAACTGGCCGCAGGGTGAGGGTGAGTCTGTCTCTCTCCTTTCCCCCCTTCTCAGTTTAGGGTCACTGGCTGCTGGCCCCACCCCTAGGAGCATTTTAGTAATCGTGCAACCCATCAAATTTGTTGCGGCTACACGATTACTAAAATGAATGTTTTCTACCATCCCTAGTAGCAAGCAATGGTATTGCCGCTCTTCCTTCTGAGCCGCTGCTGGCACTGGCATGGCTAACAGCAGCTGCCACGCCCTGAAGGCCAGGAGAAATCATGGACATTTCTTCTTATATCCAAAGACCACCTGGACAGAGACCTGAGGATTAAGGAAGAGGTCATGGCTGCGAAAACTCAAACGTGTGGTGACCCTACTAGTGACCCTCCTGTACTTGCCTTGCCACCCCCTTTTGGACTGGGACCCCCAGTGTGAGCAACGCTGCACTAGGGGATTCCTCTACAACCCCGAGGTCCAACATGGCCCGGAGTTCTTGGCAGACCCTTGTCACAAATTCCATGGAAGTGGTTGTAAATTGTCAGGGAAGTTTTCCACACTTTGAAGATCTGCCTGGATAGAGACTGTAGGACCAAAAGGAGCTCACAGCCAGGAAAACCCAAGTGCAGGTATGACTTTCAAACATCAGTATCCCTGGCTTTAAGTGGCCAGACACTTGTTTGTACAGACTTGTGCATAAAGAAACCTGTTACTTACCTAGGAACAGAAATTTCGTGTCTCCCTGCCACTTGTATCAGCCAGAATTTATCCAACTTTCTACTAACTCTGTAGTCTCCTGCCTGCTCTATCTTAGTTTCTTGGAACACTGAAATGAATCTTAGTCTCCGACAGATGCTACATCGGCACAAAATTCTTCCTCCTGGGGTGATGTAGCAACATCAGGAGCCAAAGTGTTTTTAAAAAAGTATGAGACTGGCTTAAAATAATGAGTTTGAAGAGAAATAAATAATTTGTTTGGGGTCTTTTTATGTGCCTTTGCTCTCTGAGCCTTGAGGACACACTCGCGTCATGTTTTCTGCCCTTTCTCTGCAAACCTGAGGACTTGAAACACTCTTTACATGGAAGCTGAGGGTGTGTTTGTACCCCAGAGCCTATGTTGGCATGGCCCCTAGCTTAGATGCAGCCGACACGGGCAGAAGGAGTTTTTCTGTTGGCAAACACCACCCCCTCTCCAAACAAAGCCCTCTCAGACTCCTAGCATGGGCAGTCATGCCTAGCAGTCAGATGAGTGGCAGTCCACGACTAGGATTCAGAGTCATGGTCAGAGCTGGGGTCAGGAGTCCCCGAGCAGCCACAAGGTAGGTTTCATGGACTCAGACAGAAGGGACCATCATGATCCTCTGGTGTGACCACTTGCACGTTGCCACAGCACGTCACCCACCCGGTCCTGTTAGTCATCCCTGGCTGGTTACTAAAGCCCTCAAATCTTGCTTCAAAGACATCAAGTTATGGAGACTCCACCACTCACACGGGGTGAACCCAGCCAGTGGCCCAGGGTCCATACTGCAGAGGAAAGTGACTTTCCCCCACGCCCTACTCCCAGGGCTCTGCACATCTGGCCCCGGGAAAAATTCCTTCCCACCCTCACACATGGGCTCAGTTAGACCAGGAGTATTTCAGCAAGACCCACCGGCCAAATGCCTGGGAAAGAATTCTCTCTAGTGAACTCAGAGACCTTCCCACAAAGAAGCCCATCACCAGCTCCAAAGAATATTTGCCTGTTCTAGACATCAGAACATAAGAGCAGCCAGACTGAGTCAGACTAAAGGTCCATCTCGCCCAGTGTCCTGTCTTTTGACAGTGGCCAGTGCCATATGCCCCAGAGGGAGTGACCAGAAGAGGGAATCATCAAGTGATCCCTCTCCTGTCATCCATTTCCAGCCTCTGTCATACAGAGAGGAGGGACACCATTCCTAGCTAATAAGTTTTGATGGACCTAACCTCCATGAATGTATCTAGTTCTTTTTGGAACCTTATTCAAGTCCCGGTCTTCACAATTTCCTCTGGCAAGGAGTTCCACAGGTTGCCATTGTGCAATACTCGGGGAAACAGAGACACACACAATATTCATGAAAAAAGTAAGACTCTCATATACAAAGTAAGAAGGGAAAATTCCCACAAGGTTAACCACTCACTGTTCAAGGTGAAGAAGAAACAGGACTCCTCGCCGCTTTTGCAGATTCAGACTAACACGGCTACTCCTCTGATACTTGACCCTATGGGCAGGTTATTACGGAGTCATCCATGATTGGCGTTTTACACTTTCCAGGACAGCCCCAAGTCTTGGTCACTGCTGGGAGCAGAATATTGGCTCACTGGTGTTTTTGTCCTGGTGGGGGTCCTGTTTTAAGAGGTTATTAGAGTATGTGTGTTGTGCAAACACACACTTTTGTTTTGAATTGGAGCTAGAGAAATGAGAAGGTGGGATGTGGCTTGGGGTCCAAAACCAGCTCCGTTCAAGCCCTTTGCAACAGACCTTGGTGACACACGGGAGGCCTGATTCCCCCCCCCCCACAAGTCAGTTTTATGCCAGTTTTCCTTCACTGGCTTGCACTACTCACGATGCATGCCTGGTAGAGTGACTGTGGCTTTCAGAGCATTCTTTGCTGAGTGATAAGGCCTGTGTGGAGCAGGCGTAGGAGGCGCGAATCCAGCTGGTCCATGAAAGATAAACATAGGCAGAGGTCCTCTGCCTGCCCTGGCGTTAGATCCTTAAATGGTAATCGTGTCGTTTCCAGAGAGGGGATGATAGAAGTGCAGAGTTTGCCTCCGGCAAAGCAGGTTCTGCAGGTGGAAACTCCTGCCCGGTGAGTGAATCATTAATCCACTTTTGAGATGGATCCGGTGTCATGTGAACACTTCTGTGAGGTCTGGGAGTGGATTCACCCATTCTAAACACCTGCCCTGACTCCTTCCCTTCACACCCGTGGACGGAGCACCTTGTGTTGAAAGCTCTGTACAAACAGTATCCACTTGCTTCACCCCGTAGGTAGATAAAAACTATCCCAACCTCAGTCCTTCTCTCTGGAGAAAGCATCCTGGTGCCACAGCAAGTGGCTGGTGGAAGCAGCAATAGGACTTCCAGGTGCCCAACGGTCATGCTCTGAAATATTAGTTGTTAATAACTATTAAAAGTTGTGTCTGTCATGGACCATGTCTGCCCATTGTCCGGGCTGCTGTATAGAACCCTGAATACAATGATGGTACCTGCCCCAAAGAGCTTACAGGCTGAGTCGGGGGTGGGCAAGAGAGCTTCCATGGGTCAGATGCGGCCTGCCAAGCCGGCTGATATGGCCAACAGCTACCCTGCCGCCCCTCTGCCCACCAGGCCAACTGAGGCCTGGGGATGGGGGAGCATGAGAAATCGCCTCCCCCACTAGGACACACGGCACTAGAGGGAGCCGTCAGCTGTTCAAAACAGCTGATGGTTCCCTCTAGGCACCATGCGCCCTTGGCAGGGACGCGAGCTGCCAGGCCCTTATTAGCCTGGGACTGGGGGGAGCATTAGTAGCCTCTGGCCCCGCCCTCTTCTGCCCAAGGCCACGCCCCTTCCAGGGTGGCCCACAGCCACTTCAGAAATTTGTGAAGAGACCCCCCTTCAAAAATGACTGCCCATCTCTGGTCTAAGTGAAGAGACAGATGGGGGAGACCAAGGAAACTGAGTCAATATTGTCTTTGACGTAGCTTGTTACCTAAACAAGCCGACTTTTGTGATAGATGGTCTCTTATACCACATCTCACAGCAATATTCAGGTTACGTCGCTTACCCGAGGTCAATGGTCTCCTACCAAAGACCATTCTTGTAGCCGATATACAGATATTTGAATAGGAAATGAGAGCCCGGCAGGGCTGTTGCTACCGTGCAAAGATGGAGGCGCCCTTATCAACTAATCGAATAATCGGTGGAAATCCCATAGTTAATGAATCTAAATTTAACATCCCTAGCTGGCACCTGGCCTGCCAGCATCAAAGCCACCTGCCTCCGTTTTCCCAGGATCATCTCTTTTTGGGGGTAACTCTCCTGCTGTAGAAACTATCCCACCGCAATACGCAACAGTAACAAAACGTCTTCATGTATAGAAATAAAAGGAGTGGTTGTTCTAACACCTTCTGAGTCAGGCCTTGCGTCATCTGCCGCCGTTGTCCTTAACCCCTGCCAAAGCAACTCGTGACTCACAGGGCTCTCAGAAGCAGCTCGAGGTGAAATTATGCCCTTCCTCAGAGAGGTCAGATTGCATTTTCAGGGTTCTGGCCATAGAACGGATCTGGCACAAATCAGAATTTGCCGGGTCCTGAAGCTTGTCAGAGATGGAACAGCAGAGTGAAATGAGTAAATTACAGCTTCTAAATCTAGGCTCTATTTCAAGTGTACAGTTCTATGAGCCGGTGGCTGGGAACGAGCTAGTTGCGCAACGGGAGAAACTCCAAGCTTACCTCAGCGAAAATCCCCGCTTCAGTCTAGAGCAGGAAAACACTGAATCCTCTGTAGCAAAGAACAGCGCTGTGCATGCTACGAGCAGACATCTGGTAACACCGCTGTTTTACAGATTCAGGGTTACTTCATGCAGTCTTTACACTCTTCTGATATGGTAGCATTTCACACCCACTTTGCAGCCATGTAAATCACTGTGGAGCTGATTCTATCTAGAGTCGTTTCCACCTGCTTCAATACCAGTGTAAACATGATTATCCTCAGAAAGCTGAGTGAACTACCTACACCAATGCTCAGAACAGTAGAGTGTTACCGAAAAAATACCACAGTAACATTAGTGGCAGCTGTTATGACCTGGTATTGCAGCAGTGGTTAGCAACCGGAGGGCTAAGTGAAATCTTTAGAGCGGAGTTCCTCCCCCTCTGTCATCAAAAACGAAAAACTTCAGGAGCTGTGGGTATTTTTTAAAAGAGAAAACATTTTAAAACCTATTATTTCTCACAATTTGATTAAATTTGATAACCGACACAGAAGCTTTCCCTATTCCTGACAGCAAATAAACCATTGATAAAACTGATATTGAATAAAAACAAAATTTGATTAAAAAAAAATTATAAGGGGGTCTTTTTCCAGCCTCGAGAAATGGAAACAACGTTGATATTTTTCATGACAACATTTACATATTGTTTGCCCAGGTCTAAGCAGCTACAACTGAGCTGGGCCTTTAGGTCAAAACTAATATCTTACACTTTGACTGGAAAACAAATACATCCAAGCCCCTGCAAGCGAAGGAGTAGCTTCCTTTAGAAGTGGCTTTGGGCTCCTGTGACATTCCCCGAGTTACAATCTGGACTGTGTGCCCTCATCGCCCCAACTTGAGGGGCCTTTTACACTGCTTCACTGTGAAAGCAACTACTCCTGGAGTGCCCCTTTATAGCTTCCAGCAGGTAAGGGCTGGTCCTTATCGGGAGAGCCACACTGTGGAGGCTGATCTCTTGGGGTTCGATTTAGCAGGTCTAGGAAGGACCTGCTAAATCGATTGCTGTATGTGCTCCTGGCAACTCTGATACTCCAACAGCTCATGAAGAGTAAGGAAAGTTGACTCCAGCTACACTAGCTGGAGTTGCGTATCTTAGGTTGACTTTCTCCCCTACTATAGACCTGGTTTAAGTCACCACCAGCTTTACTGCATGAGTGCCATGTCACCCATGAATTACTCGTCAGGCAATACCAGCCAAATCCAATCTCCCCTGTGCCCAGAAATGTATCTTGTACTGCCCAGCACCCTCCTTGACAAAACAAACTCATAGAGAGGCCCTCCTTTCATTAATAGATAACGATCTGCACTTTTGTTATCTCAAATCACTAAGCACTTCAATCACAAAGCACTAAGCACATTCAAATCACACAGCACTTCAATACAACCACTCATTGGTTTAATAAAGCAAGTTGATTAGCTACAGAAAGATAGATGTTAAACAACTTCAAGTAATGCAGCATAGAAGTCAATGTTTGTTCCCAAAAAGTAAATAGATAAAACGGATCACATACCTAATTTTAACAAAAGTTCATTGAAATCAAAGAAAAGGTTTCTCTCACCATTCGCTTTAGCAGTCTTACTGCCTGGGGAATAGTAATAGAGATGTAGCTGTCTTTAAAGTGCTACATAGTCCTGTCTTTTGTTACTGCCTGGGGTAAGGATGAAATAGCCCTGTTAATGAATTATAAATGATGAATATGATGTTTAAAAGCTTCAGAGAGGTATCCGAGTTAGTCTGGAACTGGAAAAACTTAAAAATAACAAATAGTCGAGTAGCACCTTAAAGACTAACAAACTTATAGATGGTATTGTGAGCTTTTGTGGGCACAACCCACTTCTTCAGATGAATGGAGTATCTAGAGTCTTTCAATACTCCAGTCATCTGAAGAAGTGGGGTGCTAGGAGACTATTCGTTGTTTTTTAAAGTTTTTCTAATATGACGTTAAACCTCATGAATTGTGGGCCAATTTTTACAAACTGGATTTTATAAATGAAACGGTGTTAACCAGTTTTGAATGAATTTGTTTGTAGTCTTGGAATAAATCTGTTATTATAACTGAACCTCCATTTTAAACTGTTAATACATTTCCATACCATAACTGGAACCCCAGTTTGAAACTTTGTCCTACCTTAACTCTGTTCAAAGTTGTGTGTATGTGTGTGTGTGTGCACGCGCCGTTAACTGATGACTCATGGTATTACAGCACCCTGGGGCCATGGGACAGGACAGAATCTATGGACTAAAACATATAAAAAGATGGGTGCAAAGCTACAGGATTGGTTCTTGCAACCCTGGAATCCTTTCAACCACGACTTTCTCCCTAGTTTAGTATTAATTTCCTTGTCCTCTGGGTGTCATTAATATCATGAGCAGAGATGAAGGAAGATGTCTATTCAGGGCCTCTCTTCTCCTTGTTTATAGCTCTCTTTTTCTCTGAAAAAGCCAGGAGACAGTCAGTGTATATGTATGTGTGCGGGGGGGGGGGGGGGGGGGGGGGAGGGGGGGGAGACTTCAGCTGATACCAGGTGATAACCATGAAATAGTCAATTTGATTTTGCTGACACCTGCCTGCGACATCCGTTCGCTCTCTTTCTTTGAAGGTATCTCACTATCTCACCATGAAAAGCTTACAATGGCATATTTTACTGATGCTGTAAGGTCTCTTGTGATGTCACTCTATGTCAACATAATCAAATCATCCACAATGAGTGCAGTAGCTGTGTTGGCTATCCACAAGCTATGCACATTCCACATAGGCTGGTGAAACAATGTTGCTCAGGATGTGCTGTTGGTTTTTCTCCACACCCCTGAGCAACATGAGCTATCCCAACGTGAGTAGGAATGTAGACATGGCCTTAGAAAATGTTAGTAACATACTATAGAAGTCTCCTATAATTTTATATACAAGGTTGCCACATATATTTTATCAGAACAATAATGATCAGCAAATTATGAGTTTTCAAAAGGTACCTCACAAGGTATACTTTGTACAAAATCCATTACAGTTTTGCAGGAGAAGGGGACATAGGAATACAGACTATTATAGCCTCTTCAAGTCATTTCTGTTTTACCAGTCATCATAACAGTGACCTTATGCTCATCCGATTCTTATGTTTTAAAATCGAAACTGAAGTCTCCCTTTGGGACTTGATTTTCACAGGTGCCCTGTATCCACAAATTCAGATGATGGCGCTCACGGCTGAAAATCAGGTTCTTACTATCACTGGAGACTTTGTTTCGTATTCTTTTAAGCACATTTTGCTGTTTTTATTATCAAGGCCAAGAATTAATGCCAACATCAAACCATCTCTGCTAACACATACACACGTGGCATCTTACAGACTAACAGAAGTGTTGGAGCATACGCTTTTGTGGGCAAAGACCCACTTCGTCAGATGCATGTAGTGGAAATGTCATCAGATGCATGTAGTGGAAATGTCACATGCATGGGCTGGCCACGGCCGCTGGTGCACAGCCCGGGGCCCGCCCCCAGGGTGCACGGCGCATGCGCTGCCCAGCCCGGCCTGGTCAGTGCTGCTGGCGCGGGCGCTGGGCCGTGCAGGGCCCCGCGGCCATGGGGGGAAGGGCGCTGCTGGCTGCTGCCATGGGGCTGGCGCCATGGGGCCAGCACTGCAGAAGCCGGGCACACGGTGCCTGATGGCAGCTGTAAGGGACGCCATGCACCCCTTACAGCTGCCATCAGACGCCCCCCATCGGTTGGCGCCCTGGGCAGCTGCCTGGCTCACCCATGCCTCAGTCCGGCCCTGCGGCTACCCCTCTGATACCTGACATACACATATGTTCAACTTTACTATTATGACTAGTCCCTGGGGCTAACGTTTGAGTTAAGCATGCATGGAAGCGTTAGCAGGATCCAAGCTCAAAAGACAAGACAGATAATCTGATATTGGCAAACAACAAAAAAGCAATTTGTAAAGAAGCATAATATCATTTCTGGTCAGTTTATCCTTCAGATAATAACACAGCCCCAGCCCATCCCCACACCATAACCTCCCCAGCAGCTCCCAGGCAGAATGCTAAAGCAAAGGAATAAAGGTAAAGAAGAACAACACTGTACCCACTTCATGCAACACTGAAGATGGCACACTGATTATTACCAAGCAGAAAATTGGTTTCCTCCACAGCACTCACTGCATATGCTGAGTGTGTATCAATAGCATCAGCAGTGACGATCTTGAGACTTACTTTACAATCTTGCTTACCTTTATTGCTCACTCTGCAACATTGGGCTAGATTGTTCTCGCCTGCAGATTAGTGTAAATCAGGCCTCACACAGATTCATTCACCATCACTGAAGCGCATGAGCAGGTTCACTGAAGGGAACAGTTTTACTGAATTTTGGTAACACTTGGAATCACAGAATCATAAGACTTGAAGGGATCCGGAGCGGTCATCTAGCCTGGTCCTCTGCACTCAGCAGTATTATCTAGCTTAGGAGTGGGTAATAAGCACATCCAGCTCCTAGCCTGGTTTGCCAGGGGTAGCCCCTGGTGGGTCACCAGACACTTTATTTACCTGAGCATCTGCAGGTACAGCCGCTTGCAGCTCCCAGTGGCTGTGGTTTGCTATTTCCAACCAATAGGAGCTGCAGGAAGCAGTGGTCTGGCCCATGCTATTTCCTGCAGCTCCTATTCGCCAGGAAAGGCAAACCGCGGCCAATGGGAGCTGCAAGCAGGCACACCTGTGTACTCTCAGGTAAACATACCATCTGGCGGCCTGCCAGGGGCTAACTGCAGGAATCTAGACCATGCCAGAGGTGTTTGTCTAATCTGCTCTTAAATATCTCTAGAGGGGCTAGAGCAGCTTCCGACCTTTTGTGGCCCACACGTCCCTACTGCCCCTAGATGGAGTGTGTGTCCATGCGCTGCTCCTGAGTCACCTCACCCCCAACAGCCTCAGCCAAAGGGGGATGCCCTATGTATGTGCAGCACCCCCACCTGTTCCCTCCACATCCCCTCACAGAACCTACACCTTCTCCTTGCCCCCTTCTGCCCCAAACTTCCCCCACCAGAACCTGCACCCCAATCACCTGCCCCAGCCCCCAAACTCCTCCCCAGAACCTGTGCCCCTTCTGCACCCCAATCACCTGCCCCAGCCCCCAAACTCCTCCCCAGAACCTGCACTCCTCCTGCACCCCAATCACCTGCCCCAGCCCCCAAACTTGTCCCCGGAACCTGCACTCCTCCTGCACCCCAATCACCTGCCCCAGAACCCAAACTCGTCCCTGGAACCTGCACCCCTTCTGCACCCCAATCACCTGCTCCAGCCCCCAAACTCCTCCCCAGAACCTGCACCCCAATCACCCGCCCCAGCCCCCAAACTCCTCCTCGGAACCTGCACTCCTTCTACACCCCAATCACCTGCCCCAGCCCCCAAACTCCTCCCCAGAACCTGCACCCCTCTTGCACCCCAATCACCTGCCCCAGCCCCCAAACTCCTCCCCAGAACCTGTGCCCCTTCTGCACCCCAATCACCTGCCCCAGCCCCCAAACTCCTCCCCAGAACCTGCACTCCTCCTGCACCCCAATCACCTGCCCCAGCCCCCAAACTTGTCCCCGGAACCTGCACTCCTTCTGCACCCCAATCACCTGCTCCAGCCCCCAAACTCCTCCCCAGAACCTGCACTCCTCCTGCACCCCAATCACCTGCCCCAGCCCCCAAACTCCTCCCCAGAACCTGCACTCCTCCTGCACCCCAATCACCTGCCCCAGCCCCCAAACTTGTCCCCGGAACCTGCACCCCTTCTGCACCCCAATCACCTGCTCCAGCCCCCAAACTCCTCCCCAGAACCTGCACTCCTCCTGCACCCCAATCACCTGCCCCAGCACCCAAACTCGTCTCCGGAACCTGCACCCCTTCTGCACCCCAATCACCTGCTCCAGCCCCCAAACTCCTCCCCAGAACCTGCACCCCTTCTGCACCCCAATCATCCGCCCCAGTCCCCAAACTCCTCCTCGGAACCTGCACTCCTTCTACACCCCAATCACCTGCCCCAGCCCCCAAACTCGTCCCCGGAACCTGCATCCCTTCTGCACCCCAATCACCTGCTCCAGCCCCCAAATTCCTCCCCGGAACCTGCACCCCTTCTGCACCCCAATCACCTGCTCCAGCCCCCAAATTCCTCCCCGGAACCTGCGCCCCTTCTGCACCCCAATCACCTGCCCCAGCCCCCAAACTCCTCCCCAGAACCTGCACTCCTCCTGCACCCCAATCACCTGCCCCAGCCCCCAAACTCCTCCCCGGAGCCTTAGGCAGGAGGCATGTGTGTGTTGGGGGCGGGGGGCCTCTAGGCATTTTAGACACCGGCACAAATTCTGCAAAGCAGCAGGCCCCATCTAATCCCCGTCTCCAGGTCCCCACACCTGGTTCCTCCCACGCCCGCCCCCTCGCTCCGCCCCCGGGCTCCTCCTCTTCTCCTTGCCCGCTACTTCGCTAGTTGGAGTGAGCGCGGCGAGACCAGCGGAGCGTTCGCCTGGAGTCTTACGCTCCGTCCCGGGGAGAGGGGCGCACGGAGCCGAGCGAGGCGAGCCCTGCCCGGGACAGCGGGGCGCTAGGGGCGCCCCCCCCCCCCCCGGCAGCGGAATGAGCCCGGGGCTGGCCAGCGTGTTGCTGCTGCTTCTCTGCGCGTTCGCGGTGAGCCCGCGAGGGAAAGGGGGACGGGGACCCCGGGCAGAGAGACTCTTTGGGCCGCTTAGAGCGGAGCGCCCCTGCCCCTGCGCCCGGGCCGGCTCTGTGTCCCCCCTTGCGCGGGGGAACGTGTCCGGACTTGTGCGCTCGCTGGGGCCGGGGCAGAGCTGGGGGTGGGAACAGCGGGAGGGAAATGGGAGGCTCTCCTGGGCACTCTTCAAGCCGTTTTTGTAGCGTGTGTGACCGGAGGAGGGGGATGAAGGGAGCTGGTCACAAGCCAGCAAGGGTGCAGCTGCTGCTGGCTTAAGTGAAAACTGTCCTACCCCAGGAGAAAAGTCCTGGCGCATGGCGCTGTCTGCACCCGGCTTTAAGCTCAGGTGTGTGGATTTACACCCCCGAGCGCCATAGTTACACCCCCGACAGTCTGTAGTGGGGGTTCGATTTGGCGCCGGGCTCAGCAAACTGCTCTGAGTCCCCTATGCTGGGGGATTTTCTGCTGTCTTGTGCTCCCTGTGCGGAGGGCTCCTGCTTCTGCCAATGGCGTGCCAAGAGCTCCCGAACATGCCAGGAACTCGTGAACTGTTTGTTTCTTCTGGGGCCTGAGTTCCCAGTTGGTTTAGTAACAGTTTGGGCCCATCCTGCTGCTCTTCCACAGGAACAAGGGGGGCTTTCTGCGAGACTCTCTCGAACAAGGCTTGGGTTGTGGGGAACGTGTTTCTTAGGATGTGAACTTCCTAGTGTGTTTTGGAAAGTTTGGATGCCTTCGCTAGGAGACTCCTGGGCGCAGAGGGGGGGGAATGGAAGTTTTGTCCCTGGCTTCAGAGGGGGCAGGATTTCACTTAGGACCATGGAGTCCAACATGTTAGCCGCTAGCCTCGTGTGGCGTGGTTATTTTGCTGGTTGAGTATGGCCAGTTGGCTAGAACAGTGTTTCTTAACCAGTGGTATGAATATCCTCAGGGGTACTCGAGAGAAGTCTGGGGGATATGTCAACACAACTGAAGTTTGGAGAACTGAATTTTTGTGTTTTTACAGCACTTTGTTTGTATTTTTTACACCCAAAAATTTCATTGCCTGCTCGGCTACGATTAAGTTGTTTAAACAAATGTGTTGCAATGGTAGAAGAAAAAATGTTTAGCTACTGGGGATACATACAATTTTTTTTTTTTTTGAAAAGGGGGTACTTTATTTTTTTAAAAAAAAGTGTTGAGAGACTGGGCTATAGCTTCAGAACCTCACTGGCTTAGGATCTGCAGTTCTCAATTCGTCTGATTATGCTGACCAGGATGGGGTTTATTTGCCTCTGGGACGGGCAGCTGCTTTTGGGTTCTGGCCTCATCCATGCTGTTCCTTCCCCAGTTTTTATTTTATTCTCCTTTGGTCAGTTAGCAGCAGTCTTAATTGTACCCTGTCACTGCTTGTCCCTCTCCCTCATCTGGCCTCCGTTCTCTACCTGGTGCGTCAAAACCTATATGAACCCATCTCTCCGGTTTTATCCTTCCCTAGGCAACCTGGTAGAAATTCAATCAGATGTGATTGTTTTAAAAAAACAAAAACAAAAACCAATTCCACCCCAGCAATATATGAAAGTAACAGGAAGTGATGTGCCTGATCTTAGCCTCAGAGGGGGAACCATGTTAGTCTATAACTTTAAAAACAAAAAGTCTCTAAGGTGCCCCAGGCCTACTTGGTGTCATTTTAGCGTCACCCTTTCCTTCCTATTCTTATTGTCCCATAATTGCTGACTCATGTTTGAACCTGGAATCAGCTAACTTAACCCATGTGACTATTACACCCTTTCAATTCAAATGCCATCTGGAAACTACATTCACGGGGCCTTCACCTGTAAGCACTTAGGAATGAGTGCATGGCTTTATTTGTTCCTTTGAAGCACCTACAATGCTGAAAAAACACTGAAAAAAACCATAAAACTCTAATCTCTCTGGGACAAGGGTCATGAAGTGTTGAGAACCTTACCAACTCTGTTGTATTTTGTACTGTTTCCTTAACTGGTGTGGACAGACAAGCTTCCCCCTTCCCCTCGCCCCCCCCAATGTGGTAAGTCTGTAAGCTTGGAAAAGAGACTAAAGGTAGATATAATAGAGGTCTACGATATCTTTATTCACTTTCTGCACATCAGTTATGTTTGTTCCTTCCCAGAATGCAAGAACTAAGGGGTTGCCAAATGAAATTAACAGGTAGTGGGTGTAAAACAAACAAAAGGAAGTACTGTTTTTCACAACACAGACATATCCTGTGGAACTCCTTGCCACAGGATGCATTGAAGGCTGACACTATAATCAGAGCTCAAAAAAGAGCTAGATAAATTCATGGAGGATAGGTTCATCAATGGTTATTAGCCAGGATGGGCATGGATGGTGTGCTTAGCCTCTGTTTGTCAGACACAGGGAATGGATAACTTGGTTACCTGTTGTGTTCGTTCCTACTGGGGCACCTATACTTGGCTAGATGGCCCTTTGGTCTGACCCAGATCCAGTACTGCTGTTCTATGTTCTTGTGGTTTGGCGTGGATTCTTAACCATCTGCTTTGCTCCAATGCTTGGTTTTATTGGCAAGAGAGGAAGGCATGGAATGGTGTGCCATAAAACAGAATTGGCCACTCACTGCAGTCGAAGGGCTGAAGACCGATCTGGTCTGTCCTGGATTGCACACAGGTTACTGCGGATACTGTGCCTCTGGGTTGTGCTTACAACATGGCTAGTTTCCATCTGTGCTGCCAAAGCACACTGATGTGTGGTGTGTTCGTCCAAATTGTGCGGCGCCCATCTCCTTTCCCATCTTGTTGCAAACCTTGTGGGGGCAGGGTTGTAGAAGAGTCCAGAGCCCTCCTCGCACAAATGTCGCTTTCATTCGGTGTTGCCGTAGGAGGCGCCAGAGGCGGTGGGTGGCAAAATTCGCTCCTGTGTGGCCACCCAACACCATTTTCAGTGGTGGCCAGGCCATGCTGTGGCTTTGCGCACAGGGATGAATGTCACACGCTCGTGCCCTTGTAAATAGTAGTCGTCTGCATGATGGGCTGTAACTGCCCAGGCCTGGCTTTTGACAGGGGAATTGGGCTCAAGGTTGCATTGCATCTTGTGGGATCTGGGAGGGGTAGCCCCGGATTAGGGATGTAAAATCCTGTTTAATTAACGGGTTAAATGTTAAGCGTAATCAATTAAATAGGAGGGGGGAGCAGCAGCCCAGCCACCTTCTTCCATGGCTGGAGGCTGCTCTGGCCAGGCTGGAGTGCTTCTGCCCACAACATGCTCAGACCCACCGTGGACAAGGGCTTCTCCAGCCATGCTGGAGTCCCCCAGTCCCTACCAGTAACCGTTAACATCCCTATCCCCTCACAGCTACGTGTTAATGCTACTAGGGTCAGAGACGTTGGAATGTCAGTCTCCTGGGCGGGGAAGGATTTATAGGATTTACGTTTCCTGTTTTCATCTTCAAGCCTTCCCCTGGCGGGCTGGCACGTGCCCCTTGTGTTTTAGCCTTGTGCGCTCAGCGGGAAAACCCCTTCTGCTGGCACGTCTCTGCCTAGGCCAGCCCTGAGCCAGGCCTCCGTAGACTGCTCTGGTGAAGTCGGCGTGGCTGGCAAGGCCGTGCGGTCCTTGAAGGCTAAGCCAGTTCTGCTGCAGGCCGAGGAAGGGTTCCCATTGACTTCAGGGGAGCTTGGATCAGGCCCCTGGACAGTGACTTTAGAGGTTTTCTTGGCAGAGGAGGGATGGAGAAGGGTGTGCTGCTCCCCTCCTTTCTGTGTGGGTCTGAACCCTGCACTGGAGGGGCCAGCTGTGGACAGGGGGAACTTGGTCAGTCCTTGCTGTCTCTGCTGGGCATGGAGGGGTTAGGGGAAGGTTTTGTGATTAAAACCGGGTTGGGACGAGGCAGACACCAGCTGCAGCCACAGATGTGCTAGGGATGTGTCTATACCCCACATATCCGAGCCTCTTCTATCCACGCACAAAACTATGAGACTTGGATCAGCAAACACTGAAGTCTAAAGATGCCCTCTGCCCCCCAGGGTCTGACCCCGAGTCCTGCTGTGACGTGGCCCAAACCCTCTCATTTTACAGTAGGGACACCACTCAAGCTGAGAACCCGAGTCAGGCTCTGCATGGCTCCGTATGGGCTCGGTCTGGCCGTGAGAGCCGGCTCGAGCAATTGTAAGCTCAGGTGTATGCTGCTGGGTGTGCAGAGACTCCGACACTGAGTCTCTCTCTGACAGATCCAGGTTTGCAGGGCAAGATGGACGTACCCTGTGTGACCTTGGGCAAGTCTCTTAATCCTTTGTGGCTCTTTCCAAGCCTGTGAGACCGGGGCTGTGTCCTGGGCAAAGGCTTAGGGCATGTCAACCCGATGTAGCTTGTAGAGACAAAGTCAAGTTGTCGGTCAGCAAAACGTTTCTTCTACCCTCCACGAGCGGGTTTCGCTCTGTCGACAGGAGAGCGGGACAGTGGATGAAGCAGTATTCAGGTGTGCATTCGGCACAGCAAAACTTTGCCCCAGGGAGTTAAGCACCTGTGAACGACAAAAGTTCTGTTCAGCAAGTGCAAGTGTAAACGCAGCCCTGGTGTAAAACATGCCCCATGGGTGATCCTGATAGAGCTCTTCGCACAGTTTTGCAGTTTAGATTTTTATCCTTTTGACGGGAATAGCCAGGGAGCTATCTTAGGGTGGCTGATGTAATGTGCTGTGTCTGGGCGTCACTGATAACATTATCTCATGTTTATGGACGTACTGAGGAGTGTCTATTCACTTCTTTGCTGGCTGAGTTTGACATTCTGGTGTTAACCGAGGCCTGTCTAAACTACCGATGAAGCTGTTTTGTTCCAGAGTTAGACCACGTCTGTATTTACCCCTGGATTGATGCTCGGGAGATTGATCTTCTGGCATTCGATTTAGCAGGTCTAGTAAAGACCTGCTAAATTGAATGCTGAGGGCACCCCTGTTGGTGTCAGTCGTCCTCCTCTTCCTCCTCCTAACAAGGACTAAGGGAAATCGATGGGAGTGTTTCTCTTGTCAACCTCTCGCTGTGGGGATGGCACTAAAGTTCATATCAAAGTTAGGGGTGTTGGCTAGCATGTAACTGACTAATCATGTAACTGGATCAAATTTTGGCGGTTACATGACTATTCGATAGTCCCCAGGGGTGGGACCGACAGTTGGTGCACTCCCAGCCCTGCTCCCAGGGAGCCCCTTGCTACTCCACACTGCTGCCTCTGTTTTAGAGGCAGCCTCTGTCCGTGGGGGGTTCGAGTTCCCGTGGGCAGGGGCTGCTCTGGCATCCCACGGAGAAGCCTCTGTCCACAGCAAGCTTGAGCCTGCTGCAGACAAAAGCAGCCCCTAATCAAGGTATGTCAACTCCAGCTATGTTAATTCGAATGTATCCCTAGTATAGAGCAGGCCTTAGCGGGTTTGGTATTGATTGCAACCTGGCTACCACCCAGGGCAGTAATTGTAGGTTAGATAAGCTGTACTGTTGAAAGCTGAAACTGAACGTTTTATTGGGTTTTTTGTGGGGTGTTTTGTTTGTTTTTGTTTAACGGGTACATGGATTGTTGGTCAGTTGTAAAGCCCTTACATGTAACTTGTTGGCACTTCTGTGCTTGTCTGTCAGTATCGCTAATCCTGGAACGCTGCATCTGATCGATTCCAACGCTTCCAAGAAAACATGTTCGGCATCGCTCCCAACTCCTCTGAAGTGGGTAAAATGAGCCGCAGATATCCGCAGCTACATCCGCGGATGGGGATACCCGGGGAGATCAAGTGGACATCTGCAGATTTGCAGGCTCTAGGGATCCGGTGTCAGGGAGGGGTTCTTGAAGTGCTGATGGGGACAATGAGGCCAGCTAATGTGTCGGGGGCATTCCCGCAGATGGCTGCGATGTGACACCTCGAGTGGGTGGGCTTGTAACAGAGGATGAGGAAGATCTGGAGTTAGATTCCTCCACCTCCAGCTTTGACCCAATCCTAGCATTAGCGTTAACCAGGGGATGGCTGTGGGGAGGAGAAACCATAATGACATGTTGTGATCCCAAGGTGAATTTTATTACAACCGTCCAGCAAAAGGTCTGTGTGCTTAACGAAAATAAAGTCTTGTCTGGTGACGGCTGCTGATTGCTATGCGGGGGGAGGTACTTGAAAGGGATACACTGATGCCGCAGGGAACAAGCGGAAGGCCTTGCTTTTGGACTATGGAATGGGGGTTGGCCTGAAAAAATGTTGCTTACGGATCTGAGTCATCCGAGGTTCTGGGAGCTTTATTGTTCGTTGTAGCCCGTTTCCTAGCTCACACCTTCCCTGGTTGCTAGGGAAAGTAAAGTGTATTTCAGAGGGCAAGGTGTTCTTTTTGCGCCACTGAGATCTGTGCAGTTGTATGGTGGCATGTGCATTTTAGCTGGTTCACACTTTGCTTCCTACAGAGACCCAGCGAGATCTATTTAAAGCTGCTTCTGGCTCTCTCAGGAAACTTTTTTTTCTTTGTGCTGACAAGGCCTGTGTTGCTTCTGATTGGCCTACAGAGACTGGGATGAGCGAGGAAGGACTGGCCTAGATGGTGCCAGAGACCAGGGCGGGAGAATATTTTCTCTCTCTCTCTCTCTCTCTCAAAAAAAAAAAAAAGAGGAGTGGCTGCTTCAGTTGGAGGGATGATGAAGTCCCATGGAATGCAGGAACAAAAGGAAAAACTTATGTACAATAGCACTTTAAAGACTAACAGGACGGTTTACTAGGTGATGAGCTTTCACCTATTAAACGGTCTTGTTAGTCTTTGAAGTGCTACATAGTTTTTCCTTTTGTTTTAGCAAGATCAGACTAATGTGGCTACCTCTCTATTGCTATGGAATGCAGGAAGCGCTGAAAGATTTCCTCCGTTGTCCCATTCATGTTTAGCACAGGGGAGGAGGGTCTGAATTGGTAACTTTACGGGGGAATCTAAGAAGACCACTTCCTTTGTATGTCTCCCTCCCTGCTCATCCTTTTTTTCTTTTCCTGTTTGGGAATAGCCACATCCCCCTTCACCCTATACTTGCTTCTGCCGTTGCACCGGGCTGTTCTGTCAGGGATAGAAAGGCTACAGCCTTTTGGTTTTCTCCCTCTCTTGTCTCTTCCCTCCCTCCCCGGTAAGGAGGGTGGGAAGAGGCAAGGGGGATGGTAGGGGAGTTGGAGCGAGAATGCAATCGAATACTTTGGTCCAGGTGTGACAATAGAGCAGAACTAATCAGGAGGGGCAGATGGGGTGGACAAATGGCAGAGTCCAGGAGGGTTGTTATGGAAACAGGTACAAGGGCCTCTTCTCCCCCCCCCCCCCCCACAAAAAAAAAGGCTTTTCTTGCATGCACTGAATCTAGACAGACATCCCCATAACTTCAGTCTCTCGGTGTCCTGCCTCTGCACAGCAAGAGGGCTTTCCCCACCAGATTTCCTTGTCCAGGAAGCTTAGGGTTGGGCGGGGAGAGGAAGCTGGGCTACAGGCCTGACTTGTGACCCTCAGCACAGGTAGGGAAACTGAGGCACGGAGCAGTTACTCTGCGGGGATAGAGAGCCAGGGCGTGTCCCGCACCGTGACTCTAACCTAACCTGTAGAAAATGAGGTGGTGAGCTCGGCTCTCCGTGCTGGCGCAGCGTCCGTGTGTGAGCCATGACTCATACAGATAAAAACACGAGCGCTGGCTTGTGAAGCCCTGTGCGCCAGGCTTCCCGAAAGAGGGGCGGGACTTCCTGGTCGTCTAGATCGGATAAAACGGACTAATCCAAGGTTTCCTCGTGATCAAGGCTGTTCGTGGAAAGCTCTGGCCTCCTTGCCAACTGTGAGGCTGAAGCTGTTGGTGTCTGCCTGGTAGCATTGCTTTTAGCATCTTGGTTGGGATGCTGCTGTTTGCAGGCCTCCTTCAGCCCCCCCCCCTCCACCCCACCGTCAGTTCATATGCACCAGACACAGCTGGGAGAGAACAATTCCAGGGAACCCTTCCTGATAATCCTGCCCCCTTCTGTAGGCCCGGAGATCCGGGGAGCCCAGTTTCAGTCTGGAAAAGAGAAGACAGCGAGGGGACATGCCAATTTTCAAGCACCTAAAAGATCGGTGCAAGGAGGAGGGAGAAAAATTGTTCCCCTTGACTTCTGAGGACAAGAAGCAATGGGCTGACTTTGCAGCAAGGGAGGTTTAGGCTGGACATTTAAGAAAACCGTCCTGCTGGTCAGGGTAGTTAAACACTGGAATCAATTGCCTGGGGGGGTTGTGGAATCTCCATCACTGGAGATATTTAAGAGCAGGTTGGACAGACACCTGTCAGGGATGATCTAGAAGATGGTGCTTAGACCTGCGGTGAGAGCAGGGGACTGGACTTGATGCCCTCTCGAGGTCCCTTCCAATCTAGTATTCTAGGAAACATTTATCAGCTTCTCCTGGGCAGTGTTCCCTGTAAGTGATGCACTTGGGAGAGATTCAGATGCTACCCCGTTGATTAGCAGAGTGCCTTCAGTGAACAGCAGCTGACAGCATATGTTTCTACTGGTGGTGCGCATCGTCTTGTGCCTTGGTGCATGTAACAAATTATTCTGCACTTGGATGGAAAAAAAACAAAACTAGAGGGAACACTGCTCCTGGGGGTTGAGGTCCTTTGTGGCTCCCTGAGGCACCATGAGCCTAGAGAGGCAAATAAAGTGCCCAAGGTCACCTAGTGGCAGAGCGGGGACTGGAACCCACATGTCCTTACCCCCAGTCTTTTGTCCACATTTCCTTTGAGCATCTCCATGTTCCAATCGCCACGCATCTCTTCCCGCTTCCCAGCCTTCCGGTCTTCAGCCAGATGCTGCCCCTTCACAAATCAGCCGTCCAAACTGACCCTCTGTGTCTTTACATCTATTTTTAGCATGAAGCCAGGCCTGCAAGTATCTCGCTGACCCGGAGTCTGGAGGGGCCTCGTTCGATCCTCAGAGCCTTGAGTCACAGCACGGAGGACTCGGAGTTCGACGAACATGAAGATCGTCTTCGCAAAACGTGCCCTGCAGGTACCATGCTCCCAGAGTGGCCTTGTCTGCCCCCTCTCTTGCCTGCCTCTCTGCTCTGGGAATAACTAGGGAATAGAAACACGAATCCGGGAACCTATCCCTGCAACAAACCCCCTCGCCATCTACCCTAGTGATACCATCACTGGACCCAGCCACATCAGCTGGACCATCATCTGTCCCCTCCTTCACGTGCCCATCCGCTAATGTGATTTTTACACCCTCCTGTGCCAACAATGACCCTCCACCTTGGCCACTGGCCGAACCGGACTGTCTGGAAGAAATGGGCACCAATCAGGCATTAAGAATGGCAGCCTACAGCAGCCGGTGGGGGAGCCCGTTAACCTCCCTGGGCACATGGTTTTGGACTTGCAAGTTGCCATTCTTAGGCCAAAAACCCCCTTCCCGGACAAACTGTTGTGCTGGAATTCGCATGTAGATTTGACAAGTTGAACCAAAGTCTAAATAAACACCTGGGCTATGGCTACACTTGCGGCTTCTTGCGCAAGTAATATGCAAATGAGGCTGTGGAATATCACCAAGCCTCATTTGCATACCTAATGAGCCACCATTTTTTTTTTTCAGAAGAGGCTCTTGCGCAAGAAGGAGCATCTACACTGCCCCTTCTTGCGCAAGAAAAACCCTCTTGCGCAATGCTGTTACACCTATTACTTGACCGGAAGAACGGCATTGCGCAAGAGGGCTTTTCTTGCGCGAGAAGGGACAGTGTAGACGGTCCGCCACTGGCTATGGGGGGAATCCCATCAAAACACACTGAGCGGGCCTTGGTGGGAGATACCATTCGTGTACCCTCCCTGGGCCACCTCTTACCGTTCTGAGTGGCGTGGCAGCCCATGAAGCCTCGGGTCTCCTGCTTCCTCTGATGGGGTCCGTGGCTGGCGCTCAGCTGGAGTTCCCACTGCACGTCCTTCCACGGCGGCATCTGACCCATACTGAGCTGAGACGCTTCCTTTTATACTGGTCTTCCCCACGCTGTGGGCAGAGGGTCGCCCCCTTCTGGCCTAGGGCGGGGTACGCACTCCCTCCCCATCACCGTTCTGTATCCGTGTCCCGCTCATCTCAGACCACCGCCTCCTTTCCTGCAGGTTTCTACTTGAACGCGAGCATGAAGTGCGACAAGTGCGAAGAAGGCATTGGGTTCACTGAGTACCCCAATGCGCTTTCCAGGTGCCTGACTTGTCATGTCTGCAGAAAAGGTACGGAGGGGAAACAGAGGCCGGAGTCCTCCCTCCACTCCCCCAAGGGGCAGTTTTCTCACTGTGCTCGGTTCACCTTTCTAGTTTGAGCTCGGTTCACCTTTCTAGTTTGAGCCAAGCTACGGAGGGATTGTACGCTCCATAGGCCGGGAGCAGCTGGGTGGTTCTGTTTGTACAGTGCCTAGCACAACAGCCTTGTGGCCAGAGACTGGTGCTGTTTGCTGCTGCCGCCACGTTACAAATAAGGGGCTTATTCGTACATCAGCGACGCTGAAAGTTACTGAGTGATGGGAAGAGGCAGAAGCCACCTAGACTGCACCTAGTGGGGGTCTGTTCTAGCAGGATTGGTGTCTGGCTTTGGGACAGCAGAGCCGATGTGCACAGATGCAGCGCCATGTGCTCTATCGTGCCTGCGTATGCTAGGGCTGCATGTATGCCAATAGCAATATAAAATATGCGCACACACACATATACACACACCTGTGCATGTGCGCGCACAGACACACATTATGGGTGCGTCTAGACTGGCAAGATTTTGCACAAAAGCAGGTGCTTTTGTGCAAAAACTTGCCAGCTGTCTACACTGGCTGCCTGAATTTGCTCAAGAGCACTGACTTTGTAATGTATAAAATCAGTGCTTCTTGTGCAAATACTTTCATACTCCCGCTCGGGGGGGGGGGGGGAACCCTCTTGCGCAAGAATACTTGCACAAGAGGACCAGTGTAGACAGGGAAGAACTGTTTTGCACAGAAAAGTCCTGATGGCTAAAATGGCGATCGGGGCTTACTTGCGCAAACGCGTCTAGATTGGCAACAGATGCTTTTGCGCAAATTCTAGATGCGCTTTTGTGAAAATACTTTTAACGGAAACTTTTCTGTTAAAAGTGTTTCTGCAAAATCATGCCAGTCTAGATGCAGCCTAGATGTACTAGTGTATCAAAAGAAGAGAGTTGCTTATCAAGAAGCGAAGAAACAGATTGACAGAGCCAGGCGAGTACCTAGAAGTCACCTACCACAGGACAGTCCCAGCAAGGACAATAGCCAACTGCCATCAGTAATCACCTACTGCCTCCACCTTTAAACCCCACCATGGCATCATTGGAAAATATACAGCCTCTCCTAGAAAATGATCCTTCACCCTCACAGACCTTAGGAGATAGGCGGCCAGTCCGTGCCTACAGACAGCCCCCCAACCTAGGGGCGCGCTCACCGGCAGCCACATAGCACACCACAGACACACTCACCCAGGAGCATAACTGCCCATGGAGGCTGTTATCCGCCATGCGGACCAGCCGCTGTGGAGGAGACGAAATGTGTGCTTTACAAACAGGCTGGAAGGGTTAGAATTTCACTGGTAAGTGTCAATTTCACAGACATACAGTGACTGAAATGTAGTGACTGAAATTTGCTGATGGGCAAGTAAGCAAAACGCTGCTTGAAAACTTACTCGAGTTTGGCTAAAGGATATTTGCTTGTTATATTTTGACGGGGGGATGCTGAGCAGTTTATGAAACGTTAACTTTGAATCTCAACATCTACCATTGAATTGCCTGGCTCCTCCATAGTTTCCTACAACTCTAATAATAGAAAAATAAAGTAATAGGAAAAAATACCTACATCAACATTGATGGGTCCAAATTATATTTTAACAAGACACCTGGATGTTGCCTGCCCTATTTACAAGAGTGAGACCAGCACCCCATGCGTAGGGGTGTGGATGTTTTCTACCAACACCTACAGGAGTGGGTGAGGGAGGATGGAGACTTTGGCAAAGTACCCTCGGTAGATTTCTGTGCTGAGGATAAACATTTTGTCAGTGTAGAGCAGGCAGGATCTCTGGCCCCATCGAAGAAATCCATACGCTCAGTCCTTTAGTGCAAGCGAAGCTCTTCTCGCTCATTCCCCCAGTGACGCTAGCAGCCGTGAACACTCTGCCCTGACAGTGTGGATTAGGGTGGGGCAGTTCAGTACCAATTGTATGCTTGTGGTTTCCAGATGAGGTGCAGCTAAGTCCATGCCACAGCAGCAAGGACACGCAGTGTGCTTGCAAGAATGGAACCTTTTGCTCGCCGGACCATCCCTGTGAAATATGCCAGAAGTGCAGAACCAGGTGAGAGCTGCCGCTGTGCTGGATTGAGGAGGAAGCGGGAGAAATACCTGTCCCAGCCTGGGGGTGGGCAGGCAGATGGGTCTCCCAGGCTGAAGCAGAAGCCTATTCCGATCCTGCTCTGTAGGGTTGCCTTTCGCTTCGTTGTGGGGAATTCTGTGGCTTCCCCCTCATTCGGATCCACCCTTGTCTTTCTCAGGTGTCCCGAAGGCGAAGTGCAGGTCAACTCCTGTACGCCGCAAAGTGACATCCAGTGTGCACATCCCACAAGCCCCCCACCTGCAGCTGGTAAGAGCTGAGGGCTAGCGGCCGAGCCCTGGGGGGGGGGTGGTGGTGTGGGTGTGTGTGTGTGTGTGTGTGTGTGTGTGTGCAAAGCTGGCATCCACATCTGCAAAAATGAGCCGCACCTCTCCGCAGCCGTGGCTGCCTGGGGCTACGAAGCAGATACGGATACAAATACCTGTGGATTTGCAGGGTATCTGCAAAAGTGAGCCGCAAAGTGAAGGTTTTCAGGGTTCCCTCTGGAGCCATTGAGGGAAGAGGCCCATGGCAGCTGACAGTTGATGGGTAGCCCTGGGCTGTATTTGGAGGATGAAGGTCTCTGGGTTGGGCGTTCGGTCTCTCTGGGTCCCGTTCTTCTCATCTACACCGGTGGTGGAGAAGTGACCCACTGGAGTGGCTGGCTAAGAGGAGACTCTGGTGATTACGTTTCATGAGTGCCTTCTCGGTGCCCGTGTCTTCTCCTTTAGGCCGCATTACTGGCATGATGGTAGCTGGGATATTGGTGCTTCTAGCAGTGGTTGGGGCCTTGCTTGGGGTCTGGTGGTGGCGCAGAAGGAATCGCAAATCCTCTTCTGAAGGTAAGTGACGCTCCCAGTGCGGGGGTCGTGGGACCCAGGGAGGGGTGCATGCCGAATCCAGGCTGTGGAAAATGACTCGCTGATGGTTTAAGAAAGCATCCGTGTGTTGGGGGAGAAGTGAGGCTGTATCTTGGGGATGCATGGGCCACATGATCACTCACGCTGCCCATCTGCCTGCAGTTTCCAGGACTCTGGGTGGGGTGTGCAGTGATGGGGTGCATGGACTGTAGAGCACTTTGGGGGAAGAAAAATCAGCTTTGAACAGAGATGGGTTTTTCAGCCTTTGCTGAGGGCCCAGTCAGCACCCGGCCGTGGCCCATGTGACGTTCCCAGGGCCGTGCAGGTCGTCTGTAGTACGTGGGTCACTTCCATACAGCACATGGAGACCTGCAGTGGGACACCCATTGGGGACCACTGCCCCAGCGTGATGGGAAGGCCGGTTAGCCTGTGTGGGCGGTTTGGCTGCTACAATCCAACCACCGAACTCAAATGGCTGCCCAGTGGGGCAGGACTGACTCCCTGCAGGCTCGGACGCAAGCCGCTGCCCTCTCCTCCCCTCTCCACGAGGTGCCGGTGCAAGGGAAAGACGGGAGACTCCTAATCCTAGGAGTGGAGGGTTGGAGGAGACCTCCCTGCTCATAGTAGGACCAACCTCAACTCAGTCATCCCAGCCGGGGCTTTGTCAAGCCGGGACTTAATCTCTAGGGATGGAGACTTCACTCCCCTCCCTCAGGAACCCAGCCCAGTGCTTCACCACCCTCTTTCTTTTCCAGGGGACCCGACAAAGAAGTCCGCCAGCATTAAGGTGAGGGTCTCTTGGTCTGCTGGGTGCTCTGGGGAGAGTGGGTTTAATCGGAGTCTGATTTTTACGGCCCCCCCCCCCCCCCCCCCCGGCGCGTGCCCTTGTGCTCACGCCGTCTCTCCCTTCCTCCTGGGCTTCCAAAGATCACGTGTAACCTGAAAACGCGAGGTTCTCCTGGGGTCTGCGTCGGTCCCAAGTAAAGATGTTGCTGCTCCAGGGGTATGGGGTGGGCGGTGGCTTCTTCCACCCTCCAAAAGGGAGGAGCATTGAGCCAGAAGCTCTTGTAGCTACTGGAGGGGGGACCGTGGAAATGCAGCTGACGCTCAAGGCAGTCTCTGGCCAGGATGTTGCGCGCCCCCCCCATCCCTTCCACTTGGCCTCTGCGAGGTCGAGGTCGCTGACAGCTTGTTGGTTCGCTGCCCTCATGAGAGAATCCTTCTTCTCTAGCAAACCCAGCGGGCTGCGTGCGCCACGTGCCCACCATGGCGAGGGGGTGTCCGTCCCACCGTGCTCTCGTTCTCGTGTCTTCGGGGGAGATGTGGCTGTGGGAAGACGGGTTTTGGGGGCGGGGGGAGGGAAGCGTGAGGCCTGAGAGGCGTGTGACAGTACCGAGCTCCTGCAAGTTGGTCTCCTGAGAACTTGACTGCGTCCGGACCGGAGCGCAGGGCCTCTTGCAGCTCTCCTGTGGGTGATCTGGCTTGATCTCTGAGGGGCCGTCGGATTCTACTGCCCCACCAGAAATGCAGAGGGGTTGGGACTCCGCTGGCCAACTTGGGAACGTTTCATGTTTCCGCTCCAGGACCCAACCCTCCACCGGACTTGGGGGCTCGAAGCTAGGATGTGGGGGACTGGGTTCATCTCTAAGTGATGGTAGCTTCTGCTGAAGGAACTCTTCCATGGGCCTCTCTGCAGTGCGGGCCCCTGGCAGGTCCTGGGATGGTACAGCTGGTTTGAAAGCTTTGGCTTTTTGGCATGGTTTTTAACACAGGCTCATCATATCTTGTCGCCGCTGAGGAACTGCGCTCGAAGGAGACCGGGCACGCAGGACAACATGCGGAATGAGCAGCTGGATCAGGAATCCCGGAGTGTGTTGCTGACTGTGTCAGACCCTGAAGAAGCAGCCAGGGAGGAGAGCCAGGGCGAGACGAGGGCTCCACAGGCAACAGCCCCGAAGCTGGAGGTAACTTACCAACGTGCCCTTCCTGCGGGTTCTAGCTCTGAAGGCCGATCCGGCCCCTTGTATGGTCTGACCCGGGGTAAGTTTCACGTGTCCCCAAGCAGTTTCTCAAAGGCTGAAGAGCATGAATTCAGTCATTTGCCACTATGGGGAGTGTGGTTGGGATGCCCTACGACGTGTCTGTGGATCAAGGGATGGGAATCTCCCAGCGCCCCCACCCCCGCCCTGTGGGACTGTCTGATCTAGTGCGCCTGGCCGGGGAAGGAAGTGGTGAGGGGGATCTCAGCTGGGCTTCTATCTCCTGGCCGTCGCCTCTTCCTCACGCCGCAGGAAACCAAGCGGGGAACCGCAGGGTGCAGCATTTCACAGCATCCCCGGCTGAGGGCTTCTCGCCTTGGGGTGCTGAACAGAGACCCCGCGTTCCCTTCCCTTGTGGAGCCGCAGGGCTGTTCCCTCTGCCCCAGCTTAGGAGGCTCAGCATGTCACCGCTAGGTGGGTTCAGCTGAAGCGTCCCACAAGGAGGCAGAAGTGACTGGGGAGGGGGGGCTGCCCTTGCTCCATCCCCGCCCCACCTCTCCCCCCAAAAGAGGGGGATTAATGGGGCCGGTGCTGGCAGCGGGGGTCCACGCTCCTCTTCCTCCCATCCCGGACTCCCAGCAGTGGCGGGGGGCCTGGAGCAAGGAGACCCCCAGCTCGCTTTGCTCCCTCGGCTGCATGGCTCTGCTTCCCGCCGGGGAGGGTGTGGGTGGCCCTGCCCCTCCCCCGGCATGGGGCAGCCGAAGGGCCATGCAAGCTGTGGCCAGCTTGTCGCACTTATGTTGCTGTCGCCGATGAGTCAGGGGGATGCAGCCCCCATTAGTCCCACTGCTAGCTGGCCCCTCCCACCCATGCTTGAGGGACACGTGGCGCCCCCATCACCTCAGAGATCCCCTGAATGTCTCCATCACCCAGAGACGAGGGAAGCTCCTTCCCCCTCCCCCCCTTTTCCCCCCTGTTTTGCTGGTGCTTTCTGGTTGGAGGTAACATCGGTGCGCATTAGCTTGCAGGTCACTAGGGGCATCCGCTCTGAGAATCCCCGTAACTATGGGGCAGGGAACCTCTAGGGACTGGAGAACAGCTGTGCCCAGAGGCTCAGACAGATGTGCTCTGCCCCACGCCTGCAGGCATCTTTGCATGGACTAGCCTGTTGCTCAGGGTAACCGCTGTCTTGCCATCTTCCCAGGTGTTGCAGCAAAACCCAGCCTCGGGCATGGCAAGCAAGAGGAGGAAGCTGGTGCCAATCGGTGAACAGAACCCAATAGACAGTAAGTGGTGGGGTGGTCCTTTGTAGTGCTTTGGGGATGTGGTGTAACAGCAAGTGACTTCTGAGTCGGCCCCTCGCCTGGGAGCTAAAAACAGGGCTGAACACTTCAAACAGCCTTAGTGCTCAATGGGTTTTTCTTCTGTGCAGTTTTTTAGCTGAGAATGAATTAAAACAAACTCTCATTTGGGGTCTAGGTTTGATTTCTCCCCCTCTTTCCCATAGAAACAGGGAGGGGGAAAGAGAATTAGTCATGAGACCATCCAAGTTTTTCTGGCCAAATCTTCTATGAACTTTCCCTTCAAGTGAGAAGCCATTTTTCAGGGGAGATTGACACAACCTCCTCTAGCTCTGGGTAGCAGTCCCCTCGGCCTGGCAAGCAAAGGATCCCCTGAGGAGAAAGGGAACCTCAGAGGATCCTTGTCCCCTTCAGGTTCGGAGTGTGTTCCTAACCATCATAGACCTTGGGGTCCAAAATCCATGGGCTGTGACGATCACAGGGACCTGTGATAGGCTGGAGAAGGAGCGTGACTGGCATTTTTCAGGGTCTCTTTGTGACAAACTTTCCTGTTAAGAGTGAGGTTAGCTCTTTAACAGAGATAATAGCAACAAAAGGAATCATCCCCATGCTTCAGGGTCTGGTCACGGGGGATGGGGGGAGGTGGGGTCAGGAAGAAATCTCCCTGCTTCTCCCATGGGATACTACTAGACCGTGAGTATGGGGAGGTTCTCATTGGGTGCTTCCATCTTGTCTCTGCCAGTTTTGCGGTGCTCCTTTGAGATCTTCACTCAGGAAGTGCCCTTCAAGGACTGGAGAAGGTTCGGGAGGGCCCTCCTCCTCTCGGAAAACGAGATTGAGTTGGCCGAGAGGAGCGACAAGTACTCGCAGGAGCCACATTACCAGATGTTAAATACCTGGCAGAACAAAACTGGGGCAGGAGCCTCCGTCAACCAGCTCCTGGAGACCTTGGAGAAGATTGATCTCAGAGGCGTTGCGGATATTATCCGCGCCAAGCTGACTGACCTGTACAAGGAGGAAGAATTAAACTGAGGAACAGGGGGAACTGCCTTACTCGTCTCTAAGCCAGAACCACAAATGCCTCCAATCTTGGCTCTTCCCCTGGGCTGTGTTAACGCATCCTTGGGAGAGACCCGCTGCGGGGTGGGAGGGGAGTTGGCCACTTGAACAAAAGAGCCTCACGCCCTCTAGGAAGAGTGCGATGCTGCAAAATCAGCTGCACAGGCCACGGGTTCTTCCTCCAAAGGGCAGAATCTAAGTTACTGTGAGACAGCCAAGCTGGGATTTCTGGGTACTGCTCTGTTGGAACGACTCAAATACGTTCTCGTGAAACACCAGGGAAATCTGGCGTTGCCTGACTCGTCCCGGCTGCGGGGTCTTGGTAGCTGGCGAGACCGATGAAAGGCAAAGCTGGCATGTTCGTCATTCAGGGCTCCCCTCTGAAAGACCCGACCCAACCAAATATGCAACACCTGCCGCCGCCTGCTTTACCTTTCTGGGAAACTTGATAAGCTGTTTGCTGGCCAGAGCCTCTACCTCCCTCTGTGGCAGGCAGATTTTAATTGGCTTCTGGGTCATTTGTTACTTGCTGTACATTTTAGCTGTTTCATTTGCTGTATGGAAGGATTAGACAATGCCTATCTAAGACTTGAGGACTGAAGTGAGGGGCAGATGACTCTACTCTGTTGGTACTGAACCTGTGAGTCACAGGGCTTTGCTGTCTCTTCAAGGGGGCCAAATCCCAGCAGAGCTCTGCTGAGAACGCCAGAGATCGGGGTTCACACCCTTGCTCTGCCACAGACTTCATGTGGGACCTTGGGCATGTCTCTGCACCCCTTCCGACCAATGGGGACCACAGCACTGCCTATTGGATGGGTTGGGACATGCTGTCTGGGCACCAGTCCAGTAGCTTTTGTACATAGCGGAGGGACAGTTTGGCCGTGAAACGAACTACCGTTACTGAGCAGGGTGGAGTGATGCGGGGGTGACCATCCAGCCCTCCAAAAAGCCAGCTGGCACCTGCATGCTGCGTTTGGCACACTCATGGTCAGCCAGCCTCCGCTCGGCATGCGGCTTGGACAGCCGTCCCTTTCCCTAATAACGCTTGAACATCGAATGACCCTCCCTTCTTTCGGTGGCAGAATCCCTCCATGTATTTTAAAGCTGTGCGTAAAAGAAGAAGCTGGAGGAGGTGGCATATTTAAGTATTTATTAGGAATTTTAAATGTAAGTATTTAACTTAAAAGGTAATATAAAAATAGGATTTTTTTTCTCCTCTTGTGTGTTGCAGTTGTTTGTACAGACCTCTGGCCCAGCCAGGTTTTTTAAATTTCCAGTTTTGTACATGATTTGTATGAAGGAAGAATAAACTTTTTTATATGCTACTGTTTCTCATTTCTTCCCCTCCCAACTGCGCCACACCCTCCCTCTTCTCCCGTGCCTTCAGCCATGATATTGACTCATTGGGGTTAGTGGTGTGGGTCCAATGCAGACCAGTCTGTATCCGTGCACCTCTGCCTTGAGTGACGGCTGTTCACACCATGGGGCCCACGCGGTTCATTGCGGCTCCGTGCTGTGATCCTCCCAGGCTGGATTTCCACTTCATGGCAGCCACCACGGCATAGCAAACTTGCTCCTGGAAAGCTGCAGCTCCCCTCTTTCCATTAACCAATGAGATTTGTATGCAAATGAGCCTCTCCCGACCATTCATATTTATTAACATTTGACACCCAGGTGGCACAGCTGTAAATTTACAACAGGGCTGAGCAAAGCAATTCAGACCTTCAGTGGCACTTGCAGCAAACCCACCTCCTTTTTTGTGCCACAAGAGAGGTTTGCCTGGCAGAAGCAAAGTCCTCTGTAATTAAGCGGTGGGCAGGAGGGGGCCTCCTTGGTAGGGTTGTGTCCCATCAGAGCCAGCACCGAGGCTGTTAAACTATTGCATCTTCCCAAAACCAGAGGGTAGACAGACTGAACCCAGCACCGTGGCCGGCTTCTCATAGGTCTGGCCTCCAAGGAAAGACTTCGAGCTGTCCCAGCCTAAGGAGACCAAACCAGAGACTGCCGTGAGTTTTTCCTGTAAGCTGAGTGTTCAGGTGGCCACCCAGAAGAGATTTTTAGGGACCACCCAGCTGTTTAGCAGAGTGCCCATAGCTGGCAGCATGCTTTTCTATTGGTGATGCACATCTGCATTTGCCTCGGTGCATATAACAAAACTTACTCCACATATGACTTTCCTATCAGTGCAGGGAGGTAGGCTGGCTCCCAGGAGTAGCATGCTCAGGGTTGACACTTCTGGGTTTTGGGGTTTTTTTTTCTTCCTGTGCTCAAAGCACTCTTGGTAGCCACTAAAGTGGATCTAAGTGCTGGGCACCGACCTGTCCGTTTGAGTGGCACAAGGGGGAGGGGACCAGCAGAGGACAACTGGGGGCAGAGTTGGTGTGTGCTGCCCCATCTGGCCCTTGCTCACCCCCTACCAGATCTCAATTTCAAGCCTGCTACCAAAGCACAGGCGGGCCTGTTCCCGCCTGCTGACTTGGTTCTAGCTGCCACCAGCAACCGTCACACCAAGGGTCGGCTCCAACCGCCCACCAATGGAACATTGCCCCGGAATTCGCTGCTGTTGGATCAGACCCTAATGCCTCTCTACCAAGTGGGAGGAGGGGGGGAACCAGCCATGCATCTCTGGCTCTGGCTCATTGCAAATTCCACTGCTGTGTAAATGCCCACTGTTCTGCAACCATCACTGCCTCCTAGTGGAGTAGAGAGAAATCTAAACTACTTGCTCAAGACATCTGTGAATGACACTAGCTTCTACCCAGGGTGCTATGGGAAGGGGGTAGCTGTTTGGAAGGGCCAGAACAGATTGCCTGCCCCCCACCCCCCATTTAAGAGGTGATGCTACCCAAGCAGATATGCCTTGTTTGCCTGACTCCGGGGCCCAAGGCACTGTGCTCAGTGGAAAAGGGCACCAGACTAGAGGCTGAGTTGTACACCTGGCTTGGATTCAGCAGAGGGTAAGTCACAGCTCTGTGCCTCAGTTTCCCCACTGGCAAAAGAGGGACAGGACCAGCTTTAGCAGGCGGCGTGAGCTGTATGGACGGCGCTTGCGAAGTAGCATTAGGCTGACCCCTAGCAAAGCTCTGACTTCCAGAGGAACGTAGACGGACTGCTCTGAAACCATTTTGGGGGAGTGGCGGAGCTCGGCCGCTTGACCTTAACCTACCCCGTGGCTTTGCCAATCCACGGCTTTGCCAGGGATGTGGCTGTCGTGGTGGCACCAGGGGAGCCATCCATCAGCACGGAGCCCCACAGCAGCTGGCAGGTGATCCCTGCCTCCCCAAGCATCAGCTGCTTCCTTCCAAACACACAGGGGCCACGCTGGGCTTTAAAAGACCATTTATTACAACGGAGCCTTCGGAGCTAAAATCCCAACCACTGGGAGTTGGGGGTGTGAGTGTGCGGGAGGGGGCTTTAAAATAAAGTCAGAGTCTGGGCTCCTACAGTGGTAAAGCAGCAGCCTGTCCCAAAATGTCTGGGAAGGCAGCGACCCAGCCAATCCCCCTCCCTCTCACCACCCGGCTAACCTCGCACAATCACAGCAGAGCCCGGGCGGGATTGTGAAATGCAACATCCTCACCAGGCAGGAAGGAAGGCAGAGGGCTGGGAAGCCGGGGGGGCTCCCAGGTAGTACGGGAGCTGGCTGCTCCGTGACTATACTCCGTGCCTGCAGCGAGAGCCTGAATCCACTTGGGTGTCCAGGGGGCTTTCCTGGAAGTTTGTACAGGCTTGGGCAGGTCCCCGGAGATGGCCCCTGCCTCAGCAAATGTTCCAGAGGCCAGAGCCGGGCCGGGAAGCGCAGAGAGAGGAGGCTGCTCCCTGGCGAACGAGCCCCCGTGGAAACGGGTGGGCATGTCCCCGCGGTGGTTCGAAACGTCCTGGGGGGCGAGGAGTGCGCGAGCGAACAAGTCCCGGCCTCCGGGCAAAAGCCGAGCCCGAAGGGATTTCATTTTCCTCCTCGTAGAAAGCTCAGGCTCTGATAAAAGCCAGATTCTCCCGCCAATGAGTCTCTGCAAAGCTGCCAACAATCCCCCCATGCCTTGTCTCCAGCCAGGGCTGCTACAGCCGGGATCAGGACCCTGGAGATCTCCCATGGGAGGGAGGTCCTGAGCCCCCCCGTATGGTACGCGCCCACCCAGCCATGGACTCCTGCTCCGCATTCTCCACGGAGGAGCTCGGCGGGCGGCGTCTGCTCCAAGCGGGGGGGGACCGGCTGCCCGTACGGGTTGCTCGGCCACCGCCTTCTCACAGGGCCACTGGAGTGAGGACAAGGGGGCTGTCACACCACAGCCGAGGAGGACGAGGAAGAGGAGGACGACGAGGAAGCTGTGGCTGCTGATGAAGAAGGGGAGGCGGAGGGGGAGGCGGAGGAGTTCCAGAAGAGCCACCTCCTCTTAGGCTGCCGTTTCTGGTGGAGGTAGTCTTCCTTCTCCCGCTCCTTCTTGGCCCGCTGGTAGTGGTCCTCTTCCTTCAGGTACCAGACCGGCGGCCAGCGGTGCTTCTCAAAGTGTTCTTGGTTCTCTGAAGGGGGGAGGCAGCACAGGGGCAGGTTAACCACAGAACGACGGGGAGGGGGGGTCCCACCAAACCGAGCCCACGGCCCCCTCGCAGGGACTCCGCCACGCCCAGGGGCCTCACTGACCTGCTGACATGGCCTTCATGTCCCGCGGGAACTTCCGGCAGACGTTGTTGTAGTTGGTGCAAATGTGATGGAGGCACCAGTCTGCCAGCTGGTAGGCGCAGTGAAACTGGAAGACAGATAGACAGAGCGTGGTGAGCACGGGCGTAAGGGGACCACACCCGCCTTGCAACCCGCCGCCCCGGCTGTGCAGCCACCTCTGGGGTGGAAGGCAGGCGTGGTTTATTTGTGCATGGCTAAGCACAGAGCCATGGAGAGAGATGGTGGAAGATCTGCTGCCCATCCCTCTCCCCCCCTTTCCACTGGGCTCCCCAGCTGGCCAGGAAGGATCAGGCGGCTGCCCCAGGTGCTTTGGCTGCCCAGAAAGGGTTGGGCCATGCCAGCTGCTGGGAGAAGGACACTAAGACGGCTGGGGGCCGAAAGCAGGGGTGGGGACCAGGCCTAGCTCCATGGGAGCGGGGCTTTGCCTTCCCCAGCTGGGGCTCTGCCCGCCGCCCACGCTGGCTGGAATCTGACCCCCCTGCCACAGCGGTTTCTGTGAGCTCGAGAGGACAGCCTGGTGCTTTCAGATCTCGGGGGGAAGGGCAGCCCAGCAGTCCCTGAACAGCCAGGGGAGCCACTCAGTACAGATGGAGAAGTCTCACCCCGCATCCGCCTCCCATCCAGCTGGGGGGACAGCCTGGCCCTGTGCAGCCTGCGAGACTTGCCGGGCTCACAGCACCGCAGGAAGCAGGCCCACCGACAGGCAGAAAATGATGGGCTGCCCTACCCCGCTCTGGGGCCACAAGCCCCCCATCCCCACCAGAGGAGCCCAGGGCCAGGCCAGCCCCAGCCTCCGCCTGCTGAGAGGACCCCTGGGGCAGCTGCACCAGGCTTCCTGGGCCCAGCGTGCCTGCAGCAGCCTCCCTTGATGCAGACACTTTAGATACGTCCCAGGCAGGTTCTGGGGCCCGGTATCCCCTCCCTGCAACCCGCATGGGGAATATCAAAGGAGGCTTTTCCCCAGAGCAGGCCCAGTTACCATGGCAGCAGACGAGGGCCCTGGACTATTGCTCCCCCCGCATCAGTGGGCTCGGCGTGAAGCGACTGCTGGCGGCTGCGCTCTATCGAGCTGCTTCACTTCATGCTCTTTCCCGGCCCTTCCCTCCCTGCGTTCTTCTCCCCCGTGCGGGCAACCACAGCCACCGAGCACCCAGGGAACGACTTGGAGAGGAGCAACTCATACCTGTGCCAATTCCAGGAACACAAGGACGTCCCCGTCGATGTCCACCAACATCTGCGCTGCCTCCATCAGCCCCGCCACCATGTACTGCTCTGTAAGACACACAGCGGGGTTAGAGAGTCCGGCTCTGACACACACACACACACACTCTTCACAGGGCACATGCGGACCCGTATTCCCTGTCAGCCGGGTGCTTGGTGGCCGTGTGGGCGAGATTAACAGCGTACCCACAGCTGGGTTTTTTTTGTTTCTGTAGGTGGTGCACATTCACACACACTGTGGTGCACATAAAATTATCCCGCACGTGGCCGGAAGACATCCGCTCACGGAGGGGAAAGATTAGAGGGAACGGTGCCGCAGACCAATAACTCCTGCTAGTCAGAACATTTATGACAAACGGTATTTTAGTCCAAGAGCTTGTGCTGGCTCGTCAGAGCCAAACTGCTGCACGGAGACGTTTCTATTTTGACATTTTCTACTAGCGGCAGGCTGAGATTAAGGGCCCACCTAACCTGGGGACACACAGAGATTTAGGGCGTGGCAAGGTAGGGTGTAAATCCACAGGGCACTAGCCGCCACACGCTAACTGGCTGGATGGAGCCTTCGGCTGGCCACTCAGCACTAGGTCAAAGCACACAAGGGATCTGCTAGTGCGTGGCAAGCCGAAGCATTGTAGATTTGCTCACACGCACCTACACGCAGCTTGCTTTGCACTGTCACAAGACCTCCAGGAGGGCTCTGGCCAGAGTTGAAAACCTGCCCTTTTCCATCTGAAAACAGACCTTCTGACCCAATTCTCTTCCATTTCAATGTTCAGGAGGGTTGGGGGAGGGAGCTGTTCCAATATGGAACGAAAACCCAGCTCACCGCCCCAGAAGTGGTCCTCCTCTGGTCGCTTCCAACCCCCCCAAGCCACGGGACCTGTGTTGTGCTGTGGCTGGCTCTACAGCCGCCACCACAAACCTCGGGACCCAGGTGGAACTCCAAACATCCCCCCACCCCACCTGTGTCATTCCACAGGCAACTGGACCGGGGCTGTGCATCAAGCCTCTGGGCTGGGTGAAACGGGTAACGGTGACCGATCCAGCAGGGTGTGTGGCACTACTAGTCTTGTCCCTCAGAACAGCAGCGGCTCACCAAGCCGGCCCTTACTCATGGGGGGCCAAGCCCCCTCCCTCCCAAGCGTGTCAAGCTGTCCCCGGGTTTCCGGGTTCAGCCTGCACAGGGAGGGAGCTGGCAGGAGACCCCAAAGCCCCTCTCCCCGAGTCACCGTTGCTCCTGATGAAGGGGGGCATACGGAGTCTCCGCTCAGGGTCCCTTCACTCCCTCAAGGCGCTCCAGATCCAGTGGTCACAACCCAGCTTTCTCTGCCTGCTCCTCAGCGGGCGGGAACCTGGCAGCCCTCCCAGTCCCCAGCCATTCAGACTGATTTCTAGGGTCACAGAACACCCCCCCCCCCTCCGCGAGGCTGTGTTTGTGGGGGGCCCGGGGGGGCTGCCTACCGCCCCTCCCCCGAGTTACCTGTGAGAGCCACCAGGTGCGGCAGACACAGCCGATTGGCCAGGATGATGAGCTGCATGTCGTCGAGGTCCGGGCCGGAGCTGAACTGGCCGGTGTACAGGTACTCGAGGACGGCTCGCATGCAGCTTTTACTGGTGTAAGGGAACATCACCTGGGAACGCGGGCACACAGGTTACCTTCCAAGGGGGAGCAGGCTGCCAGTGCCCACACTGTCCTCCCCCCAGTCCGGGTCTGACTGCGGCCTGGCTCTACCTCGTCTGCACTGGGGGATTCCAGCTGTCTCTGGCCAAGTGGGAGAAACTGCCTGTGTGCAACCCCCCTCCAGACCATCCGGGCCTGTTGGTACGGGCTCCTCTTTCTGACTCCCCTCCATTTGTCTGAGCTCTCCCCGGTCTCTTCAGGCTTCCAGCTCTCAGCCAGCCCAGGCACAGTGTGGGTCATGGCCCCGAAAAATGCTTATTCCTGATTCTCATTCACCCCCTTTCTATGCAGCACAAGGGGAGGAGGGGCAGGGATGACAGCCTTTCAGCCCCTGATTCAACAGCTCTTCGGGGGTCTGCCCGGCCCCTTGTGTAAGTCAGAGTGACCCCAAGGCTGCTGGAACACCCACGCTCCCTGCAGGCTCAGGGGGGCAGAGACCAGCCGCAGCGCATGGCGTTCCGGACTCCCACCACGCTGGGGCCTGGAAGCAGAGTCCTTATACTAGTTCTATCGCTGTGCAAGGGGCGTTCCTGGGGGACCCTTTCCACCCGTTTCGAGGCCACTTTCTGCTGGCAGAGTAGCACGCAGGGGTGGGGTGCAGTGGAGCGCTCCCCGCCCCCCTCCCGCTGCCCGATCTCCTCTTGCTCCGGGCATCCTGCCGGATCTGCTGACTGGACTTTTCCCTCCGCCTCCCTCCCGCGCCGGCTCGCAGCGGAGTCTTGGCTTTCCTCTCCTTCTGCCCCCAGGGCCCGGGCGAGGAAAAGCACTGAGTCAGTGCGAACGGACTCGGGCCTCTCTCGCTCCATCATGCTGTAGCGCTGGGCCTCTGGGAGGCCAGTGCAGCAATGCAGGGAGCAGAACCGCGGGCTCAGCAGAACCGCGGGTGGGGCGCTGCCCGGGGCAAGATGCAGGCGGCCTTCTCTCCCCTCGCAAGCAGCAGGGCTGGGCGCGAGAGAGGGTCAAGCCCAGCCCCCCACCACCGCCCCACGGGCGCCTCCGCCCTCCTCACCTCTTGGGTTGAGCTCTCCACAAAGGGCCCCCCGAACATTGCGGCCATCCAGTCGCAGCTGGAGATGAGCAAGGGCTTGTGGGCACTAATGGCGCCGTCGTCCAGGATGAAGGTGACATCTGCAAAGAAGCACAGGGGCGGCCGTCAAGGGAGGCGCTCCCCGCCCGACAACCGCCCCCGCCGGCATGTCCGGCCCTCCCTACGAGCGCACCAGCGAGGACGCAGCCGTGAGGCCGGGGAATAGGCCAGGCACAGCCAAGTCGAGGTGGACGCTACGTGCTGAAAGGATGCGTCACCCCCAGCCTTGTTCTCCATGTGGGCGGCGGGTATCCTAGGCAACGGAAAGCACGGCCTTCCCAAACGGCTTCACCTGGTCCCACCCGTGCCCAGCCCTGGGCCAGGCCTGCTGGCCAGCTCTCCGGAGCGCCGAGGCCGGCTGGGGGGGGGGCTTTTCTCTGCTCTCCAGTTGCCTGCTTGTGAGCACTAAGGGGCTGGAGGGGGGGTTGAGACCCAGCCAGGCGGAATGCTCATCGCCTAGCCAGGGCCTTCCACCCGCAGCTCCCGACGTGCCTTCGGCAGGCGGCACGCCCAGAGTCCCTGCGAGCTGCGCGGTCGCCCGGGAGAGAAATCCCACACCACCCAGGTGACGAGCAGAGCACCCACATAAAAAAACATATTCTCCACATGGCTGGAAAAGATTAGAGGGAACTGTGAGCCGAACGCCCATTTTACAGACGGGAGGCACAAAGGTTTAGTGCCCATCAAGCAATCCTGGGGGAAGCTAAGGAAAGAAGCTGCTTTTTCTAGCTCGCCGGCCCCAGGACCATGCTCTCTTTCCCGGGGACCGGAGATCTAAGTCAGAAGAACGACTGGTGACCTATGCAACCTTGGGGTTTGCCAGATTAGGACAAATTCAGCCAGGAGGCCGCTGGCAGGAGGTTTATGTCAGGAGGCCATAAGGTCATGTCACGGTGTCATGACAAAACGTGATGCCACGGCGTCGGAATGCCACGGCGACGAGACAAAATTCAACCTCCTAACGTGAGGTGCTTTCTGAAGCCCGAGAAGGGATCTCGGAACTGGGAAATGTCCCACAAAGGGTGGGTTTCCCATCACGAAAGGGGACGATTCTACACACTCCAGACCAAGGAGAAACTGAGTCGCGCAAGCTGCTCTTGTTTAAAAGAAACAGACCTGCAAACTGGCTGGAGAGCAGGGATTCTGCAGATGCGACAGCTGGGCTTTGCAGGAGACACAAACTAGGCCATCACAACTACATCAAAGCTGCACTAGAAGTTTTCTCCAGAAGCGCTGGAAAGAGGCTGGCTTGGACAGCCTTGGAGAGCGGCAGCCTGGCCAGCGGAGGCACGTAGCCACCCTGGGCAGCAGCGCTGGAAGCTGCCCTATTTACCCTGCCTCAGCCTTTTGCTGCAGGGCGCACTGCTAAGTCCCAGAGTTCGGTCACCACAGCACACTCGGTCCTGGGTCCCTGTCCTGAGGTCCCAGGACTGGCTGCTGAGATTCAGGTGCCTGTCCAGGAACTGGACGGATGCATCTGCTTGTGCACGGGGCCTCTAACAGCTCGGTCACTACTGGCCCAGACCGGGCTCAGAGGGGTGGCTTAGAAAGACATCCCAGGCCATGTCCATGTTCGGAAGGGGCAGGAGAGGCTCCCTGGGCCATGCCCCCGCCCAGAAGGAGGAGATAAAGGCTCCCCGTGCCGTGCCCAGTTGCCTGAGCCCCAAGCCCCTCCCCACCCCAGTGAGCGACCCCCTACCCCCATGAACCGTCTAGTCCCCCCGTGGCTATTGCTCCGGCAGGGAACCCCCCTCGGGCCGTACCAGAGAAGGTCCCCTTGGCCAGGCACTCCTTCACACGGTTGGTCCGCCTGACGTGAAAGGCTTTGGTGATCTCCTGGTTCATGAACGCCTCGTTGTTCAGGATGTTGGCCACCATCATCCGGAGGTCGAAGACCTCCAGCAGCTCGGCGATGTGGGCGATGTGCATCAGGTCCCGCTCGTTCTCATCCAGTTCCCCCGTGTAGAGATACTTGAGCACGGCCCGGAAGGGTCCCGGCTGGATGGAAGGGTCCATCTTCACCACCACCATGAGCCGGGACTTGTAGGTCAGGGGGTCGTCGGCCAGCTCCTCCTGGATGCTGACGAAGGCGCGGCTCCAGGAGGAGAGGATCCTCCCCCGCCTCAGCCCGCGCTCCCCGTTCTCGTAGCGGTTGCCCCGCAGGATCCCGTCGCTGGTGGAAGCTCTAAGGCACGGTTTACGCTGGTTGGAGCTGAACTCCTCGGTGCTTTCGCAGATGTCGAAGCTGGCGGCTCGGAGGAGGAGGTCGCGCCCGTGGGGCCTCTCCTCCTGGTGCAGCCGCCGTTCGGCGGCGGCCCTGGAACTGCCCCCGGGCGCCCCCTGCTGGTCCTCCTCACTCAGGTCCATCTGGAACAGGTCGTAGAACTTGGAGGAGGAGGTGGAGAGGTAGATCTTGTGCGCGTAGATTCTGATCCTCTCGTGCAGCACGAGGATGACGTCTGCGCACAGGGGGTCCTCCAACAGGTGGGCCGGGTGCTCCTCATTGTTGGAAGGGGGGTCGGGGACCAAGATGATGGGCGGGGGTGGCTTGGGAGGCAGGAAAGGGGCCTGGAGCAGCGGCCTCTGGACGTTGCGGAGGTGGGACTTCCAGAACTGGAGGTGCCGGCGGGAGATCAGGGCAGCCCGGATGGCGTTGTCGAAGACATCCTTGATGCCGAATTGAGCTACCACGCTGGTCTCGTAATAGGGGATGCCCAACTCTTTGGCCACCTCCCTCCCCTTCTCGGGGGGCAGAATCTCATTGGGTTTGATGGGCCTGGAACAAAGAAGGAAACACATTGCAAGAGGACTGCACAGGGGTACAGCATGGGAGAGCACCAAGCCCTGTGCAGTGACAAACACGGGACGCCCACTGGCACAGCAGGCTGCCTGGGGCCAAGAAGATCACACCCACGGGCCAACCAGTGCCACCTTTGGTCTCCTACATCTTATATTTCTCCTCACCTCTCTGTTCCCTGTTCCTCCTCCCCTTTCTCCTGTGCTTCCTCCCTCCCTCTCAGTTCCTCTTCCCACAAGGGAACTGCTCTGAATGGTAGATTTCGGAGCATGGGTCCATCGGGAGTGTGTGGCTGCCTCATGGCCTCTCTGCCCCCCTGGTGAGCAGCATGTGTCCCCCCGGGGCTGCCCGGACATCCCTCCCTGCTTTTGCCTCAGCTCTACCTGGCCAAGGGTCGTCGGGCGCGATTGACGGCTTCCAGGTCGGCATAGCGAAGGTCCAGCTGACAGCCCACCAGGATGACAGGCGCACGGGGGCAGAAGTGCTTGATCTCCGGATACCACATGGTCTTAACGTGGTGCAGGGAGTTGGGATTAGCAATGGAGAAGCACAAAACCACGACATCGGACCTAAGAGTGGAGAAGAGGCAGGGTTCCCTTATGAGTTTGTCCTCCAGGGGCCGTGCACTCACTCCAGGCACACAAGTATAGGCCCCTACTCTGCACACGTAGACACGTGCAAGGCAGACTCCCCACAAAAGGGTCAACACTAGGAGGAAACACCGACTCCATGCATGGTGCTGACCTGTAGCCCCAGACCTGAGCTTATGAATGAGATTAAATTCTACATCCAGTGCCGAAGGATCTTAAAATGCTTCAGAACAGTAAAACAGCAGCTATTAGCACTGTAATGCAAAACATGCAAGTAGAGAAATATAGGACAATGGATAATGACTAAGGCAGGCGGTTAGTGGTCGTGATAGTCTAGCAAAAGAGTTAGACGACTGCTCCATTTAAGGTTAAAAGCTTTAGCAACATCTTGCATTATATAGATTGCACTCAAAAGCGAAGTAACGGATTTCTAGGGGATTTTTGGATTGAGATAACCGTGACTTCCATTTGCGCAAATTGGGGTTTTTTGCGCGCTCGATTTAAGAGCAGGGAATGGGACTTATAACGCATCAGTCCCTACAAGCGTCAACAACTTCAGCGCGGAACGGATGTATACCCGGGAGACTTATACCAGGAACGCCCTGTAACTATGTCAGCCGTTGGCGATTGCTTTATTTTGTGCCGGCCTACGGCTGGAAGTATGCATGAGCCAGAGGGGCGGAGGGGGGTTGTTATAGTTAGCTGACGTTATTTATTTTTCTATGATTTCAGGATTTGACAATGTCTGGATTAAATAAACTTCGTGGGTGTGTTTCACCAACCTCAAACTCAGTAAAATGTGAACCACTGGAGACGTGTACAGTCTGCACCCTCAACTTCTGAGGCTACACAGGGATGCAGGTCGTGCCCGGGAGTGCAATGCACACTCGCATGGAAGCCAGCCCTCCCCCCCCAACCCCGAGGTGCAATGCACACCCCGCTCCTGCACAGGAACCAACTCCCACCCCACAGCCCTGCATTGGAGTCAGCCCTCCCCTCCCTGCAGTGCACCCTCCCCCAGAAGGGAGCCAGCCCCCCAGGGAAGACATGCACACTCCCAGCATAGAAGCCTTCCCTCTCCATGCAATGAATCTTGCCACAGGAAAGCCAACAACGAGCCGCCCCTTTCATGCACCTTCTCCCTCCAGTTCCTAGGCCCACAGCAAAGTCCGGTTTGCCAGCCTACCTTCCGTACGCGAAGCGTCGATCTTTGTGGTGGTCCCCAAAGGTATCCCAGAGTCGCAAGGACACGCTCACATCATCTACCACGTCTCGGGAGCGCTCCAGCACCTGAGGGAGCAGGAAAGATCAGTCACCTGCTAAGTCAGGGGAAGGGATGAGGAGGGACTAGCTAGCGCCCCTCTCCCTCTGGAGACAGGACGTGAAAGGGGAATTCATGATGCCGCGGACCGTGGGCTGAGCCTCTGCTTGTCTTGGGAGGGCAGACTGACAGCCCGTCGGCATGAATTCTCCAGGAGAGGGGTGTCCTGCGATGTACCCAGCCCCAGGCCCGCCCGCGGGGCAGCCCTCACTCACCTCCTGGCAGACACGATACTGGTCAATGGCCCAGACCGTGGGCACGTGGGTGGCGAGGAGCTGGTACTGGGTCAGCGTGGCATTGCAGGCGCGGGCACAAATGAGCCGGGTCTTGCCCACCGCGTTGTCCCCCACCACGACGCACTTGATAGTTTCTACGTTTGGCCTCTCATAATCCATGTCAGAATCCATTAATTGGGACCTGAGGAGAAAGCAAGAGGCTGAGTCCAAGTTCCAGACCCGCCTGCGAGGCAGCCCTGGGTGCCGCCCCGGGCCTGCCTGGGCCTCCTCGGCCCCCAAGAAAGCCCTGGGACTAACCCGCTCCCCCAGAGAGCAGCTCTAGAGAGGTCCTGTTATCCCACAGGGCCGCTGTGCCCATGGGGAGGGGGCGGTCCTGATCCACTTGGAGCCCCCTTCCCAAGAGAGACTCCTGCTTCTGAGCCAGATGGGCTCCCTGTCCGGAGACACAATAGGGTCGACCCCCCGTCTCCACAGGGGGCCGAGTGGCCAGCCACTCCCCACCCTACCCCCTACAAACTCCACAGGCAGGAAGCAGCCGCCTTGCCCATCCCGGTGAGACCCTGCCTGGGGCTACGGCAAACCCCAGGGAAGGTACTCGGTAAACAAGCCCAGCCAGCCGGGACCCACAACCGGGGCCAGCCTCCACGGCAACCCCTGTGCAGGTGCGAGCTGTGCTAGGGCGCAGAGCCAGGGCAGGAGTGGTCCGGGAAAGAGCCCCGGGGAGTGGGCACGCTCCAGCCGCACCTCCGCTCCTGCCATACTCACGAGGCCCCGTTTTAAAGGGACGCCCACATGGTCTGTGTCCCTCCCGGAGAGCCTTCCCCGCCCCCGAGGGGGCCGCTGCCAGGCGTCGCGGTCGCTGCGTCTCTCACGCCCCCGGCGTCACGTCTCCCCGCAAGGAGCCTCGTCCAGGCTCCTCGTGAGCGTCTCCCCCGTCCTCACAGCCCGCCCCGCCGGCCCCCAGCAGCGGAGACCCTGGCCGGCAGCTCTCCCCCCGAGAGCCCAGCGAGGTCCATGCCCCCCCAGGAAGCGCTGAGCAGAGAACAACAAACCGCAGCCCTTGTCAGAGGAACGAAGACGAGGCAGCTCCCCAGCCCTTCTCCACACGCGCTCCCCGCGGGTTCTCTTTAAAATTTAATGGGTTCCTGGAAGCATGCACTGCTCTGCCTCTCCTAAGACACGTGGCCTGACTGTTTGCTTGGACTCTCCTCCCTCCCCCATCTCCCCAGCCCAGGCTCATGCTTGTTCATGTGAGAGAGAGTCTCCCCCCCCCCCCATTCCTCTCCTCTCAGCATTAGCTCAGGAAGCTTCTAGATCCACCTGAGCGAACACAGCCTCCCTCTCCCCTGCCAGATGTCTCCCTCCACTCCACACGTGCTCTCTCGCGCTCCCTCTCACACACGCACACAAGTGCCGAGTTCTTAGAAACAGCCCGAAGGGCAGAACAGAATTATCTCCGGGTTGGTGGTGCCTCCTCCCGCCTGCACCGAAGCGGGAACAACCGGGACCACGGTCACCGCACACGCTTCCCGTGCTCTCATTTGACTCCGGCAGGACGACGCGGCCCAAGCAAAGTTCAAGACTCCCCGAGGAGCGCTGTGCTCCTTCTCCTACACACAGCGAGGCAGGCTTTTAAAAACACAAACCATCCTGTTCTGAAGGCTCAGCAGGGACCGGCAGGGCTGGGCCGTGGGGCAGCCTACACAGCTGGGGCCCTGGACGGCATGCCCAGGGCAGTGCCGAGAGATGCTCATGCGGCTAGCATTCCAGCGGGTGCTGTCAGGCCGCGGCTGCAAGGAGGTCGGTGCTGCTGGCGCTGAGCATGGAGAGGAGGTGGCTTCCAGCCAGCCGTCAGCAGCGTCAAGTCAAGGCACACAAGGCCGAACCGCGCCAGTCTCAGCTGTACCGTGAGCAGGAGTCTCGAGCACGCAAAATTCACACTGCTTACCCCAGGGGTTTGCAAGGCTTCTGTCCGGGGGTTGGGGGGGGGGGCAAGGGCTTCTCTTTGTGAGAACAAATCCAAGCTGCCTGGCTCTGAACTCTCTCTCGAGCACTATTGCCTCTTGGCACTGGCCTTCTGAGGTGCCTTGTATATACACCAGCCCAGCAGAGCTAATACCCAGGTAACCATAGCGTAGCAACGCAGATCGGCGCAAAGGGACGCGAATGCAGGTCTCAGTAGCCGACGCTGAAAGGACTAAAGGGACTTTCCAAGAATACCATCTCTGCCCAAGCTCCCCAGGAGCCCCATCCTGCCAGAGCTCACTTGCAGGAGCTCAGCACCCTAGAAGGGTCAAGCCCCAGGTCTTGTGGTCTCAAAGACTAAATGCAGCAGGCTGGGTCCTGAGCTGATGGGGAAAACAGCATGTCCCAGGACAAACATGATTTTAACCGAGGTGCTCCTGTCTCGCAGAAGAAAACCTCTGCCAGGAAGGAAAATGAGATTAAGGGAGGAGATGGACACACGGCAAAGACAGACAAATGGAATCTGCCCAGACCCCACTAGCACCCTACATGGCTCAGCCCTCAAGGAGGTGAGAAGTGGAAGTAGGAAGATCTTCGGAAGGGCTATAAAATGTCTAACTCCAACATGTTCCAAAGTGCCGGTTGCTTAAAACAGGAAACAAATCGCAGAGCAGAGTCTGAATCTGGGGGGGACAAAGGGTCCATTTGGAAGGCGGACTGGGTGCCCCTTGGGGTCTCCTGAAGGGCTTTGGGTCAGCGGCACAGGTCTCGGCATCAGCCGCTGTGCACGAAGTTCGGCGTCTAAGCACAGGTTGGCTTTTAACTCCAGCCCCGTGCTAGCAACACAGGAAATCCCAAAACGAAAAGCAGTCAGGAGCAGGTTTCAGCCTCTGTGCAAGGGGGGGAAGGCTGGCACAAAATGAAGGAGACATGAGAGGTGAAACTCTAAGCTCAGCTGCGGGGGGTGGGAGCGGGGGAGCTGGGGGAGGAAGGGAAATGAGTGTCCATGAGACACATCCAGCTTCCCATCTCATCGTTGACCTCCCCACCTCTCCCACGTCCCCACCAGCCCCATCCAACTCCCACGGGAGGAAATGGAATGAGGTGGGTCAGAGCCCGAGGATGCTCTAGGCTCCATGTGCACTCCTAGTAATAACCCCATCTCAGTCCTCCTCATCACTCTCCCAGCATCTGCTCTGATCCACCCTTAAACTCTACATCACCCCATAATCTCTTCCCCACCATAGGCTCTTCTCTCTGCCCCACCTCCAGTGCAACCTCCCAGGCCCTACTCACAGTGCACCCCAGAAGTACATCACCCGCCTTAGCCCTTCTCTGGATCCCCCTCCCAATGCGCACGACCCACCCCCTTTCCCTCCTCCCAAAGAGCATCCAGATTTGTTCATTTTCAGCAGCCCCAGTTTCTGGTTACCAAGGAAACTAAAGAATCACCCCAGGGAGCCCAGCATGTATCCTAGCAACTCCCAGGCTAAAAATCCTCCATCCTGCATCTTATACAATAACCAACACACACACACACACACACACACACACCCCTCGCACAATCAACCACACACACACACACACACACACACACAACCCTCGCACAATCAACCACACACACAACCCTCGCACAATCAACCACTCACACACACACACACACAACCCTCGCACAATCAACCACTCACACACACACACACACACACAACCCTCGCACAATCAACCACTCTCTCTCTCTCTCTCTCTCTCTCTGTAGGAATGTACCCAAAATAGAACGGTCTCGTGAATGCAGCATCTCCTGTGAACCTGCTGCAAATCGGGCAAGTGAAATCTGAGCAGCAGCACAAGAGGATGGGAAGAGAAACTAGGCGCAAAGAAAGAATCCTGCAGGCGAGGGCCTGGCACGGTATTCTCTGTACTAGTGCGAATCAGAATTGTAGCCCAGAAGGAAATGCCGACCTCAAACCAAGGCAGCGTGCACACAAAGCGGGGCCAAAACGCAGATCCGGTGGCAAGGCTTTTGCAAAACCGCGCACCAAGCCATTGCAAATCTAGCAACCCCCGCTCCCCTCTCCCCCCATCATAACATGCAAGCAGGCTGCAAAGGTTCTGCACACACACCGCAGCCACGAATCGCCCATCTCTTGCCAAGAGCAGAGGCACGGGAAGGAACCACAACTCCAGCGCCAGCCTGCGGGGCTTATGCAACGGCATCGAAGCTGCAAAAAGCGCATTTGCAAAGGGCCTCCGGGGGGGGGGGGGCATTGCACGAGCTGGGGATGGGGTTTGGCAGCATCCTCGGAGCCGCGCCGACAGCCCCCAGCCCCCAGCCCCTCGCCCCTGCCGCTAGGCGCCCGGGTGTGCGCGCCTCCCTTCCCCGGCCGAGGCGAGGAGGGAGCGCCGGGCTGCCGGGGGAGGAGCAGGGCCCGAGCGGGTACTTACACCGACACAGAGGAGGCAATTTCCAGTGGGCAGGCTGCAGCTGACCCCGCGAGACGTGTCCATGGTAAATAGCGCGGCCCGGCTCCGTGCGTCCGAGGCGGCTGCGGGGGGCTACGCGCCCCGGCTCAGCGGCTCCGACCCGAGCCCAGAGGGCGCAGGGCCCCGCACGGCAGCTGCAGCCATCGCCGCGGGCTCCGGAGCATCCTCCCTGCGCGCAGTAGCATGGGAAGGCGGCCGGGCTCCTCGCTCGCCCACTTGCCTGGCGGGGCCCTGCTCCCCGGGGGGTGCCCAGGCAGGATGCGGCCCCCCTCCTCCGCCCCACTCCGGTGCTACTTGAGGCCGGGCGCTGCAGTTCCCGGCTGGGCTCGCCCACCGCCTGTTTTCATTCACAAAAACAAGAACCAGCCACAGGCCCCGCCCCGCTGTCTCCCCCCCCCAGCTGCCCATTGGCTGAGAGGGGGAGCCGGGGGCACTTCCTGTGCCAGGCCTGCCTGGGCAGAAACGGGTTGGAGGGGAGGGGGGTGGAGAAGGTTCAGCTCAGGTGCCTATCGGGAGAGGTCAGCTGTGCCTTTACTTCTGCCACCCTCCTCCTCTCTTCCCACTTGCGTCCCATTCATCTGCCTGCATCCCTCCCCCCCTGCACCTCTTCCCTCCCCTCCCCTGCACCCCTGCCTTCTTCCCCTGCATCCCTCCCCCCCTGCACCTCTTCCCTCCCCTCCCCTGCACCCTGCCTTCTTCCCCTGCATCCCTCCCCCCCTGCACCTCTTCCCTCCCCTCCCCTGCACCCCTGCCTTCTTCCCCTGCATCCCTCCCCCCCCTGCACCACTTCCCTCCCTCCTTCCCTTCATCTGCCTGCACCCCCCGCACCTCTTCCCTCCCCTGCACCCTGCTTTCTTCCCCCTGCACCTCTTCCCTCCCCTGCACCCTGCCTTCTTCCCCTGCACCCCTCCCCCTGCATCCCTGCACCTCTTCCTTCCCCTGCACCCCTTCCCTCCCCTGCATCCCTGCCTTCTTCCCCCTGCACCTCTTCCCTCCCCTGCACCCCTGCCTTCTTCTCCCTGCACCCCTCCCCCTTGCGCCACTTCCCTCCCTCCTTCCCTTCATCTGCCTGCACCCCTCCCCCCTGCACCTCTTCCCTCCCCTGCACCCCTGCCTTCTTCCCCTGCACCCCTCCCCCCTGCACCTCTTCCCTCCCCTGCACCCCTGCCTTCTTCCCCCTGCACCTCTTCCCTCCACATCTCCCTTCCCTTCCTCTCCCTGCATTGCTCCCCTGCATCTCTTCCCTTCCATTCATCTCCCAGCACCCCTCCCTACCCATCATCCCCTGCCCTCCCACTCCACTTCCCCTCCCCCCTCCACGCTTCCGCCTCCAGCTCCCCCACAGCGTCTCCATCCACCCTCTGTCACCCCACCCTGCTCCCAAGTCACCCTCCACAGTGGGGACAAGCAGCTCGCTGCCTCATTCCCCAGCCCAAACCTGCTCCCCCGGGGATTGTGTTTCTCAGCCCGGTGCCCTTTTGCTTTCTGGCCCTCACTGATCGGTTTTGTCTCTCCTTTGGTTCGGGTTTGCCCAGAGTATCTGTCCATGCTTCAGTACCTACCCATGCTTCTCCCCACCCACAGTGGGCCTGATCCGAGTCATTTCCAGCAGTGGGGCTGAGCGCTCTTCGGCAGCGGGGCTAGAACTAATGGCAGCTCCTTTGCAGGCTGGCCTGGCAGAGGCCCATGGGGCCCTGCATCGATCCGGAGCTGCCCTGCTTGGGAGAGCCCCACCCAGTCAGTAAGGAGGCCAGGGTCTGGACTTTCAGAGAGCAGCACTGGGATAAAGATCTTTACGCATCAAGGTGAGTGGTCCAAAGCAGGCCTGGGTGGGTGTAAGCAGCGATGGATGTGGCCACCTGACCTATGCAAAACGGCTTGGCGGGGTGTGGGGGGGTCTCAGTCCTCTGTCTAGAGAGGGCTGGGTACAAAAGCTGATACCAGGACTGGCTTTGTCGCTCATCTCTGCAGATGATGGGCCAGGTTGCGGTGGGCGCTCTCCGCCTACCTGGAGGTGTGGGGTGAGGCAGCCTGGAGAAATCTGCCTGGGCAGGGGCTCGGTAGCGGGAGGAATTCTCCAGCTTGGGGCACCCAGGCCAGAGGAGTTCCTTCTGGCCTGGGAAGCTGTGAATCGTTACAGCAGCCCTCAGGGCTGCCAAGTGGACAGGTACCTCCGGTCAGGTAGCACCTCCCGCCCCCTGGTCTGCCCCCATGACCCTCCCTCTCCATACCAGCCCTACGGTGCCTGTCTCACACCTCTCTCTGGCTCCTCTCCCCAGCCCAGCTCCACACAACCCCCAGCCTCTCTGCACTGCCCACCCCCCCCCAGATTGCTGCCTCACACGCAGCTGGGTAGCTTCAGGACAGAGCAGAGAGTCTAAAAACTCCAAGTCATCTCTGCCGCCTGACCAAGGGGAAGCAGCTTTGCTCTGTGACCCAACATCTCCGGATCCCTTGTCCCTCTCAAGGCTTTCCCCCCCCACCCCCTCCCCAGTGCTTAACCAGAATAACCCCAGCTCCCGTTCCCTTTCCACTAGGATCCAGCCAGCCACCATCCCTCAGAGCCACGCAGAGGTCTGGCACTGATGCAGTGCGGCGTCAGCTGGCGTCAGCACTCCCGGAATCTGCCTCACCTCGCACCTTTGCAGTCCAGTCACACACGGCCGGCCAGCCCCTCCTCACCGTGCCCCGACGCCCCCCTCCCCTAGCACCATTCCTCTGCTGGCCATTCCTCACCTAACTCGCAAGACAGGAATCTCTCTCTCCATAGCAGAAGGAATCCGGAGCACTTGTCTGGGGGGTCCTTTTGTGTTTTAACCCGGGCATGTGCTGCTCCCTGGCGAGTCTCCGTATTCCACTGGGGCCGGGGGAGCTAGGAATGAGGCTGTCAGCTTCTTGGGGAAACGCTATTAATTTCCCTGCATTGGGCTGGAGAGAGAGCGGCACACAGCTGAACGGCAGCTTTTCGCTTCCGTCTCCGAGTGGGTCACGGGGAAGGAACGCGTAAAGCTTCCTTGCCAGCCGCATGATTTGGCTTATTTGCTCGGTCGAAGCAGGTGCTTGTAATTGTGGCATGAAAGTTCCTGCCAGCTTCACCCTCAGCTGAGTTCCTGCGTGGCCTCCCAGCGGCGTAAGCAAGACAAAAGCCCCATTGTGGGCTTTGGTCAAAACAGCCAGGCTTTACGGTGGCACTAGACAACGGCTCAAAGAAGCACATTCCTGCAGCTACTCCAGGTCTGTGCGTCTCCCAGCAGGGGGTGCCGCTGGGAATCCAGCAGGGGGTGCCGCTGGGAATCCAGCAGGGGGTGCCGCTGGGAATCCAGCAGGGGGTGCCGCTGGGAATGGTATAGGACAGCATGGTCAAGATATGGCCCACGGGCCGGATACGGCCTGCAAAGCCATTTGAGCCAGCTTGCCATTCCCCAGATCAATAAAGATCTGGGGGAGGGGGGAAACGTGTGAAGTCTCCTCCCCCTGCGAGGGACACACGGTGCATAGAGGGAACTGCCAGCTATTCAAAACAGCTGGCGGTTTCCTCTTGGCACTGCACATCCCTGGCGGGGAAGGAGGGGCAGAAACTTTGAGCCCTTCCCTGCCCCCAGGCCCTAATTGCCCTGGGGATAGGGGAGCATGCAAAGTCCCCCCTGCCCTGATGGAACTGCCCCTTTCCACCTGATGACCCACCCCTTCTGAGGGCGGGTCATGACTCAGTGCTGGGTGGTGGAACGTCGAGTGCTGGGTCTCATGGCTGCAGGGGTATCAGGTGAGCAGTGGGGGGATGTCAGCTACCCGCCTGTCCTGGCGCCGCAGACAGCGCTGTGCCTCAGAAGTGGCTGGCAACAGGCCCAGCTCCTAGGTGTGGGGGTGGGTGGAATGCACCTGCCTCTGCCCCGAGCCTCCATACTCCCATGGGCTGGGAACCTGCTGCTGGCTGCTTCTGGGGCGTGGCAGGGTCTGCAGTGCCAGGAGAGGCAGGAAGCTGCCTTAGCTCCCTCACCAGGAGCCGCTCAAGGTAAACCCCTCCTGCCCCAGCCCTGCCCCCTGCCCAAAACCAGAGCCCCCTCTTACATCCCAAAGCTGTCACCCTCAGCCCCACCCCGGAGCCCAAATTCTGTTGAGTCTCAGCATCAACAATTTTCTTCAACTGGAAAAAAAGCTTGGTCATTGCTAGGATAGAATGGAGTGTATGGCTGGTGCATGGTCAGCCCCATGTTTAGGAAGAGAATGGCCAGAAGGAGCTAAGATAGTTATGAGGGGGTGCTCCGGTATGATGGGAGGATTCTCTGCATCTTGGAGTCTTCAAACTATTTGAAGGCTTCAATATCTGAGATCTAGGTGAGAGGATTATTCTAGGAGGGGTGGGTGAGATTCTGTGGCCTGCACTGTGCAGGGGGTCAGACTGGATTATCATAATGGTCCCTTCTGACCTTAAAGTCTATGAGTCTATGATACTACAAAGAGGGCAGCATGAAAGCAAAGAGAGACGGGGGATGGATGGATGGATCTCTATGGTGATAGCCGGGTGGATAAAGCAGTATCCATGGTAACTGATGGATGGATATCTATATGGTGATAGATGGATGAGCAGAGGTGTACTTATGGTGACAGATGGATAGAATCACAGAATGAAAGGCAGGCAGGGACTAGAGGCAGGATTAAGTACCCCTAGACCATCTCTGACAGGTGTGTGAGGAGAGCGAGAGATACTCTGCAGACCGTTCATCTCCAGGATTCCATGCAGAAGCCCTCAAGCTCTCTAGATCCCCCTATTTCTGACGGACATTTGACGCTCCAAGTCTCACTGCATGGATTTCACCCGTCCCAAACTATTCCCCAGCCAGCGTGTATAGAAGATACAGCTGATGCGGGGCAGGGAAATGAGCTTTTTTTCCTCTTTCCCCACTTCGTCCCTTCCTTGAAGACTGACCCCCCGCCAATCTGATCACCAGCCCCTCGTACCGTCTCACCGCCCTTTCGGGCAGCGCTGAGCGAGAACCATGGGCCAAAGCTGCCCTGGGAACCGCCGCTGTAAGTCAGGAACCAGGCCCAATGCAAAGCAGAAGCAGCAACGCCTCCTTCCTTCTGCTGTTTTATCACAAAAAGCATCACTAAAATGCCGGTTACTCTGTGCGCCGATACCTCCCTCTGATACAAGCCTCTTGAACTTGGCCCAAAAGCTTCCCATCTGCCCTGCATGCATGGACCGTCCCTCAGGACGTGGCAGCAGCCACAGCAAGCTGGGGAGCTGTGCGCTGAAGCGGACCGAGCACCCATGGGCATCAAACAGGCAAGCGGAAGAATGCCAGGAAGGTGGAGAGGGAAACCCCCCCAACTGGCGTCCAGAAGTGCCCGCCTCGGAACACACGCTTTCCGACTGTAGCTCTCTACGCTTGTACACTGTGACCATCTCTAGTCCTCGGAAACCCTGCAATCCCCCACTTTCTCCAGCTTCCAGAGCTCTCCCCATCCTCTGTGACCCAGACACCCCGTGGAGTCCCTGCCCAGCGATACAGGCAGTGACTTCCCAAAGTAATTCTAGTCAGGCAACCCCCCCCCCCCCAGCCTCTGTCTGTCCCACACCTGCTGTGGCCTGGGCCTGGGGAAGGAGTCCTGCAAACCGCAGCGCTTCTTTCTCCGGAGAGCTTGGTTGGTGCTGGCTGCCGAGCCCCTGTCAGCGTACAACAGGCCGGGGTGGTCATGAAGAACTGTACCTTCCGGGTGGAGTGCAGACCCAGAGCTGCATTGGAAGAACAGACTCTGTTCTCATAGGGGGTAGCTGACCATGCATGGATGGATTTTGAGCCGAGGGGCAACCTGGATCTCCTAGCCCAGGCTCTAGGGAGGTTGTCATCCAGGCCCTGGCTGTGCTCCATTCCCAAGTCAGCCCCATCTGCTGCCCCTCGAACCGCACTCGCTCTCAGCCTTACACAGGCTGATGCTCCCCGTGGACCTGCATGAAGGAACCTCAACACCGAGTCCCAGAGAACAGAGGGGCACACTCCTGATACATTCCCAGCAGCCTTTCTCGTCCTTGTACTCTGGTGGGATGGAGCTGGGAATACGCCAGCTTTCTGCATTCCCAGGGCATGGCACTTGCCCTGCCCACCTCTAGCCGTGCTGTAAGATGATCACCACCCGCCAGGAGCAACCTGAGCCTTCTCCCTAAGGCGCGTGGAGCGGCAGGCATGGGCCCCTGAAACGGGACACCCAGAGCGGAATCCCTGGGTGGGTCTGGCTAGGAAAATGAGACGGGGCCGAATCTGGTCTGGCCACGTCTGTGTCTGGCAACAGCGACAAAGCACGACGGAGGAGAACGTGAGGGCGCAAGGTGCTTACCAGCTGCGATCCATCCTGTTCTTTTCACGCAGGTGGGCTTTGGATCGGCCTGCCATCACTTTCGCGTCTCAGCGGGTTCTGAAAGGAGAGGTGGGAAAAGCAGGGGTGAGATGAGTGGCCCTGGAACTCCCTCCCGGCTCGACTGCAGGAGGCGCCCTCCCTCCCCGTGGGCAGAGGCAGCCCCTGGATGCGGAGATCCTAGACCGTCACTCTGGACGGGACAGTGAGAGTCAAGAGGGCACCTCTTGCATGGTGGGCTCTTTAAAACCCAGCTCTAGTGCAGCAGTGTGAAGACTCAGGGCTGCCTGTCGTTCTTGCTGCGTAATCTCAGGTCACCATCCTCACCTAAATTTAACATCAGTTTCTTCCTTCTGATGGTGCAGTTCTTCAGAACCCCCAGCAGGGGGCGGTGGAGGAGGTACCCGCCACCTGCCATTCCCAGCATCTTTGTAAACCCCATCAATTTCATCTGAGGATCTCAAAGCACTGGACAGACTGTCACCTAGGTGGTCTCACCCTTCTCTCCATTTTATAGATGGGAAAACTGAGGCTCAGAGGGAGGAAGCGACTTGCCCAAGTAAGTGGTTGAGCCAGGTCAAGAACCCCGGGGTCTTGACCAGTGTAAGCTGGGCACCTGTGCGGCCGCACAGGAGACATTCAAAAGCCGCCGATATGATGAGGAGAGTGCTCACAGCCAGGTGTTTGTTTCTACTACTAGTGCACACTCCCACATGCCTCGGTGCACATAAAAAATTATTCTGCACAGGGATGAAATGATTAGAGGCCACAGTGGTCCCAACTCCCTGTCTCCCATTCAGATCACTGTGTGTTGTATCGTTTTTGCTGAGCACATACATTTGGTTTGCTTGTGACCTAACTCAGCAAAACTAATGCCTCAGAGTTCAAAGCAGACCCATGAGCCCTCTTGCTTGTTTATTTTGTCTAAAGTTTTCCCTCTGGAATGTGGCAGCTCAAGAGGCGTTTTCTCCGCCTCTCTCCGTTCAGTTGCTATATCAACAGTTGCTAAACGCATCAGGGACGGGCCTGACACCCAGGAGCCGGGATACAAAGGAGCAGCTGCTGCACCCACCACACTTTCCAACACACTTTCTGTTGCCCTGCGCTCATGGCTGAGTTTTAAGCAAGGCTGGGTCCTGAATGAAGTAAACCTGGGGAGAGTCTCCAGCAAATGCCGGCCATGTTCTGTGTGAGACCGGGGCAGTTTCTAGAAAAGCCGGTTTACGGTGAAGGGTGGGGAACCTTTTTTTGGATCGGGGGCCACTGACCCACAGAAAAATCAATCGGGGTCACACACAAGTGAGAGGCTAAAAAAGAGACACAAACCCTCACCTCCCCCTCGCACACCAGTGCCTAGGGGGCCCCAGGCTAATAGATATTGTGCACTCTGGCTCTGCAGTGGGGGGGGGAACACAAGTGCAGGCTGAAGCATCAGCGTGGGCTGCCCAATGATGGGGGAGCCCTGCACCTTGGGGGTTGGATCCAGGCAAGCCGAGGGCCACTCCAGCCCCCGGGCCTTAGGTTCCCCACCAATCATGGGTTGGTGTGAAATTCAGATAGGGATGTTGACTAGCGTGTAATTGACCAGTAATGTAACCACATGAAATGTTAGCAGTTACACGACTATTCGATAGTCGCCGGGGGCGGGGCCAGCTGCCAGTGCGCTCCCTATCAGAGGCAGCAGCATGGGGAGGGGAAGCACCAGGCAGCTCCCCGGGATCTGGTGCTCATGGGGAGCTGACTTCAAAGCTGCTCCCACGGACACCAACTCCCACCTCCTCTTCCATTTGCTGCCTCTGACACAGAGGCAGCAACGTGGGAAGAATGAGTGTAGTCAACAGGATTAACCGATAAGCCCAGATGTATCCGTTAATCTGGTAGCCATCTACACATTGACATCCCTAAATTCAGGTAGTGTCAGCCGAGGTTTACTTTGGGCACCCAACTCTAAAGGGCAGATCAGGGGATGTGAACCCAGCGCGATGCAGATCCTACAGTGGACGTGACCGGGACGGGTGGATAAAATTGCTCCTTGACATGAGCAAAGAGCTTTGACTTTATTACTCAAAGCAGCAAATGTTTTCTCCTGTTTCTCTTCCTGGCAGCAGCCGCGTGGGGTCCATTTTCTCAGTGCGCCAGCTGCTAAGTGTTTGCGTGAACTCTAGTAACCCCTTCCATGAGAACTGGTCCAGTGCAGGGCTCCCATTACCGAGACAGTCTCCCGATCAGGCTGGAAGGAGAGAGAGCTGCATCTCAGACGGATGCTTTTATGGACTTGATATCCAGTCAGGCCCAGCGGGCAAGGAAAGCATCAAGTCAGCACTTTGCAAAGTCACAAAGCCTCGCCCAGCAGTAAGTGGGATGGGGAGAGTGGCCAGCCACCCTGACCCCCACCTAGAGCTGGAACAACGACAAGGGCCCCAACTATGCCCTCAACAGACAGAGCCACTTGCAGTAAGCAGAGCCCTGTGGAGAGGCAGCATGTATATCCACATCTGTATCCGCCAACGTGAGCCGCGGATTTGCCGGGGTCTTTGAGTCAGGTCTGGTTCACATTTAAAAGTCTCAGTTGTGGTCTTGCTAACAGTTAGCAGTTCAGCCTCTCTCAGATGTTTCCAATTAGATCAGCATGGAACCCTAGGGAGAGCTGCTCTGTAACACCAGGCCATGTCCCTCGCTGGAGAGAGGTAAAAGAACATCCACGGAGGAAGTCCAGATCCATCCCAGAGTCAGGGCACACCCTTGGTCTGAATTTTTCCAGCAGTTCCTGGGTAGAGTTTAGGCTTATTAGGGTGCATTACGAGGAGCATTGCCGGCAGATCCGGAGACGTGATTATTCCCCTTTATTCGGCTCTGGTGAGGCCACATCTGGAGTATTGTGTCCAGTTCTGGGTCCCCCACTATAGAAAGGATGTGGACACATTGGAAAGAGTCCAGCGGAGGGCAACCAAAATGATTTGGGGGCTGGAACATATGATCTATGAAGGGAGACTGAGGGATTTGGGTTTGTTTAGTCTGAAGAAGAGAAGAATGAGGGGGGATTTGATAGTAACCTTCAACTCCCTGCAGGGAGGGTTCCAAAGAGGATGGAGAAAGGCTGTTCTCAGTAGTGACAGATGGCAGAACAAGGAGCAATGGTCTCAAGTTGCAGTGGGGGAGGTCTAGGTTGGAGATTAGGAAAAACTATTTCCTTAGGCTGGTGGGGAAGCACTGGGGTGGGTTCCCTAGGGAGGTGGTGGAATCTCCATCCCTAGAGGTTTTTAAGTCTCGGCTTGACAAAGCCCTGGCTGGGATGATTTAGTTGGGCTTGGTCCTGCCTTGGGCAGGGGGCTGGACTTGATGACCTCCTGAGAGCTCTTCCAGCTCTCTGATTATGGAGATTTCATGCCAATTTGCAGCCACTAATCCCTTCACCTGTCACTAACATCCAGCCACCTCTGGGATGAAGAGCAGCTGCTGTTTCCCGCTGCATGATCATTTGTAGGACAGACAGCGAGGAAGAATCATGCCTGGAGAGACACGTTCAGAAGATGGAATGCAGTTCCCGGCGTGGGAATTTGTTCAGTACACCTGGCTTATGATCTCAACTCTTTCCCCATGAATAAATGTGAGTGGTCAGTCTTGGTTGCGTGTCCCATCCAACATGCAGCTTCTGCTAACATGCCTTGAGAGCGCTCAGTTAATACTGACGCATTGAAGCAAAGAACATCCTGTCGAATCATCCGAATCAGTTCCCGTGTGCCATAGATTCCCCTGGGAGGCTTCCCAAACAAAAGTTTAGAAAAGGGCAACAAAAATGAGGAGGAGTTTGGAACAGCTGCCATATGAAGAGAGATTAAAAAGACTGGGACTTTTCAGCTTAGAAAAGAAGAGATGAAGGCAGGGTATGATAGAGGTCTATAAAATCATGACTGGTATGGAGAAAGTGAATAAGGAAAAAATATTTATTTGTTTCCATAACATAAGAACCAGAGGGTCACCAAATGAAATTAATAGGTAGCAGGTTTAAAACAAACCAAAGGAAGTTTTTCTTCATGCACTGCCAACCTGTGGAACTCCTTGCCAAAGGATGTTGTGAAGGCCAGGTCTTTAACGGAGTACAAAAAGAGCTAGATAAATTCATGGAGGAAAAGTCCATCAATGGCTGTTAGCCAAGATGGGTAAGAATGATGTCCCTAGCCGCTTTTTGTCAGAGGTTGGGAATGGGTGACAGGAGAAAGATCGCTTGATGATTCCCTGTTCTGTTCACTCCCTCTGGGACACCTGGCATTGGCCACTGTCAGAAGACAGGACACTGGGCTAGATGGACCTTATGTTCTTGTGTCCCATCCAAGTATCAGCACAGCCCAAACTCGGCAGGATGGTAGCTGGAGGTGGAGACATTCAGAATAGGAGTTAGATTCTCCGTTCTGAGCACAACTCACAAGATAGTTCCTCTTGAAGGCACAGAAGCACATCCAAGCTATAAAACAAGGCTCTGCATGAAAAGGCCAATCAGACGCCCGCAGAGCAGCGCCTGACAAGATCGATTCTCGCGCACTGGTTCCAGATCTGACTGACTCAAGTTACAAATGGAAAGGTGATTTACTAACTGCTGAAGCCCCCACCTCCACCTGAGAGCTGCAAATCCCGCTGGGTTCTTACTGCCTAAGGCATCGCTGCCTGCCACGAACGCTCTGCAATCGGAAGGAAATGAGCAATTTTGCTGAGGATGCACAGAGCAGCGTCGGGGCTGGCTGCTGCTCCTATACCTGCATTGTCGCCACAGGGCCTGCCATCTGCGTGGTCAGCTGACCCGACTCAAAAATACACAGGGCCAACCACGGCTTTGAGTCAATGTACGCCTCTCCCGTAGAAATACTGGAGCGCCCACTCTTTCTCGTGGACGTGCAACTTACACATGTAGACTGGTTTTTGTGACATAACCACACACAAAAAATGAAAAACTTGAGAATCCACTCGGTTCTACTTCTTGTTCTCGCTAAAACAACTACGTTTGTTTCCATTTATGGACGATAATGCTGCCTGCTTGTTATGCATAATGTCACCTGAAAGTCAGTGCAGGTGTTCGCATGGCACTTTTGTAGCCGGCATCGAAAAGTATTTGCGTGCCAGGTATGTGAAGCGTTCACATGCCCCTTCGTGCTTCAGCCACCATTCCAGAGAACAGGCTTCCATGCTGATGATGCTCGTTTAAAAAAAAGTATTAATTAAATTGGTGACTGAACGCGGTAGGGAAGAATTTTATGTCTTCTGTTCTCTTTTACCTGCATTCTACCATGTCTTTCATATGATAGCCCCAGGCCCTTTACCTTTCAGCTACAGTGCCTTGCCCAGGGGCTCGTGAAAGCTGCCGGTCCCCCTGCTATCATATCCGATTTGACAAAATGCAAAGAAGGTACCAATGTGAGATTTCTAAAAATAGCAACCGCACTTGAGCTTAAGACTCTGAAGTGCCCTTCAAAATCTGAGCGGGGCGAGGTGTGGAGCTTGTTTCCAGCAGCATTAAAAGAGCAACACTCCAACGCGGAAACTACAGAACCGAACCACCGAAAAAGAAAATCAGCCTTCTGTTGGTGGCATCTGACTCAGATGATGGAAGTGAACATGCATCAGTCTGCTCTGCTTTGGATTATCAAACAGAACCTGGCATCAGCAGGGACACATGTCCTCTGTAGTGGTGGTTTGAAGCATGAAGGGACACATGCATCTGGCACATAAATATCTTGTGACACCGGCTACAACAGTGCCATGCAGATGCCTGTTCTCACAGTCAGGTGACATTGTAAACAAGAAGCAGGCAACATTATCCCCTGTGGGTTGTAACCAAACTTGTTTATCTGAGCAATTGTCTGAACAAGAAGTAGGACTGAGTGGACTTGTAGATTCTAAAGGTTTCCATTGTTTTGTTTTTTAATACAGTAATCGTATTATGTATAATTCTGCATTTGTAAATTCAACTTTCATAATAAAGAGATTGCACTACAGCTTAGAAGATTTTTTTTACAGTAAAAGTATTTGTAATAAAAATAAATATAAAGTGAGCACTGTGCACTTTGGATTTTGTTCTAACTGAAATCAATATATTTGAAAATGTAGAAAACATCCAAAAATATTTAAATAAATAGTATTCTACTATGGTTTACCAGCAGGATTAATCATGATTTTTTTTTTAATTTTCCACATTATCCATACTCTCACTAGGGGTACACATAGAGCCTAATACGATGGGCTCTGACTTTGCACGAGACCTCTTCCATCGCAGTCAAGATGCACAGGGCACGAGTTGATCAAGACATGGGTGTAAGCGGCAAAATCGGGTGATTTGCACCAGCTTATCATTTAATGGGTGTGCAAAACGTGATACGAGGAATAGCAGGAAAGGCCCCTAATTAAAGGCTGTAAGATAAAGCAGCCTGTCCCATAATTTACCCTACCCCTTGCTCATGCCAGGGGCCAATTCAACCATCACTTTCACCCTGATGTAACAGGATTTGTGCCTCTGGATGTCAAGGGTTGAATATGGTCCCTACATGAATACAAGTTGTTCAGCTTTGCCCCGTTCCCCATAACTGACCAATTGACACCCATGTGTAGCTCACTCTGCCACACACCGATCCATTGAGAGATTCTAAATATCTATGACCAGAAGGGACCGAGAGACCTCTAGAGCCCTGCCCTCATACAAAAATGTGGATCTGCATCCGCCAGACTCAACTCTTCATCCAATCCTGAATCCGCAATCCAGATTTTACTTGCATCTGCACCACAAATCTGGAGGGGAGCCGGGAGGGAGCACAGATGAGCAAGAAGGGGGCCAGGGAAGAGGCAGGGAGCAGGGAGTCGGGACCAAGTCTCTGTAGGTCAGTGCTCACCAGGTGGGGGGAATGGGATCGCAGGGGAGGGGCCGACACTCGGCCCCTCCTGCAAGGTGAGTTAGGATGCAGCTTCTTGTGTCCTTTTTCTGCCCTGGCATCCTCTCGCACTCCCCGGCCGCCGACTGTGGGGCAGGAAGAGGAGCCCTGTGCAGGTCTCTGCTCCGCTATCCTCACATATCCGCATCCGCATATAAAGCAGATATCCGCGGATATGCAGAGCTCTACTCACCTCCTACATAACACAAGCCAGAGAATTCCACCTGGCTACCGAAGAATTGAGGCCAAACACCTGTGACCTGGGGGAAGCAGATGGGCCAAATCCTCAGCCACCCTAGGAGCAGGCTTGAGCCTGAAATGCCCAGCTAAGAGGTGATTCTTGATCTGGCGTCATGTGAACAGCGGCTGTGCAGCTGAGCTCTGCCGCCAGGCCTGGCTTGGTTCTGCATGTGCACGACAAATCCAGAGACTGCAGAGAGAGCAGCAGCTGCTGGGATGAAACATTTACGGGCTTGGCTCCCCACTGCACGGCCACTTCATACAGAATTCACAGCTTCATGCAGTATTCACAGCTGCTGACGTCTCATAGAAAAAAAACCTGTGAAAAGCTTTCTATTTGGAGACCATTCTGCTTATAATAGCATGCCCTGTGGTCTCTGCTTTTCTCTCCCTCTTACCTCTGTATTGCTGGGGCGAACGGCGCAAAAATAGATGGATAATATTGCCAGTGGTACCTCACACTTTTCATCTGCAATGTGCCTGGCAATGAATTAATTCACACTAAGCATCTGGGAGGCAGTTAAACATGATTCTCCTCCTTTGTGTTTTTTTACAGCTGGGGAAACTGAGGCACAGGGAGGGGCGAGGAAGGGCACAGGGTTGGGGCTCAGGGTTCTAACTCAGGCACTGCCATGCTCTGGACTCACGGTGTGACTTTGAGCAAGTGCCATTGGTTAAAGGGGAAAAAATATTGCGTTCCTCCCACCCTTTGGCTACGTCTACACTCGCGGCTTCTTGCGCAAGAATCTGCAGAGCGTCCACACTGCCCACCCGCTCTTGCACAAGGAAATTTACAGTACGGTGTGGTCAGAGAGGTCTTCTTGTGCAAGAGCTACGTTCTTTTTGAACAGGTGTCAGCCTTCTTGCGTAGGAGCTCTTGCGCAAGCGGGCAGTGTGGACGCTCAGCAAGGATTTCTTGCGCAAGAAAGCCCTAGGGCTAAAATGGCCACCAGGGCTTTCTTGCACAAGAGAGCATCCACACTGCCATGGACACTCTTGTGCAAAAGCACAGCTCGCACATGGCCGTGTGGACATTTTCTTGCACAAGAACCCTTGCACAAGATGTTCTTGTGCAAGAAGCTGCCAGTGTAGACAGAGTTTGTCTATTTAGACCGCAGGCTCGTCGGGTGGAAGGGGACGTCTCTTAGCATGTGTATGGTCGAGGCTCTGGCTGTAATAATAATATAAGGCTGGAGGGGGGGGGGGGGAGTGTCTTCCTGGGGAGAGAACTCTGCATTTACACTTGCTAGCTTGGACTCCTAGCTGGGACCTAAAACGCTTTGCTCTCTTTTTCATTTGTGGGCTTTGTTTGATAGTAAGATAATGGAGCGGCTGCTTCTGCGAAACCTCTGCTCTGGGCTTGTTCCAATGCCAGCTCCAGTCTCCCTCAGGCATCCTGCAGGGATCCTTACTGCAGATCAGCCAAGTTTAATGGGGGGGGGGGGGGGCGGGAAGCTGCACTCCTTTAAATCCCAGTCAAAGCCAACCCTCGTTTCCCTTCTTGGCTTTCTTAAGGTCCGAATGGCTTCCGAATTCTCAGGACAAGAGCATGAGGCTTCTCACCCTGCGATAGGCTGTGTGGACACTGTGGGCATGTCTACACGACAGAGTTATTTCGAACTAAGAAGGGGAGTGTCCACACAGCAAGCCCATTGTATCAAAAGAATAACCGCTCAATCTACAAGGATTAACACCTACTTCGAAATTGCTATTTCAAAATAGGGTTAGTGTGGACGCTCCGCTGCTTTTATTTCGAAATCGCTCCTCCCCAGAGTCATTCAAAGTAATTACTCCCCAGTGCTTCCTGGGGCTCTAAGTCAAGATAGCACCATCCACACTAAGGGAACCTGCCTCGGACTTATTTCGAGGCTTCCCTGTAGTGTGGACGTGCTATTTCGATGGTGTTATTTCGGGAGTTATTATTTCGAAATAACTTATTACGAAATAAGCTGGCAGTGTAGACACAGCTTTTGAGGCCTTGTCCCCAGCATTAAATTCACACATAAAGAAGGCGGCGGGAGGGGAGTGGGAGGGATGAAGAATCTGTTTCCAAGCAACCGTCTCCCATAGCAATAAAGGCCGAGAAGGACCGGGGAGGGGGGGAGAAGAGCAGAGGAAATGGAAGCAGAGCTGCCTGTGAAGAGAATATTTCTTTCTTCTGAATGTCCCAGATCACCGGCCTCCTTCTCTTCTTCCCTCTGTCTTAGCCTGAGCATCTGCAGTTCCCACTGCAGGCGGGAACTGACTCAGAGGGTCTGGTCACTCTGCAGCTGGCCTGTGTGCGCTGCCTCATCACCTCGGGAAGCTACGGTTGCCAGATGCGTTCACAAAAAATCCCGAACATGGCGGGGCGAAAATATTGGTTGAGAAAAAACAAAAAAAGTTGCTGCGCCTTTATGTTCCCCCGTTCCTCCGCCCCCACCAAACGTGGCAGGGGAAAAATGTCCCTGCTTCCATCAGAGAAAAACAGAAAATACCGGACAAAAGACGCAATTACCGGACTGTCTGGGTGAAAACCAGACACCTGGCAACCCTACGGGAGGCACAATCACAGTGTAAATCTTCGGGCTCGGTTAGGAACCTGAGCTCTCAGACCCAGGCCCCAGGCCAGCCGGGGGGGCGGTCACGGCAGTGTAGACATCCCCATCAGCGCTCTCTGACTCGAGCTGCTGCTATCTCACCACAAAGCTGGAGGGAGACGTGAAGCCATGTCCTCCTCCTCAGCAGCACAGCAGAGCTGTTGGCGGCATTTTGGCGGGAGAAGGGAGCGAATGGTTTTTAATCCATGTCCTGCATTAGTGAAGTTGAACGCCTTATTGTTTGTAAAACAAACACACACAAAATGGAGGCAAATTTAGATGGATAATAATAATCAACCACCTTATTTCTATAAGGCTGCTTTCCAAATCAGGGTCACAAGGTTATACCTTCTCCGAGGGACACATAGGGGCTGTGTCTACACTGGGCCACTTAATCCGGAAAAGCAGCCGCTTTTCCGGAATAAGCTGCGAGCTGTCTACACTGGCCCCTTGAATTTCCGGAAAAGCAGTGACGATTTACTGTAAGAAATCAGCTGCTTTTCCAGAAAAACTATGCTGCTCCCGCTCGGGCAAAAGTCCTTTTTCCGGAAAAGTGTTCCGGAAAAGGGCCAGTGTAGACAGCACTGTAGTGTTTTCCGCAAAAAAGCCCCGATCGCGAAAATGACGATCGGGGCTTTTTTCCAGAAAAAAGGGCTTTTCCGGAAAAGCATCCTGCCAATGTAGACGCTCTTTTTCCGGAAATACTTATAACGGAAAACTGTTCCGTTTTAAGCATTTCCGGAAAATAGTGCCAGTGTAGACACAGCCCGGGAGACTTTGCCCCAAAGAGCTTAGGGTATGTTTACACTACCACCCTAGTTCGAACTAGGGTGGTTAATGTAGGCAACCGGAGCTGCAAATGAAGCCCAGTATTTGAATTTCCCGGGCTTCATTTGCATCTTGCCGGGTGCCGCCATTTTTAAATCCCTGCTGGTTCGGACTCCGTGCTCGTGGGTACACGCAGCACGGACTAGGTAGTTTGGATTAGGCTTCCTATTCCGAACTACCGGTACACCTCGCGCCACGGATTAGGAAGCCTAATCCGAACTACCTAGTCCGTGCCGTGTGTAGCCGCAGGCACGGAGTCCGAACCAGCGGGGATTAAAAAATGGCGGCACCCGGCAAGATGCAAATGAAGCCCGGGAAATTCAAATCCCAGGCTTCATTTGCAACTCCGGTTGCCTACATTAACCACCCTAGTTCGAACTAGGGTGGTAGTGTAGACATACCCTTACAGTGTAAACCAAGAGAGGGGGCAAGAAATGAGTGTAACAAACAATAGGAGGTAATGGAGGATGAAGATAATGGTAAAACCTTGTCATTAAGTAGACTACAAACCAGCCTGCTCCTTCCATTGAAACCCATGGAAAGACTCTCATAAGATAAGGACCAGGTCTAAGGCTGCATCTAGACTGGAATGATTTTGCACAAATACTTTTAACGGAAAAGTTTTTCCATTAAAAGTATTTGCGCAAGAGAGTGTCTACACTGGCACGGATGCTTTTGTGCAAAGCACATCTTTTGCACAAAAGCATCCGTGCCAGTGTAGACACTCTCTTGCGCAAGAAAGCTCCGATGGCCATTTTAGCCATCGGCCTTTCTTGCGCAAGAAATCAACTTGCTGTCTACACTGGCCCTCTTTCACAAGGATACTTGCACAAGAGGGCTTATCCCTGAGCGGGAGCATCAAAGTATTTGCGCAAGAAGCACTGCTTTTGTACAGTACAAGGTCAGTGTTCTTGCACAAATACTCGCGGCCAGTGTAGACAGGCGGCAAGATTTTGCGCAAAAGCAATTGCTTTTGCACAAAATCTTGCCAGTCTAGACGCAGCCTAAGAGTGTTAGCTAACACATACATGTAAGGCAGGGCTGGGCAGGATGCGGCCTGCGGGCTGCATCCGGCCCACCAAACACTTTGATCCAGCCTCCGGACGGCATCTGATTGCTTTCTATTTATATCCTGCTGCCCATGCTACCGAATTTCCAGGCAGTGGCTCAGGCAGCAGGATCCTATTTAAATGGCTCATGACTCACGGTCATGGCGCTACCCTGGCAGAGGTCGGAGCCACAAGCAGCTGCCAGGCAATGCGGTAGCAGTGGGGCCGGGAGCTGCAAGCCCTTGGCTGTATTTTTACTTCAAAGCCTCCAGGCCCAGACAACTTTGGAGGGATGCTAGTCCCCAGCTCCGCCCCTTCCTTCTCAGCCCCACCCCTTCTGGGGTGGGGCCGGCCCGTGCTCACGTACCAAAATTCATTAAGTGCCTTCTCCCCACCGCAAAAATTATTACCCACCCCAATATAAGGCATAGTATCTGGCATGTTAATAGATATTACATGCACAATATAATAGATATTTAAGTGTCAGGACATTATGTTCATTGAATGCATTATGCACTCCCTGCAGTTCTGCTCAGCCATGTCACGTATCCCACTATACTTTGCAAAGCTGAAGTCAACTTTGACATGAGAAATCAGTAAGCCTCGGAAAGCCAAGATGTGTGACCAGCGTATCGGATCACAGGTCGGGGTGGACTTCCACACACAAATGGTTTGGAAAGTAGTGTCCAAGACGGAGATAAGAAAAGTACACACCAAATCCCCGAGCTAAGCAACTCTGATGAAGTGGTGGGCTGGATTTTAGTGAGGTTGAAAAGTTTTTGTAATTTGTGAAGCCATACTAGAAATACGCCAAGCTGAAATGCATATCTTGTGGACGTGCACCTTCTGCGTGAGGAGAACATACTGAAAATTTGCTTCCCAGAAGGATCTATGTAGGTCTTCTTTTTGTATAGTGAACTATTTGTCCTGTTTTCATAGCAAACTGTTTTTCTTTAAATAATACATTTGGCTAAGTTGGGCTGTTTGGTGTCTCTGGGGCTGGCAACAGACTTTGCTGGACCCTGGGAAATGTGGGGAGGGGGTAGGGAGGAGGTTCATTTCTGGGCGGGCCAGAAGGGCGGAGCCTCAGGCGGAAGGGGCGGGGTTAGGAACAGACAGCCCTCAGCACTGCTTGAACTGTGTTGTGCCTCCCCCAGTCCGTATGGGGCTCCAGCTGTGATTTAAAGAGCCCAGAACCCCAGGCTCTTTTAAATCACTGGGTCCCAGGGCAACTGACCCCTTTGCCCCCCCTGCTCCCCCGTCAGCAGCCCTGGGTCTCTTGAGCATTTTTAGAATGAACTGAGTGCAGTCAAACTATTGACTAACCTGATAGTCGAAACCCTGCACAACTCGAGGGCTCTTAAAGTGTTTGAAATATTTCTCTTTAAATGATATTTTACAATTTCCTGTTGGAACACAAGCCCAGGAGCCGTCTTAGCATTTGCTGCTAAACTCTGCCCTGGGCTCACTAGCTTCAATTGTGTAACATTCCTTCTCCCTCCCCCTCCGGAGAGCGCTGAGGATTTTCTCCTGCTCTCAGGGGTAGGGAGAGTAGGACCAGAACGAAGCTCATCTCTCCAAAGATCAAGCGGCGGCATCGCTAGCTCTCTGTCCTATAGGTAGGGTCCTACCAAATTCACAGCCGTGCAAAACACATCACGGACCGTCAAAACTGGTCTCCCCTGTGAAATCCGGTCTTTTGTGTACAGTCCCACACCTGACAGATTGCACAGGGCAGACCAGGCTTTCTCAAATTGGGGGGTTCTGACCCAAAAGAGAGTTGCAGAGGGGGTCACAAGGTTATTTTAGGGGGGGGTTGCAGTATTGTGAACCTTTGTTCTGTGCTGCCTTCTGGGCGGCCAGAGAGCAGCAGCTGTTGGCTGGATCCCTCGCTCTAAAGGCAGTGCCCCGCCAGCAGCAGCACAGAAGTAAGGGTGGCAACATCATACCATGCCAGCATTATTTATGTACCAGCCTTGATTCTGTGCTGGTGCCATCAGAGCGGGGCTCCTGGCCAGAAGCCGCTGTTCTCCAGCTGCCCAGCTCTCAAGTCAGTGCCGCCACCAGCCACGGAATAGCAATACCACAACCCCCTACAATAACCTCGCAACCCCCCAACTCTTTTTTGACCCCTACAATTAACAACCTTTTGAAAATTACAGATTTATATTTGAAATAATTACATTTGCCATTTTTAAAATCCGATGACCATGAAATTGACCAAAATGGACCAGGAATGTGGTAGACCCCTCTTTATGTGGCCATAATCACTATGGTATCTGACCACCTTCAAGGATTAATGGATTTCCTCCTCTCAACACCTGGGAGATAGAGACATGCCATCCTGTTTTACAGCTGGCAAATTGAGAACAGGGTAAATTAAATGATTTACTCAGGGCTACACAGGATGTCTGCAGCTGAACCAGAATTTAACCCAGGCCTCAAGGCCCCCATCCAGTGCCCTGCACACTAGACCAGTGTTTCTCAACATTTTTTTATAAAGTACCCCCTTTAATATATATATTATATATATATATAGCTCACAGACATTTACCTTCCCCTCTCCCCCATCCCCCTTCTGTTCTGAAATGTGATTTGTCCTTTTCATATGTGTTCATTTTTTTAAATTGTAACCTTTGGTATATATGGTTGTGACAATTTTCTTCCACTATTTGATCTGAGGAAGTGGGTCTGGCCCACGAAAGCTCATCACCTAATAAACCATCTTGTATTTTGTTTTATATATATTTATATATATATATAAGTATCCCTGTACCTATAGTTTTCAGACACACAATTTTTTTTTTACCATTGCAACACATTTTGTTTAAACAAATTAATCATAGCCAGGCAGGCGATGAATTTTTTGGGTGTAAAAAGTAAAAAAAATAATAAAGCGCTGCAAAACTTAAAACAAAAATTCCATTTTCTCCAAATATCAGTTGTGTTCACGCTTCCCCACCCCCGACTTCTCTCGAGTGCCCTTAAGGGTACTTATACCACTGGTTGAGGAACACTGCACTAGACCATCCTTCCTGGAGTCTCGGAGCTCAGACAACCCTGTAACTTCTAACAGGTTTTAACTGCTAGATGAAACATAGCCGGCGGTAAGACACCACTGCCTAAGAAGTTGTCATTCCTGGTTTCTATTCCTGGCTCACTAAGTGGCTTTGAGCAAGGCAAGTCCCCACTCCATGCCTCAGTTTCCCTATTGCTAATAGTTGGATGTGGACGGCCACATTTCTAAAGCAATTTGAACTCATGGGCTCTACATGCTGAGTATTCTTATCAGATGGGGAGCGAGGACCAAGCCACAGAATGTGACTGTGGAATATGAATTTCTCCAAATCAGTTTTTTTATTCATCCCATTACAGCAATTAACATTCCCTCTGCACCTGGGGCGTTTGGAGCCGATGTCCCAATGCACCTCTGTTCCCTTTGCATTGTCCCGGAGGGACTGGGTCTGGTTGCCTGTTCTCAATGCAGCACCCTTAGTGTTCTGACAAAAACGAGGGGGCCACCATGAATCAAAAGTAAAGCCAGTCTTCCACACAGGACATCATGCTCCCTGAGCGTATGGGCCCTGAGTACATGCAGGCCAAAGCTTATCAAGGGGCCTATTCTGCAAGGTGCTGACCCTTCCATGAAGCCAATGGGAGCAGAGAATCGGGTTAGAACACAAGAATCCACATCATAAGCATACAGACTCCTAGCAGTCCCCCCGCTCCATGCACACCGGCACTCTTTAAAAGGGGCCCTTCCTCCCTCCAGTCAAGTGAAAGACCGAACTCTTGCTGAATTCCATCTCAGAACTCCCTCTGACTTCAGTAGGACCAAGAGTGGCCCCTTGGATACAGCCATCAAGAGGCAAAATCAGCAACAACCAAGATTGAGAGCCATGTAATACACCCAGCACCCCAGCTGCTACCTGAGTGCTGATCCTTGTTGTCTTCACGCACGAGGCTGGACGTTCGTTCTGCTCTTCCACGCTGTCTCCCTGTGCCCAACGAACAGCTGCTAAGATTCCTTGTTCAGTTCCTGGAAGTACTAACTGGCCTGAGCAGGTAAGCTCCATTTTTATACTCTGCCCATGTGATCTGAACAAATGCCCCAGGGATGAGTTTTTGAATCAAGCAAAGAAAAAAAAGTCCTGGGAACAAAACTTGTTGAACCAGAATCCACACTCAGCAGAAAGGAATTTTCCACTTACAGATAGGTATTCAATCCAGCTCAGAGGTTTACACCCTGCTCTTTTCCTGAACTGCTGATCACATGTAGGAGGATGGGAAGGGGCAAAGAAAGGGAGAAAAACAATGGGAGAAACTGATATTATGCGTATACAGGGCTATAGATAGATGATAAACTAGATGTTATATAACATTTATCTGTAGATATTAAAGTCCTTTAGAAAGGTCGTTAGTATTGTGATCCTACTTTTACGGGTGGGAAAACTGAGGCACAGAGCGGCAAAGTGACTTGCCTAAGGTCACCCAGCAGAACTGTGGCGGAGCTTGGGAAAGATTCCCCCTCCCCCAGACCTCCTCAATCCCAGTCCAGTGGGCTATCCATTAGGCACCACTGCCTCTAGATAGAATGCGAGGAAGTCCAGAAAGATAGATATAATCTGTCTGGATGACTATGGAAGGCTGGCTCCGATGAACAGATTAGATCCAATAGAATCCCCCTGCTGCTTTACAAACTTTGCTGAGTTGCCACTCATAGTCTAACCAGAAAGCACCCGGGGAACTTTAATGGACACAAGCTACCAAGACCTTCGCATAAAGAGCGCACTCCCTGCAGTTTGAAGCCCCTGTCCCCACAAAGGTGCATTCTTCCTGGGCCTGGTTCGGGTCTCACTCCTGTGCTTTGCTGAGGCTAAGGCATGGGAACGGAGAGGTGACCACTGGCCAGGGAATGGAAAGGGAAGGGCGAGTCAATGGGAACGGAGAGAAGCCGGTGAGTCAGTGGGAACCAGGAGGTGATAAATAAGATAATGGGGACTGGCTTGGACTCCAGTCAGTGTGAGACAGGCATGTGCCAAACTGATGGGACATTTCTAAGAACCAAGTGTGGCACTTTGGCTATGTCTACACTGTGTGTTTTTTGCAGAAGAGGAAATGCAAATGGAGTGCTCATTTGCAAGTCTCACACTCTTATTTGCATATCTCGTGCTCTCATTTGCATATTCTTTTCCGATCCTTTTGGAACAAGATCCCTTATTCCTCAGAAAATGAGGTTGACAGGATCTTGCGCAAAACGGGGGTTTTCCGACAAATGGCCCCGTCTACACAGGGCTTTTTATCGCAAAAACCTCTTCTGCCAAAAGGATCGGAAGAGAATATGCAAATGAGAGCGCAAGATATGCAAATGAGTGCCACATTTGCATTTCCTCTTCCCAAAAACTGCCGCGGTGTAGACATCGTCTTTGTGTTAATCGAAGTGTCCGGGGTGAATCTCCCACCACGCGCTCAGCAAGAGGGAGCTTTGTCTGTGCCCGTCCAGGGACCCTCTCCCCAATGGGGGCAACGTTTAGGGTCTGCAAGCCCCACTCCATTGCTCTGCAGGCTAGCAACTAGCACACTTCACTGCATTCCTCTCCCGGGCACAGTCCCTTGTCCTCTGGACGTCTGTAAGGCACATGCATCTGCTGCCTCTGTGGAAGCAGCAGGGGAGCCCTATGGCAAGGTGTGGGGAGCCCAGTTCTGTGCCCGCAGAAGGGGCGGTGCCTCAGACGGAAAGGGGCGGGGCAAGGGCAGCCAACCCTCAGGGCTGCAACATGCCCCGCCCCTAGCCCTCAGAGCCTTTCGGAGCACAATGCGTGGGACTCCAGCGGTGAATGACAGGGGCCTGGGCTCTGGCCGTTGCTGCTGCCGTAGTAGTAGCAGTTCGAATCACCAGACCCCTTTGAATCACTGTGAAATGGGGCAATTTCCTCCTTTCCTCCCTGTTGATGGGCCTGGGAAGCAGCCCCTCCCCCCCCCCAGTTTACTAGTCCTACCTCAGCTCAACACACAGTGTAGTGCAAGGCACTGAAGTTAATTTAACAGCACGTAAGATAAAGATACAAATAAAAACACGTGAAAGGTTTTGGAAACACAAGGTTACAAATCAAAGAAAGACGTATCGTGTAATCTAGAGCAATGTTCCCTCCAATTTTTTAATTTTTCCCCTCCACGAGTAGAATAAATTTTGTTATGTGCACCAAGGCATGTGCAGATGTGCACCACCAGGATAAACATATGTTGTGGGCATTGTGGGCACTCTGCTAATCATCTGGGTAGCACCTGAATCTCTCCTGAGTGGCCGTCCAAGCACTCACCTTACAGGGATCACTGATCTAGAGCCTAAATTTGTTTACAAGTCACTTTCCTGTCTAAGAAGGCATTTCTCACCCAATGGTCAGTCCTTACAGAGTTTGCCCACCCCAGACAGCACCGTTCATGAGATTCCCAGGTGTAGTGTTATCTGATTATAATATGACCATCAAAACCGTCATTGGTATCACTGTGTCATACAACAAATCTTGTGCCATGTAGGACATACAGCCAGAAAGGGTTAACAATCCCAGGCCAACTGACCCAGAGTCAACCTGTAGAGGCATGTGAGAAAAATATGTAAATGGTAATTAAGGCCACTCTAGTTAGGCTAGAACTTTGAAATGCAAACCTGTATTGGTAGAAATTAGAGGGAGCACTAGTTATCTGTGTTCTCTTATCTCTTATAGATAATGTAAACAGACAATTCCTGTCCACCAGGATAACTGTTGATTCAGAGATCAAAAGGGAAATTAACATTTAGATGAATCTTTAATGAAATAATGTCACTGTCCAAAGGTCTCTTTAAAATCTGTGATAAACTGCTTAATGGATAAATTACCTTGTGCTAATTGCCACAATGTTTGGGAGACAGAAGGTTACATCAAAAGCCTATTTTGTCCCTTTGGACAGGATCCTTGTTTATCTCGTCAGAGGGGTAACAGAGTTAGTGTGTGTAACTGTATAAACAACACAACGAGGAGTCCTGTTGCACTCTATGACCATGGGTTCCCAAACTGGGAGGTGTACCCCCCTGGGGGGGGCGTGAAGAAATTCCAAGGGGGGCACAAGGCGACCCAGCCCCCTCCCCCCCCATGTCAATCTTCCCCTCCTCCCTAAGTTTCACTGCTATTTTTGTTTTTCTGCCCTGGTCTGTTCCTTTTTTTTTTGCTCAACAAGTTTTGCTGCTATTGGCGGGGGGCATGGGAGGGGGGGCGTGAGGGTTTCTCAAAAATCAAAAAGGCGGGCGTGATGCCAAAAAGTTTGGGAACCACTGCTATAGACTAACAGATGTGTCAGGTCATGAGCTTTCGTGGGTAAAACCCACTTCATCAGCTGAGTTGGAGTGGAAATGAGAATCCGGGGTATACATCAGGCCTGCACAACATGCGGCCCACAGGTGCTCACTGTGCGGCCCGTGACAACTACAAGGGGCTTGTGCTGAGGGGAGGGGGTCAGGTCAGGAGAAAGGGGAAGGCACCAAGGGGCAGGGTGCAGGAGAGACAAATGCCAGGGGACCAAGTAGAGACAATGAGGAAAAGGGCAGGAGGGGAGGTGTCAGTGGAAGGGGGACAGGGTGATGCTGGGAGAGGAGAGGGGAAGGGCATTGGGAGCCGTATGTTGTGCAGGCCTGATTTAATTGAAAAATTCTTAATAAAGTATCACACCCCCCCCAAATCTACCTTTGCGGTCTGCAGCTGTTTTCTTTGGAGTAATATGGCTCTGGTCGCTTTCCGAGTTGTGGAGGCCTGGTATACATAATAGCAAAAGCAGGTGCCTGTCAATTGTAGGACCAGTGTTAACGCTAATTAAGTCGAGGTGGATGTGTCTGATTCCCAGCATTTGATGTGGAAATGTGAATATCAAAAGAGGGAAAATTGCCTTTGCAGTGCGTTACCCAGTTAGGATCTTTCTTCAGGCCTAAGTTGCTAGTGTTGAATTTGTAAATGAACTCCAGTTCTGCAGTCTCTCTCTGTAATTGGGTGAAAGTTCTTTTTGTAGAAGAATGGCTACGTTCAAATCCATTATTGAATGCCCAGGGAGGTTAAAATGTTCCCCTACGGGTTTATTAGTGTCACCATTCCTGATGCCTGATTTGTGTCCATTTATCCTTCGGTGCAGAGACTGCCTAGTTTATACATGGCGGAGGGGCATGGCTGGCACTTAATGGCTTAGATCGGTGTTTCTCAACCAGTGGTACGAGTACCCTTGGGGTACTCAAGAGAAGTCTGGGGGGCACATCAACACAACTGAAATTTGGAGAAAACTGAATTTTTGTTTTAAGTTTTACAGAGTTTTATTGTTTTTGTACTTTTTACACTCAAAAATGTCATTGCCCGCCTGGCAACGATTCAGTTGTTTAAACAAATGTGTTGCAATGGTAGAAAAAAAAATGTGTGTCTGAAAACTGAAGGTACTGGGACAACATACAGGACTGGGGGTACTTATAATTTTTGGGGGGGTACTTTGTAAAAAAAGGTTGAGAAACACTGGCAAAGATCACATTACAGGAGGTACAGGTGGATGAGTCTCTGCTGTTGTGGCTCATGTGGTTAGGTCCTGTGATGGTGTCACTTGTATAGATGTGTGGACAGTTACTCACCGGCAGCCACTCACCACACCACAGAAGCAGTCAGCCAGGAACCTATCCCTGCTACAGACCTTATTGTCAACTCTGTTCATGCTCCTCTTTCCGGATAGTAACAAGCTATTGTGTCTCACCCCCGGGTGTTCACTAGTCAAAGACTTTTCTTGGGGTCTCTGTAAATCCTCAAGCTTGTCCTGACAGGATACGGCGCTGGTTCCTTGGGTATCCGCTGCTCTGAGGTGTTCGCTCTGAGGTGTTTGCTGGCTTTTAGCTCAGACTGTAGAGGCTTCTATACTCTACTGCAGAGGTCCCAAGTTCAAATCCACCTGGTGGCGGTTGCAATATCTCTGAGGTGTTCGCTGAGTGAGTCGTGAGCACAGGCATTGACTTATTTTTCCTAGTGGGTGCTCCACCCCCAGGCCCTGCCCCAATCTGTCCCTTCCCCCCAAACCCCCACCCTCATGCTGCTTCTTCCTGCTCCCCCCCTTGCTGCCCCTCCTCTGAAGTCCCCGTCCTTGCTCCACCTCCTTCCTCCCCCCAACCCTCCAAGTCTCCTTGCCTGCCCATCACTCACTGCCTACCAGCAGCCCCACCTAACAGCTGATTGGCCCTGTGCCCGGTGGTTTCCCATGGTGCTGGAGCACCCCCAGAGCCCCCAACAAACATCCCGCAGTCACCATGACAGTCAGCTGGACTGTAGCTTCCGACAGCGACTGCCCACAACCTCCTGGGGCGAGACATTGCAAGGCTGGTTGGACACAGCAGCACCAACGCCTGGGTCTGTCTGTCCCCGTCCCACCACTACAACAGGACGGAGGCTGCCACCGAATCAGCGGAAAGCCGGCAGAAACGTGCCAGGCCCTGGGCACAGGCAGGTTGTTTTCAGGTTGTTTTCTGCAGGTTGTTTTCTGCTGGTGCGGCTGTTGCCTCACCTCACCTTCTAATGGCGAGGCTGCCGTGCCCTGGGGGCTCTTTGGCCTGGCGCTGAGTCACAGCACAGGTACAGGTACAGCTTGTTCTCACAGGAGGCAGCGAGCTTTTCTCCCGCCCAAGCGGCAAGCCTCTGGAGGGAGGATGGATGGGATTTTAACCACCAACCCTCCCCGAGGGAACTCCACGTTCAACCCCCGCAGCAGTCAGCAGGAGGGGTGCTGTGCGTGAGAGAGGAAACCCAGTGGGCTCCAAGCCCGCACGGTCCACACGCTTGCAGATAGCTGCAGATAGCTGCCCGCTGAGAATTGTCCAGCTCTCGGCCTCTGTCAACTGCCTGGCATCAGCTCACTACACTCCCTCCCCCCCACCCCATGGCCTGTGCCAATGCAGCAAACTGCCCAGTCTCACAGTCTCACCATCTGGGATAGCAGGTGAGGCAAACCCCCACAAGCCCCCACCCCTCACCAGAGCCAAGCCCCTCCCATTGCAGGGACAAACCTCCAGCTGCCCATGGGCACCTCCTCACCCCAGCATCTACATCTACCCTGCCCCATTGTGGCTGAGGCAGGGAGTCCAGAGTAAGCAGGGCCATAACCTGGCATTTCGGGAAGGCAATGCCTCCCACCCACGGGGCCAGCTCCTACCCTCTGCAAGCTAGCCAGCCTCAGCCTCTATTGCCACGTGCAGCCTAAGGGCTCTGATTCTTAATCTACTGGAGCTCAGGGGAGCCTACACTCCCCTTGTAACCACCCCCAGGCAGATTTGAACCTGGGACCTCAGTGTCGGAGCTGCTACCGCTTAAGCCATAAAGCCAGCTGGCTTGCAGCTTAGGCCATAGAGCTCCCTTGTTCTTATCTCTCACTGTACGTGGTCTACGTGCCCCTGCATGGGACAGTGAACCATGCTAGGTGTGTGGGTTGCACTCTGTCTGGCTGTGATGGGATCTGGCCCTTTGTCATTCCCCGTCCCACATCTCTTCCGTCCGGTGTGCGTAGCCCCCTCTCAGCGTTCTGCCACAAGTCTTCCCTCAAGCCCAACCGCAGGTGCCATGGGATGATTTCAGCCTCTGTTCTTGAAAGAAAAAGATTTTAGCCCCGGGGGTGGGGGAGCAAGCTTCACGAGGCCACCCCAGGACTCTTGCAAGGTGCTAAAAGCAGAGGGCCAATAAAAAGATCGCCAGATCTATTCTTTTCGTATCATCTGCTGACTTTTAAAGCCACCCTTGCAACTTTTGGTGAGCCTGGCTCATGATTTTGGGATGTTTGACGTTGGCAAATCATGCATCTCGGCGCTATGTGTTCTTGCCCCTTGGTCTCTGATTTTCGGAGCTTGGGGGTGGGAGCAGCGGAGGGGAGGACCCCAGCTGCCAATCACCCAGACGCTGGACCTGCCCCGGTGAGGATATATTCCAGAGCCATCACCAACTGTTTGAATTCTCCGGTGACTCAGACTGATTGGAAATCTTACTCAGCAGCGGGTTCTGACGCAGGGCCTTAGAATCCTGGCTCCCTGCCAAGCGAGCAGCCTTTGGGGGTTTTTCTTTGTTTTCCCTTTGATTTTCCACCCCTGTGGTTTACTCGTTACGGCCCCGGGTTCCGTTGCAGGGCTCGCCGGTCCAGGGAGGCAGCAGTCCTTTTAATGAGGAGCAGGAAGTGGCCCTGTCAAACCCAGTCACCTTGAGATCCCCTTCCGAGGAAGTGCTCTAGAGGCTGAAATTAAATACGCAGGGGAGGGAGCCGTGTGGACAAGCGCATCGGGAGTGCCAGGGAGCCGACTCCAGCACCAAGGCTTGAGTGGGGGGCAGGGCTGATGCTAAGCCGTTTGGCGAGGCCGAGAGCCGGACAGTTTGCAGGGTGCTTGCGAAGGGGAGTGGTCAGCGCCCCTGCAGATGGGGTAGGACGGAAGCAAACATGGGGATGTGACTCAGGGGTTCTGAAGTATTTTGGGGGTGGGAGTGCTGAGCTGCACACAGCCCCCCCACACTCTCTTTAGACCTAGTGAGATCAGGTTGCTACGTCTCCCGGACCGGATTCCATTGCTGCAAATGGCATCTGGTCCAGGAGAGCTGGCAACCCTTGCTGTGCCAGGCTGGGGGCAGCTGCTGAGCCTTGGGCCAGTGGCAGGACCCTGGTGCTGGTGGGATGCAGAACATGTGGCAGGGCCAGGGGGCAGTAGGACCCAAGGGCCGGTGGAGCCTGTGGGGACAGCAGGTGATGGGACCCCAAGGGCCAGTGAGGCCAGTGAGATCTTGGGGGGAGGCCGGACCCCAGGGGATTGGCAAAGCGCATGGGGTAGCAGGACCCTGGGCTGAAGATGCCAGCAGTGGGGCTGGCCCCCAGGTACGGGGAAGCCGGATGCAAAACCTGGGAGTTCTGCAGCATTCTCGGCTTCCCTACCTCGGGTGTGGCTGGGCTCTCTCTTGCAGCGTGACACATTCCATCCCTCCTAGTGTTGTGGGGCAGACCAGGGCCACTGATTTTCATCCAGGGGATTTGTGCGTAAAGTCCCCTCTTGTCCCCTTCCAAGTGCACCTGGAGCAACTGAGAAGGAGCAGCCCTGGATGGCTAGAGCAGAGAATTGGGAACCAGGCCTCTGGAGTTCCTTCTCAGCTCTCGGAGAAGAGTGGGGTCTGTTGGATTAGAACCAGGGGAGAGCAGATTTGAAGCAGGGGAGAGCAGGAGTCAGGACTTGCCCTGCTAGGGGCAGGAGAGTGATCTGTAGAGCCCTGTGCAGATGCAAACTTGGTCTCCGCATCTGCAAAAACAACATGCAGAGATCTGCCTCCACATCAGCAGGTACCTGTGGCTCTGAAACAGCTGTCTGTGGCTTTGCAGGGCTGTCGTGAGCTGGTAGATAAAGCAGTCAGGGCAGCTAGTAGGTTCTAGTCCCAGCTTGGGCAGGAAGCTCCCAAATTCTGTGCCCTATTTGGGAAGGAAAGTGAGGTCCAATAACTGGAGTAGGTGGAAGTGGGACTCAGTGGTTAGGGCAGCAGTCAGGTCTCCGGGGTGGTGTGCCTGGCTTGGCCAGTGACTGGATTGGCAGTGTGAAATACAAGGAGAGGCTCATGTCATGCATGGGGGCTAACAGCCCTTTGACAATTTTGGGCACATTCATGCGGTGGACTGTGGTTTTAGTTAATGTTTTATAGGGAATTCGGATTTGTTTTCTTTGTCATCATTTTGCACCACGCCGTTTATATATATAATAGGCTTGGCTCTGCTCCCGCTCCATATATTGTAACTAGGCCCTGCAAATAATCACGCCAGCCCTGGATAGAGATGCCAGGTGTCCGGTATTGACCCGGCCAGTCTGGTATTTTCGCCTCCTGTCCAGTAAAAAAAAAAATCAGAAAATACTGGACACCTAAAATGTCTGGTATTTTCTGATTTTTTCTTGGCCAGGAGGCGAAAATCCCTGGTGCTTTCCTGGTTCCACAGGGAAACTGTCTGGCCCAGGTCAGGAAGACAAGATGGCGGCCGGCTGCTGGCAGCCTGTTAGGGCCGAAAAGCCTGAAAAGCATTTCTTAAAGGGGCCATCCTTCTTTTTTTTTTTTTTTGCTCAACAACTTTGGTCTCCCCCTTTTATTTTCTCAACAGAATTTTTCCCCTTGTGTTTTTTTTTTTTGGGGGGGGTGTTTGGTATTTTTGGTCAAACCATCTGGCAACCCTAGCCCCGGACACACACGCTCCATTACAGCTCTGACCAGGCGCAGCAAGGAGAGGGTTGAAGATGTTCCCAGGCAGACCCCTTGCTGTAGGATGGTTTAGAGCAGTTGCTCCGGGTTCTGTGCTTTTGGGAGCCCGTGGTGGCTGCCCCAACCATCTTATGGGTGGGAGAGATCCAATGGATTACGGGGCCCTGGTGCGGGGCAGCTGGAGTCACTCAGGCTCAATGCCCTTTCCTAGCCGGCGGCACTCGGCTTCTCAGTGGCACTGGGAAGCAGAGCGCTCCGGCCCCAGGGCACTCCGGTTCCTGCGGCTGCAGAAAAGAGGCGCAGCAGGCCAGGACGGTGGCGTGTCAGGGTGGAGAGGAGCAGGCTGCTGAGTTCCTGCAGCCCATGTGATCAGTGTTGGGAGACAGCACCTGCTGCTGCCCCATGCCAGGTCCCTGCCATCCTCCAGGCTGCATTGCTCTGGGGAGGGAGCAATGGAGTGGGGCTTGGGGAAAGGGTGGGGCTAGCAGCAGTGGGGTTGCACCAGGCACTGGATGGGTGGGGGGCAGGGTTTCCCTAGGCTCTGCACCCCCCTGGGAAAGGCTCTGCTCCCAGGGACCAGCAGGGAGAGGGTTAACCATGCCTTCCTGGGAAGACGGACTCCCACAGCTGCTGGCAAGGGGGGGGGGAGACTTGGCCAGGTGTAGTGCATTGGCTCGTTATCCCTGCCCTCGTTATGCACCTGCCCTAGGGATCCCTTCTGCCTCTTCATGTAAGCCCCAGCCTGAATGAATTCTCTGGGTTCGTATGGACTGGGCTCCATAGGCCGTGAAACTCCAAGGACATGGGGCTGTTGGCTGGACCGTTCCAGCTTCATTGCCCAGTCCCAGCAGGCACCAGTGCCACGGCTGTTCCAGAATGGCCATGAGGCTAAAAAGGCCCAGGAACAAGAGTAGAAGGCTCCCTTGCCCTCCAGCTGCTGTGGGAGCTGCTTGTAGGTGAGTAGAATGCTCTGCCTCGGAGGGGTAAGGGCCCACTGGCTGCCCAGGCTGGGGAGCAAGCTTCCGCAGGGATGGATGTGCTGGGGAGTTGGGGGCCAATGGCCTAGCTGAATGGTGCCTTACCTGTTGGATTTTTGCCAGCTTGGTTCGTGCACAGGCCAGTTCCCAGCACGAAGTTCGGGGCTACCCCCGGCTTAAAGCTTTTCTTGCATCTCCGAGTCCAACTTGCTCTGCTTAGCAAGAGCTTCAGACTTGGTGTGGGGAGCTCAGCCCTTCCAGGCACAAGCTCCCAAGCCCTCACCTAGCTGAAAACTGTTCAGCAACCCTGTTCAGGCGTCCCCTCGTGTGCCGCCGGGCCACAGCTGGGGGGCTGAATTCTCGGTTGTCCAGGCTGGGGTTGTCCCCCTCTAGCAGAGGGGTAGATACCACAGGGAGGGAGATTCCAGGTGCTGTTCCTGACCTGTGGATAACCAGGCTTCTGTCTGTGGGGATGGCCATTTCCTCAGTGCTAAAGGGAAGAAGGGCTGAAGTCTTGCGGTTGTGCTAGGCAGAGAGCCCCAGGGATTGTGTTTGTGTGTCTGTCTTGCTGGTATTCAAAGCCCTGGTATGAGCAATATCTAACTGGTGGTGCAGAGTGATCACCCCTTCCCACATGCCGCTTGTTTCTTATGATGTGGAGCAACAGGCTGGTCATGGGAGCAATCAAGGTGTCTTCCCTTTTCCTGTCCCTGTTGCACAAACCTCTCTTCCCCCTCCTCTCCCCACCCCTCACTCTGAGCGCTTGCTCTGTTTATGGGCTTGTAAAGGAACAGAACCCTAGGGAGAGTGTGCCTGCGCCGGTGGGTCTACTCCTAAAACCAGGTCTGAGGCCCTGTGACATCCTGCTCCAGGGAAAGCTGCATGCTGGTACAGCGCTAACCTTCTACTGTCTGGGCTAAACTAGAGAAGTTGCACCAGTGGAATTTAGCGGATCTGTACATTCCTACAAGCCCCTAGTGCAGATGCACCTAAACTGCTTTCACCCTTGGGTTTGACATATTTTGGTAATTGACTGAGGCACGAGTTAATGATAGAATCCTAAGACACTAGAACTGGAAGGGACCTCGAGAGGTCATCAAATCCAGTCCTCTGCCCTCACGGCAGGACCAAGCATGGCCTATATCAGGGCTACTCAACTTTGGAAGCTCCAGGAGCCACAATGATACTCAGAGCACGTGCCGAGGGCTGCAACTTGAGTGTGGTTGCATAGACCTGCAAATAGCTTCTTTCACGCTACCGGGCATGAATACAAAAATTAAGGCAAGACTACATAACATGCAAGCCCCATTTAGGTCAGTTCTGCTGATATTAATAAAATGTAATAGTGACCCAATTTCCGCACATAGGACAGCACTCTTAATGAGCAATGACAGTCCAGGAATTTACTAAAACGCATATCAAAAGAAGACCGTTATATTGATTACTCTTTTTGTTTTAGCTCTCGGCCGTATGTTGAGCCCTGCATAAACCCAAACTGCAGTGTGGGCCACAAACAAATGGTCTGCAGGCTGCATGTTGAGTATCCCTGGTCTATATCATCCCTGATAGCTATGTCATACCTGCTTGTAAATATCTCCAGCGATGGAGAGTCCACAGATCTGGATTAAGTGTGCCTACACTACTAGAGGCCGGCACCAATTCGGGCTTTTTCTTTCCCAAAGGTCTCTAATTTAAACCGGCACAACGCCTAGTTTTGCAAAGCTAGTCCCAGGAAAGTAGGAAGCCCCTTGTCTTGGTCTGGCGCATCTGCTGCATCAGGGTTCACACGGGGAGGCTGACGGCTGTTTAAGCCACTGAGGCACAAAAAGGCTAACGGTAACTAGGGTTGCCAGGTGTCTGGTTTTGAACCGGACAGTCCAGTATTTGAGCTTCCTGTTCGGAGAAACAAATTGAGACAATATAAATGTCCGGTATTTTCTAAATAAGACGTAGTGTAGATTGTGATGTCTGGAATTTTTGTTTGAAACCATCTGACAACCCTAACAGTAACCAGAGTCAGATCTTGAGGTTGGAAGGGCCCATGGAGAATGGCACAGGCTGCTGGCTGAGCCGGACATGCCTGGTTTCTGGGACTGCGAGAGGTATCCAAAGAGCAGGCTGCTTAGTGGCTGGTCTTGGGGCATCTTTGTCAGAGTGCAAGCCAGCCTGGGGGTGATGTGGACGTGCTTCATGCCCTCCGAGGCTGGCTGTGTCAAGGAATCGCACACCAGCACTTGCGAGACTGGAATGACGATCTCTCATTCCTCCCTCGGCGCTCGACGAAACAAGCCCCGGAGCCAGGGCCTATGGGCAGCTGCCCGCCTGTGACTTAACCTGAGATTCACATCTGAGTCAGCTCTAAGGATGTGGCCGTTCCTGTCTTACATAATGTGTGGCAAGGGAAACAGCTTGTGAATAAGCGGCCCCGGGGCCTTCCCACCGGGTGAATGGAATCCAACTTGGCCCGGGGAGAGACGAGCTGTAAACACTTATTAGTAACGAATATTTGTGTTACACGAGTGCTTAGACTCCCGTAGGGCCCTAGCGAGCGAGTGCCTGTCCGCAGGCGTTTACAGGCTGGTGCAGAGACTGTGTGTGTGTGTGGGGGGGGGGGGGGGGGAGGCGAGCAGCAGGTGGAAGTGACAGCTGGCCAGCAGCAGAGCTGGGACTGGAAACCAGACCTCCTGTCCAAGCAAGTCCCACCGCTTCCGGACGTGTCCTGTGGGGCAGACTCATAGATCGCATCGCTGCGACGTGTGGCAACAGGCCAGCAGATCACAGGCAAACCGGCTGCTGCCGCTCTTAACTCGACACCACTCCCGTCCCTGCTGTAGCAACGTGCCTCTGCGTAGAATTCAGAGCATTGCTGGGTGGGCTCGGGAAGCGAGTTTTGGACTTAGGAACGCTCCAGGAATAATGCTGGTGGGATGGTCCCCTTGTGGTCAGAAGGGTCCTCTGTACGCTTGAGCTTTAAGCCCTCAATGAAAAGGGGAGGACAAATGACACAAGGGTGGCCAGCAACGTTCCCTCTAATCTTTGGAATGTGGAGATTTTTCTCCATCTATGTGCGGAATAAATTTTATGTGCACCAGGGCATGTTTAAATCTGCACCACTAGCAGGGGGAAAAACCTCGCTGTGGGTGCTCTGCTAATCAGTGGGGCAGAATTTGAATCTCTCCGGAGCGGCTCTACAAGCGCCCAGCTTACAGATAACACTGGTGGTCAGACCACCATGGTTCTGAGTGGGTCACGGGGTGGAGTCATGCCATGGTGCATTAAAAGGGGCTCAACCTAACATTTTCTCTGCTGGGATCACTCTGCAACATGCCCAGCTTCAGAGCTGCTGGCACTAAAAACCAAGGCTCTCCCACCCACAGCCTTGTGTTCTCCGCATCTGCCTTGCCTGCAAAATGCTGATACTTAATATAGGTCAAATGAAAACTGTTCCCGGAATAGGAGACCTGTCCCCAGAAAGCTGCAGCTGTAAACCGCAGCCCAGGCAGGAACACTCGCAAACGCCATGTGGCTGCAAGGTGGGTATAGCCAGGTGTGTGTGCGTAACGCCTGTGACAGCATCGGCAGCTCTAACTCGCTGCGTTACAAGGCAATTCACACTGGGCAATTCCAGATTGCAAGGTCACCTCTGATTGCTTGACTCGAGAGAACAGAAGCCGGTCCGCTAAAAGGTATTACCTCACTCCTCTTGTTTCTCCAGGGAACCTGTCATACATATCAGAGCTGTCATGTGACCCTCCCAAAATGGGCCATCCGGGCACGCAAGTGCCAGAGGTGAATCCCGGGAGGGGAGTTCATGAATGGGCCAAGGATGACGTGGGTTGGAGCGAGTGTAGAGAAGAGGACGGGCTGCAGAGCGGGCAGGTCTTTGGCGCGTGTACTGCTCTGCAATACTGGGGGCGGGTGAAGAAACTGGTTTGACGGGATGGGCTCCGTGGCCTGGTCTGCACTAGACTCTCGGGGAAAAGACCGGCTGGAGGGACCATGGGGCTTCCGCTCTGGTATTGGCTAACACACACTGCTCTGAGCGTAGGGTGAAAAATACCAAAGCTGCCTGCACCCTGTTGATATCCATGCTGCTCTCCGGAGGGCGGTGCCAGTGGGGCAGAGCCCACAAAGGCCTTGTGCCCACAAAGCTGTTTTGAGGAAATAGACCCACGAGTAGGTTGTGGTATGCAAATGCCACGATGGAGGACGTGGTAGCTGAGCTCCTTGGATGGCCTCCCAAGAGAGAGTCAAATGCTGATTAGCAGAGAGCACACAGCCAGGAGCATGTGTTTCTAGTGGTGGTGCACATCAACACATGCTTTGGTGCACAGAACATTTATTCCACACATGGATATGGTGGGGGGTGGGGTATTAGAGGGAACAACCTGGTAAGCATGCTGGTAAGGCAACGCTTACTGGGTAGCCAATTAACCGGTTACCCCTTTACATCCCTAGCTTGAGGCCCTAGCTTTTCAATGCATTCAGCGTACAAAATGGGCTGGTGTTATGAATCGCTGCCCGCCCCCTACTGGATGGACTTGGAACTGCTTGACTGTCAAAGGCCCTGTAGCGCTAACAGACAAGGGAGATGCTCCTTTTGTTAAATGATAGGGACCTGTGCTGTTTGGAGCTGGGTGATCGGTTCCTCTGTGAAGCAAGGAACAAGCATGAAGCTTGTACATAGCGGCAGACCTGTTGTGCTACTTGGCTCTCTGCGTTCACCCTAGGATCTGAAGATGCCTTACAAAGGCAGTTGAGTCTCCCTCTCCATTTGATAGATGGGGGAACTGTGGTACCTTGATACTGAGATTATTTATGTTTATTATGGTAGTGCCAAGGGACCAGTCATGATCTTAGGGGTCCCTTATGGCAGGGGTTGCACAAACGCAGCACATTCCAGTCACCTCCCTGAAGTGTTTCTAAGTGTACTGTAGCTTCGGAGAGTGGCAGAGCAGAAAACCGACTCCTAGGTGGCTGACTTCCTCTCTCTTGCCACCGTTTCATACTTGAGGCATTTCTTTGTTGCTTGTATACGGCAAAAGAGGTCCACTGTGATCATGTAGGGCAGTGATGGGAAACCTTTTTGGGTTGGGGGGGGCGGGGCGGCACTGACCCACAGAAAAATTAGTCGTGGGGGAGGGGCGGGCTGCTCGAAAGTGAGACGAAAAAACAAACCCCGCTGAGAAGCAGAAACACACTCTCCACGTTGCCCTCTCACACCAGAGCCTGGGACAGGGGGGAGGGCAGGTTAATAGATTTTATGCACAACGTCTACACTCTGGGGTGGGGCCAAGAAAGAGGCGTTTGCTGTGGGAGGTGGCTGCTAGGAAGCAGACTTGGGGTACGGCATCTGAGCGGGAAGGAGGGTGCAGGAGTGGGCTGGTGGGAGGTAGGGTGCAGGAGTGGAGTGGGAGTACAGGCTCTGGGAAGGAGCACCAACCCAGCTCCCCAATGCTGGGGGGGAAGCTGGCCAGATCCGGCCCCCAGGCCGTAGGTTCCCCCCACCCTGGTCTAGAGGGACTTGCAGAACGCAGATCTCACTCTGCTGGCTGCTGTCTCGGTGCACAGAAATGGGCAGGAACTGCCTCTTACACTGACCGCTAGACTGAACTGAGCCTTGGCAGAAATCACCTAGCTGCAAGGGCCGCTTGTGCGCCTGCCTGGCCTGCGAGATGAAGAGACCTGGCTGCTGCTTCCTCTTAAAGAACACCTGCAAGATCCGCTCCCTCACCCCGCGATCGCAGGCAGAGGGTGGCCACAGCCTGCATGACAGGGCAGCTTGGGTTGCCAGGGGCCTGAGGGCTTCACTTAGAGCCTGCGGTGCCTCTCTGAGCGCAGCAAATGCCGGACGATTGGTTGTGAATCGTTTCCAAAGAGGCTTGTTCTGCCCCTCCCTGCCCAGTGCTGAACTTCTGACTTCAGCAAAGGGACCTGATTTTCCCTGGCTCCCTTCCAGAGGAGTAGGGCCCTGCCAAGTGCACAGGCTGTCTGGGTCAATTTCATGGCCCTAGGATTTAAAAAAATCATAAATTTCATGATTTCAGCTATTTACTGTTGCAATTTCATGGTGTTGTGCTTGCAGGGGGTCCTGGCCCAGACAGGAGTTGGCAGGATGGAGGGGGGGTGGGCACAGCCGTTCTGGACTGTTGCCTGTAGAGCTGGGTGCTCAGTCAGCAACTGCGGCTCCCCGGCTGCCCAGCCCTGAAGGCAGCAGCGCACAAGTCAGCATGGCCTTGTACGGCCGCCCTTACTTCTGGGACGCTGTCTGCAGCCCTGGGCCCTTTAAATCGCCGAGGGAGTGCTCCGGCGTGCTCTGGGTGGCTTTGAGGGCGTTTTTGGAGGGGGGAGTGGCGCATGGTGTGCTCTGGAAGCGCAGAGCTGCCCTCTCACTTGGCCCAGGAGCCAAGCAAGTCTGTCAGCTTCCCCCCACCCCACCCCGTGGGAAGGCAGTGGAGAAGGAAGGGTGGCACTCCCGTGACCCCTCTCCCAATAACCTTGTGACCTCCCTGCTACTCCATTTTGTCAGGAGCCCCACTGTGAGAAACGGGGGGGGGGGTCTCCCCTGTGAAATGTATGTGGGGTAAAGCACCCAGTAGACCAGGTGTCACAATCCATGACACGCTCCGTGACTGCGGATGTGGTAGGGCTCCACAGAGGAGGCTTAGGGGTGGCTTTTTCTGCCCTTGACACTTGTATGGCACTTTTGAGGAACAGAGCCCCTCCCCCCATTTTAATCTGGGACATGAGCCTGGTCCTTGCTAATCCCCTTCCGCGCTTCCCAAATAACACATAACGACTGAACATTTTCTCCTGGCTGGCATTTAAAGGGTTACATTCAAAGGCCGTGGGAAGGGGGGGCTAAGTAGTTTTGAGGAAAAAACAGGCAGGATCTTGGGGGAAGCTTTCAAATATAGAAGACTCCTCCTGGGCGAAAACAAACTGAGTCATTTGTCCCTTTGCTGGCTCCCTGGAGATTAGTCACCATCCCTTGACAAATTGGGGGGAAGAGGTGGAGCGATCAGAGACTGGTAGAAGCATGTGACCTAACAGAACACAGCTGTCACCATTTCAAATACCTGTTTCAAACACACGTTGAGAAGCGGTTTTCCTAGTCTCTCTACAGCTCCGGCCTTTTTACCTCCAGATCCAGCTGGCAGCTAATGCAGATGCTTGAAGGTAGAAATCCCTTCAGCTGAACTCGAACTCTGCCTGCTTGGCAACACAATGAATCTGCTGTCACCTGTTTGTCACGTGTGTTGGCACAGTGGCTGATGGTGCACCTTGTGCCATGCCTGAACCCTCATGGCTGTTACTCAACACCATGCTGGACCCCTCCTGTGTAGCTTTCCTCACCACCTGACATATGCTGCGGAGACCAGGAGGGTGGTGAAGCACTGGAACGGGTTGCCTAAGGAAGTGGTGGAATCTCCATCCGTAGAGGTTTTTAAGTCTCGGCTTGACAAAGCCCTTGATGGGTTGATTGAGTTGGGGTTGGTCCTGCTTTGGGCAGGTGGCTGGACTTGATGACTCCTTAGGTCTCTTCCAGCTCTAATTCTATGATACAGGTGCATGCTATTTATGGTTAGTGGTACAATCCACTGCTCACTCTCTGAACATGTCTGGATTCATCCCATGATGAACTTTGTGTTCCCCTACGATTTCTGAAATTGCTCCTGGATGCTGCATTAAGGCGGCATTGCTGATCCCTGGAAGATTTTCATCAAGACCGGAACTTTTCCAGTCAATAACCAGAAGTGCTTTTTAATGTGTATTTCCTGGCTCATTAAAGGAGTAAAGAGCCTTAATTGAGGGGGTGTGTGGCAGAACATTCTGTCAAAAATCCAAGCTCTTACCATCATGTTTCTTCAACAGGAGGATAACATTTAGCAAATATGAGTCTCAAGTGAGCCTGAGGCTGCATCTTGTTGCAGATCTTATAGCTTATAATGAAAATCTAGTATGATTTCTAGATACAAGAGAGTGGCAAATGGGTAGAGTCTCAAGAACTTAGTAATGTCTCCAGAGTCCAATTATCCAGTCGCGTATTCTTAATTACCTACTGTGATGAGAACAATATATAAACAAGAACAAATCAAGATTGTACAATATGTGAATTCTTAGTTGCGTATCTATCCAATCCACTTAAATTATGAGATGAGGAGCTGGGTGGAAACATTGTTTTCCATTCTACAATAACTTTTTTTGAGAATCCAAAACACTTTCCCAAATCAGCATGAAAACTCAAACTCGCCGCGTTTGAGGAAAATTGTGTGGAAAAATTCAGAGCGGATCTGCAGAAACATTTTGTTCTGAGTTCAACCTCTCGAGTATAAATTCACTAAAATGTTCAAAATTTTTGCTTAAAAAGTGACAAAAGGGGATGTTTGAACAGTTTTGGAAGTCTGAAAATCAGGAGGTTTGTCAAAACAGACTCTCTCCTGCAGACTGTTTTGATTTTAAAGGACCAGCATTTTCCAAGGAGAGAGAATCTTGTCAGAAAATTCCCAGTTTTATTTATGGGATCGATGGGCAAACACTCCTGTGCTTCAAGTTCCCATTGACAAGACCCGCTGAACTCTGCAAGGTCTGGACGGTTCAAACCTTAAAACCCTTGGCATGGTTCTTTAAAGCTTTATTCAGCACGTGAGTGGGAAACTGGAAGAGGGTTTGATCAAATGCCTTTTCTATAGCTTGTGATAGTTATCCTATTCCCAGTGTATTTAGATGCTCCCCAAAAACATTCAGATCTTCAGGCAGGGAGCACTGTTTCTCAAACTTGTAAGTGATGTCCCTGAAGTACCTGAGCATCATGTGATGAGATGAACCCCTCTCACCCAAGTAGAAGGTACACGCTGCACAGCAAAGATCCGGGAAAGCAATTGCCAAAAGGCATGGGCAGGCAATGCCTCTACCTCCTGCCATGGAAAAGCCAGCTCCAAGGGATGCTTCTTACAATAGGACCTAAAAAGGGGCTTTGAGTGGGGGTGAATGAAAACTCCCTTGACAAAGCCCCCGACCTTGCAAGTTCAGCTCTAGCAGCCAAAAATAGAAGTAGATAATGGATGCAGGGTGTTTTAATATTTAAATCCAAACCTTGCTCTGCTGAGACTTGCAGGGAGATCCTGAAACTATGGGAGCTGCTGTTGCTTTCTTGCATTGCTTAAAAGTGCAATTTTTCACTGCACTCCCCAGTTGAGAATTTTCAGAAGGGTAGTCAGGCTCTCTCTGCAGCCTAGATAAGCTTATTCCCAAATACAATTGTTAGCCTTTAAGGTGCCACAGGCCGACTCAGTTGATCCTGGTGGCACAAAAACAACGAGGCCATGTTGCTGTGCAAAGTTCCCTGTAACTTCAAGTTCTTCAGGGGTTCTTCTCGTACGGTGCTAAGTAAGTTCCACGACAGAGCCTGCACTGCTATCTTGCCTTCCGTGCAAAGATTAAGATGACTGTCCGTCCCCTGAAGGAGAAGGAATAATCAGCACTTCAACTCTGTGCTGGAGTTTCCAAAATCAAACTGCAAGCTGGTGGTGGAGCCAAGAGAAGAGTCTACCTTTTTTGTTGCTGGATTGACCAGCGAGAGGCAACCCAGGCTAGCGAGTGGGCTACAGGAATGGCCCTCAGCCAGCTCAGTGGGTCGCAAGATTGTTGTAACCAAGCGTCTCCTGGGACAGTGCAGTTTTGTTCACTGTGCTTGTGTACCTGGCATTGTGGGAGTTGCTGATCGAACTGTAGCAGCGCTGTGATTGGCTGCAGAGGGAGCGCACAGCTCTCAGTCAGTGTTTGTGCAATCTGCATCCAATTGCTTTACGGGCCCTGGCTTGACATGTGTTTCACTTTAGTAATAGTGGTAGAAGGGGGGAAAAATCTGCATGGACAGAAACCAGTGGAAATTAGCAACCTTGCGCCCAGGCGACGGTAAACTGTGTGGCTTGCAGGAAGATCATGAAACTTCATGGGCCTTACTGAAGTGTTACAAGGAGGAGACTTCTTGTAACAGCTTTTAGGTACTTGAAAGCTGTTACGTCCCCTCTAGGCTAAACAGCAAACCCAGTTCTTTCAGTCTTCCCTCATAGGTCACAGTTGTTGGGCATGGGTGTCTTTTTTCCCCCAGCCCTTCTCCCCCCCCCTCCCCTCCCCCCAGCCCTTTAATCATGTTTATTGCTTTTCTCTGGATCGTCTCCAATTTCTCCATCTTTCCTGAAATGTGGTACCCAGAACTGGACACAGTACTCCAGCTGAGGCCCAATCAGCGCAGAAGTTCCGTAAGATTTTAAAAGGTTAGGGTTGCCAGGTGTCCGCCATTGAACCGGACAGTCCAGTTAAAAAAAAAAAATTTCAGAAAATACCAGCCACCTAAAATGTCCGGTACTTTCTAATTTTTTTTTCCTGAACCAGAGGCGAACATCCCAAGCTGTCTGGCTTGGAGCAGGGAGAGAAGATGGCAAGCAGCCGCTGGCAGCCTGTTAGGGCCAAAAAGATCACTCTGCACCAACTCTTCCGGGTTGTAATCTACTCGCCATAGGAGAGTAGATTACGTTATTTGCCGAGCCGTGTGTGTGTGTATATTTATATATACTTTTTTTTCCCCCTCAACAACTTTGGTCTCCCCCTCTTCTTTCCTCAACAGAATTTTTTTCCCCGGGGTTTTTTTTGGGGGGGGAGGGGAGAAGGAGGGGATCGGTATTTTTGGTTAAACCATCTGGCAACCCTATGAAAGGTCCAGAGCGTTCTCGGAGGTTAGTGAATACCTAACCACAAAAATGGCACCAGATCAGTCACCTGTTCCTGATTGTGTCATCCTGCCAAAAGTGTGTTAAATTTGCCATGCTGCATTAAACAGTGAGAGTAGATTTTTTTCTTCTTCAAATTATCAAACGAAAAACTGGACATCTTCCTTTACTGATGCAGCACAATGAAAGGTAAACCCTAAATGATATATTATAGGGAAATAAATACTTGGTCCTTTTTTGACCAAACAAAACACAAACCAATGCTCTGGCCTTCCTGTTAGAGAGATTAGTTGCTTTGACTTCTCTCTGCACTGCAGGCAATTAACATCTTATGAGAATAGAGGTCACTGCATAGAATTTAATGCAGGTAAATTTAGACTCCATGAAATAACTTCACACAGCATGGAAAATCACTGCCCAGGGAGGTGAGGGAGACAAATATTGTTTGGATTTGCTGGTTAACTTTAACTTGGAGCTGATTGGAAAACAGAATTTCTGCCCTCTGGGAAGAACCAATACTTTGAATCTTGTGTTTTGTTCTGAATTGGAATAAAAAGTCAAATTTTCACGAACAGTCTGAAAAATATTGATTTGGAAAACAAATGTTTAATGGCAAAACACGCATATTTAAAGTGAATAATATTGATGTTGACAAAATAGTCATAGTTCAACCGGCTTGGAACAGTCAGCGTGATTTCCTTCGATACTTAAAAAGAGCATGTTCCTGTGAAATATTTTGATTTGTGCCAAAGCTACGTTTTTCTGCAGTGGAACTGAGCCCGTTTCCCCCACAAGTTCCCAGCTCACATCCTCGCCACTGTGCCGTTCAAGATGTAAGCTGGCATGGATGGTATCCCCTTTCCTAGGGTAGCAGAATATGCCTTTGCATCCTTGATCATTCTAATAGCCACTGATACCCCAAGCATTGAGGGAGTCTGCATTCTGTGTAGGTGCTTTCTAGAGCTTCTGGTGCCATGGAGATAAACCTGGATAGGCCACCAGCCTGATGTGCTGCAGCAAAATCTGATCTAGGTTCTTTGATTTGAAACTACAGGCTCACAATCCACTTAGACATCGACACAGCAATGCACTTTTTAGTGGAGTCTTGGTTCCCCAGGTGTTACTTGTACTTGGCAGATGCTCCAAGCAGGAGAAAATATTTTTCTTAGTGTACTTGTCAGTCGAGCATTTCACGGTTTCCTCTGTAGGGCTCATTCATTCAGCCTTCTCTTGTGTGCAAGGACTGCTGGAGAATAAAAATGGCAGAGGGATGGCAGGGGCAGGCGTAGGACCTGACACGGTTTCATTTGTGCCCTTAAAGTCTCATGGGAAAATATGTAACGTCTCGTATTTACTGAAACACCAGTGTTCCCGGTGAGCTTGTGCGGCCGACCAGGAGACATTCAAATTCCGCCCAGCTGATCAGTAGGACTGGGGGTTGTGTTTCTATTGGTGGTGCATATTTGCGGAAGCGGCAGGGCAGCAAAGGGGGCAATTGCCCCAGGGTCAGGTGGTTTTTGTTTTTTGTTTTAAGGGGCGCAGGGCTCTGGCCACTGCTACTGCAACCCTGGGCCCTTTCAATGGCCACTGGAGCACCACATGGCTGCTTGGAGCAGCTCTAAGTGCTGCGGGATGGGGCAGCACTGGAGGACTATGGGGAAGGGCAGCGTGGCGCGCTTGCTGCCCAGGCCTTCCCCTTCCACCTGAGGAACCACCCCTTCTGGGACCACAGAGTCCCCCCCCCCCCCCCCCACACACACACCTTGGCCACGGGTACGGTGTGGCTGTCAGCTCTCCTGCACCTTTGCACATGATGTGGTGCGCATAAAAACATTTATTCTGCACCTAGACGGGAGGGAGGGGAAACTAGGGGGAGCAACTCTCTGCCCAGGTCTTGCTCCTCATTGGTTCGTGAGGCCTAACGCACTTGTGAAGCAAGGTGCTAGCGACAGAACAAAACGCTGCTGTTGGCTTCCTTGCTAGGCAATATTGTGTTGGCAGAGCCATCCCGTCCATAGGGCAAATCGGGGCGGTGGCCCCAGACTTTGGGGGGGAGGGCACGGCAGTGACTCCAACCATCTTCTAGGTGGGAGGGATTTGGGGGCTACTGGGGCCTGGTATGGTGGCAGTAGGAGTCCCGTCTCCTCTGCCATGCAGGTGCTAGAGCAGCCTGTTCTGCTCCATCCCACCCTCCTCTCCTGGCACACTGCCCCAGAGACGTGGGGCACGGGGCCAGGAGGGTGGAGAGGAGAGGGCTGCAGGGCTGTTCTGCATGGTGAGTAGAGGTGGGGAGGAGACCCCTGGTTCTGCCACACCAAGCCCCATAGTTCCCCAGGCCACGTTGCTCAGAGGGGGGTAAGCAGGCAGAACAGGGACAGAGGAGAAGCGGGGTCTGCAGTGGGATGTGGGGGGGGGGGGGAAGGTTGCATCAGGCCTCATCCCTCCCCTCTCCCAGGACGGCCCTGTGTGTCTGCCCTCTGAGTCTTTCCCAAGCTATCGCCCTTAAGACCTCAGGGACCTTGGTAGCGCTGGCTGATGGCCGTTTGACCTTGCGAGTTCCCCTTGCTACAAGGGGCGCCTGTGGAAGCAGCCTGAGTTTTGCAATGTGACTTGATGCCTGTGGCAGGTTCTGCTCAGCCGGGGTGGGCATGGCCGTCTCGCTGTCATTACAGCTCTGCCAGAGTCACACGCTCATTATAACGAGTCTGCAAATAGCTTGGCGGGTTAACGCCCAGGCTCGTCTTACACAGGATACAGCAACAACTGCTCCGTCTGCCTAAACAACCCTTACGAGAGCTCTGTTCCCCCCCCCCCCCGCCCCATCTTTTTCCTACTGTATCAGGAAGGCTCAGCCATGCAAGTGGCTGATAGTGTGTTTCTGTTCTCTCTGCCCAGTGCTTCCTTGAATGTCTCTTTGCCGGCCTGTCTGGGCTTGCTGCAGGATGGGACCCAGGAGCCTCGCTCCGGCTCAAAGCCACGCCCAGTGAGCACAAGAAGCTGTACAGGGAGGCGGGAGCCGGATAGATGACACGTCACTGTATGAAAAGCAAGCAAAGGGCCCAATGTGAGCAGCTCCAACAGGTATTTATCGCCAGGCAGGGGGACTCTACCGGGGAGGGCGTCCCAGGTGAAAAGCAGTGAGTGGATTAGCACTGAAAGGACATGAAGGAATCCTGTCTAGTGGTTAGAGCCAGGAGGATTAGGGCTGGAGGACTCCTGGATTTTGCTTTGCATTGGCGGGGGGGTAATGTTGGGGTTCAGTAGTGGGGGTGATGCCTTTTTTTAAAGGGGATCTGAGATTTTAACATTTAGTGCCCTGATGAAAATGTCTCCAGGACTGCGGTGACTGCTTGTGATGTGACGGGTAGGTGGGAGGTATGGATACAGCTGCTACATATTTTAGAACAGGGCCAGGCAAGATCCAGTCCACTGAGCCACTGGATCTGGCCTGCAGGTTGTCCCACCGGGACCTTCCAGCACAGAGGAGTCAGCCACTTCAGAGCAGCCCCACGCTGCTTTAAGCTGCTGGCTGCTCCCTGTGGCTCTCTGCTCCAGGTGTCGGGAAGGGGGAGGGGAGGCTTTGCACACTACCACTGACAGCTAGCAAAATCTCTCCACTCCTATTGGTCAGAAACTGGCCAATGGGAGCTTAGATTTTGTTGCGAGCTGGGGGCAGCATGCAAAGCCTCCCCCCTCCCTCTGGAGCGAAGAGCCACAGGGAGCAGCCAGTCATTTTGAGCAGCCTGGAACTGCAGCCTGCCTTGGGTCCTGCAGGGTTGCTGGCTGGGAGCCACCTAGGTAAGCCCCATTCCTGCCAGAGACTGCCTCTGGCACCCCAGCTCCTCCCTCCCTCCCAACTCCGTGCTCCAGGCCAACACCTAAACCCTCTGCACCCCTCCTCACCCAAGTCAGATCCCTCTCGGAGACCTTGCACCCTCTCCTACATCCCTTCCTCAGGTTAGAAACCTCTCCTGGACCCTGCATCCCAGCCTTTGCCTGAGATCACAACCCCTTCCTTCCCCCAAATTCCCTTTGGGTATGTCTACACTAGCCCCCTAGTTCAAACTAGGGAGGCTAATGTAGGCGTTCGAAATTGCAAATGAAGCCCGGGCTTTATTTGCATGTTCCCGTCCAGTCGCCATTTTGAAATTCCACTAGCCCGAAGTAACTCCTGGAATGAGGTGTAACAGTTAATTCGAACTAAGGACTTAGTTTGAATTACTGTTTCGCTGCTGCATGTAGCCGCGGGCAGTTACTTTGGGCTAGTGGAATTTCAAAATGGGGACCAGACGGGAACATGCAAATAAAGCCCGGGCTATTTAAATCCCGGGCTTCATTTGCAATTTCGAATGCCTACATTAGCCTCCCTACTTCAAACTGGGGGGCTAGTTTAGACATACCCTTTCAGACTTCTCACCCTCTCCTGCATTCTAATTCTTTACCCCAAGCTCCCTTTTGCACCACATCTCTTTCGAGACTCTGCACCCCACAATAGAAAAGTACGACCCTTGACCACTTACCAAAATCTTGGAGTGCTCCCCACCCCCAGCAAAAATGACTGCCACCCCTGTTTTAGAATTTGTCTGTTTGATCAAGAACTCTTCCTAAATACTTCAGGGGGTATCCAACACTCTGGTCATCTGTGCCCACGAAAGCTCGTGATACCATCTACATGTTTTGTTAGTCTTTAAAGGGCCACCAGCCTATTTATTGTTTTTTAAAGCTCTTCCTAAATGGTAAAAGCTAGGACCACCAAACAAATACACAGCTTCCTCTTATCAGAACTTAAAGCAACATAAGGGTTTGGTTGGGCCAGGAAAACAGGATGGGTCTGAAATGGGATTGCTTCTCATAAAACCAAACCGAAAGGAGGCATAATCACCAAATCAAGAACAGTCCTCAACATTGACCTACCTGAGCGACTGTTGAGACTGAACTAAGATGATCCAGAAAAATAGGATGAGCCTGGAAGAGGAGTGCTTCTCAATAAACCGTACAGAAAAAAGATAACATGGAGACATTTGGAGTAGTGCTCTGGTTTAGCCCAGCTAAATCAATGCTTAAGATTTGAAAACTAGAAGACAATATTGTTGGAAACCAAATGGACTATAGCCCTTATGTTAAAACACCGCAAATAAGAGTTTATAGGGATGAAGCAACAAAATACACTTGATGGAATTCCCAAATTAGACCCGAACAATGCTGGGTAAATTTGCTAGGCCTTGATGCAATGGCAGCAAGTGGGCGTGGGGGAAATGTTTCTGCACCAGTCTAAATCCTACTATAGATGTGCTGGTCTGGTGTAAACATGACTGGCGTGAGGAGAAGCTTACCCCAATGAGAGTCTTTACATTGGTACAGCACGTCTATCCCAGGGGTTACCACTGGTGCAAAACTCCCAGTGTAGACCAAGTGCCACTGTGCAAGCAGCAGCATGAAATGTTACACAGGGTACCTAGGAGGATGCTAGAACTTCTCCAGGACTTTGTATAATAATGGAATTTCCTTCGTTGAGGAGCCTGGTTCTAAGCCCTTGAGCAAGTGGGACACCCTCTCAGGGTGCCACCATGCAGAAAGTCTGGACTGAGTTGAAGATGCTAGGGCTAGCCCTGCAAAAAGCAAGTGCCCATAACTCAACAACCCAAGCACTCCTTGCAAGAGGCCACAATCCACATTCTTATGCCCAAGGGACACTCCAGTGGCCTTATCTCAAGTGGATATTGGCAGCGTTGTTGGCTGACTGGGTTTCTCCATCCCCCGAAGGATGCTTGTCAAAGAGGGGAATGGAGCCATGTTTCTCTTAGCAGTGGGAAAGGTGAAACCCACACTGCCAGCTACCTTGCTTCAAGTAATAAGAGGTTTGGTGGCTCGCAGCCACGTAGCAAACAGCACAAAGCCCCGAGGTTCACGCTGTGGGGTTAGAATTTCCTTTGGTCAGCACGTGCAGCTACCGCTGCCCTCCTCACTCCTTCCACACTTCAGCCTGGGCAGCGTGGAGCTCTTTAGACTAACTCCTGAATGAAGATAGAGGATGAGCATGTAAAGCCTGCATCTGCAGTCCTTGGTCATGCAAGCAGGTGCCTTAACTTCCGTGGGAACAACATTACTCACCTGACTTGGTGTTTGCAGGATCCAGGCTCTAATTATGGGGCTTGCCCAGCCCTGAACGTGGGAACGTTGTGAGAATTCCCACGCCTCAGGATGGCGCCTATTATGTTCCTGGTCCCTCTTCTGTTTGATGACAGTGGCATTCACGCCCGTGTGCTCTGCACGTTTGCAGCTATTTATTATGATGGAGCATGTGCTGTAATACATAAGCAAAAACACTGTCAGCTGGGAATGACATAGTCAGATCAATTAGCCAGCCGCCCAGCCTGGTGCATCGTACAAATGTTTTGAGGCTGGATGAGTTAATTTGGAGGCAGTTGCGAGGGGATGTAGTAACTCTTCTGAGTGTGGGTTTTTTTTCAGACTTGCACCCTCTGTAGTTAAATGCCACAGTTTGCCTGGCTTAGGACATGTGCCAAAGTCATCTAGAGACCTATGAAGACAGGGCAAAGGTTTGCTCATCCCTAAATTGAGTTGAGGATTTCGCTCCGTGGGGTTCCGGGATTGCCTAAGTTGCAATCCAGGATTTGCCAAGAGTGGGGATGTCCAAGAGCAGTGAGGCTGGGCATTGGGATTTCAGCCTTCTGTTCCTGTTCTCCCGCTTGTGATGTTGCCCTGCACCATTTCGTTAACCTCTCTCTATGCTTCCGTTTCTACCAACCCAACCCCGTTCTCCATGCTCCTACCATGAGGCAGGCAAGTATTTGTAAAGCACCATGGGGTTCTCTTGTGAAAAGTGCTATCGAAGGGGTAGCACGTGAAAGATGAGGTGCATCTTGAACAACTGGTCACCCCAGCACCTGCTGCTTTTAGCCCCTCCCTTAGGAGTTGGCCCTTTTTTTTTCTCCTGGCAGCTTGCTTCTCTTGGTATATTCTCTCTCCCATCCACTGCTCCCGTTTCCCCCCCTATTGAAGAAACCATCTCTATGGCAACCCAAAATGCATCCTCCCAGGTTCCTCAGCTAAAAAGAGGAGATAAGATTTTCCAGGTAGGAAGCACATGAACTAACATGCTCCATGCAACCCTCTCCTCCCCCCTCCCCCCGCACCACACACACACACACACTGCAAAGAGAATGGGAAGCCGGAATCGGAACCTGCCTCTAACTGTCAGGTGTGAGATGACCGACCATTACAAAAGCCATTTGGCTTCAGCTCCTTCCCTGCTCATCTCCCTTTCCCTCCCTGGCACCTGCCAACTGTCACTCAGGCCGGGTGCAAGGAATGACCGAGGGTTACACAATCCAGCCAGCTGCAGTGTTTATCCGCCTGCTGGAGGCAGATACGTTCCCTGCTCGGGCCAGGCCTGATTCGCCTGCTCCAGGTAAACTGCAGAGATCCGGGGGGTGGGGTGGGGGGTTTGCTTTGCTTTGGGGTAGGGGACACTTCCCCTCTCTGCAGCACCCAGCTGCTTCGGCCACCCTGAAGAAATAGGAAGTGTGGAAGTAGCGAGAGCATCCGAGAGCTAGGGTCATGCTCGATGCACATAAGTGGGACTTGTCTCCTGGCCCTGTTCAACCTTGGGCAAGTCACTTAATCTCAGTTGCCAACCTACTTAGATGCTGTATCCATTGCACGCTGTTTGGCAGGGACCATTTCTTACTACGGGTATGTTCGGCACCTAGCACGATGGGGCCCTGGTCTCAGGTGGGCCCTGTCATGGTGCAGGGATGTGAACTATCGCTTGTGTAAACGTGTAACTGCTAGAAATTCTCAGTTACACGTGGGGGCGGGGGGAGGCAGGAGCCAGTGCTTGTGGAGGGGGAGAAGCGGATTTCTAGTCAGCTCCCTCCTCTCCCCCACTGCTTCTGAGGCAGGCAGCTCCACAGGAGCAGATAGGCACAGGGAGCCAGCTTGAAAGCTGTTCTTTTCCTCCCCCAGCTCTGGCCTGTGGGAGTCAGCATGCATGGGGAGTCAGCTTAAAAGCTGGCTCCCCATGGGCCTGGCTCCTGCCCCCCCCTTGGCTGAGGCAGCAAGTGTGTGTGTGTGGGGGGGGGGGAGGTGTTGTGTGTAGTTGAAAGGATTAACCGATAAACCTGATCATGTAATCGACTATACACTGGCATCCCTAATCTGCACTGCAATAAAAGACCCAGGGCACAGCCGTGGCCAGCCTGGGCCAGCTGACTTGGGCTTGGGATGTAGGCAGGAGAGATGACCGGATAGATGGGCTCCTGGGCAAAGTGATGGGGAGGAGCAGCTCCCCATCCCTCAGCGCTGACCGGAGCACGCTGTGCTGCGCTCCCATGGCGATTCCAAAGGGCCCAAGGCTCCGGCCCCTGCCGTAAGAGCGGCAGCGGAGGCTCAAGTAGGGTTGCCAGGTCTCCAGTATTCACCTGGACAATCCGGTATTTTCACCTCCTGTCCGGCAAAAAAATTCGGAGAATACCGGACACCTGAGATGTCTGGTATCTTCTGACTTTTTTTTTTCTCTCCCCCAGCCAGGAGGCGAAAATGCTGGGCACCCGGCAACTCTACAAACACTCAGCGCCTGAGCCCCCCTCCCTGGCTCCCAGCCCCCATGCTTACCTGGTTCTGCAAGGCTGCTGGCATAAAATGGCTGCTGACCAAGGGGTCTTAGTGCTCAACCGTTCCCCTGTTCCTATCCCTGCACTCACTCTTAAAGGGGACATGCTGTTTCATTTTTTTTTGGTCCCCCCCCCCCCCCAACAGAATTTTTCTCCCTTTTTTGGGGGGGGGGTCTGGGAGGGGTGTTCGGTATTTTTGTTTCAACCATCTGGCAACCCTAGCGGACAGGAATCCCAGGCCCCTTGGGAATCTCCAGGCCCCAGAACAACTGCTTCTTCCCCGCTCCCTAGGGTTGCCAGATACCTTCACAAAAAATACCGAACGTGGCCGAAGTTGTTGAGCCAAAAAAAAGCTACACCCATAAAGAGTCCCTGCGCTCCAAGACGCAGAAGGGGAGGAATGTTCCAAGTGGCCTTCCAGCCGAGAGAGAGAGAGAGAGAAAATACCAGACGTTTTACATGTCTGCTTTTTTTAAACTGGAAAGAGGCCACAAATATTGGACTGTCCAGGCCAACACCTGGCAACCCTCCCCTCCCCCTGGCGATGGGCCTGGACATAGGGCTGTAAAATTGCAGTGTAAACGCTCCCATTTAGACTCTGGTGAGAGCTTGGGCTCTTCACAGGGTCTTAACCCCAGGCTTTGGCCCCAACCCGAACATCTACCCTACAGTCTTGTACCCCAGCCTGAGTCTGTAGGGCCAAGCCCGGAGGCTGGTTGCTGTTTTATTTGTTTTGGTTTTTTTCATCTCCGCGCAGATATACCCAGGGTACAAATCTGGAGTTCTCCTGGAATAAACACTCTGACCTCTGGCCCTTCTTGGGGGTGGGTTTTTTAACACAATTTCAATCGTTTTAAGGCTCTACTGGAGGCTTCAAGTTGCCACACCACCTCTCTGGTGGGGGCACTTGATGGAACCAACCGCTCTCTAAGTGAATTAGTGTGTGGTTGTCTAGGTGTGAAATCTTCCTGACTTCATATTTTATAAAGCCAGGAAGGGACAGTGCGGTTGTAAGTCTGATTTGCATAGAGGCCACCGGCTTTCTCTGAATTCTCATTTGAACTAAAGCCAGATCTCGGAGAAGAAACCATCCAATCTGGATTCAGAAATGTGTAGTGCGAATTCCCATTTGGCACCTAGGTCTCCTCTTGCCTGTGCTCCTCACTGATGCTCCCTGGAAATTGTGCTTAGTCGCTAAATGCTGTAGTTTGAACTTCTTGGGTGAAATGAGGCCATGTTTGATGCAAACCTCCCTCCTCTTCCCCCACGCTGTGAAGCTGTGCTGGAGTGTTATAAAAAGCAGCAGGGAACTCACATGAATACTGAGCGAAGCCTTGATTTAACCCTGGCGAGTACAGCCGAGGCAGGATGTATGTCTGTTGTGATCAAAATACAGGACTATGTAGCACTTTAAAGACTAACAAGATGGTTTATTATTATTTAAAGACAATCTTGTTAGTCTTTACGGTGCTACATAGTCCTGTATTCTGTTTCAGATACACCAGACTAACACGGCTACATTTCTATCACTGTTGTGATCTGACTGACCAACAGGGTGCTATTCCTCCGAATGCACACACTCTGAGCAGTCAGCTCTTTAAAGTCTGGGCACTGGTGTGGGCCAGGCCATACGGCAGTACAAACAATACTCTGAAAGCCTAAGTGTGCTAGGCAGTGCACACGCATAGTGAGAATTCCTGCCCTCAAGAGCTTAGGTCAATGGACAAAACAAAGGATGGGAGGGAAAACCGCGGCAGGCTCATAATTCAGGGGAATTGGAAGCCAGGACGCTTGATTTCAATTCAGTATCCCATCTTGTATGAGAAGGGAGACATGAACGCGACATCTCCTCTGTAAGGTTACAAAGAATCATGCAACGCTAGAACTGGAAGGGACCTTGAGAGGTTGTTGAGTCCAGTCCCTACCCTCATGGCAGGACCGAACACTGCCTACTCTTAAATATCTCCAGTGATGGAGATTCCACAATCTCCCTAGGCAATTTATCCCAGTGTTTAACCACGCTGACAGGAAGGAAGCTTTTCCTGATGTCCAACCTAAACCCCCTTGCTGCAATTTAAGCCCCTTGCTTCTTGTCTTCTCAGAGGCCAAGGAGAACAATTTTTCTCCCTCCTCTTTATAACACCCTTTTGGATACTTGAAAAACACTATCACGTTCCCTCTCAGTCTTCTCTTTTCTAAACGAAACAAGCCCATTTCTTTCAGTCTTCCCTCATAGCTCATGTTTTCTAGACCTTAATTTACTCTTCTCTGGACCTTCTCCAATTTCTCCCCATCTTTCTTGAAATGTGGTGCCCAGAACTGGACACAAGACTCTGTTTGCTGGATTCAGCCCTCAAACCTCATCTGCTCCAGCTGTGTTTTTGCTTGAAGCAGCAGTCTTTATTTAAATATGCAAGTACAAACCCAAGACTGCCATGCTAAGTCAGCTCCGTGGTCCATATAGCCCCCTGGCCTGTCTCTGGCAGTGGCTTGGACCAGCATTTCAGGGCAGCATAGCAGGTTGCATCTGTGAATGTGCTAGGGAAAATGTTCAGCTTTCCTCCAGTGTCATCCACCTACAGCAACAGACCTACCGACGAGGCACGGGGGAGGGGGATGGATTGGTAGGGGGGGATCAATGTTCCCGCTCTCATTTTTTGCTGCCATGTGTGGAAGTTTTGCATCCATGTGCAGAATAATATTTTCATGTGCACTGAGGCATGTACAAATGTGCACCACCAGGTAGAGATAAAACCTAGCTGTGGGCACTCTGCTAATCCGCTGGGGGTATTTTAATCTCTCCCAATCAGCAGCACAAGTGCCTAGTTTACCGGGACCACTGGTGGCGGGGGAGGAGGTATGGAGTTGGAATTATAGGTACGTTTGAACTGAGTTCGCATCGGGTACGGCAAGGGAAAACCACTTGCTGGTCTCCCACTTGTGTACCCAAAGCAAATGGTAACAGAGGCCAGCTTCAACTGCCTTTTCTTCAAAGCAGCAATGGTCCCTCCAAGGAGGTAGGCCTTGTGAGTGGCTAGCAGTGGGCAGAGTCTGGAGGGTCCTGCATTTCCCCGGCTTCGTCTGGCATTAGGAAATGCAGTTCGCCTCTGACATAACCGAGACTTAAACAATGGAATTGGCAGAGGCAAGAGTGGCTCTGCTTTGTCTGCAGCTCATCTGGAGGACTCGCTAACGAGCGCGGGCTAAGCGATGCAGTGTGACTGGCTGGCACTCAAGGCAGCTGCAAACTCTCTCCCTGCAGTGGAGCTGAAAGGAAGATGAGGTGCATGCTGCCGGTGGGCTGGCTCCTCTGTCCTGCGCCCCGTGCCCAAAGGGAGCATGCCGGCGGGAGGGGAAGCCTTGCCGAGCAGGTCTGGGTGCTGCTTTGCCGGGGGGAAGCTCTAATCGGAGGCCCCTTGGTTCCTGGCAGGTCAGGATGAAGCTGCTGGCTGCGGTGGTGCTGGTTGCAGGTCTGGCTGGCGTGGCCGCGCGGGGAGGGGATGAGCACGTGGAGACCTGCGTCTTTGAGAAGCTGAGCGGCCAGGATGCCAAGTTCTGCAGGTGAGCAGCTTCCACTTGTTGCTGTTCTCAGGTTTGCCAGAGCCTGAAACGCCATGTGTCCGGGGGAGGCTGTGGGTCTCAGCCCATGTTCTCTGTGTTCCATCCGTGTGCGCAATAAATTTTATGTGCACCGAGGCATGTGCAGAAGTGCACCACCAGTCGAAACACAGGCTGCTGACTGTGGGAGCTGTGGCCACTCTGCTGATCAGCTGGGTGGCATTTGATTCTCTCCTGAGTGGCTGCCTGAGTGCGCAGCTTATGGGGAGCTCTGGTACCAACATGCTTAGGAATGCAGGACTTGCTGTACCCGGTTGGCCTGATACGCTGTTGTATCAGAGATCCTCCAGCTGCCTGTTGTAGCCTAAGCTGATCCATCAGAAGATGGTTCCCCTTGCAGTGGATCTCCATGCGTAACCCTGCACGCAACAGAAGGGAAAGGAGGGTGACCCTTCCTGACCCTTGATAAACTAATGCCCTGAAGCATGAAATCTGATTTCCCTTATCTTTTGGTCTGGAGCTACAAATGCTATTGGTCGTAATGTTATCCAGGCCCTTCATAAATCTGGCTTGTAGCCTCCCAGTGTAGTGAATTCCAGAGCCCCAACTGCATGGCAGGGAAGAACTAAATCCAAGAACTAAACTAAATGATCCCATCTGCATGTTTTGGGAGTCTTTCAAGTGCGACCAGACTACCTGTTGTGTGTTAACTAAATCCTCTTGTCTGTCTGCTCTGATGTTGACCGTAATTGCTTGATCTAGGTCAGAACAGCCTGCTGGGATCGCTAATCTTTGTGTTGTATGCAAGGTTGGCCCTTGCATCCTCACCTGATCGCATTTTAGTCATTTGACCTCCCACCGTGGGGATGTCAGGGAAATGAGATTTAAGGTGCGTCAATTCCAGCTATGCAATTCTCATCGCTGGCATTGAGTATCTTAAATTGAATTTATTGCATCGTGGAGACCTTGCCTACGGTTGTGGGGAATCGAACATAGAAGCAGATGCTTCAGGGGGTAGCTGAGTGAGTCAATAACCGGAAAAACTTAAGAAACAACAAATAGTCTAGTTGTTAGCACTTTAATGACTAACAAAACTCATAGATGGTCTCATGAGCTTTCGTGGGCACAACCCACTTCTTCAGATGACCGGTGTGTTAGCCTCTCCTTCAAACAGCTGCTCTCCGGGAGGCTACCAGGCCACTAATATTACTAGCTAACCTTGGTGGCCCTCTTCTCAGGGTGTAGAGGATCAGTAGTTTTTGTGCTGAAGGCCCAGCTGTTCAAACTCTAAGGATTTGCATGGCATATTGGACACAGAAGCCTAGTTAAGAGACCAATATTAGACCAGAAACACATGCACAATCTCTTCCTTTTTATTTTTAATGGCTATTATTAAGGACTTTTTGCATAAAAAGAGCATACCCCTTTCTTCAGGGTGAACTGAAATGGTCTCTTTAAATTAAGCAACTTAAACTGAACCCCTAAATTATTAAGGGCTGCGTAGACTTAACCTTGCTACTCAGTTTATTTCATCCCATCTGATTTCTTCCCCCATCTCTCAAACAATAACCTCTTGTTTTGAACGTTCCACCTCTCCTGTCCATGTAGACAATTGTTCCTGTCCTGTGCATTCATTTAGCTTTCCCCTTGGCTGGAGGATTTAATTGCTCTTCTTGCAATGGTCATTTCAGCCCCAGCTAATCTGTAGAGCAGGCCTAGGCCATGCCATGTCCTTTCTGTTGATCTGCTGCCTGCATAAAGGAAGGACCTGTAGTTCGTGGCAGTGGAACTCGTAGGTTTGGGACAGTGAGCGGTTTCTCAGCTGTTACATGATGAGTCAAGGATGTTTCAGAAGCCTGTCTTAGGTGTTGATTGTGGTCTCTGTTGCCATAGCTTCAAAGTGTGAGACAGGCAAGCATGTTTAGCATCATTTTACAGAAGGGGGAAGAACTGGGGCATGGAGAAAGTGGAAGTGACTTGACCAAGATCACACAGGAAGCTTGTGGCAGAGCAGTGAATTGAACTGGGATCCCCCAAGTTCCAGACTAAAACTTAATCCTGGGCAAGGGTGAGTAGGGCACCAGGTCCCCAAAGGTCACCAATGGCCAAGAACCGGGTCTCAGACCCCAGCTCAGAAATGCACTTAAGAACGTACTGGATACTTCCATTGTGCGCTGTGAGATGAGCCACAAAGGGCAGGTTCACGGGGACTGAAGTCCTTCAGCATGGTGGCCATGGTTTAAGGACCTCAGAAATAAGAGGGGAATAATTTTCTCCTTTTCCCACCAACACACTGAAGTCTCATCTCAGTGTTTCTCTCCTTCTCCCCCTTATTCCTTTCCAGAGGGGACTTGGAGGTTTTCTACCCAGAACTGGGAGATGTTGGCTGCACGTACATCCCCAAGTGCAATCAGTACAGGAAAAGGATCAGCAAGGAGTGGAGCAGACCACAGATTGTGTATCCGCAGGCTGACAAGGTAAAGCCTCAATCAAGTCATGTGTCGTTGCAACAGGCCATATAGAAAAATATGGCCGCCTCTAGACATTTGTGGGCTAAACATGTAGCTAAATCCATTGTGATCTTGAATCACAATTTCTTGTAAATGGGAGGCATTTCTTAGAGGAAATACCTGCCATTTACAGATGCAAGTTTCCACACAGCTTGAGCTCCAGTCTTGTCTTCCAAAAACCACACCGCTGCCTGGAACGGCATATACTCTAGTATCTGAATAATACGGTGCAAGAAGTGCATCCTTAGGAAATAGTGTCCTTTGGGAATTGGGGAACTGGAATTCAATAGTCTGGTTTTCTTAAAGGACAAGAGCTGTCTTTACCCCGGGGATCCTAATTTCTTTGTGATGTACTGAAGCCTATACCTGAAGTTTCACTGATGGGGGTTGAAGTTAGTAATCTGTATCCTGCATAAAACAGCTGCTGTCCTGGGAGTGTCAGAGATTGGTGCTGAGCCTAGAAGAGTGTTAACTTAGGCGCTCTGCGGGTGATACTTATGTTGTGGAAGAAACCGGCCCTTGCTTCAATCAATCATCATAGTCCAGCGGAGATGTACTGAGTGAAATACATTCAAATTCTGGATGGGACTTTCAGAAACATTCCTTATGGGTCTATGTCTATCTTCCGGGGGGCGCCTTTTTCCACTGGCTGCATTGGGAGCAGAGGTAGGCCGATAACTGCACATAGACCCAGTGAACTTAGCCCTGGCATCTTCATAAAAATGCATTTCCTGGGTGTTGGACATAAATTTCTGATCAGATATAATAATGGCTTCTTTTTTGTAACTAGTTCACTGACACTGACCAGGGATTGCAGCGCTACTTGTTTTCCAAATTCCCGAGCTCTTGGGTTCACATTTCACCTCTCTATTTTTGTAGCTCAGATGGCTTTTTCTGGCCTGTCATTTCGCGAGTGGCTGAAGAAATTTAAAGTAAACTATTTTTCGTTCTTGTGAAAATATAACAGGGAGAGCTTGTGAAAAATTTCACTGTCAGCCTTTACACCATTGAAGTTGTCAGAGATCAGCTCTGCTTCTTTAAAATCATGTTTATAAGGAGATTTTCTTGCTGGCAGCATTAGTGACCCTTTATGGATTATTAAATCTGACGCTTAAACAATTTTCTTTTATCGCTGGAGTTGCTCACTACTTGTATTCCACAGCTCGTGGATAACCAAACTAGACTGATCAGCAAGGTGTGGTAATATATTTTACCAAGCCAACTTTTGTTGGCAAAAGAGATAAGCTCTTCTGCATATAAGCTCTTCTGCATGCAAGCAAACAAACCCACCCCATAGTTTGGTCAGTTCCATTTGGGTATGTACAGGCAGTCCCCGGGTTACATGGATCCGACTTACATCGGATCCCTACTTACAGACGGGGTGAGGCAACCCCGCACTAGCTGCTTCCCCCCAGCAGACCAGGGAGACGCAAAGCTAGCGCCCCCCCAGCAGACCAGGGAGACGCGGAGCGGCTTTTCTCAGCAGACACCTCAGCTTGAGAATAAAGGACTGAGGGCATAAGCCAGTTTTTAGGAGGAGATGCAAGGGTACGTCTACACTAGTTCGTTAGTTCGAGCTAGGTAGGATAGTTAGGGCAAGCGGAGTTGCAAATGAAGCCCGGGGTTTAAATATCCCGAGCTTCATTTGCATGTTCTCAGGCGCCACCATTTTTAAATTCCCCTTATTACAAACTCCGTGCCCGTGGCTACATGCAGCATGGAGTAGGTAGTTTGAATTAAAGATCCTAATTCGAACTATCGTTTTTAAATGGCGGCGCCTGGGAACATGCAAATGAAGCCCAGGATATTTAAATCCCGGGCTTCATTTGCAACTCCGCTTGCCCTAACTATCCTACCTAGCTCGAACTAACGAGCTAGTGTAGACGTACCCGAAGGGAATAGTCAATCCATACCAATAGCAGCCTCTGCTAGCCCTCCAGGGGCTATATAGGTATGTCTCTGCTCCACGGGGGGGGGGGGGGGGGGGGAAGGAGGGACCAAGGTTTAGGGGTGAGGCTTATTCTTGAACCCCGCTTCTATAGTCTGTTACTCCGCATCTCTCTGTGTGGCTCTGGTTGCAGGCCCTCGGCCAAAAGCAATTAGTCTCCACTTCTGTCCTTGTGGCAATCGAGAACCAGCCTGGGTGTCTAGCCACAGCACATCCTACTGCCTGGCCGGGGTGTCCCCGGCCAGGGTGTCCCCGGCTGGGGTCCGTGCTTGGTCCCTCACGCTGGGAGGTGCTGCGGGAGACTGCAAGGGAGCATCTGGTGTCGTGGATGCATGGAGTGGCTCGGAGGGCATCTGGGTAGAGCTCCGCCGAAACCGCTGCCTGAGGGAAGAGCTATTGGCAAAATGCTGACGGCCTCTGGGCTTGGGCACTGGCAGGGTGAATGGAGAGACCCTTGTCACCCCATTGAGTGCAGGGAGCCCCTGGGGGTGGGCAGTGAGAGCTGGTGCTGCATCACTCCAGCTCCTGACCCCCTGCAGCTGGGAAAAAATGCCTTGGACTCAGCAGAGATTCCCGTTCGTAACCCAGTTGGCTACCCAAGCCGGCTCTGGGAATAAGCTACGTCTAGCACGGTAGCGGCCCCGACTGGCCAGGGGAGAGAAGTGAAGATTTTTTGCTTCGCATGAGATGTGTGCTGGCTGGATGCGGCTGGGCAGGAATGTGGAACCCTAGGGCTGGAAGAGACCTCAGGAGGTCGAGTCGACCCCCTGCCCAAAGCAGGACCAACCCCAACTCAGTCGTCCCAGCCAGGACTTTGTCAAGCCGAGACTTAAAAACCTCTAGGGACGGAGATTTCCCTCCGCTCCCTGCTTAGGTAACCCCTTCCGATGCTTCTCCATCCTCCTAGGGAAATCGTTTTTCCTCATATCTCCTCCACTACAACTCGAGGCCATTTCTGCTCGTGTCATCTGTCACCGCTGAGGACAGCCTCTCTCCACCCTCTAGGAAACCCCCCTTCACGTAGTTGAAAGCTGCTATCAAATTCCCCCTCACTCTTCTGCAGACTAAATAAGCCCAAATCCCTCAGCCTCTCCTCAAAAGTCAACTGCTCCAGCCTCCTAATCTTTTTGTTGCCCTCTGCTGGACTCTCTCCAATGCGTCCACCTCTTTTCTGTAACGGGGGCATCCCTTTCTGGGTGCCCCCAACACTCCAGCTGTGGCTACACCAGTGCCAAATAAGGGGGAATAATCACTTCTCTAGTGACGGCTTCATGACCAACTCCAAGGACAGTCTGGGGTCAACCAACCCGATCCAGCACGGGAGGCCCAGAACCTGAGATCTGCCTATTGCTAATGTTTGGGTGTTTGGCTCCGAGATGAGATGTCAATCTTCCCAAATGGACCCCGTCTTCACCCCGCGGCCCAGGTCTGAATTTTGCGCCTTGCTGCTGTCTTGGCTTTGAACAAACCTGGATGAGTCCCCCCAAGCAAAGGGGCTAATCCTGAAGCTGGAGACTTTATGGTCAGCCTGAATCTTGGGTGGACTGTGAAGTGAATTCAAACCTAGTGTTTGCCTGAGCCTTCCTGGGGAACCCCCTGTAGCCCAAGAGGGAAGGGTTTCAGAGTGGGGGTACTGCACTTACATAGCCCCCCAGTTCTGTGATTCCCAAACCAGCTGCAGCTTTGCTCTGGGTCTTTTTATCGCAGTCTAAACCAGGGGGCAGCAACCTTTCAAAGTAGTGGTGATAAGATTTAACCCGCCTGTCCTGGGCCCCCCACTCTCCGGGGAGGGGGGGCTCTCTCCACTGTGCACCCTGCTTGGTCTCCTGCCCTGGGCTGCGCTCTGGCTTTTCCTGTGGGGAGGGAGGAGCAACACTCGCACGCTTCGCCGGATGTGGCGCGGAGCCTTGGGGCTTCACAACCCCCCCCCCCCCCCCCCCACGAAGCCGGCGCTGGCTCCAATCTTGCAGGGGGACGTGATGCTGGGTTGCCAGCATGGGCTGGGGTCAGGGTGGCTCAGGGAAATTGGTGGGGTCATTGACCCCAGGGTGTCCAGCCCTGCTGGGGGTGAGGTCCCATGGGGGTCCTGTCTGTGGCGCCCTCGCCTTCCTGCCAGGGACCCAGGCGCCCAAGGGCCAATGCAGCTTTGGGGCAAAGGAGACCCCCATGGATTTTCCACATCCTATCAGCCACCGCTGGGGGCTCCCTGCAATGCACAGCTCCTGGCCCCACTGCCCGGGCAGCCTCAGGGGAGGCAGCAGCCCCCCCCCCCACACACCTCTCCCCCATGCGCTGAAGTTCGGAGCAGGCTGCCCCACACCTCCTCCCTCCCCTCACATGTGGGGCGAGCGCTGGCGTGAGGGGAAGGGGCGTCAGAAGCAGCCCGTGGCGCGTGCGAGTCGCTCAGGGAGGTGCCGTAAACAAGGGCTGGTGACTGACTCTCGCTGGGGGGAGGGGGAGGCAAGGCATGTGGCTTGAGCCTTCCCGGTGTCTGTACCCCCTGCGTCTGGCCAGACCCCATGACTCAGCTCAATGCGGCGGCTGGGGACGTTTGGAAGGGCCCGACGTGCAGGATCTGGAGCTTGGCTTTGCTGGAACAGCAGCGCGAGGTCCCCGCTGCATGGGGGAGGACTGCGCGTGTCCCTCAGAATCGGGGCGTGTGCCACTTAGTGTCATACGTGGCCGACCCCTGGTCTAGACGTACCTCGAATGTCCTCCAGATTCCTCTGAAGAAGTGGGCTGTGCCCCCGACAGCTCACGATCCCGTCTCTACTTTGTGTTAGTCTAGTGCTGCAGGGCTATTTGTTGGTTTGGGGGGGAGGGTTAAGTTGACTCAGCCCTCCAGAGTGTCTTCCATCGGCTGTTTAGATTGGACTCCTCGGTTAGCTAGAGCTCGCTATGACGGACAAGCGGTAACAGCGGCACTGGCTCAGCAGCTTGGAGTTTGTTCTCTGTCTAGACACATTGAAAGCCGGACCCCTACAAATGGCCAAAACAAAGACCCCCAGGAACCTGGGAGGCTATTCAGAGTGATGCAGGAATGGGGGGCGGGAAACTGTTCGCAGGCACAGCCTTAGGGCAAGGCAGTTGCCTTGGGCCCTGAGCTACGCACAGGGCTGAGCCGTTAACGAGGGCCGTGCACTGCGCAGGACACCACAGTGAATTCCCCAGCCCAGAGCTGGCTGCACACACAAGGGCTGTGTCTAGACTGGCCAGTTTTTCCGGAAAATCAGCCGCTTTTCCGGAAAAACTGGCCAGCTGTCTACACTGGCTGCTTGAATTTCCGCAGAAGCACTGACTTCCTACTGTAAGAAATCAGTGCTTCTTGTGGAAATACTATGCTGCTCCCATTCGGGCAAAAGTCCCTTTTACGCAAAACTTTTGCGCAAAAGGGCCAGTATAGACAGCTGAGATTTGTTTTCTGCAAAAAAGCCTCGATCTTGAAAATGGTGATTGGGGCTTTTTTGCACAAAAGCGCGTCTAGATTGGCCACAGACGCTTTTCCGCAAAAAGTGTTTTTGCAGAAAAGCGTCTGTGCCAATCTAGACGCTCTTTTCCAAAAATGCTTTTAACGGAAAACTTTTCCGTTAAAAGCATTTCCGGAAAATCATGCCAGTCTAGACGTAGCCCAGCCACGTTAGCTGGGCCAGGCCAGCTGCCAGCAAAGCTTGGGAGGAGCGGAGCAGGTTGTAGGACCCACGCCCGTCTAGCGGGGGAATTAGTTCAGATCCTACGAGCTGCTGGAAAGTGGCGCAGCCTGCCGGTGTGAAGCACACAGCCCCGCCTACGGCTCTGATCTGGCCCTTTATCTGAGGGAGCTTCCCCTGCTGCTGCCCCCTTCGCAGGGCTGCAGAACACTCCCCTGTCCTGTAGTTCCCTTGCTTGCCCAGGTGTGCTGCAAGCGAGGGACATAGAAGGGAGGCTGCAAACTTCAGCTCACTGACAAAACGCCGTGGGAGGCGGGGCCCCGTGCTGCTGAGTACACCCCATCCACCGGCCGGGCCCGGGGCCCCACTCCCGGCATCCTGCCGTGGGCCCCGCAAACCCTTCAGGACTGGTCCGACTCGAAGTAAGACACCATCCCTCTGCCAAAGGGCTTCCAGCCTAAAAGCAGACGCTGGCCACGTGCTGCTTGCATTGCTATTGCTTGGGCACCATCAGCGTGAGGCTGGTTAAGGAGGGATTGGAATGAAGGGAGGCTGTTCCGAGCTGGAGTCGCTGCAAGGAGGGGATGCAAGGGCGAGATGCAGGCTGCTGGTTAGTGTCACATCAAAAGCCATATGTAGGCTGCGGGGGTTAAATTTGTATTCCTCTAGGCCAGCCATGAGCCCTGCTGGCAAAAATACCAGCTGTTCTTTATCAGCCTCAGTCCCCTGTGCTTGCTAGCTGAGAACCGCGTATGGAATAAATAACATGACCTTGGTATCTTCGCCCCGGGGGAACGTTGAGTGGCCTTGGGCCAGCTCGCGGACACTCAGTAAACAGCTACAGGGCTACGTCTACACTGGCAGCTTCTCGTGCAAGAATGGTTTTGCAGAAGAGTTCTTGCGCAAAAAGTCTTCCACAAGAGTGTGTCTACACTGGCATGTGCTTTTGCACAAGAGCATTCTTGGCAGTGTGGACGCTCTCTTGTGCAAGAAAGCTCTGATGGCCATTTTAACCATAGGGGTTGCTTGCGCAAGAAATTCATGTTGCCTGTCTACACTGCCCTCTTGTGGAAGAGCTCTTGCGCAAGAGGGCTTATTCCTCTTGGGGAGAGGAATAACTCTTCGGCTGTGTCTAGACTGGCCAGTTTTTCCGGAAAATCAGCCGCTTTTCTGGAAAAACTTGCCAGCTGTCTACACTGGCCGCTTGAATTTCCACAAGACCACTGACTTCCTACTGTCTGAAATCAGTGCTTCTTGCGGAAATACTATGCTGCTCCCGTTAGGGCAAAAGTCCTCTTGCGCAAAGCTTTTGCGCAAAAGGGTCAGTGTAGACAGCTCAGATTTGTTTTGCGCAAAAAAGCCCCGATCGTGCAAATGGCGATCGGGGCTTTTTTGCGGAAAAGCATCCGTGCCAATCTAGACGCGCTTTTCCGCAAAAGTGCTTTTGCGGAAAAGCATCCATGCCAATCTAGATGCTCTTTTCTACAAATGCTTTTAACGGAAAACTTTTCCGTTAAAAGCATTTGCGGAAAATCATGCCAGTCTAGACGTAGCCTTCTGGAAGAAGCCCTGTTTTACAACACTATATTGTAAGTTTACTTGTGCAGGAACACGCATGCAGTGTAGACAGCAGGCAAGATTTTGTGCAAAAACGGCAGTGTAGACATAGCCCTAAAGTATAGGATCACTGGGAGTCCCGTGTCTGGTCAGTCTCACAAGGGACCTAGACCTCAGAGGGTGCCCTGGATCCCCCCAGCTAGAGCAATGTCCACTGTAGCCTGGTGCGAGGTACCCGGAATGGGACTCCCTGCAGACCGAAGGGACGTAAGCATTTCCAAGTGCCTGTGGCTTGCTTTTATGCATTGCTCTGCCTATGCTTGGCGTATTACTTTGCAGTAGCTGTGTAACCATCTGGCAGTACTAAGCCTGTAATAGTAGTGATGCAATGAGAGGAATAATAGCAACTATCCCTAATTGACTCTGGCTTGAAGCGAATCTACAACCCTGTTGGGCCCTGGCCCTGTGAGCTGACAGCTAGGAGATCCGAGGCAGCTAGACAAGAGCATCCCATCTAGCCACAAAGGAAAAATAAACCGCCCAACATCACCAGAGCACAACAGTTGCTGTTGGCCGGCTGGCTGTGGCATAGCACGTGGGGATTTTGCTGCACAAGAGATGTGCAAGCCATGCAAATGCAGCGAGTGTTTTATAGCAGACTGCTAGATGGCACCATTGCTCTTTTATTCTCCTTGCAAGCACGCCAGGGAGAGAGGAGAGAGAACAGGGCCTGGATGCTGGAGTTACTCGGGCAGAAAGTGCTCTGGGTCACACATGACCACATGGGCAGAACCTCCTCCTTATGTTTCGTCAGAAAGGCAGCCCAGTGTCCCTAAGCCCACTGTAAAATCACCTTTGTTGCCTCGGAGTGGTACGCAGAAGTTTCCGATGGGGAAACTTGGGAGCTAACGCCCTCTAGGTCATCTTGCAATGGAAGCCTATCCATTCATCTAATAACTACTCCTCTAATAATGCCATTCATCGGAAGACGTGGGTTGTGTCCACGAAAGCTCATGCCACCATCTATATGTTTTGTTAGTCTCTAAGGTGCTGCAAGATGATTCGTCACTTAAGTTTTTCCAGTTACAGACTAACTTGGCTACCCCTCTGAAGCTAGAGGACGTAGCAAACAAATATCCACCATCCGTTGACTCCTCTTCTTGATAGATTGCTGAGAGAACCAATGGGAAACAAGACAATTGTGCCAGTCATTTTTTTTCAGCACTAGCAGCGGTTGCAACCCTGGCAGACAATTGACACACACACTTTTAAGTTGATTGTCTGTACTGCACAGTTGATAAGCCCCTTCATCAAGGACTGGTCTCACTGGCCGCTTGGTAGCTGTAAGGAATCTCTCTTTGGGTATGTCTACACAGCAAAGTTATTTCGAAATAACTTTCCTAGCGTCTACACAAGCCAATTATTTCGAAATTAATTTGAAATAGCGGAGGGCTTATTTCGAAATTGGTAAACCTCATTCCATGAGGAATAGCGCCAATTTAGAAATTGCTCTTTCGAAATAAGCGCTGTGTAGATGCTTATTTCAAAATAGGGGGGCCTCCAGCTCTTCCCAGGGTGCCCTGCTGGCTGCCCTGGCCACAAGGTAACTTCTGACCTGATGCCCTGCCAGAACCAGTTCCGGCTGGCTTTAAATGTGATTCAGCGTCCAATCAGTGTGGACGCGCTATTTCGAAATAGCAAAAAGCTATTTCAAAATGCATTTTCTATGTAGATGCATTATTTCAAAATATCTTATTTTGAAATAACTATTTCAAAATTAGCTATTTCGAAATAACAGTGTAGTGTAGACATACCCTTTGTGTTTCCCATGTTGCTTGAAGTACAATTGTCCTGCAAAGTGTGGGGAAACCACTGCTCATTGGGTGTTAATATACAGCTCTTGTAAATGGCTTTTTACCAGTAAATCAAGACACTCTAGAAAGTATTGTTATGGGCATGGAAGGGAAGTGACTATCTCAAGGCCAATCAGGGAGCTAAGTAGCAGATCTGGGATTAGAACTCTTGTTTCCTGAGTGCTTGGCCAAGGTGCTTGCCACTAGGCCGTTCTACCTAGAGAAGAGCCCTCATTCAAGTCAGTGAGAGTGCACAGATGCAACCAAGTCCCAACCCTGCCCTGCAAAATCTAGTGTTGCAAGCTGAGCTCGCTTCTTGTGCTCCATCTCCAATCCCAGGTGGAGTTGGTAGGACCCACAGTTAAAGGGGGTACCTGTAAATTCGAGCTGGCGTTGTGTGAAGTCACTGAGGTGCAATGAATGTGGGAGCACAGGGTGGTGTTTCTAGCACCTACTTTCTCAGGGCAAACCCCACTTCAATGCTAGTTAGTGGCATTAGAAAACCGAAAGAATCCACCATGCCCCATTTAACCCAGCACACTGGGAGATTGCTCTCCCTAATTTGGACACCAAGCTTGTTGGCTTCTAGTGCCTACTTGTGCCCATAACGCAAGTGGACCACAAGTTGAATATGAGGCAGCAGTGTGATGCTGTTGCAAAAAAATCAAACATGATTCTGGGATGCATTAACACATGTGTTGAGAGCAAGACACGAGAAGTCATTCTTCTGCTCTACTCTGCGCTAGTTAGGCCTCAGTTGGAGTATTGTGTCCTGTTCTGGGCACCACATTTCAAGAAAGATGTGGAGAAATTGGTGAGGGTCCAGAGAAGAGCAACAAGAATGATGAAAGGTCTAGAGAACATGACTTGTGAAGGAAGGCTGAAAGAATTGGGTTTGTTTAGTTTAGAAAAGAGAAGATTGAGGGGGGACATGATAGCCATTGTCAGGTATCTAAAAGGGTGTCATAAGGAGGAGGGAGAAAACTTGTTCATCTTGGTCTCTGAGGATAGAACAAGAAGCAACGGGCTTAAACTGAAGCAAGGGAGGTTTAAGTTGGACATTAGGAAAAAGTTCCTAACTGTCAGGATAGTCAAACACTGGAATAAATTGCCCAGGGGGGTTGTGGAATCCCCATCTGTGGAGATATTTAAGAGTAGGTTAGATAAATGTCTATCAGGGATGGTCTAGACAGTACTTGGTCCTGCCATGAAGGCTGGGGACTGGACTCGATGACCTCTCGAGGTCCCTCCCAGTCCTAGCATTCTATGATTCTAACTAGGAGTTACCAAGTGAAATTAATAGGTAGCAGTTTTAAAACAAACAAAAGGAAGTTTTCCTTCACACAGCACGCATCAACTTGTGGAACTCCTTGCCAGAGGCTATTGTGAAGGCCAGGACTTTAACAGGGTTCATAAAAAGAACTAGATGAATTCATCAGTGGCTGTTAGCCAGGATGTGTAGGAATAGTGTCTTTAGCCTCTGTTTGTCAGAGGCTGGGAATCACTTGATTCCTGGTTCTGCTCATTCCCCCTGGCATTGGCCACTGTCAGAAGACAGGACACTGGGCTAGCTGGACCTTTGGTCTGATCGTTCCGATGTCCCAAATCACAAGTCTTCAGGCCCTTCTCTCCGAGACCCTGCTCCATGGTCCCACAGTTCTCACTCTTCAGGCAAATGCCCCAACTTTCTCTTGGTCACTGGGTTTTGCCCTCTGTCCTATTTTGACCTGTGTAGCATAAACTGCTTTCTCCTCACCCTTTTGGAGCCACCGGTGCGAGGCAGAGATGAGCCAGCAGGGGGTGCTGCTTGAATGCTGTATCCTGCAGGTGTTGCATGGCAGGCAGGCTGCCTAACCTATTCCTGGGTTTCCAAACAAGTCTTTTGGAGAGTTGGGAAAGCACACAATGTGCTGGGTTTTGCACATTGTATTAGTATTGCACATTGCGTTATAGTATTTTACTTTCCATCAGGGCCTCCTGCACAGTGAGTTCTGACATGCAGAGCTGGCTCCGAAGGGCTGTGCTTTCATCTATATTCTTAACCCTCGAACACCGAAGGATGCTTTTGAGATTTGGAGGAGCGCTCATGTTTGTTTCCAGCAGAAGGAATTGCTTGTAAGTGACATAGGAGCTGGACTTATAGTGTTTGATTACCCTGATCAAACACTGGGCATGGCTGGTTAAGCTTGGCTCCAGATCCTCACTGTGGGTGCAGTAACTCATGGTTTTCAAGTGGAACAGAAGGTTCCTCCCTTTGTGGATTCCTGGAGGAGTGGCCTCTGATGGACGTCCCAGTAGGTGATGGTGTTTCTCGTGCTTAGAAGTGGGTATGGAGGACCAGGACTTGTCCGGTGTCCCCAACTCAGTGTGAACTTGGCAAGTGGCTGCACCTGTCTGCCTCAGTTGCCTCATCTGCAAAATAGGGATATTGATACTGATGAGTGTTTTGTTGATGGTTAATTTTTAAAGAGCTAGGAATTTTCCGTTTGACTAAATGAGAACTTTGCAGGCAGTGTCTTGCTTACAGCCGAAAGCTGGCTTTTGGAAGAACCAAAACACGACAGAGTTTGGCTTTCCTAGGGGGAAAAATGAACTTCAATTTCCCATGGAGGGCGGGGTGGGGATTTTCCCCAACCAGTCCCAGCTGTTATATTAATGATCCCAGAGGAGTTCAAGTTCTGAATGCACGTTAAGAAATTCTGCCATGGTGATTCTTGAGACCTAAGATTCACTTCACCAGGCGCATTCCGGTCGTCTTGATTTGCTCCTTTTTAAGCCAGTGTTTGGTCTGAATGTGGTGCCATGTTGCTGTTTCGAACAAAGTATCAAATCTTCTGACGGGGTGTCAGAAAACGGGGCCATTTAGCCACTCGTGATATTGGACACCAAGTGGCGTAAGGGGGAGAGAAGAAGACTCCCATTGTGGGGAAGTTTTTACTTTTCTGATACAATGAGTAAAAAGTATGTGACTAAAGGGCAGATTATAAACACAGACAACCTGAAAACCAGGAGGAAGAAGTGATGCAGAGCTAACTCTCTATTGAGGCTCTTATCCTGTGCCCATCATCATGGTATCTGGGCGCAGGGTGACCAGACATCCCAATATTAGGGGCTTTGTCTTATGTAGGCAACTAGTGCCCCCTCATCCCCAAAAAAGTGTCCTGATTTTTCACACTTGCTATCACCTGCCCTATCTGGGTGCTTTCCAGTGATGCATAAAACTAGGGATGTTGGAAGTTCTCCATGACTTTGCATGTTCTGAAACGCTTCTCCCACCCCACAGGAAGTAGCTTGTAGTGTGTATGTGTGTTGAGGACACTAGGGGTCAGTTTGCATCCAAGGCAAGATCTCCTTTTGCCTGCAGTTTAAGTAGTGAGGGTCTGCCACCCATGCAGAGCAAAGTAGGCATCACCCTCCCCCCATGCAAGAGGTAACATTCATCGTAGAAGCAGGTGCGGGGAAGATGGTTTCATCTGCAGCGGGGACAAAGCACTGTGGTTGGTAGCAACCAGCCAACAGAAACTCCCGAAGCTCGTGCTCCAAAGTAAGTTTTTTGCATTTTGATTGCAGACTCGCCTTTGGAACGGCCATGAAGCTAAGGCCCAGGTTTGGGAGTCAGGACTCCAGGGATCTATTTCTCCACTGCAACTTTGGGCAAGTCACATGCCCTCTCTGTCCCCCATGCCCCCTCTCTTGAGCTGCAAAATGTGGATAGTTTCAATGGAGACAGCCAAGGTAACTTATTAAGGCCTGTAATGTTCTTGATGATCCTTGGCAGGAAGGGAAAAGGGGCAAAGGGCTCTCATTCCTTGTGACCGTGTCGCTCTTGATATGCTAGCGTTATTTCAAAATAACTAGCGTTATTTCAAAATAACAGGCTTCTAATGCCAGAATGATGAACCCTCATTTCATGAGGAATAACACTGGTTTCGAAATAGGATTAGCATGGATGCTCCACTGCTGCTATTTTGAAATCGCTCCTCCCCAGGCCCATGCAAAGTAATTACTTCCCAGTGCTTCCTGGGGCTCTAAATTGAGGCAGCGCATCCACATTAGGGGAGACTGCCTCAGACAAATTTCAAGGCTTCCCTGTAGTGGGGACGTACTATTTCGAAATAGTGATTTCGGGAGTTATTTCGAAATAAGTTATTTCCAATCACCCTGTTCGTGTAGACGTAGCCTAAGTTAATCCATGCTGGGGCTGGAAGATGGCAGCGAAGAGTGGTTCTTTCTAACCCTTGAGTCCTCCAGATCTACGGCTCGGCTCTGCTCCTTTCTGCAGCCCCTCCATACCTCCCGGCTTTTGCTCATTTCACTGGGTGTGATCAGCACCTCGCCCTCCCTCCCCCCGGCCACTTGGGTGCCAGTCTGCAGTGAAATGGGGATGAGGCGCTTGGATTTGCGGGCTCTCTGCTGGTCAGACTAGGTCACCTTGTCTGGTTGCCACGGGCTCCCCCTCGAGGACAGTCCCCTCACGGTCCCCTGAGGGAGCGATTGTGACCCCTGGCTCTGGAGGCCCAGGCGGCCTGCACAAAGAAGGTAAAGGCAGCAGAAGCATTTAAACAGAGGCTGGCATGGTTCGGGCCCCTGCCGTAGTCTCCGTTAGCGCATGCACTAGCTAGCTGCTCTGAACGCCTTCCAATATGCTCCTTAGAACGCTAGTATCCAGAACAGCCTGCTGGGAATAGGACTGTGCCATCCACACGCCAACTGCTGGCTACCCCATTTGGCAGGGCTGCTGTGTCTCACTCTGAGCAGCATTAGCCACCGCTCCCTTGGATGGAGGCACCAGCTTTGCATTCCCACCGGAATCTGTCCAGGTGACGCCGTAAAACTCTTGAGCATCTTGAGAGGAGCGATCGTTCTCAAAGCCGGGTGAGGGGGCGGCGCTGGAACATCGCTGTCATTTTGCCTGTGTTGGTGTCAGACCTGTGAGCGGGGATGGAAGAAAGCCGGACTTTGGAGACCAGGGGGCTTGTCTTGTCTTGTACAAACCCCACCGATTTAATCGGTGGAAATTCCTGCCCCACGATCTCTGGAGGCTAAGAGCTTAGCAGGGAATCGGTTTGGGCCTGATGTTGAGGCCCGGGACAAGAACTTAGGATAGACCCATTGCTCACTTGTTACATTTTGGAACAGGCAGTTTCCTGTGTTTCCCCTCACACTAGGCACACGTGCATTGTAAATCATCAGCGCCCCTTGTCCTCAGTCCCACTCCTTTGCTAGGATCCTACAAGGAACATCACTGAGCAGACCACTGCTGTGCTGACACGCTGCCTCTCAGGCTAATCGGAGCTGTCTCCTTGTGTGAAATTGTAGGGCTGCTTTAAGGCCCAAAGGGTTAAAGACGTTTGTAAGCTTTCACGCTCCACCCGTAAACAGTAGCGGGCAGGTTCGGAATTCTTTATAAACAGGGTTTTTTTCGGTTACTAAAGCACGTGTTCCAATGCAAATATTGACTAAATGCAGGAAACTAAAACACCGGCTGAGTGATTAATGATGCTATGCAAACTTATACAGACAGTATCAAAGTCTCTCTCCTTTCGGAGTCAAAATATCCCTGTCTCTTCTTTCAGAGCAACCTTTCTGAGAAGGAAATAGTTAATTTTATTCTGCCCTGATGTGACTGGCATTCAGTGGTCCTTTTTCTAACAAGCTCAGAGAGAGAGGATCGAAAAGAAAGATGAAATGCAGCTTTTGTTGGAGGTTTTTGGAACCCTGCACTTCGGTTGGTTAGCAGTGGATGCTTTGGCTGGCCAGTTGACCAGACACCTGCTGCTTGGAACTTCGTTAGTTACAGCCTGGTAACTAGTGTTTCTCAACCTTTTTTTATAAAGTACCCCTTTAAAAAAATAAATAAGTACCCCTAGGACCTACAGTTTTCAGACACGCTATTTTTTTTTTTTTATCATTGCAACATAATTTGTTTAAACAACTTAATTGTAGCTGGGCAGGCGATGATATTTTTGGGTGTAAAAAGAACAAAAATAATAAAGCGCTGTAAAACTTAAAACAAAAATTCAGTTTTTGCCAAATTTCAGTTGTTGACGTACTCCCCTCCCCCCCCCCCCAGGTATCTCTAAGGGTACTTGTACCATTGGTTGAGAAACACTGGTCTAGTTGGATCCTTTCTCCATAGATGGAGCAGGTTTGGGTGGATCCAGTTTAGCTGATTTCAGGATTTGGTGAAAAGCTGAGAGTGTGACAGGATAGGAGGCAAACAGTAGTGCAGAAAGTCAAGCCACAAGGAAAGGGAACTCCAGGCAGGCTCTCGCATGCTTTTGCGCTGCTGGTGACTGACTCTCTTTGATGGCAGGCTGAGGCCTGGATGTCATAAGGTGGTGACTTTCAACATTCACAGGAAACAACAAACTTCCTTAAACAAGTAATAGAGATGTAGCCATGTTAGTCTGGTCTTGTTGAAACAAAAGACAGGACTATGCAGCACTTTAAAGACTAACAAGATGGTTTATTAGGTGATGAGGTTTTGTGGGCCAGAAAGCATAGTCCTGTCTTTTGTTCCTTAAACAAGGGCATGGCCAGCCGGCTTTCCTCCGAAGAAGGTCTTTCAGGTAACTCAAGTTCTGTTGCTGAGCTGCCAGGTTTAGGGAATGAGGAAGAAAACTCCCCCTGCCTTTAAAAATCTCTTTACAAACCCCAAAGGGAGAGGAAGTGGGCAGCTGAGTTCATGATTTTGTCCACCAGTTAGGCCTAATATTCGTCACCCCAATTTTCACTGGTTCAGTTCTAGCTCCGTATCCCTTGTTGGTGTTTAACAAGCCCAGTTTCCACATCCTTGGATTGTATCAACATGGCTGGTTTTCGTTTGGGCTGATTGAATCAGTCTAGTTCTCTGGCACCTGTTTGTAACCCGCTTGAGTGAAAATAACTTGCCCTGCTGTTCCAGGGTAAGTTTATTAAGCAGGCAAAAGTTAGAGATCCGTTGTTGTGATTGTGACCGTTCTCTATTGTTGTGACAGTTCTCCCAGCTGTCTGTCCACCCGTTCTCTCTCTAGGACAAGGACCATCTTTGTTTTTGTGGTTTTGTTCTGTTGGTACAGTGCTTAGCACGTTGGGTCTCTGCTCTGCTCTGCCTTGGAGCCTCCAATGTCGCCCCCGCCAAATCAAATCAAATACTGGAATTCACTTCCTGCCTCTGCCATGGTTGACCTGCCCAAAGCCACACTCTACTCTCTGGGGGGAACCTTGCCCCTGAGCTGGCTAAAGGCGACCCCTTAAGGCCACAGTGTAGGGTGAAGTGGGACTTGAGCGTGGCATAGGCCTTGCGCAGGGATGCGTGGCAGCGTAGCAGCCATCTGCACTGCAGATTCTCTGTGAAATGGTCCTAATGACACTTCCTACCCCTCTGCCGCGTGGCAAAGCTCCTCAAAGCGTTTGATGGTCTCGCCAACAGTTCTGCAGGGTGGTGGGGCAGGCTAGTACTGAGCAGAGACCTCCTCTGTCAACCCACAGGCCATAAACCCACATCCCTCAGGGGAGGAGTTCACCCAGCCTGCTTGGGTTTAGCCAGATACTTCATCCCAGGGGGAGATTAAGCCTCTTTTGTTCACTCTGGGGATTTGTTAATTTAACACCCAGAAATGTAACCACCACTGGGCAGATTTGAACCTGGGACCTCTGGAGCTGAGTACAGGAGCCCCTACCCTCTCAGCTAAAAGCCAGCTGGATCCCAGCCTATGCTGTAGAGGTCTCTTGGTCTTAATTGCTGCTCTGGTCTAGGTGCCACTGCATGGAAACCACACTAGGGCTATGTCTACACTGGCGGGTTCAGCCTGTAACAATGTTTGGGATTCTTCCATCCCAAGTGCAGGACTCTACACTTGTCCTTGTTGAACTTCAACAGATTTCTTTTGGCCCAATCCTCCAATTTGTTTAGGTCACTCTGGACCAGTGGTCCCCAACCTTTCAGGGCTGACGGGCGTCTGGCGGTGGGGCCGGTCACGCGCCACACGCCCGGGGCCAGCACCGCACATGTGCCATGCGCCCAGGGCAGGGGCCTCCCAAGCGCCGCACGCCCAGGGCCAGCACTGCGCATGTGCCACGCGCCCGGGGGCAGGGCCGGCCCAGATCATTCCGCGGGCTCACATAAATGCTCCGGTGGGCACCATGGGGTCCGCGGGCACTGAGTTGGGGACCACTGCCTGGACCCTATCCCTGCCCTCCAGTGTATCTACCTTTCCCTCTAGCTTAGTGTCATCTGTAAACTTGCTGAGGGTACAATCCATCCCCTCACCCAGGTCATTTAATAAAGGTGTTGAACAAAACCAGCCCTAGAACCAACCTTTGACAACCCTGTTTGAAACCAACCACCAGCCAGACATTGAGCTGTTGATCACTATCTGTTGAGCCGGACAACCCAGCCAGCTTTCTGTCCACCTCACAGTCCATTTATCCTATCCATGCTTCCTTAACTTGCTGGCAAGAATCCTGCGGGAGACCATATCAAAAGCTTTACTAAAGTCAAGATATATCACATCCGCCGACTTCCCCATGTCCGCAGAGCCAATTACCGCAGCAGAGAAGGCAGTCAGGTTGTGTTGAGTGAAATCTCTGATTACATATTTACTTCAGAGCACTAGCCATGACATGCCACTGGCGTTTCAATTGTGCTTATTCTGTCAGAGCAAGCACCCTGTTTGATTGCTAGCTATATTTCTATTCCTGGATATGAGCTCTTTAAACTGAAGCGAACTGTTGTCATGATTAGGTTTTGGTTCGGATATTTGCTTAGTAAGGGTTGGTAAACCTATTAATGCTGCCTAAATAAGAGAACCAGCAAACCATGGAAAAGTCTGTCTTCCCCTTCACCACCCGTATTTTTCCCTCAAAATCTTGGCTTTCAAGCTCTCGCCATTACTGAGAGCGTAAAGATTTGGAGAAATGGGTGGGAAAATGCCACACTTAATTGAGTTCTGAGCAGCTGTGGTACAGCTGGATGGGGGAGCAGTAGGGAAAATACATGCTCTAGTGCTTGAGTCAGGAACTCCTAATCTTGACTCTGATGTATCGTTGAGTCACTTAGGGCAAAATTTCCAAAGGGAAAAGTGGTGTGATTTTCCCCACCCATCGCTTTGAAGGGCAGGGACTGAGGCACCTAAGCCCTGATTTTTGGAGATGTTCGGAACCGGCAGCTGCCAGTGGTTTCAGCTGGGGTCATGGATGTTCCACATTCCTGATAGGCCCAAGCTTTCTCAGGTGGGGCATCCAAGCATCAATGCCATCCTTGACATGCTTGGTCCTTCTGTGCATGCACAATAGGGTCACCCCACCTGCCTCCCAGGGCTGGCCTGAGATGGATCTAGCTAAGAGACCGTATCCTGCTCCCTCGGCTCACCCCAGGGGTGGCTGGCATGTGTAAGGAGAACTGAATTTGTCTCAGAGTTTGTGAATCAAGTCATAGGGAGCAGCTTTGTTCAGATACTCTCCCCAGGTGTCCGAAAGCTGGAGGAACCTGTCTTATAGAACCATAGAGCTGGAAGAGACCTTAAAAGGGCATCAAGTCCAGCCCCCTACCCAAGGCAGGACCAATCCCGACTAAATCAACCCAGCCAGGGCTTTGTCAAGCTGAGACTTAAAAATCTCTAGGGATGGAGATTCCACTACTTCCCTAGGTAACCCATTCCAGTGCTTCACCACCCTCCTAGTGAAAAAGATTTTCCTAATATCCAACCTGGACCTCTCCCACCACAACTTGAGACCATTGCTCCTGGTTCTGCCATCTGTCACTTCTGAGAACAGCCTTTCTCCATCCTCTTTGGAATTTCCCTTCAGGAAGCTGAAGGCTGCTATCAAATCCCCCCTCCCTCTTCTCTTCTGCAGCCTAAATAGACCCAAGTCCCTCAGCCTCTCCTCCTCTCTTCTAACCAATTCTTGTTTGTCTTCAGAGCATGCTGATTATTAAGGAAAAAGACCTCAAACACTAAGGAATGAGACCTGAACACTTTCTCAGAGGGGCAGCTGTGTTAGTCTGTATATGCAAAAACAACGAGGACTCCTTATGGCATGTCTACACTAGAAAATTATTTTGAAATAACTTTCTCTGAAATAAAACCCCTCGAAATAATAATTTCAAAATAGCATGCCCACGCTACGGGGAAGCCTCGAAATGAGTCCGAGACAGGCTCTCTTAATATGGACACCCTACCTCGACTTAGAGCCCCAGGAAGCACTGTGGAATAATTATTTCAAAAGGCCCTGGGGAGTCGATATTTCGAAATAGTGGCCATGCAGATGCGCCGCCGCTGCTATTTCAAAATAACTATTTCAGAATTAGCGTTCTCCCTCGTGGAAAGCAGGAGTTATTTCAAAATAACCAGCCCCTTGTTTTGAAATAATGGGCTTGGTCGTGTGGACGCTCCGCTTGTAATTTCGGAATAAGGGGAGTTAATCCTATAACTCCGTAGTGCAGACCAGAGCTTAGAGACTAATCACTTTATTAGGGCCTCAGCTTTCGTGGGTAAAACCCACTTTATCAGATGAATTGGAGTGGCAAGGGCAGAGGCAGGGCTATATCTATAAATACTAATAGAACACAAGAGGGGAGCTAAGTACGAAGTGTACGAGGCCAATTCAATCAGGGGGGACAAGATGAAAGGCAACACCACTGCAAGTGGCATCTGGGGAAGTGGAAAAGCGTCCGTGCCAATCTAGACGTGCTTTTGTGCAAAAAAAGCCCCGATTGCCATTTTCACGATCGGAGCTTTTTTTTGTGTAAAACAAATCTGAATTGTCTACACTGACTCTTTTGCACAAAAGCTTTGAGCAAAAGGACTTTTGCCAGAACGGGAGCAGCATAGTATTTCCGCAAGAAGCACTGATTTCAGACAGTAGGAAGTCAGTGTTCTTGCGGAAATTCAAGCGGCCAGTGTAGACAGCTGGCAAGTTTTTCCGCAAAAGCAGGCGCTTTTGCGGAAAAACTTGCCAGTCTAGACACAGCCAAGCTGTCTGAGCTGAGCCTAGGAACCTAGATTGGCCGGTTCATTCTTTCTTCGCTGATGCTTGCAGGGCTGGTTGTCAGAAGCCAGCGCAATGGCTTGGCTGTAGGGGAATGAGACGCCAACTGCTTTCTCTGAGATGAGCTGGGAAGCCCCAGCTGAGATCAGGGCCCTGTTGTGCGACCTGCTGCCCAAACGCCGTGAGAATCAGTGCCCCTCCCAAAGAACTTGAAATCGAAACCGACGAAAGAGCGGGATGAGACAGGCACCAAGCAGGGAAAGTAACACACCCAAGGTGCCCCTGTGGGTTAATCGCAAAGCCGGGAACAGATCTCCAGACTCCTGACGCAGGCTAGTTCCCTCAACATTCTACTCTAGCTCCTCTCCGGGTTGCATTCTGGTTGGCACAGGGTTATTTTTGGTTTATATTTGTGTTTTAAGCCACTTGAAAAAAATCTAAACTTTGCAGCTCAGCAGAACAAGTGTGTCACTTCCCCCAAAGTGATGTTTGGAGGAGTTAGCATGTAGATTGTTTTCTACTTCCTGTCATTCTTTAAAACAAATACAGATCAGTATCTTTGTCTACAAGCTCATAAACACTTGCCAATGAGCACTAGTGGGAATAAGTGCAGTACACCAGACACCTTACCGTAATCAGTCTGCACCTGAAACAAGAACCTCAAACCATTTCATGCAGCCTAGCCAATTACATTTCTTGTATCCCCTGGAGATAAGCTAGTGCAGGTTGAACCTCTCTAGTCTGGTACACTTTGGTCTGGCAACCTCCGTGGTCCGGCATGATTTTTAATTAGCCAGATGTCCACTTATCAGATTAGCCAGATGTCCGCTTAATTAGCCAGATGTTCACTTATTATCTGGCCAAGTTTCCTGCGGTCCCAAAAAGTTTAAAGCTACCAGTCCTGTCTCTGTGTTCTGTGCTGTTATTTTGCTCTAATTTACCCCTCAATGTCTTGTAAGAGCCCAGGAAGTGGAAGTGTTTGTAATGCTGCTAGACAATAGTGACCTCCCATGGTTCAGCAAATTCTCCTGTTTGGCACCGGTCAGATCCTGAGGATGCCGGATGAGAGAGGTTCAACCTGTAGTGGTCTTTCTGAGACTGTCTTCGCGACACAGCCGTTAGCGGCACGGCCGTGTTCCGGCAAAGGGCAGCGTTACTGCTATTTGTCAGCACTTGTATGAACAAAAATATTTCCACCCCTACGAGCTGGGTGCACGGTGTGGGTGGGAGAGCGCTTCTGCCGACAACGCACCGTGCCAGTGCACATCTTTTATCTTGGGGGAGGGTCAAAGGGGGTTGAGCATTTGCAGGCCTGCCAATTAGAAAACCCCCTTTGCCCCCTCCTCCCCACCAGGCCTGGGGCCTCAAAAGGGCCCAGGGCTTCTGGCTGTTGCTATTGCGGCAGCCGGAGCCCCAAGCCCTGGAACTTGCTGCCGGAGCGCCGCACCATGCGCTAAGGGATGTGGGCGCTGCGCTCCAGGCAGCACTTGGGGGCTGGCACGGTGCACTTTGGGCTGCCTCTGCCCTCTCTCCTTCTGCCAGAGGTCCCACCCTCCTGGGAGTCCAGAGCCCCCTCCCGCTTCCTTGCCCAGGGCCCACGGAAGAAGTTTTGTTCCTATCGAAAGAACAAAACAACCTAAGTTGAGACATCTGGAGAAGATGAGGCCAACAACGGTAAAGTGACTCTTTGCCCAAAATCCAACATACTGTGGCAGGAGTAGGACGTAGAGGACCAACTCCCAGAGCCTCCTCCTGCCGCTGAACCCCGACTCCTCCTAGATCTGGACGAGGGCCCCCGAGTCCAGACTAGGGCCGTAAGCGACTAGTCAACTATCGATAAGCATAATCTTGTCGGATAGTAGACTAATGAGGTGACTAGTCGCTTCCTCCCCCAGCATTGCTGCCTCTAACAGAGAGGCAGCAAGGAGGGGAGCAGGAGCTGGTGCTGGAGGGAGCCGGCTTAAAAGCTGGTTCCTCCCCCCAGCACCATCTCGGTGGGGGGAAGAGGAGGTAGAGGCACAGCGGGAAATGGCGCAAGCGGGGACAGAAGCGGCCTCTGCTCACATGGCTTCTGCTGCGATTCTGCTTTTGAAATGTACAAGAGTCCCGGTGGGCTCTTGTACGTTTCCAAGGCTCAGGGAGCAGGGCCAGTGTGGAGTGTGCTTCCTGCCTGGATTCCTTTTGAAACGTACATTTCAAAGACTCAAGCACCGCTGGGAGCGCAGGACCAGTCTCCTGCTGGCCCCGCGCTCCCAGTGGGGCTTCTGCTTTTGAATTGGTACCAAGAGCCCGGCAGGAAATCCCATCGACTCTTCGATTAGTTAAGTCGTCTGAATCTAATATCCCTAGTTCAGACTCCCAGGCCTGTACTCTCATTGCGAGGCTGCAGATGGGGCCTGCGCTTTTGAAGTGGAAGGATCTGCCGTCTAAACTGACTACTGGTGTAAAGGCCTAAGTAGGTGCAGGATGCAGCATGGGCCCGCCGTGAACAGCCCAGGGACTAAGACACGCACATAAGAACGGCCGTACTGGGTCAGACCAAAGATCCATCTAGCCCAGTATCCTGTCTGCCGACAGTGGCCAGCACCAGGTGCCCCAGAGAGGGTGGACTGAAGACAATGATCAAGCGATTTGTCTCCTGCCATCCTTCTTCAGCCTCTGACAAACAGAGGCCAGGGACACCATTTTATCCCCTGGCTAATAGCCTTTTATGGACCTAACCTCCATGAAATTATCTAGCTTCTCTTTAAACTCTGTTCTAGTCCTAGCCTTCACAGCCTCCTCTGGCAAGGAGTTCCACAGGTTGACTACACGCTGTGTGAAGAAGAACTTTCTTTTATTAGTTTTAAACCTGCTACCCATTAACTTCATTTGGTGTCCTCTAGTTCTTCTATTATGGGAACTAATAAATAACTTTTCTTTATTTGCCCTCTCCACACCACTCATGATTTTATAGACCTCTATCATCTCCCCCCTCAGTTTCCTCTTTTCTAAATTGAAAAGTCCCAGTCACTTTAACCTCTCTTCATATGAGACCCGTTCCAAACCCCTCATCATTTTCGTTGCCCTTTTCTGAACCCTTTCCAAGGCCAAAAAACCTTTTTTGAGGTGAGGAGACCACATCTGTACACAGGATTCAAGATGTGGGCGGACCATAGTTTTATACGGGGCAGTAAGAGGAGTCTGTGTTGGCAGGTCCCTTTGCAGGATTAGGCCATGACGTTCTAGGTAGCTTCAGAGGTGCAACCCCCCAGGGATGTCACAAAGGTCAGTCAGTCGGCGTTGGTGCAGCGCGCTGTAGCTCCAAAGTGGCATTGCTGGCATTGCTATTAACATGTCTGCCTGAGACCCGGGACCAGCAGCTCTGTGGCGAGGTTCCCCCTGTAGAGAAGTCCCTGACTTCACTCTCCACCAAGAGGGGCTTTCCAGAGTCCGCACTCACTCCAGCAGGAAGTTAGAGCTAAGTGGGGAACATCTGGATAGACGGGAAACGCGTCCCCCCCCCTTGTCTCTCAGCCACAGACGCCTCAATATTGCTTTGCTCAACCAAAAATAAATTGGAAAAGAAAATTGGACATTGCATCAATTTGGAGCAAGTTTATAAATTCTGCAGCTAAGCAATCCCAATAGAAAGTGATAGATCGCCCGTGAGCGCGCAGTCCCTGCGGTGATGTATAGCCGCATTAGCCGAAATGCCGTATTACATGATTCTGCTTTATTACCAGTGTTGGTGGCAGACAGAAAAACGGATTACACTTGAGATCAAATCGATAGGAACTTTATTTACTGGCCTTTTAAAAACATATTTCTGCACTTTATAAAAACATACGGTAGATGCTATTGATAGAGCTTGTCTGCTTGTTAAAAAGCAATTTACCCGCAGCGATTGTTTTTAAGCTGCAATTTACGACATTACTTTTTACCTACTCTTCCAGATTTCTGTTTTCATCCTTGCATTTGACGACTTCCTTAGAGGTTTCTTCGGGCTGTAACGTGATTCACTTTGGGAGGATGGACTCCGTGGGGTGGCTGAGCTTTATTCTTACTCCCTCTGGGTTTCTTCCGGCGTTTGATGGACGGTGCTGCCCATGTGTGGCGAACGCTGGGTCCCACGCCAAGGGCCTTGGCTGCATGTCGGATTAGCATGAATTTGGCAGTCGATAACCAGGTGAACTTCACGTACAGTCAGCTTGTGGCACCTGGGCTGACTCCTGTTTCAAACTCAGTGTCTTGGCCAGCTGGCTACAGAATGCTGGCTCCCGGGTACCAGCCTGGCCAAGGAGATCCAGCCACACCAAGGGAGTATGGGGGGGCGTCTTTTGAGCTCCCCGCCTCAGGGGCCAAAATGTTATGAGCTGGCCCTGTTTGGAGTGCACTTTAAAAAGGGGCAGACTGGCTTTACACCTCCAGGGGGCCATGGGGCTGTGCTGCTGTCGCTGTGTGCGGGCAGAAGGCAGATTTCGGAGCACTTCTTCCCGGCACGGCCCTGCAGTGTGGTCTGGCAGCTAGAGCCAGCCCCTGGGAGAATCCAGGGCTTGTAATCTAGCCGCTAGCTGCGCTGGCTGGCCGGGCGCCCTCAAAGTTCCCCCGTTGAGGACTGAAGAGGGAGGCGAGCGGCACAAGGGCTTTGCACTGCTCTCTGTGCCGGCGTGACACTGTAGCGGAGCTGGGGATAGGAGACAACGGAAGTAACAACGTCGGTCCAGATCCTCCACACAACCAGGGCCTGGAGGTTGGCACCCACTCTGGCCCCTGCACTTGAAGAGGAAACTGCTCTTAGCTCCCTTCAGACTGCAGCCTTTGGGCCAATCACCTTGCTCCCCCCATCTTGGAAATGGAGATAAACACAGGCCTGCCTCAGGGGACGGGAGCAAGGGGAGTCTGGGGCTTAATTAGCTGCGTGTGAAGCCTCCTAAGATCCGTGATGAAAGGCGCGAGAGAAGTGTGAAGTTTTTCCCCACGCGGCCTTGTTCCGCGGTGCGGGAACAGCAGGGCTGCTGGTGCCTTCTGTGATAAGAGCTTCCTGCCATGAGCCGGCGTGGCAGAAATGTCACTTTGCGTCTGTTGGACTGCCTCCACCTTGGCTGCACGGCCGCTTCACTGGACCGCACACACGGAGTGTTTCTCGTCGTCCTGCCTGGAGGGGGGAGGCCTATTAAGTCAACTCGTCCATTTCGCTGCTGCTTCAGGTGGGGGGGGCTGCGCACGCGAGACCGTGCACATTTAGGACAGCTGTTTGTGCCTGTTTGAAGCAGGGGCTGGTTTTTACTTTGATCCTCGTACACACGATACAGTAATCAAAGTTTGAACCGCCTAGGATGAAATAATTGCTTAACAATCCTGTAAGACAAAATGATTCCACAAATGACAATTAGGACTTGCGATATACAGAACAGATGCATTCAGTGTACCATATTATAATGTGCTAATACAAGATTGACAGCACAATAATAGGAGAGAACAGCCACTCTGCCTCTAATTCTAAACCAAATGTAAGGCTGTCCACAGGCCTCAAATCCTAGCAGGCTGTAAAATTAGAGGTAAGCAGCGCAAGGTTCAAAAAGACTCATTAGTAGGTTGGCTGTTTCAAAGGAGAGAAAATATCTGTCATAAGATTACTCGGAGGCTGGCCAGTGTCAGCCAGCAAATGCACAAACACTCAGGGTCTATGTGAGCGGGAGCATCTTCTAACAGAAATGCTGAAAAGAAAGTTACCAGAATATTTCTAGTGGCCTCAAACAGGTCGTAGCAGCTGCCTCTGCCATCCAACAGTGGAGCAGACATCTGCCAATCCGGTACGGTCGCCTGGAAACTCCTGCAGCCTGGTGTCAAGAAATTCAATGCGTCAGCTCCTGTTACTGTACAGGGCTGGATACGTTAACGAGACAACAGTGTCGGGAACCAAAGGAAATTAACACTGATATGAACACATGAGCGTAATTGGCGTTCCCCGTGGGCGTTGGGCAGTTCCCAAGCCCTAAATGGTACTGATGGGTGACAAGGGTGCCCCGTAGCGCTGTCTTTGGCAATTAAAGAAGCTGGCTTGTGCTTGCTTTTCTCCTCGGATCAATCAGGAGAGGGGGGACGTGCAAAAGTGGAGGCTGTCGCTCTCTCCGGAGCCCGGTCCAAGTGGTCCCTTTGGAGAGGAAGCGCAAGCTTGTGCGGCGGAAGTGGCTGGAGATGAGTTGCAGTGGGCAGGCAGCTAGCAGTGCTGATTGGCCATGTGGTGCATATAGGCCAGTGTCTCTTTGTGTGACTTCAGTCTCACTGTATTGAATCGATGAATCATAGAACCCTAGGTTGGAAGAGACCTCAGGAGTCATCAAGTCGAGCCTCCTGTCCAAAGCAGGACCAACCCCGACTCAATCATTCCAGCCAGGGCTTTGTCAAGCTGAGACTTCAAAACCTCTAGGGATGGAGATTCCACCACCTCCCTAGGGAACCCATCCCAGCGCTTCCCCACCCGCCTAGGGAAATAGTTTTTCCTAATATCCAACCTAGACCTCCCCCACTGCAACTTGAGCCCATTGCTCCTTGTTCTGCCACCTACCACCACTGAGAACAGCCTCTCTCCATCCTCTTTGGAACCTCCCTTCAGGAAGTTGAAGGCTGCTATCAAATCCCTCCTCACTCTTCTCTTCTGTAGGCTAAATAAGCCCAAATCCCTCCACTTCTCATAAGTCATGTGCTCCAGACCCCTAATAATTTTTGTTGCCTCCACTGGACTTTCTCCAACGCGTCCACTTCCTTTCTGTAATGGGGGTCCAGAATTGGACACAATACTCCAGATGTGGCCTCACCAATGTAGAATTACTCTGTAGATCTGCTGGCAATGCTCCTCCTAATTCACCCTAATATGCCGTTAGCCTGCTTGGCTACAAGGGCGCCCTGTTGATTCATATCCATCTTCTCATCCACTGTCATCCCCAGGTCCTTTTCTGCCAAACTGTTGCTAGCCAATCCGGTCCCAGCCTGTAACAATGCTTGGGATTCTTCTGTCCCAAGTGCAGGACTCTGCACTTGTCCTTGTTGAACCTCATCAGATTTCTTTTGGCCTAATCCTCCAATTTGTCTCGGTCATTTCTTGGCCCCATCCCTACCCTCCAGGTATCTACCTCTCCCCTTAGCTTAGCGTCTTCCGCAAACTTGCTGAGGGTGCAAACCATCCCCTCATCTAGGTCCTTAATAAAGACGTTGAACAAAACCAGCCCTAGAACCGATCCTTGTGGCACTCCGCTTGATACCGACCACTAGCCAGAATCGAGCCGTTGATCACTACTCGTCGGGTCCAACAATCCAGCCAGCTTTCTCTCCATCTTACAGTCCATTTATCCAAGCCACACTTCCTCAACTTGCTGCAAGAATCCCGTGGGAGACGGGAGCAGAAGCTTTGCTGAAGTCAAGGGATATGACATCCACCCCCTTCCTCATATCTGTGGAGCCAGTTCCCTCATCAGAGAAGGCAAATTTCCGGTGCCCGGTGCGCTGGTCACACACCACATCCAGGCAAGACCGGGGACAGAACTGAGGAAGTCCTGCTGCTCCAAAACCATGGGCTTCTATCCCCAAAGTAAAGTAATAAACGTGAATTCCCAGGAGCTTGCCCAGGCCTTTAAGAAGCTGGTTGGCGTATATGCTCTGGAAGCTGCGGCCCCTAGAATGCAACAAAAACACTGGAAAGAAAGTGGGTGCCAAGTCTCTGAGCAGGCCGTGTTGCATATACACTTGATGCATTATCTACAGGTGCCGTGACATGCCTGCTGAGAGACCTTCCCCGCCAATCACTGCTACACACTGAAGGATCTAAGTCCTTCAGTCCCCATGCACCACTGCAAGCTTTCTTCCCGCTGCCGCCACACTGAGCGGCGTGGGGTTAACACTGCGCGCCCTGTAGCGTTCCCCATCCGCCGCCTCTACCATGCTGTTGTGTGTAGCCGTTAATGGAGAAGCGCCCATGTACAGCAGGTCTGAATTTGGCCCAGACATGGCGACTGGGTTAAGGGCAGTGGGAGATCTAGCAGTGTGCTCGTTAAAATAGGGGTGAAAAATCAAATCCTTCCTGCACCGTGGATCAACTTCTATTTCTGTCTCCTCTGCGTTGGGCTCTCCAAGCAAGTTGCACATAATTAAACCTTGCAGCGTCCCTCGGAGAGACTCCTGCTTTTATAAGTGGTGGGAACTGAAGCATAGAAGTCTGGCAGGACTTGCTTTAGATAGCCGAGCGACTCGGGAGAGGTACGAATGCCAGGAGCCTGCTGTCTCGTTCTCAGCTCTGTTAGCAGTGCCTACTCCCGGCCAGGGTTCCCCGTAAGCCGGGCACTTGAGCAGCCGCTCGGGAGAGAGTCCAGTGCCGCTCAGCTGCTTAGCAGCGTGCCCACAGCTAGTTTCTGCCGGTGGTGCACATTGGCCCATGCTTCGAGCCATGTAAAAAACTGTATTTCGCGCACGGTTGGAAAAGATTAGAAGGAACATTGCTCCCCGCCATCTCTGCTTGCTCTAGTTCAGTGGTTCCCAACCTTCTTGAGCATAGCGATGCCTTTTTAATCTGTTAAAATTTTACAGTTCCCCTCCACGGGGAGCAGCAGCCAGCCTGTCCGTTGGCCCGTGCTGCTTCCTTGGTTCCTGCCCCCATCCCCTGCCCATCCATGGAGGATACAGCGAGGGGGCTCTCATGGCCAAAGACAGCTCCTGCCCCAGCACTCTGCCCTTGGCCCAGCACGGAAGCCTGGGGAAGAAAGAAAAAAAGGCAAAGAAAAGTAAGGATCGGGCCCACCGCAGGACTGGGATGGGGGAGGGGGCTGGCGCATACATGGCAGTGCAGCTGGCGCTGGGAGGACAGATGGTGCCTCCTAGGGTCTCAAGATCCCATCCCGAGGGCGGGAGGCAGCGTGCCTGTGGCTGGTCACAGAAGTGCCTGGCTGAAAGTCCGAGTCCCCCAGTGGGCCCGATCCTTTCCTTTCCTAAACTTTCCTAAACTTTCCGCAACCCCCCTACAGTACCAACTGAACAGCTGGGAACCACTGTTCTCGTATTGCCTGAAATACAGTAGTGCTCCGTGTTTCCCATGTCCAAACATTGAACAGCTAGGATCTCCGCTCCCAGAGGGCTTACCACTAAAACACCGCCAGGACACCCTCTCTCTTAGCTGAATAGGGAACCCAGGGGTCCTGCCTGTCTCCTGATCTAGCTAGCGGATACTACTTCTGCGATGATGATCCCCCCACCGGGCGAGGGAGTGTCCTAAGCACCTCTTCATTTGCTGCCGGGGCTCATGCTTTCTTTAATTAACTAGTTGCAGCTTGAACAGACTTCTTCCAAGTGCCGGAACTTTGCGCTCCGTCTAGAAGATCAAAAGAGATAATATTTTCAGCTCTAGTGACAAAACAGTCTTCAGCTCAGCTCATACTTTACACACACACCCCATGTGCTTATTACGCTAACATATAATTTTATTATATTTTATTATTAAATAAACATGCCAGAAAATATTCGTTTGTGGGGGAGGATGAAAAGGTTTGGTAATTAAAACTTCTATCCATCACCGCTTAACTCCAAGAGATAATTGTGTTGCTTCTGCAGATGTGTATTTTCTGTTGAATCATGCAGTTTTGTTTTAAATTCTGTGTGTATATGTGCATACATAGTTATAACATGCCATATATCCTAGGGCACAGGGGTGGGTATATTCTAGGTGTGAGCCAGAGCACTGGCCTGGGTGTCAGGAGGACTGGGTTCAACGTCTGGCTCTGCTGGGCGTTTTGGGCAAATCCGTGATTTTTTTGTGCCTCAGTTTCCCCCTGTGTGCTAGGGATTGTAAGGCCTGGCTTTGCAAAGCACTTTGTGATTGATGATTTAAATCAGTGAAGGGCAAGCTAGGCTAGTGCGTGGGCCCTTCATCTCAGTGGGTCACAAGACTGTCACAACGAAGGCGGTCTCCCGGGATCGGGTAGGTTTGTTCCCTGCCCTTGCGTGCCTAGAATTTGCAGGGGGGCGTCGATTGAACCGGAGCAGCGCTGTGATTGGCTGCAGAGGGAGCGCCCGGCATGGTTTGGGATGGGTGCAATCCGCACTCACCTCTCTTCCTGTGTTCTGGCTTTCTGTGCACGTCACTTTAGTTATACCAGTAGGAAAAGAACTACACGGACAGAAACCACCATAATCTGGCAACCCCGTGTGTAGGCAACAGTAAAGAAGTCCCTGCTCTGTATTGGGCAAAGTGGGGAGTTTGAACTGGGGTTTCCCACATCCTAGTCATAAAACACCAGGACTGGAAGGACCTCAAATCATCCCCTGCACTCACCCAAGCACCAGCTAGATCATCCTGGACAGGTGTCTGTCCAACCTGCTCTTCAATATCTCCAGTGATGGAGATTCCACAACCCCCCTGGGCAATTGATTCCAGTGTTTAACCACCCTGACAGGCAGGAAGTGTTTCCTAATGTCCAGCCTAAATCTCCCTTGCTGCAATTTAAGCCCATCAGAGGTCAAGGAGAATAATTTTTCTCTCTCTTTGTGACACCCTTTCAGGTACTTGAAAGCTGCTGTCATGTCCCCCCTCGGTCTGCTCTTTTTCTAAACTAAACAAATCTGTGCCAATCGCTGGGCTATTGAGTGTCACAGGGCCACCCCTTCCTTATCACGAGAACGGGCTGACCGGACTTATTTGCCTTTTGGAGTTAGGTAGCTGGACCTTAACCTGCTTCCTTCCTTGGTTTTTTCTACTGCCCCCATGTAGGGGATATGGCCCGGGCATTGAACTCAGGGCTGTGAATTCAACTGGGCAGCTGGGAACCTCACAGGCAGGCATGGGGCTGCTGAGCTGCCACCTCTTTGTGCGGCTGGCCCCAGGGCTCATCCGGGTGCACAGCGTGATACAGAGATCAAGGCACCTGATTCTCAGTCAATGCTCAGCACCCGCCCTTGGAAAACCAGGCTCCATTGGAGTGCCCCATGTTCAGCCATGCAGCAGCGTGGCTGCAAGGGCGCAGCCCTCGTAGGGTTGCACGGTTCTCTCTCGGTCCCAGGTGGTGCTAGGACAGCTCGTCAGTGCAGGAGTCCAATGGTACCTTTTCCCTGCTGTTGGCCTGGGTGGGGCTTTGTGGTCCAGCTGACACTGGGCCAGCCCAGGAATCAGGACTGCTGGGTTGTAAAGCCAGCTCTGCCACTTACTCATGGCGTAGCCTTGGGCATGTCACTTCCTCTCCTGGTGCCTGAGCTTCTCCATCTGTGTAAGGGGGGCAATGACACTAGCTCAGTGATGTGAAACACTTGAGATCAAGAGAGGGAAACGGCCTCTATTCACAGAGCGAACCGTAACTTGAAAGCAAGGGTGGAAAATGGTTTGGTGACTAGGAAACTCTCCCCCACACGCCCACCCTTCAGTCATTGTTATACCCAGCCTCTGCCCTCGGAGCCTCCTGAGCTGTTCCGGTAACTTGCTTGATCCCAGCTTTGTCTTCCAGACAAGTTCAAAGTCGGACCTGCTCGGGGAGGGGCTGCCCTTGTGGCGTGTCGCCAGCCCATCACTCCATCCATGGGCCACCCCTGGGCTTTCCTCCCTGCGCCTCTGTTCCGCTAGCCTCGGGCTCTGCCTGCCTTGCAGTCCGAGGTGCGACGGTCGCTCCAATCGAGTTAGCGCCGCTAAGAATCGCCACGTAGATGTGAGACCCTACCCAGCCCCTGCTGCCTCGTCTTCACAGCTGTGCGAAGCGAAGGCCGGTACGCCTGCCTGAGCTGCAACCCCCCCAGCAACTGCTGTGTAGACGTAGCTGTAGACCCACCAGCTGGGCTTGTGAACTGCTGCTCTCGGGTGCTTTCTAACTCTCCTTCGCCAGCCCCTCGGACTTTGGAGTAGTCACATCAATAGCCTGAAGGTTTTGCGTGCTGGGAAGGGGGGCGGGAGCAAGAACACTGACAGGACCGGGGTGCAAGACATGCCCACCTTGCAGGGCTGGCCTTACCATGAGGCAAACTGAGGCAGCTGCCTCAGTTGCCAGACTGTGCGGGAGGGAGAGGGGGGTTGTAAAGCCAGCTCTGCCACTTACACATGGCGTAGCCTTGGGCATGTCACTTCCTCTCCTGTTGCCTGAGCTTCTCCATCTGTGTAAGGGGGGCAATGACACTAGGACCCAGAGAATTGAGACCTTTCAAAGTTTTGGCCCAAGTGAGGGGGCATGGGGGCGTCATTTGAGCTCCCCGCCTAGGTGCCGAAATGTTGTGGGCTGGTCCTGCCACCTTGTGTCTCCCTCGTCTCCTGGTTGTATCACTTTTGCTGAGGTAGCACCTGCGGACGTGCTAGGCACTATACAAACAGCGACTCTCTTCTCTGCCTGTATAGGACACCTGTCCCAGGAGTGTCTGAGTCCTCCGAGCACCCCCATGTTCAGGGGTTGTCTGGGCTTCCGTGAGCAGGGCCTCGTCTCAAGGGGCGGATGCACTCGCCCCTCTGTTGGCCCCTCAGTGAGCGGCTAAGAGACGAGAGGTTCCTTGGAGTACGTTTAAAGCTGGAGTTTGGAGCCAGCTCGCCGTGGCCGTCTCTTGCCTGGGCTGGTGCCCACCTGCCGAAGCAGCCTGAAATTCCAACCGGTGGGCTTTGTCCCGGACCAGCAAGGGTCAAACAGCACAGCCTGGCTTGCCTGCCTCAAGGGAGGAGGACGCTGGACTCTCCCGAGCACAGGAAGGCGAGGTGGCAGACCTGCCAGGGGACGGTCTCCTCGCATTGTTTCTGGCCTGCCGGCTGCTGTGCTGTGCATCCCTCTGCCAGGCAACTTTGCCAGCCTTCCCTTCTCCCCCGCCCCCCACCCCTTGTGCACACATGGGAACCTTTTAAGGGAATGAGTAACTCCGCTAAATTAGGGGGATCTTCCTGCGCTTCCGCGCAAGCCGCAGAAATCCGGGGCTTCCTTGCTTCTCTCCGGCTGCCAGTCTGTCACGGATTTTTGTTTCTTCTTCCCGGGGGTGGGGGCGGGGAGGATCTCAATTATACAAGGTTGGGGTGGGAGACTATTTCTGAGCACTCTTCCCTGCCTACAAATTGCAGCTTAGAGTGTGACAAGTTACAAAACACTTGAGTCATTTCTCTCTCTTTCCCCCACAAGGAGCGAGGCTGTTCGGTTTTGGGTTGGGGTTGGGTGTTGTGTGTGTGCGTTTTTTTTTTCTTCTTCTCTCATTTCCCCTCTCTCCCCCTCTGACTCTGCAACCCACACGCAGGGTATCTCTGAAGTGGTGTTTATGTAAGCGGCTGATGTTCTGCGAAGCTGCAGCTAGAGGCTGTTGTCAATTCTGAGGAAAGCCCACGTCTACCCACATAGGATCTCCCAGGCAGGTTTGTATAACTCCTGCGACGCAGGCGTCGCTTGTTCCAAAGCAGGGTGGGTTTGGGTTGGCTTAAAGCTCCCCCAGCTTACTGAAAGAACCCCCCGCCCCCACACTGTCTAATCTGTGTGTGTGAAGGATACTCCTGAGGTCGTATCTTTCTATCCAATGCAAGGGGGATCGCAAAAGCTCTGCTTACTAAGCTCGAAATGTCTGTCTGTCTGTCTGAAGTGGCTCCTCTTTTTCAATGTGTGCACTGCATCTAAGGCCAGCAAGCCAGGTTCTGCACTGCTACCCTGTTATCTTTGCTGAATCATCCCGATCAGCAGAATCCGGCCCGACGTATGTAGGCCAGCTGGAAACACAGCATCCTCCTAACCTACATTTAAAAAGCACCTTTCATCCGAGAGAACCCTCATAATGCCAGGGGGTGACACACGGCAGCTCTTTGTTCCAGTACACGAAGCCAAAGTGGTTTTTACCCACAAAAGCTTATGCCCAAATAAATCTTTGAGGTGAGTGACTAGTCGACTTATCAGATCGTTGATACACTGGTCGACTAGGCCTCCCCCCCACCTTGCTGCCTTTATCAGAAAGAGGCAGGAAGGGGGGAAAAGAGGAGGGGTGCTTCAAAGTGGCAATGCTGCATGAAGCCCGGGGCCAGCTAAGGATTCCCCACTGACCTCGGGCTCCATGTGGCACAGCCGCTTTGAAACGCCGCGGGGAGCATGGGGCCAGCGGGGACTGCTTGAGACCCGTGCTGGTCCCATGCTCCCCATGGCGCTTTCGACTTTTCCCCTGGGGCTATTGCTACTTCAAAGGCGGAGGCGCCCTTATCGGCTAATCAAATTTAACATCCCTAGCGCCACAGGACTCCCAGTTGTTTTTGCAGATACAGACTAACACGGCGACCCCGCTGAGATTTGCTCCAGCACAGCGACTCTCAATATTCAGGAAGAGAAGTGGAATATAACTTGCGCACCTAAAACTGAAGAGCGAGGAGTTTTAGATCAGCGAGACTGATCTACATAAGAATTTGGTCATGCCACCTAAGTTAACACCAGTATATAGAGCCTTGTGCGGATACAAAATTTGTATCCGCATCTGCAAAAATGAGCCACCGACAGCTGCATCTACGTTTGTCACGTAAGCATCTTTAGAACATATCAGTAGAGTTCTGAAAATCCACAGATATCTGCTTTATACCCACGGGTGTCTGTGGATTTGTGGATGCAGACACCCGTGGGTATAAAGCAGATAGCTGTGGATTTTCAGAACTCTACTGCTATGTTCTAAAGATGCTTACATGACTAATTAGCTAGAGCTTTGCTTTTAGCTCTCATGCTGTATCACAGTGCCCTCTGGCACCATGCAGGGGAATTAGTCCAACGCTGCCTCTGGCCTTGTCTACGCTTACCGGGAGATCAGTGCTGCAGTGATCTCTAGTAAAGACCCTCTAAACTGACCGTTGATCGCACTCCTGTCGACGCTGATGCTCCTCGGGACCAAAAAGAGTAAGGGGAGTTGATGGAAGATGTGACGGGCCAGCAGCAGCCCGCATTCGAGCGGGGCGGGTAGTGGCTCTGGCCCCATCAGGAAGCCCAGGAAGCCGCGTCCACCGAGCCCAGCGCAGAGCGGAGTCCTGCGGCCATGGCAAACCGCGTTGGCTGGCTTGGACGTGAGCACCCCGGGCAGGGGATGCCAGGACGCAACCCCGCCCCCGAAGCCCTATGTAGGGACACTGGCAACTCCGGGGGTGGGGACGAGAAGGACGGCGTGACCTCCGGCGGGGGGTTTAAAAGCCGCCCTGGAGCCGGAGCAAAGGGGAGGATGCCAGGGAGGCCACGAGAACTGTGGGGGGCCGTCCAAGGTGCCACAAGACGGGGAATTGGGGACGCAGGGCTCGCTGGGCCCCGATCCACCCCTCCCGGGGTTGTCTCGGGAGCTCGCACCCATTTAAGTGGTGACTTTATAGCCTTCCGATGGCGGGCTCGCTGGGCCATAACCCCGGGTCGGGAGTTGCACGCTCGCGCCCCGAACTAAAGCTGTCACAGGAGAGTTTCTCCCGTCGACTGCATGCAGCGGAGACACCGTGATAACTCGAACTATTCACATAGCTGGAGTTGCATTGCTTAGTACATGCATCTGACGAAGTGGGTCTTTGCCCACGAAAGCTTATGCTCCAACACTTCAGTTAGTCTAGAAGGTGCCACAGGACTCCTCGCCGCTTTTGCAGATTCAGACTAACACAGCGACCCCTCCGATACATTGCTTAGTTTGACATTGCCTCCTCGTGTAGGCCTGGCTTTAGGGTAGCATTTTGTCTTCAGAGCTGAGCGAGGCCACTTCCTGCAGTGCCAAGAGGGTTCTTGATAGTCTCTGTAATCCTACCTGGGATGAGCAGGTCTGACCACATTTGGTCAGGCCTGAGGTGGCCTGGCTGCAGGCCTTGTGCGTATAAAAAGATAGACCAGCCAACAGTTGACTAAGCATGACTTGCCCTCTTATGAGAGGCAACTTGAGGCCAGCAAGTTACATCGTCAATGATGGGTGAGTTAAAGCTAGAAGCTGGAACCGTGCTCTAGAATGTGCTTGCGGCAGCAGAGTGGAGTTTGGTCTAGGGTTGCCAGATGGTTTCAGAATAAAAAAGGACTCCAAGACTTGTTAAGTAAAAAAAAAAAAAAAAAAAACCAGCATGGCCCCTTTAAGAAATACATGGCTTTTTGGCCCTAACAGGCTGCCGGTAGCCGCCCGCCATCTTACCTCCCTGCACCGGGCTGGACAGCTCCTAGGTAAACACTAGGGTTGCCAGGCTGCCTCCGATTGAGAGAGGAAATTGAAATCCGTGCCCAGTTGGTATCCTCATCAATCCCGGACCGAGCCCCAACAGGCAGAGTGGAACTAGCCAGATGCCACTCTGGGAAATGACACTTGTTTGCCTAAAACACCCTCTCTAGTTTCATCCACATGGACGTTTTTCTCCCCCCCCCCCCACCCCGAACTCTTGGGAGGTGTTGCTGGGAGCTGTTCTAGAGCCGGGACGCTTTCTGCCCTCCAGGTGGTAGCATTTCAATGATTGGTCTCGCTCAAGTTTTAGAATCTCCTTGGGACAGATTCTGAGCCATTACTCAAGTAGTTCCACAAGTAATTCCAAAGGCTTCAACAGAACTGTGCCCAGAGTAAGGCGGTACGTAATAGGAGAAGCCCTAGGTGAGATGCACAAGGCTAATTTATGTACCACAGTGATCATATTTAGTCTCTCCCATAGCTAATGCTTGGAACTTAAGTACTGTTCCACCCTTAACCCTCCCCGTGTTGATGATAAACCATGGCTCTTTAGGCATTAACTATGTAATGGCCAAAGCACGGGGAGCTTTATATTAAATGAAGATTTATTTGGGCATGTGGGGGGGCATGATGCCTTTCTCCAAAGGGCGGTCCAATTCCTCTGTGCAAATGACATTACTTCAAAATAATCACCTACCCAGAGGATGACAAAAGCGCCCGTCTCAGCTCTCAATGTTAGCAGGTTTATATGAAGGGCCTTAGTATCCTTTTTTGGGGGGGAGAGTGGGGTAGGGGGGGTGTAAAAGTGGCTACAAAGAGGACAGAACACTGCCATATACGGAGACGGGGGGGTATTTCCACATTATCATCTCAATGGCTCTTTACAGAAATACAGAAGAATAAGAAAGCTGGTGGCTGGGGTTGCTCTCAGCCTCTGAGAAACACTATCTCAGTTATCGGATTTGAGTTCCTCACAGCATCACATTTTCATAGATATTTATTCATGCAGAACAGAAGCACGGAGTTATTCACCCTGCCAGGGTGGCTGATGGAAACGCTCTTCTACATAAGAATGCGCCTTCATTTACATCCTCGCTACTTTTCAACAATTGTGCTGTATGCAACGAGGTTATTTTTATTCCTTCTGTTTTTTAAGGTGGGGGGGTTTCTAATTTTTGCATATCATTTGTATTAAAATTGCCCTCCTGAATTTTCATAAGCCATACAAATGAACACAGTTGATGGGCCTCAGCCCCGAGGACGGGCAGCAGCTGGGGGTGGGAAGAAAGGTATCGTTTGGGGCACAGCGTAAGTTGATAACAGTTTCTCTCTCACTGGGGCAGTGAACTGCACTGCAACCCATCCATCTTCTGATTTAATGTCATTCTCCCTGCCATTATGCTCCCAAATATTGCTTTTCTTGGCACAGTATCAAAGATGATTCCCTGTTTTCTAATAAAACGCACCTTCATAGTAATTGAAATAATAATTTTCTGCTCCTTGTGTTTTGGTTCTAGACTTGTCCTCACTCAAACTCCATTTCCCTCCTGACCTTTCTTTATTTTTCTTCCTAGTTGATTGGTGGTTTCAGCTTGGGTATCTCTAGTTGCCGGCCAGCAAATACAGTAGATTCCCTAGCTGGCCACTGGCAGACAGCTAGATCTGTGTCATCCAAGTTGCATCTTTTTCCTCCTCTCTGATGTTTTCCTCTGCGCAGGCAGCGTCTGGTGTCACTGCTGGTGATTCCCACGAGACACTTGGCTGTTCTTGTGATGTGTTGAAGAACAGAGGCCGACGCAGCATCTATATTGATCTTCCCACAGAAACAGTGGAAGCCGGGAGATTCAAATGAACTAAGTCCTGGAGAGTATTGTTTGTATTACAAATTGCTTTGGCATTGTGTTGGGCGCTCTATAAACAGACAGTAAGAGCAAGTGTAACCCACACACCTAGGGTATGTCTACACTCGCGGCTTCTTGCGCAAGTACGGCCGTTCTTGCAGAGCGTCCACACTGCCCGCCCACTCTTGTGCAAGGACATTTACAGAAAGGCGCAGTAAGGGAGGGCTTCTTGCACAAGAGCTACACTCTTTTTTATCAGGTGTAAGCCCTCTTGTGCAGGAGCTCTTGCACAAGAGGGTAGTGTGGACGCTCGGCAGGGATTTCTTGCTCAAGAAACCCCTATGGCTAAAATGGCCATCAGAGCTTTCTTGTGCAAGAAAGTGTCCACATGGCCATGGGCGCTCTTGTGCAAAAGCACAGCTCGCACATGGCAGGGTGGATGTTTTCTTGCGCAAGATTTCTTACACAAGAACCCTTGCGCAAGATGTTCTTGCGCAAGAAGCCGCCAGTGTTGACATAGCCCTAGTGTGGTTCACTGTCCCATGTAGTGGCACCTAGACCACAACAACAGCTAAGATCAAGAGACCTCTCCAGCAGGTTTTGGGAGCCAGCTGGCTTTTAGCTCAGAGGGTAGAGACTCTTTACACTCATCTTCAGAGGTCCCAGGTTCAAATCCGCCTGGTGGTGGTTACACAAACCTTTGCCCAAAGCAGCATACCGTCTAAATAGACAAGACAGATAAAACGTGGGAGGAAGGCACTATGGGGAGGGGGGGAAGGAGATGTTTTACACATGGGGACCTGAGGCATTGAGGGACCCGGGCTCACTTAAGGTCATCCCACATCTGGGAACTGTCCTGTCCGGAATTGTGCAGACGATGCTATAACTACAGGATCCCCTTGGACCTTCTAAAGCAACCTGCTGCTGAGTCTAGAACAGACACGTGCAAAGGATTATTCGTTCAGCCGCTGCGGAGGTTGTCTGCGTCTCTATCTGGCTGCTGTGTAAACTGAGGCACGGAATGTTTGGGGCTTTTTTCCCAACAAGGCGTCAGGACGAGTCAGTGGCAGAGATGGAAACAGAACCTGGCAGTCCGGACTCCCTGTTCTGTGACTTAAGCCCAAGGCCAGCTTTCCCTGCCGTAGGCTATGAAGTGATGTTGCAGCGGGGAGCTAAACGCACAGACCTATTGGGTTACCCAGCCTCTCCAGCTCCCGCGTCAATGATTCTGTTCTGAGTCTTTTTCTCCCCCTTTATCCAGGGCAATAGCTCTTCACGATATTCTTATGCAAAACTCGCCCGCTGCCTGCCCCATGCCAGGACTGAGAGAGTTAACGTTTTAAACAAAACGACTTCTCCCCTTTCCTGTTTGCCTCCCTTGACTTTCTCTTCACTTGCCATTTGATCTCGGCCTGCCTCCAAACGGAGTTTTGGATCAGAGCCTGCTCAGAAATTAATCCGAATAAGGAATTAACTAGTGGATCACAGCAGCCATGGGACTGTTAGGCTACGTCTAGACTGCACTCTTAAATCGGAAAAAGAGGCGCAATTTGCGCTACGCACGTTGTGTCTCTTTTTTCGATTTCATTTCAAAAGGGTTTTTTTTTTAAATTTGGCGCATCTCCATGACGCCACATTTCAGAGAAAAGTGCTCTTTCGAGCCAGATCTTATTCCTCGTAGAACGAGGTTTACAGGGATGGCGAAAGAGCGCGTCCGTTCTTTCGAATATATTTTCGAAAAAGCTGACGCGTTCCTTGGATGTGGCGTTGCTTTTTTGGGTACTTCCGGTATCCCGAAAAAGCACTGCAGTCTAGAAGTCACCTTAGAGATTCCAATTCTGGGGTTAATGGTGGGAGCAGGAGGCATAATTCACTTGCCAGATGGGTGGAGGGGACAGAATCAGTAATGCCCCTTGGCAGGGGGGAGGAGAGAGAGAATATTCTCTAATTAACAGGCCTATGAGTGCTTGGCAGCCTGTACTCGCTGTGCATCCGTCCGGCCCCCTAGCAAGCTCCAGGGCCTAGCTCGCTGTGGCATAGGGATGACCTGTGCCTGGCCAGGGAGCGAGGGGAGGGGATGTGACCCCATCATCCCCCACATGCTCTGTGGTGCAGGAGCACACAGTAGCTAGGAGGGAAGAGCCAGCTTGGATATCTCAAAGCCAACCTTGTCTGGCTGAGAAGGGAACCTTGCTCTCCCTTGAGCCAAGCCCTGTCTGTGCTCTTTGGGCGGATCAATCCATAATCCACAGGAGAGGCGGGGGGAGAGCTCACAGCAGCCTCCTGACAAGCGCCTCGCTCTGACTCCGTCTCTAGCGGTCAGAGGCTTTCCCACGTTTATTAGGCTCCTGCAGACGGAGCCTTTTCCTCCCCAGCGCCATCGGCAGAGCCCACGTCGGACAGGAATTCCCTCATTAAACAAATATTTGGCGAGTGGGAGGAGAAGTAACAGCAGCACTGCGGAGCATGTGCTTCCCTGGCAGCTCCCAGCCACAGAGACTGCATCCCCACCACACACTCCTTTCTCAGGGAAACAGCAGCCGCAGCGGAAGGCCACGAATCCCTGGGAGAAGGCGCAAACCTGTCGCTGCTCCAGCCGGAGCGATAGGGCCCCGTGGCGGCTTTCAGAAATGCAGCAGGCGTGATGAAATAATTAGCACATTTGCCGGGAGCTGCGTGCTCTCTCTCCTGAACGTTTGCCAGAACTCCAGGCCCCTCGGGGTTTCCTGGGGATATCCCTGACTTCTCTGTGCCGACAGAGGGCTCTGAAGAAACAGAACCATGTGGCAACTTGGTCACTGAGAAAAAAGGAGCAGAGGATTCTCAGTAAAATCACCCAAGTCTGCCTCCCCCTCAAGCCCAGTCTTTACAACATCCCTTGGCAAGGAGTTCCACAGGTTAACTGCGCGCTGCATGAAGAAAAACTTCCTTCTTTTTGTTTTAAACCTGATACCTATTATTTTCATTTGGTGACCCTGCCTGCGACTCAGGAGCAAATAGGAGTCTGTGCATACCCACGTGTGAATACAGTAAAGTGAGCAACCTATGAGATGCATCTCTGCGTGGAGTCCTCCTTTAGACAGGGTACTCTTCTGAAACTTGGACGCTGGGTTTCCTGTTGTCAGAAACAGGACTCTCAAGGGAGTCTTGTGGGTCAGCAGCAGTGGGGTCTGAACTAAGCGACTCATCGGCTGAAGCCGAGACCTCGATCACTTGAGCTCATAAGTAATCTTGCTAGCTGGTCCCTCTAGGCCAGCCGCTACAGGGGGCCTGATATTTAGCCAGCTCATTTTTCATGTCCCCTGTCAGGGGGAGCTTTTCCGGATTGTCTGAGGTACACAGAAGTGCAAATCCCTCTCCAGGTCTCCGCTTTGAAATGCCTCCCCTGGCGGGCACAGACACTGCAACCAAACTTTTAGGCCTCCAGCTATGAAGGGCAGAGCCCGTTCCCTCAGGGCACCTGATCTGCATCCTGTCTAAGTCAGAAGCCAGCAGCATCTACCCCTGCCCAATAGGCATGTTTGACCCAGGTCTGACATGAGTTTGAAGGTCTCGGTTCTGTTCTTACCAGTGCTCAAAGCAAAGGCCACCACCTCGCTTAGCTGAGTTAGGCTCCGTATAGAGGCAACAGAAAACTCCCTTTCCTCCAGGTCTGGCTAAAGCCGCCGGGGCTGGCTGTTTGCCTGTCTGTCTGTCTGTCCCACCAGCAAACGAAGGGAGCTTCGGGACGCAGCGCCGTCAATCCGCCCTCTCTCCCCAGCGGGGCAAAACCCCATCACGTAAAAAGAATTCCATCTGGGCCCCCTGTTTTGGGAGCAGCCGCTATGAATGCAGAGGCCACGGCCTCCTCTTTGGGACCACGACAGGAATCCACCGTCGCCGATGAGCCTCCCATCCGAAAGCAGGGACGCTTTTTTGGGTCGGGCCGCTGACCCATAGGAAAATCAGTCAGGGGCTGAGAAGAGAGACGCCAAAACAAAACGAAACCTTCACGGACGTGGCCCTTCCTGAGGAGATAGATACGCCCCACGTTCCCCTCACACACCACAGCCAGGTGGGCCCCAGGCTGGTTGATTTTGTGTGTTCCAGCCACACCAGAGCGCCAGCTGGGAGGCGGGAGCACCAGCGAGGTCTCCCCAAGGCCGGGGGGCGGAGCCCTGAGTTTTGGGGGACAGATCCAGGCAAGCCACGTGGCTGCATCTGGCCTTTGGGCCTTAGCTCCCCACCCTTGCCCTAAAGTGTCCCCGGTGATTACTGCAGTGCTACAGGCCTTCAGATCTGTGGCTGTCCCCGTGACGCGCCGGTACCCGGGAGCATCGTGTTTTCACGCACACAAAGAGGAAGCGATTCGAACAGGAGCCACCCTTTGCGAGTGGTTTCCTCCTCCCAGACACGTGGGAGCCTGAAGCAGACCCGCTACAGCCATGATCCCTGGGACAGGCGCCTTCCAGGCTGCTAAGGCAAGTGATGCTGGCGAGCCACAGCCCGGGGGCGGCAGGTGCTGCACTAGCTGAGATGCCAACACCCTGCCCCGGTTAAATATCCCATGGCCGTGTCTTGGCCGAATGCCAAAGCCGGGGCACAGATTTCCAAAGCCCCAATGTCCTGTTTTCGGGGGCAGCAGGTGAAGGCCCCGCTGGGGAAAGCAAACCCCTGCCCCGCCCCTTCCGCCAAAGGCCCGCCCCTGGAGCCAAGCCCCGCCCACCCCAACTTGACCGTTTCCAGCCATGTGGCAGGACACCGCTGCCCGTGCCGCAGCCCCAGCCCAGCCCTTCCTAGTGGCCAGGGAGCAGGGCTGCCACGCCACAACCCCAGCCTCAGCCTTCGAGGGGTTGTGTGTGTAGGCAGTTTTGGGAAGGCTGTGCCTCCCCTTGCCTACATTATTGGCCACCCATGTCTATTTTCAAAAGGGCCCGAAGATCCTCCATCCCCTCTCAGAAATGGCCTAAGTGCCTTTGGAAATGTGATTCCCGGTCCTAGGGATGTAATAGTGAAGTCGATTAACTGATAAGCAAAAGTGTATAGGTTAATGCTAGAGACGACACGCATTTCCCTCCCCCTCCCCTTGCCAGTACATTTGTTAGCAGGCTGGCCAGCAGCCCGGCTCAGTTCTGGCTCGCACTGGGTCCAGAACCTACCCCTGCTGCGGCTCTGCATTTAAAGTGCATTAGGAGCCAAGCAGGCAGGCAGCCCAGCTCAGTTCTGGCTCGCCCTGGGTCCGGGAGTTCAGACTCCCCATAGACAGGGGCTGCTGCCACCCCGCACTGCTGCCTCTTTATCAGAGGCAGCAGCACTGGGCGACAGCCAGCCGGTCCACAAGGGGAGCTGATTTTTAAACTGGCTCCCCTCGTGGACCAGCTCCCGCCTGGCACTCTGCGCTGCTGCCTCTCATACGCTGGCCGCCAGCCCCGCCCCCGGGGACTATAGAATAGTCGACGAACCAATAAGAATTCACGAGGTTACTCGACTATTCCACTAACCGATATGTAACATCCCTGCCTGGTCCTTTAAATTCTGTCCCTCAAAGTGTCCCTGCTGTGGCATATAACCAAGTTCTTCGCTCAGGGGCCAGGCCAATGCATCCCTTATCACTGCGCAACGCTGTTAGTCCGTGGGGCAGGGGAGCCATTGGCTGTGTATGAGCCGGGTCTCTAGCAGCAGGTCTTTGCTCTTCCGAATATTTGTTACGCCAGGAGCAAGAGGTGTTACTGTGAGGTAGGAGGCCCCCTACCTGGCCATTCCCCATAAGCCCCTTGTCTACGGTGTCCAAGCATCTTATGCCCTCCTCCCTGTAAGGCTGTTCAAATGGCTTGGGGATTCCTTGAAAGCATTTCACATTCTCTCGGGAGGTGGGGAGGAGCAGGAACATGGGTTCCAGGCTGCATGGAAACAGGAGGGCGGACAGACACAGCTGTGTTCCCCAGGGCGAAAGCCGAGATCCAGAGGTGATCTGGTAGGTGGTGCAAGTTACACGCTAGCAGGAGGGCATGTGGATGCAGCAGAGAGCCCGGCGCACGTGCACTGATGTGCTGAGCGGTAGGCAGCACAGTGCAGGGTGGAGTTTTTGCCAGGTAACCAGACAGCCAGAGGCTGCATGGTAGTGCCAGCCATCTGCCTCCCCCGACAGTTTCCTCCTGTGCGGCAAACGTGTGCCGTTCACCTCAGCTGGCCCGCTCCTCTCTAGAGCTGGCTGCACTTCAGCGGTGCTGAATGCACAGCCTGCGGGGTGTGACGCCAGCGTGGGATCCTCCATGATGGGCATGTGTAATAATAAACCAAACACCCCTTGCGAGCCACAAACCACTAAGGGTGAAAAGTAAAAGCTCGCTCTGGTGCAACTCTGGGAATAGAGCTCTCAACTGTCGGCATCGCCCCTGGATTTCAAACCACGCTAGTAGAATTTGACCATTGCGTTTCATTTGGCTGTCAATCTGCATCCCTGCTCCTCTTTCATATTCATTATTTCCTTTGGCGATGTCCAGACCTCGGCTGTCTCCCAGCCAGGCAGCCATCCCCACGAAGCAATGAAATCATCCTGCAAGATATTGCTCCTCAGCCGTAATAGTAAAAGGGGGTGGGGGAAGGAATCAGTGTCTATTTATGCTCTGATATGTACCAGCAATGCTAGTGCACGTTTCTGAGCTACAGAATGAAACAGTTTCCCAAATGTCTCTTTTGGTTCCTCTCACTGGAATGGCAGATGGCAAACTTCATGTATTGATGGGAGAAAAGAGCTTTCATTTCTCCCCAGGGATAATCCCCATCCAGTCCATTATTGCAGCGGGAGTTGATATGATAAAAGAGAGGGAGGTGACAGAGGTCTGTAAAATTGTGACTGGTGTGGAGAAAGTGAATAAGGAAAAGTTATTTACTTGCTCCCGTAACTTAAGAACTGGGAGTCACCAAATGGAATGAATAGGTAGCAAGTTTAAAACAAACCAAAGGAAATATTTCTTCATGCAGTGCACAGTCAACTTGTGGAACTCCTTGCCAGAGGATGTGAAGACCAGGGCTTTAACAGGGTTCAAAAAAGAGCTAGATGAATTCATGGAGATTAGGTCCATCAGTGGCTATTAGCAGGGCTTGACAAACAGCGGCGAAACCTACTCGCCAGCCCTGCACTGCGTATGCGCAAGACCCGCATTGTGCCGGCGCGCGCCGCCAGTGAACGGGGCGACTGGCTGAAATCTGCTCGCCACGGGCGAGTAGATTCAGTGATTTGTTGAGCACTGGCTATTAGCCAGGATGGGTAGGAATAATGCCCTTAGCCTCAGTTTGTCAGAGGCTGGAAATGGGTGACAGGGGTGGGATCACTGGATGATTCCCTCTTGTGTTCCCTCCCTCTGGGGCATCTGGCGTTGGCCACTGTCGGCAGACAGGACACTGGGCTGAATGGACCTTTGGTCTGACCCAGTGTGGCCATTCTTATGTGATCAGGGTACAATGGGATACTATATAAACGCAGCAGCCGTTAGGCCCCCCAAAGGAGAGAGAGGGCCCCATTGTACCAGGCACTATACAGACAAACAGTACAAAGACAGCCCCTGCTCCTAGGCTAGCATTTTGGCAGTACTCCACAAGTGCATAGGAAAATGAGGGGCCTGGTGTGGAGGGGCGGAGGGCCACGTTAAGTCTATTAGCGATCGAGGCGATTGCATACGTGATGCCAAGAAACCAACACATCTCAAAGCTGCCGCGCACAATCTCTGAGCCGAACGCATCTGTCCATGTGCTCACATTGTGAGAATTGCTCTTGCATTTGCAGGAGATTTGGGGGAGGGGAGCACAAAAGGCTCTGTGAGGTCTTGGCTTCTAACGACACAACGGTTAGTTCTGTATCCTGTGCGGATCGTTCTGTCTTTGCCTTGGGCGGTTCTCCCGCAACTTTCCCTGGTATCCTCCAGAGGAGTTTGCGTCTCTGGCTTTAAAATCTAGTGCTTTAATAACCTGAACCCTGGTATCAGGCCTTGTGCTCTAAAGAGACCATGGAGAGAGAGGGACATAATTGCACCAACGGGGTTTATTGACTGAGTGCATTTCCCAACCTGGATTTGTATGTCCCAGAGTAAAGGTGAGCTATGGCAGCTGTATTAATGAAAATGCGCCCAATGGCCCATCCAAAGAGACTTCAGCCTGACACAGTGTGACCGCTCATTCTAAATAAGCTGAGATGCGCCACTGCTGTGAACCCAGCTCTGACCACCCTGAGCGAGAAGCACCGACAGGTGCACACGGTAATAACGCCAGCCACGGGGAGGTGGCAGCCGACTTCTGTCGTGGCTGCGTTCTGCAAGGCGTGACGAGGGCTGAAATCGCGTCCCTGTAGGGCATGGGCGATGGGTGAAGATAGATCTGGGGGAGGCAAGCTCCCAGTCCTGCCCCAGTCCCGCCCCTTCTGCCAAGGCCCCGCCCCTGGGAGCCAAGCTGCCCCTCCCCACAGCATACCCACCGCCCATGTTGTAGGCTCTCTGGAGGACAGCAGAGCGTGGCTGCTGCAGGGCAGGTTGAGAGCAAAGAACCAGGATGTGCCAAACTGAACGTGTAACACAAACCTGCTGTGCATGTGCCCCGGCGAGGACAGGTCCCAAATAGCCGTTGACCGTGGGCCGCTGTGGGGAAACGGGATGAGAACACCCAAGCAAATCCCAGGCACCTGCCCACAGGCTCAGGCTGGGTCAGTCTGTTGACGGGAGCCCTCCAGAGGGAGCCCAGGTTCCGCTGTAAGCTGCTCTCAATTCAGGAGGGTCAATCATGCCGCGGAGTGTGGGGAATGTGATGCAAATCTAAAAGCTGGATAACTCGTGGCCAAGCAAAAATCCCCCGGGGAATTTTTTTTGCAAGTGTCAGGAGTGTTGTAAATCTAGTATTCTGGGCAAATTCCACCTGGAGTAATTTCATTCGGCTTCCCTGTCTTCCCATGCGGTTTTGGTTGAATGCATACGCACTGAACAGATTTGCCCGGGTCTTAAACTCAATCTGTATTTTTCTTCATTGAAATCGTTGCTCTGGGGAGGGAGAGGGGGTCAGCAGGCCAGCTGCCCCGGGGAGAGAAGACAACTCAGACAACCCCACTGCAGCAACGTGGGACCAGGTGAGAAGCACCTCCCCATGGCCGCTGCAGCTCCAGCAGGCACAGCTGGAGGAGGGGGACATGTTGCCCAGATGGGGCAGGTCCAGGTTCATTTGCCCCCTGCACTCCTCAGCCAGAGCAAGGAATGCAACAAACTCAACACTCCCACCCCTCTCCCCCGAGGAAAGGGAACAGTCAGCAAATGCTTCCGTATGAATGGGGGAGGAGCAACATATCTCCCTCCTTAATGGGAGTCTGGGGGAGGGGGGTAGAGCGCTCGGGCTGGGGCAGTACCAGATGTGGGGCAGCCAGCTCCTTTCACCTGCCTGATGATTCTGTGTCTCTTCTGTATGGTTTTCTGAGAAGCAATCCTGTACCAGGCACATCCCATTCTCCTATGAAAACCAAACCCTGACCTTGCTTTAAGTTACGACAAGAGGAAGCTGTATGCTGGGCCCTAGCTCTTGCAGTTCAGAAGGTGAGCTTAAACAGACAGACAAACTCTCTCAAATATATAGCAGATACAATGTTGCTGTGAGCTGTTGAAACAGCTGCTACGCTGCAGCCCAGAGGTGGCTGCATTATAGGGATGAATGAAATACTCGCTGGATGAAAAATACTCGCTGTATGTAAACAGAAAGTCACCATCAGTGCACATATGTAGCTTACAGTTACACAGCATGGCTCTTGGTACCCCTCTAATGTCTGGGTCTTTTAAGTCAGGCAGTTGCGGTACCTAGTTGTAAATCCAGAGATCCTACATTCAATATGCTACCCAGGATCCTGACGTGTTGGGTTCTATGGGCACCGTTGCTGCCTTGCAGAAAGTCGAGAGTAGGTCCGAGTACGGAGCCCCACATTGTGCTGATCTGAGATGTTGTTCTGACCGTCCCAGTGTAGCGAGGAGCATGCTGTGAAGTTGGAACATGGATCCCAAAGCCAAAGGCTACGTCTACACTGGCATGATTTTCCGGAAATGCTTTTAACGGAAAAGTTTTCTGTTAAAAGCATTTTCGGAAAAGCACGTTTTGCGGAAAAGCGTCCATGGCCAATCTAGACGCGGATTTCCGCAAAAAAGCCCCGATCGCCATTTTCGCGATCGGGGCTTTTTTTTTGCGGAAAACAAATCTCTGTTGTCTACACTGGCCCTTTTGAACAAAAGTCTTTTGGAAAAAGACTTTTGCCCGAACGAGAGCAGCATAGTATTTCCGGAAAAGCACTGATGATTTTACAGGAGATCGTCAGTGCTTATCCGGAAATTCAAGCGGACAGCTGGCAAGTTTTTCCGCAAAATCATCTGATTTTGTGGAAAAACTTGCCAGTCTAGACACAGCCAAAGTGTTTGGGCTCAGAGTTCTGGTTTGCTCCTTGTATCAAGCCAAGACTGGCTTTACCCATATGCAGAATACGCAGCTGCGTAGGGCACTTGACTATTTGGGGCAGCACTGGGTCTCACCTACCCCCCCCCCCCACCTCTTCCTGTCCCAGCTCTGTGGCTCTGCTTCCTCTAGGGCAGATGGGGAAACTTTTTTGTGTCGGCAGCCGTTGACCCACAGAAAAATCAGTCAGGGCCGCAGACAAGTGGGGCAGTGGTGGGCGAGAGCACCAGCATGGGCTCCCCGATGCATGGGGGGGACCTGCGCCTTGGGGGCTGGATCCAGGCAAGCCGGGGGCCGCATCCAGCCCCTGGGCCTTAGGTTCCCCACTCCCACTCTAGAGGATCTAGTTAACAAGTGAAGAAACCTGCCAGAGCTATCAGCAGAGCACGGACGCTGTGAAAGAGCCATTCAAGTGGCAAGAGAGCCATTGAACAGGCATTTGCCAAGCCCAGGTCTGTCCTGCCACGGTCTGTGCTAGTCGACAGGGCCTTCGTTTAAAACGAGTTGCTGAAGATTTGAAAACCACCGCTCTAAAAAACTGTCCCCCTTCCTGGTTGCCACCTGGCCCAGGGTTACCCGTTTAATAGCACGGTGCGGTAAGGCCCCATAAAACCTACGGACGGCTCTGCCCGGGTCCAAACTTCGGGAGTGTTTGGAGGAGGGGGTTCTGTTTGGAGCCACTTCTAAGAGGAAGGGCCGCCCGGTGTGGGGAATGGCTGCCAGCAAACACTGCCTCCTCCCAGCATAGAAGCTGTCCAAAACCCATTGCCTGGCATACGCTGGCTTGGGGGAGGGAAAGAGGAAAGGGACCGTCCCCTGATTTTCCTCGTGAGGGAGAGTAGGAGGCGGCCTGGGACGGTGCAGACACAGCAGTTCCCCCACTCCGTCCCTGCACAGGGCATGGAACATTCCTTCCCGGTTGGGTGGCTGGAGACCGCTGCGGTTTATCGCTGTTGTGGAAACGGTGGTAGATGTTGTAGGTGCTCCCACGGTCCCCAGACGCCTTCCTGTGTGGGTTGCTGCTAACAGCCATGCAACGGCTCCTGGGGCTGCAGGATGAGAGGTTCCCATGCAGCACTCGCTGACTCCTCCTGTGTGTCCAAGAAGCGGCCGTTGCACAAGGGCTAACACTCCCCGGCGGGCGAGGTGTCAAAGCTGCAGCTAGTCTCAGCCAGGGGCAGGGGCTCTGTTTGGGAAACAGCATGAAAAAGAAGTGGTTTAGCACTGGCTCAGCCACCAAGAGGGGCAGTAAAGGGCTGGATGAGCAAATGCTTTTTAATTGCAGAAATGTCACTGAGTCATAAATGAGTCAGAGCGATAACGGGAGACATTTCCAACCCGGTGCATGACTCGGAGACGTCTTCCAGGGATATTAGAGCTGTTTGTAAAAGCCAGCCTGGCCCTGGTTTCCTCTCCCTCTCCCCTCTCACCGTCTCTTGTTTCTTTCTGGCAAAACGACGGCACTTGCCTTGGCAGGGACCGACACGGGCCCGTCTCTCCATCTCGGTAGGCGGAAGATGTTCATTTGGGTCCAGCCGTGAAATAAAAAGGCATTAGCAAGCACCCCCCCCCCCATTCGCAGTGACTCCAGCCACCGCTGTCTTGGGCCTGCCTCCGCGAGGAGCAAGACAGCCCTAGCTCAGTGATATTAACCCTTGCAGACCCCTTGGGAGGCAAGGTGCTTGACCAGCGCTGGGCTGTCCGGCACTCAGCTCACCTTGCCGTACAAGGGGTCTGCAAAGGTTAATATGCTCCCAATTTGCGGCTCCAAGATCTATAAGGGGAGCGGCCACGGGCACTGGATGGATGCTACCTTCTGACCCTCAGCAATGCACGAACAAGAGAGGTTCTGAGGTAAAAGCAATCTCTGCCGTCTAGCTCTGGTATCTCCGCCTCGGGGATCTGGATTCAGTCAGACCATTCAGGTTTGGCCTTGAGCATCCTGTAAACTTGCGAAAAATGAAAGATGGGTCCCGGGCAAATGCTTAGTCTCCATACACCCCCCTGCTGACCCCTCCTCTGGTGGGGAGACCAGGTCTAAGGAACGGAGGTGCCACGAGAGCTGCATAGTGGAGCTCCGATTATAGAAATGTGGGGCTGGAAGAGCCCTTGAGAAGCCATCAAGCCCAGCGCCTTATGCTGAGGCAGGGCTAAGTAAATCTAAACCATCCTTGACAGGGGTGTGTCCAACCTGTCCTTAGAAACTTCCAATGATGATGGGAATTCCACAGCCTCCTTTGGAAGGATATTTCAGTCCTTCACTAATCTCATAGTTAGACATTTTTCCCTAATATCTAACCTTCATCTCCATTTCTGTGGCTTAAACCAACACACACACACACACACACACACACACACACACACACACACACACACACACACACACACACACACACACACACACCATTGAGTCTAAACAGCCCCTTCACACACATACACACACACCATTGAGTCTAAACAGCCCTTTCCTCATAGGTCAGGATTTCTAAACTTCCGATTGCTTTTGTTGCTCGCCTCTGGACCCTCTCCAGTTTGCCCACGTCGGTGCCCAGAACCGGATGCAGCACTCCAAGATGTCACCAGCGCCCCCTCGAGCAGGACGGCTACTTCTGACATACAGCGCTCCTGTTAGCGCATGCTAGACTATTAGCCTTGTGCGCAACTGCATCGCATTGTTGACTCCCATCTAATTTGTTTTCCACTGTAACGGCAAGATCCCTGTCAGCAGAACTGCCACCTACCCAGTGCGTCGCCTTTTTGGGGAGGTGCATTTCATTTTTCCTTCCCAAGCGAAGTTCGCTGTGTGGGTCTTCTCTGACTTCCATCTTGGTGATTTCCAGACCAATTCTCTAATTTGTCAAAGTCCTTTTGATTCCAACAAAGTGCCCGCAAGCCTTTCTAGCGTGGTGTCAGCCGCAGCGTTGATGTGCATACTCTCCACTTCACAAGGAAAATATTGAATCGTTTCAGGCCCAGGAAGGACCCTACAGTTCCCCACTAGGTACACTCTTCCAGCTTGACAGCAAACCATTGATGACAACTCTGTGAGTAAAGTCTTTCCATCAGTTGTGCCCCCACTTTATAGTCATTTCAACTAGACCACATTTTCCTCGTTGGCTTATGAGAATGTTGCATGGAACTGTTTCAAAATCCTTATTATCATTAGGGTTGCCAGATGGTTTCAACAAAAATACTGGAGACACTTGACATCACAATCGACATTACATCTTACGTAGAAAATACCGGACATTTCTATTTTCTTATTTCTATTTTCTCAATTTGTTTCCCGAACAGAAAGCTCAAATACTGGACTGGCCGGTTCAAAACCGGGCACCTGGCAACCTTAATTACCATCAAGCTATCGTGTGCACTGCACCCTCTTCCCCACCCAGGTTTAGGTCAGTCATTACTCTGTAATATCACTCTGCCTGCTCAGGTCTCAGGGAGCTCCGCATTTACACCACTGTGTGAGACAGCGTAAAGAGACTGAGCCCCCAAACATGACGGCTTGATGCCTAGAATTTGTGATCTTCCCCTTGGGAGGCACAGTGGTGTTTAGCCTCCCTTTGTCAAGTACAGACAGCCCATTATCCTGCATAGTGATCCTGTTCACAAAGCAGAGTGGTGTATGAACTAAACGAAGGCTTGCAATTTGTTCCAGCTCTGATCTCCTCCTGTATTGCTGGTCTGATTCAGTGTGGCCCTCTGTAACGGGGTTGGCACTCACCTCACATGAGTGCCCCCATTTGGCCTAGGGTTGCCAAACAAACCTCCTCCCATTTCCCCCCAAAAAAACACAGAAGAAAAAATTCTGTTGAGAAAAAAAAAGAGGGAGACGAAAGTTGTTGAGAAAAAAAAAGGACCCCGAGAGTAAAGAAAAGAAAAGAAAAGAAAAGAAAAGAAAAGAAAAGAAAAGAAAAGAAAAGAAAAGAAAAGAAAAGAAAAGAAAAGAAAAGAAACCCAGCATGGCCCCTTTAAGAAATGCTTTTGAGGCTTTATGGCCCTAACAGGCTGCCGGCAACCGTCTGACATCTTGTCTTTCTGCTCCAGTCCAGACAACTCCCCTGCGGAAGCAGGTAATTACCTGGGATTTTCACCTCCTGGCCGGGAAAAAATCAGAAAACAATGGACATTTTAGGTGTCCGGTATTTTCTGAATTTTTTTAACAGACAGGAGGCGAAAATACTGGACTGTCCGGCTCAATACTGGACACCTGGCAACCCTAGTTTGGCCGGGTACAGCTTCCTGCACTGCCTCAGTTTTAAAAGCCTTGCAGCTATTCAGCTCTCCTCCAGAGGCCCATCCCCATGCCCTCTGCAGAGTGTGTGTCAGTTCAATACAGTCCCTCAGTTTGTTGCCTCACTCTGAATGAGTCCTTCATTCTGCCAGCCAGCCAGCCAGCCAGCCAGCCAGCCAACCCCCCATACCTTCTCCCTTCCAGATCTGGGCTGGAACTGAGCGGCTTCTAGTCCTACAGTTCCTTTTGTAGTCCCCCCTGGCCCCTGATTGGCTGGCTTCCTCCTAGCCACTCTAGCCACCTGGAGGACTTCTCTATAGCTCTTTGGGCCTTCGTGCCTAGTCCAATTACACTCTCCTTTCTACTCTCTCATGGACCCTGATTCTATTTTCTTCCCTATAGGTTCTTATACCACATTAATCACTATAGTATCTGAGGGTATGTCTACACTACCCCGCTAGTTCGAAATAGCGGGGTAATGTAGGCATACCGCAATTGCAAATGAAGCCTGGGATTTGAATTTCCTGGGCTTCATTTGCATAAGCGGGGCGCCGCCATTTTTAAATCCCCGCTGGTTCGAACCCCGTGCCGCGCGGCTACATGCAGCACGAACTAGGTAGTTCGAACTAGGCTTCCTAGTTCGAACTACCGTTACTCCTCATTCCACGAGGGGAGAAGCCCCGAGCCTCGCAGGTCCGATCAAAGCAAGCTGCGGGCGAGTTCCCAGTCCCTGCTCTCCCCTTGTCCACCCATGTGTGCAATCACTTCGTATCTGACCCCAGAGAGGCTGACAGTGTCAGGCGGGGGGAGCTCCACACCCTCAGAAAGGGGGGGGCCTCGGGTGGATGGAATGGGGCCAGGGGCAGGTAGGGTTTAGTGCTGCCGGGATCACAGTGCTTCCCATGCTCCCTCCTTCCCCCTGAGCCCCTAGGAGCATGCAGAGCACCACCCTGGTGCCCCGATGGTGATTCAAAGGGCCCGGGGCCCTGTCTGCTGCCCTGGGCCCCTTTGAATCATCAGACCCCGGGGTAATTGACCCTCCCCCCCCTCGTCAGCAGGCCTATGTGCGCCACAGCACGTGCAAATGGGCACCGCCAGTAGGAACCAAACACCCGCTCAGCAGCGGGGCAGCGCTGGAATCTCTCCCGAGCAGCCGCACGAGCGCTCAGCTTGCAGGGCCACCGGCCCTCGCTTCAGATGATCAAAACGGCCCCGGCCCAAGACGGGCGCATAAAACGAACTGTGGGAAATGTAAATAGCTGGGCCAGGACTGCAGGGTGGCAGAGCTGGGTACCCTGAATCACAGCCCTACGGCACCCCTTCCTCGAGCTGCAAATAGAACCCAGGCGTCCTGACACCTGATCCCTCGACTAGGCAACGCTGCCCCCACCTCAACAACTGTTGGCAGTGATGAAGAGTGTGGCTAGGGGAGGAGCGTGCTACCTGCCCAGCCTTCAGCCTCCTGCGTGAGCACAAAGGGGACGTTTACAAACGCGGCCTGACTAAAAACCATGGAATAATGGTCTCTCGTTTTTAGGCCAAAGAGCGGAAAGAATTCTCACCGAATCCGTTTAGAACCCATTCTCCAGCGAGCGGAACGTTTCGTATGAAGCAGCTTGATTTCCAGCCGGGGAAAGGGGGGAAGCCGCAGCTATACTGTGACATAGATAGATATTATTATCTCTCTTTCACCTTGGTATTCACTCTCAGCCGTGTGATGTTCAATAACCCTCCCTCTAGTGTGGTTTGAAGAGAAATACCCTCCCTGCTGTCCTTGAATGCATGGCGATAGATCTCGGCAAATTAGGCAGAAGCGCTCTTAGCCGTCCGGTTGCAAAACCCCGTTCTGTGGAGTGCACCCCCCCGAGAGCAGGGCTGAAGGAAGACAGCCGCCTGGAAAGAGACGCAGAGAGAGCCCAGGCAGGATTTTAATCGGATGCTCTTACCAGAAGGGCAGAGCATGTCTACCGTGTGGTTGAGTCACTGACATTTGCCATGCTCCAAAAACCGGAGTGGCCCATCACCCTTGGCTTCCCTCCTCTTCAGTCACTTCCCAGGTTTGTGCTGAGTCCGACCCTGGTGCAGGAATCTAATCTGACCTGTAAAGTTTGTCATATCCTCATTAATTTGGTCATGTATTTCATTGTCGCCTCAGGGAACAGTCACATTTTTAACAAGGGTATGTGGCGGAGGGAGGGGGGAGCCCGTCATGTGAACAGCTTCATTTTGACAGCTACGAAGGCTGATGCGTTACAACTGTGGTGTGAGGTTTTGCTGGTTTAAAGGGAGACTATGTAAGATTAACCGTGAAATCCTGACGGGGCAAGTGTTGGGCTCAGCTCTGAGACCAGCAGAAGACAATGACTTCAGGGCATGATACACTTAACATCGCAGCCCTCCTGGCCCAGGTCCTCACTTTGTCAGTGCACTGTAATGAGTGGATTGGGTGTCCTCCTGCCGCAGCAAGAAACACGGGTGTTTCTTGGGCAAAGGATGGCACGCCGGATTCCGGGCCCTGCTGCCGACCTTCCCTCTTAGCAGATGTTGGAACCCCAGTTAAGGCTGCCTTTTTAAATGGCCAACTATCATCGCTAGGAATCGTAGAATCCAAGGGCTGAAAGAGACCTCAGGAGTCATCGCGTCCAGTCCCCAGCCCAGGCAGAACCAACCCCAACTCAGTCATCCCAGCCAGGGCTTTGTCAAGCCGAGACTTAAAAACCTCTAAGGATGGAGATTCCACCCCCTCCCTAGAGAACCCAGCCCAGTGCTTCCCCACCTTCCTCTGGAAATAGTTTTCCCTAATCTCCAACCTAGACCTCCCCCACTGCAACTTGAGACCATTGCTCCTTGTTCTGCCATCGGCCACCACTGAGAACAGCCTCTCTCCATCCTCTTTGGAACCTCCCTTCAGGAAGTTGAAGGCTGCTATCAAATCCCCCCTCACTCTTCTCTTCTGCAGACTAAACAAACCCAAACCCCTCAGCCTTTCCTCATCGGTCATGTGCTCCAGCCCCCTAATCATTTTGCCCCCTATTCACAACTGATTTCAGTGGAAATTAGGAGACTACATAAAAACCTTAATGGATCCTGGCCTTCAGGCCTGAATCTCGTAGGTGCTGAATGTTTGGACTGCCCATTAACTTCAGCTGGAGTGGCGGGTGCTCAGCATTTTCTTCAAATAAGGCCCCAAAATTGAGGAACCACACATTAGTGCCTATTCTGAACATCTCAGGCTGACAGGGCACCGAGTGGTACTCTAGCAGAGCGAAGGAGCCTTCTCCGGCATCCATTGACAGTTGGTCCTCTGCTTTTGCCACTAGATCGTTCTTCGCCCTACAGGTGGCGTTATGCAGTAACAGCAAGTCGATATCTGGTCGTCTAACTCCCTTGCCAAAACATTTACTGCTCATGGGCAAGGGAAAAGGAGCAAAGGGCAGTTACAGTCAGATACATGACCATGAAAACGAGCACTCATCGCCAGCAATGTTTGCTCATTCCAGGCAGCTTGGAAAGCCGGCATTTTTCTGCAGAGCCCGTGGAAATACTCTTGTGCCATCAGCAGGGCCACCCGCTGTGTTCTGAATCAAAAGACTCAGAAAGGATCATAGACTCATAGCATCCTAGCCCTGGAAGAGACCTCAGGAGTCAGAGTCCCTCCTGCGCCACGTTGGCGCCATGCAGAGCACAACCCAGGCATGAACTCAGGCCTGAGCATTGCTGGGAGCCATCGGTCTTCACGGTGCACCGCAGGACACTCTACTGATGTGCGAGGAGAAGGTGCCTGGTGAGCCCACCTCCGCTTTCCCTCTGCCACGCGTCTGACTCGAGAGCGTCTCTCTGGCGAGTCGCTGATTAGCCTCCCAGCTGTCACAGCGGCTTGTTACTCAGGTGTCCGTGAAAGCGGGAGACAGGGCAGGTCTGCTCCGGATTCCCCGCCTCTGCTCCCCCCAGGGACCGCGCGCCGGCTGCCCTAATGAATGTGGTAATTAAAGAGAAGTCAGTGCATTTAGCCAAACATCCTTATCGCACGCTCCTCCGAGCTCCAGGGTCAATACTGGGCCAATTGCAGGGTCCTCACTTTAAACGCCCCCCCCCCCAAATTCTTCCTTTTCCCAGGGTTACTATTTAATTTAGAAAAATTCATGTGCTATTTCCAGCAAGGGTACAGTTGCTGAGTCCTAGGAAGATTAAGCTCTGGGGAGAGCTGATACCGTGCAGCCCTCTCACTAGGTGTGCTGCGGCGTATGCACACCCCATCTCGTGGGGCGCCGGTTCCTGGGGGTGTGGACGCCGCCTGTTCGACTGCCGAACCGTCAGCGACCTCCGTCAGTCTGTCACCCTTAGGAGTTGAGGCCTGTCGGCCTGGGTCAGTAGCGTGGCCACTTTAGTCACAAGGCTGCACAGACCAATGGCTTGAGTCCATAACAACAGCCCTCAGATCAGGGCAGCACAGCTTAATGGCTAGAGTCAGTAGCACAGCCCTCAGTTCAGGGTAGCACAGCCTAATGGCTAGAGTCAGTAGCACAGCCCTCAGTTCAGGGTAGCACAGCCTAATGGCTAGAGTCAGTAGCACAGCCCTCAGTTCAGGGCAGCACAGCCCAAGAGGTTTGGGGCAGCGTCCCATGTAGAGGGATTCGGGCCCACCCTACTCCAATGGGCCCCGACCCAGGGCCCTGCCAGTGGGGGAGTAATCCGCCATTCACTCAGTGGGGAATCCCACCATAACCCACTGAGCTCACCGAGGCGGGAGATGCCGTTCGCGCACCTTCCCTGAGTCACTTCCTACCCAAACCAGAGTTGGGGTGCTCCATGTGGTCTCGGGGACCTCTGGTTCCACAGCACCAGCATCTCTGGTTCCCATTGTCCAGGTCTCTGGCTGGAATCTCCCTGCAGCTCCTGCAACAGGTCCTTCTCCTCCAGCATCCAGCCCAGACTGAGCTCTGCTGAGTCTCTTTTATACTGGTCCAGCACTTGGAGCATGCCCAGTCTGGGTGGAGGGGCGGGACTTCCTCTGCCCACAGGGATTTAACCCTTCCTGTCTCAGTATGGGGTATGCACACCCCATCACAAGGTGGCTTGGGGCACATCACTATCCCAATCAGAGAGTAGCTAACGAGCTCTCCTGGCTGCAGTTGGCGCTACATAGGCACATCTGCAGGGAGTTTGTCCCAGGAAGGGTGCCTGGTGGAGGAAAGAATGCCGGGCACTAGAATTACTTGACGCTGCTGAAAGGAAGATGGGTTGCAAGGCTCTGATGCCTGCAGATGATCACAGCTGTGAGAAGTTGAAGCCCTGACTCAGCTTCACAAACAAGCCAGACCTCTTCAGACTCTTCAAAACACGCAGAGACAGAGTGCGCTCAGGCGGGAAAGGACATTAGAGGGGGAAAGGTCCCTGAAAACACCCAAACTGGACCTCGAAAGGGCTCAGCCCATCCCATGCTGTCTATCCCCAGTAATGGGCTAACGCTCTCACCGGCCCCAAACTGCGCAAGTATCCAAATCAGCGAGGGGCAACTGAGGCTAGTGCGTGGGCTGCAGGATTGGCCCTCCGTCATCTCAGTGAGCTGCAAGATTGTTATAATCAAGATGGCCTCCCAGGAGAGGATCGTGTTGCTCACTGCGTGGGCGTCCCTAGAATTAGTAACACCGGTCAGAAAAAGCGACGTGGGCAGAAACCAGCAGAATCTGACCACCCTTCGCGTGAGCAAGGGTAACAAAACGTCTCGTGGGCCACACGTAGAACCCCAGTGGGCCTCGTGCAGCCCTGAGGCGCGGATTGCTCATCACAGATCCAGGTCCTAAAACCTGTCTGAACGTTGGCTCTCAAGCCCCTCGCTGTCACGATGATCGACTCTGAATGCGTCAGCGCTCTGGGACACAGCATGGTCTGAATGCCCAGGCTCAGGCCCTTTGCCAAGGCGAAATATACCGAGAGTGTAATTAGAGATGAGCAGCATAAGGCAACGTCTGGCTCTCTCAGCGCACACACAGAGTCCCGAGGTGTTTGCATTCATCTCGTCTTTTAAACCCTGGTGAATCTCTTTGGATAGCTCCCGCCTCGCTGAGTTGCCAGGTTTTAGATGGTCATGTCTGTTGATGGGCTGGAATTCATGATGCCCCACTTACTGGCTCTTTAGCAAATGAAACGCTTCATTGGAAGCCTACTCCTCAAACGCTGACGACTTTCGCACGCACCTCCACCCTTCTCTGGGGACATTGTCCATCACGGAGAAGGCCCTCTTCCAAGCCACCGGCCAAGCAAGGCCTTGGGGTGACATTTTGTGAGCCAACAGGGCAGTTTAGGTAACTTTCCAAGCAGCACGACAACGATTATTATCTGCCAACGTGTACGGTTGCCAGGTGTCCGGTTTTCACCCGGACAGGCCGGTAATTGCTTCTTCTGTCCGGTAAAAAAACCCCAGAAAATACCGAACATGTAAAATGTCCAGTGTTTTCTGTTTTTCTTGGACGGAAAGCTGACGGGGACATTTTTCCCCTGCCATGTCTGGCAGGGGTGGGGGAAGCAGGGAGCACGGGAATTTAAAGGTGCAGCGACCTTCTTTCTTTTCTTCCAAGCAGTGTGTTCCCCCTGCTCCTCTTTTGTTTGCTCAACAAGTTTGGCCCCCCGGAGTTTTTGGTTGGTTGGTTGGTTTGGGTTTTTTTTGTTCAACTAATTTTTTTCCCCCACCATGTTCAGGATTTTTTGTGAAAGTGTCTGGCAACCCTACCAACGTGTGTGAGGCAGGGGCTGTCTTTTTGTTGTGCAGCATCCTGGTCCCCAGCAATACAAACGCTGTAATAATAATGAATAATCACAGTATTTCAGCTGATACTTTAAATGCTAATTCCAGAGGCTTCATGACTAGACTGCTCCCTCTCTCCTCTGTGCATCCTCAGGTCCCTGTCAGTGTAGGCCCCCTGGAAAACCTGCACCGTGCACTACGTCATGTTTAGACTCATGCATTAGGTAAGCAGGTGGAGAGGAAGTTAGCAAGGTTAAGAGTTAAAGGCCTCTCTGTTGCTCTTACAAACGCATAAAGCACACCTCCAAAGCCTAGCTAAGTGGGGGTATGTCTACACTAGCCCCCTAGTTCGAACTAGGGAGGCTAATGTAGGCATTCAAAGTTGCAGAGGAAGCCCAGGATTTAAATATCCCGGGCTACATTTGCATCTTCCCGGGCACCGCCATTTTTAAATGTCCCTTAGTCCGAACTCTGTGCCGGCGGCTACACGCGGTATGGAGTAGGTAGTTCGAATTAGGATCTCTAATGTGAACTACCGTTAGTCCTCGTGTTCATCCCTGTAGGGGCATGTCTACACTGGGGCGTTATTTCAGAACAACTCCCCTTATTTCGAACTAACAAGGCGAGCGGCCTCACTACCACGCCTGTTATTTCGGAATACGGGGCTGGTTATTCCCAAATAATAACTCCTGCTTGTGAAGAGGAAGAAGTTTATTTCGAAATAGTTATTTGGGGAGTTATTCTTTCACAGTAACTAATTTCGCAAGAAGCTGGTAGTGTAGACAGCACCTAAGGCACTAGCTTGGCCTCCGTGTAGGTCCCCGCAGCCAGATCGCCACGGCGCCTGGATTGTCGTGAGGAGTGCGCTTTCCAGAGCTGCAGCACATTGTTGCATCCAGACTGCAGGCCGTACCTGTTCAGTGAATGCAGGAGATAAGTCTCCAGGCCCATCCAGCCAGCTTCGTTCCCGGGAGGGAGGAAGGAAGGAAGGGCCAGCAAAGTTAGTAAGTAGCTTTTCCCAAATCCCTGAGAATTCCCAGAAAGCTGATCACGGAGAGTTGCCTGTGTGAACATTTGTAGCCTCCACTTGAACCACGGTTGGACTATAAGCTAAAACTGGGCCTGTTCTTTTCCTTCTGTGTGAGTACAGTGCCTAGCACAGTGGGATCCCGGTTCTTGACTGCAGCTCCGAGATGCTGCAGCAGTACAGTCTGGATGCCGAACGAACTTTCTTTTTCCTTTTTGGCCAGTTGCAGGAATGTGAATTTTGGTTTTGAAGTACTGATTAAAAAGTCAAAAGAAACCCTCCTTTGGTCTAACCAAAGCACTGGACACACAGGGCATCGCCTTCCTCCTCACAACACCCTTCAATAATGATCCCGTATTGCCGTCTCTAATGGCTCTTGCATGTAATTGCGTCAATGAACACTTGTGCTGTAATTACAGTTAATATGCAACAATCCATGACAAATCACTTGTGAAAAGAATTCCGATTCACGCAGCAGAAACAACACTTGGAGAACGTTCCCTGCTGGTGTGTTAACTGCTTCTCTGACACCCGACTGTCCAGGTGCTATGCAAGCACGTCCCACTCATGCTCTGTTGTAATCTGGGGAGTGTGTGTAGTGGGGGGGGTGCATGCAGGCCGTGTCCGGCAGTAATGTGTTGTTATGCATGGTAGTACCAGCACTGGGGTAAGATCTTGCTAGACATTACAGAGGAAGTTAGTCCCGGTTCCGAGGAGTTTGCAAGCTTAACGCGGACAATGTAAGGAGGGCAGAGGGCAAGGAAAGCTGAGTCTGTGAAGGTTCAGAGTCAAGCCAAAAGCACAAGGGTCGTGTTCATTGAAACAAACTACACAGAGAAACAGGAGGTTCTCCATCTTGGCTACGTCTAGACTGCGTCCCTTTTTCGGAAAAGGGATGCAATTTAGACATATCGCAATTGCTAATGAAGTGGGGATTTAAATCTCCCCTGCTTCATTAGCATGAAAACGGCTGCTGCTTTTTTTCGGCAAGGAGCTTTGCCGGAAAAAAGCGCCAGTCTAGATGTGGATCTTTTGGAAAATAAAGCCTTTTCCGAAAGATCCCTTATCCCATGGAGCTTTGCCGGAAAAAAGCGCCAGTCTAGATGTGGATCTTTCGGAAAATAGAGCCTTTTCCGAAACTTCCCTTATCCCTTATTTTAAGAGGGATAAGGGATCTTTCAGAAAAGGCTTTATTTTCTGAAAGATCCGCGTCTAGACTGGCGCTTTTTTCCGGCAAAACTCTGAGCCGGAAAAAAGCGGCAGCCATTTTCATGCTAATGAAGCGGGGGAGATTTAAATCCCCGCTTCATTAGCAATTGCGATGCATCTAATTTGCATCCCTTTGCATCCCTTTTTCGGAAATCTAGACGTAGCCCTAGTGTATCTTTGCACTAAGATGGGATGTCTTTGTGGAAGGTATGCAGTAGTCCAGTGTTTCTCAACCAGTGGTACGAATACCCTTAGGAGTACTCGAGAGAAGTCTGGGAGGTACGTCAACACAACTGAAATTTGGAGAAAACTGAATTTTTGTGTTAAGTTTTACAGCACTTTATTATTTTTGTACTTTTTACACCCAAAAATTTCATTGCCTGCCCAGCTCCGATTAAGTCATTGAAACAAAGGTGTTGCAGTGGTAGAAAAAAATTGTGTGGGTCTGAAAACTGTAGGTACTGGGGGTACTTTTTTTTTAAGGGTTACTTTATAAAAAAAAAGGTTGAGAAACACCGAAGTAGTCAGACACAACTTATTGCGCTCAGTACCAGACTAGAGCGACGGGATGAAACTCTATAGCCTGGCCCTATATGATGTAGGTCAGACTAGATGGTCTGAGGGTTCCTTCCAGCCTAGAAATCTAGGAACCTCAGGGAGCTGATACATATGGCTTCAGTTAACCATACACAATGGTGACTTTCAAATCTACGTTTTCCGCACCGCCTCCCTTCCCCACTGATAATGGTCGCTCATCTTCCACTTCTTGACATCTCTTCTTGGAAGTCCTGCCAACAGCATAAAGTCAAGAAGACACAACAGGGACACCCCATCTCTCCCTGCGAGAGCTTGTCAAAACACGCTGAAAATCTTCCATGAGAAAACGCTGACCAGCTCTACTTGCTAGTTAAAATTACTCTTTCCCCTCTTGCATCTGACACTACTGCTGCTCAGGTTCACAGCCTCGGTGCCGAAGTACCAAGTGGGGCTGAAAAGATGGGAAACTTTTTTTCCCCTAAAAAAAGATACAATGGAGACACGCCTCTCAAGTTCCAGCTGTATTCTCAAAGCTGGATTGTCAGTCTGTGTCATTACACTGTTGAAGACAACAGTTCACACCAGATGAAGAGGTGGCTCCAGTCTTACCAAAAGCTGCAGTGACGTCCGCAGACCCACATCAGTGTGAAGCCTGCATTTCCATTTCTTGTCGGGGCTGTGCTGAAACTGGTTTGGCCACATTCAGGTTTCAGTATGGGGTTTGAGACAGCCATTCTTAACCTTGCGTCCCAACTCCCTGGTGAATCGCTGAGCTGTTCGTGGTCGGAGTAGGGGCGTATATTTTTCATCTCATGCTTCAGATTGAGAAGAAAGCCTTTCACACGGACGCTTTAATTTCATCCAGGTGAAATTCACTCCCAGGGCGGAGAGCCTGCAGGAAACTTGTGCATTTGCTAGGCAGCTGACACGTCCTTTATTACACTGATCATGACTGCATCTCTGCTCCCTTGTCTGTTCGTTTCCCCCTCTTAAAACGCTCGTTTGGACAGGGACCATCTCCTTGTTCTTTGTGCAGCATCTAACACATGGAGCCCTGTCCTCGAGGGCAATAACAAATACAAATAACAGGCTAAAGGCCAGTTTAGGACCACACACTCCTATGCTGGCCTTCTGCACAGGTATGAATTTCACCCCACACTGTACACTTCAAACCCTCCCAGAACAATCCCTTCATTCCTCCCCTGAGGTTAGGATGAGAGAGAGACTATGAACCACCCATGAGAGAGATTAATCACACTGCTAATGCATCACTGGAAGGCACTCAGATCTGACAGTGACAAGGACTGCAAGAGAACCTATAAAAATTAGAACAGACTATTGTTGGTTTCTAATCGCACTCACCCCGGAATATATACCATTAAGAAATGTGCATTTCATGACATGTTCAATAGGAACGTTCAAATGATGCTTCTTCACTGCGATATTTTGAAATGCATATGCCACTAATACAGGCATTTATAACACAATGCGCTTGATCACATTAACCTCACGCCTTGCAGCCTTTTGGAACACAGATGTTCTCTTTGGGTATTTACAAAAAAATCTGAAATGCCTCAAAGGATGCTGGGATTTCACGGGCTTACCGGACCAAAAAAAACAAGTAACGTGTGAGGTCCAGGCGATCAAAGTTTGAGTATCCCTGTGTTCAAATGCCGAGCTGAGATGTGTTCATTTCTGATTCTAAAACGCACTCCCCCCCTTCTCCCCACCGCCAAAACCCTATTCACATTTGTATTTTAAATAAGCTTATTTTTCATCAGTTTCTAGATGACAAAGAATGATGTGACTGGGGCAGAAATAGCATTCCACCGTGTAACCTGCTGATTGAATCCCACCTTTGTGACCCAGGAAAGCATAATTGAACCAAACAGGTGGTCTTTAAGGTAGATTTCACTGGACATAAAAATCAAGTTCTCAATCCATAACCCAGTGTGGGAAAGAATTGAGGCAAGATGACTAATGGTTCATAAAAGTAGCAAACTTATTGACTAATAGAATTCTTAGTCATGAAGTCTCCATGTTCCATACGTACCAAAATCAAAGCAATTACTGATTTAAATGAAGCTGGAATCCATGGTGCAGAAAATGCTTGTTTTAGCGTAAGATTGGACAAAGGTGAATGACCTGTAAAACCTCTGGTAATGAAAGCTCTTCACAGCTTGCCGTGTTTCACTGGATGGTAATTGCTGCAGTCTGTGATATGGATCTGGCTGTGTTAATGATGCACTGTTCCTTTCCACAGGACTCATTTAAGCTTCGCATTTTTCACAGATTTCAAAGAAACAAGGCATAGTAGAAATTAACACGTTAACATCGACATTTTATCACTTTGCAAATTTAAAATATGATTAAAGACTTTCAAAGACTTTTCCTCCCCCCCCCACAAAGGGGTTAGGCCCTGCTCTCGGAGAATGGCGTGATCGTGTATGCATGGTACTGGCTGTGATGAATTGTGACACGTGCCATTGATTGTTTCAGCTTGAACTTGGTATCTCCAGCAACTGTAGAAGCTGTCAGCTTCGTAGCTTCCTCCTGCTGCCAAAAAGGGTTGCATAGAAAACATGAGCTATGAGGCACGGCTGAAAGAATTGGGCTTGTTTAGTTTGGAAAAGAGAAGACAGAGAGGAAACAGGATAGCAGTTTTCAGGTATCTATAAGGGTGTCAAAGGGAGGAAGGGGAATATTGTTCTCTTTGGCCTCTGAGGACGCAATGGGCTTATACTGCAGCAAGGGAGGTTTAGGTTGGACATTAGGAAAAAATTCCTCACTGTCAGGGTGGTTAAACACTGGAATAAATTGCCTAGGGAGGTCGTGGAATCTCCATCACTGGAGATATGTAAGAGCAGGTTAGACAGACACCTGTCAGGGATGATCTAGATGGTGCCTGGTCCTGCCATGAGAGTGGGGGACTGGACTTGTTGATCTCTCGAGGTCCCTTCCAGTTCCGGTGTTCTGTGATTCTATGATTTGAACAAATTGTATGTTGGAAATCGGGCTTCGGATTGGAAGTAAAAAATCCATTTGTTTACAAATGGGAAATCATATCCTGGTGTCCCTAGCCTCAGTTTGTCTGGAGATGGATGACAGGAGAGGGATCACATGATGACTACCTGTTGTGTTCCCTCCCTCTGGAGCATCTGGCATTGGCCACTGTCGGCAGACAGGACACTGGGCTAGATGGACCTTTGGTCTGACCCCGTTTGGCCACTCTCATGTTCTTATGTTCACATAGAAGTGGGCATGCTGGTGTGGAGGCAGGAAAAGGGAATAAGGGAATTTGTGTGCAGCCATCTTGGTCTTGTTCACAAGGGAGCAAGAGTCAGGCTAAGTGGCCTGACAATGCGAGATCTGTAATTAGACGCTGCCTTTGCCTCTCACCTCCATACGGAGATAAGGGTAGAACGCTGACTCTGCCAGAGACCTTGAGATAAGGAGCATCTGGGTGGAACTAAATAACTGTTAACCATTGGTGTTTGTAATGGGAAGGAGACTAATTTGTTATTGTTATTATATTATTTTCTTTATTTATTGGGAAGGGGAGTTCTGTGCTGTTCCCCTTTCACACCCTGTTCCAGGCCAGAATCATTTCTGGGATGGGAAGGGGTTACTGCTTGTTTGTACAGGATCATTTTTGCCAAAGCCATTTCTTGTTTAGATCCACATGTGTGTGGAGGGGCAGGGGCGGGGGCAGTGGGGGACTTAAACTCTACTTTTTGGGATGCTTTCAGCTTTGGAGCAGAGAATGACAATATTCGGAGAGTAAACCGCCGAAGATGAAGGGCTCCGGAAGCACAGCCTTGAACTGGCATTCGGTCCGCAGCCACGGGGTTGGCGGAGAACGGCCTTTCCAACAAATGTTGAAATGCTTTTTAGGAGCTCAGCCCTATCTGCGGAGGAATCGTATGCTCCATTCTCTTCCAGCACATGCAATCTTGTGCGGATGAGCCAGGAGGCTGCATTCCCAAGGGGAGCCAGGATTCATTTCTTTCCCTGACCCAAGAGGCTGATCCAGGCTGACCTGTCGCTCCGCAGGGCAGGCGAGGTCAGGGAGAGCGAGCGAAAGGGTCTGGGAGTAAATGATAAGGGGGCTTTGCCACTTAGCGCTTGAACAATACGGAAATGGCATTTCCAGTGAACTTAATCACAGGATGGTCTGTGACTGAATAGAAGCACCGAGAATCAATTACTGTCCCCACTGGCAGGGTCCCTCGGGAGCGACGGGTCAGCTTCCTTTGCGCCGTTCTGTGCTCTGAGCGCCGGGGTCCTGCTAATAGGCAGGTGCACAGTGAAGCAGCAGTGGGAATGTACCGAGATGCTTTCTCTGGTCTGCACAGGGCAAGGCAGGACGTCCTCTTTGTCTTGAACTTCATGGTCCAATAACCCGGCTTTCCTAAGGAGCTGTCTTGGGTACTCAGGTTAGCTCCCTGAAGCAAGGAGCTGGGGTGGAAAACAAAGTGTTTCAAGCGATAGACAGGAATGCATGTGTGTCCACTTGCTAACGGTGTTGTCTCAGTAATGAGGACTTGTGTTGCGTCTCAGAAAACCCGATAGAAGTAGTAGTTTGTTGCCCAATCACTCCTGTGAGGTACAGAGCAGTTCTCGTCCTGACCATTTTACAGGTGGAGTGACTGAGGCACGGAGAGGCGGAGCGCCTTGCAAAAACACCGCCGGGTAAAATTCACCCCTGTGCAAAGGGCCGTTTAAATCACTAATTGATTTTGCTACATGCAGAACATGGAGGCAAAATTCACGTGCCCTAATTAAGGTCTATTGAAGCGGTTTGCGAGACTTTTTTCTCATGACCCGGTTGAAGAAAATTGTTGATGCTGCGACCCGACAGAATTGGACTGGACCGCGGGTTCCAGGGTGGGGCAGGTTCCCAGCCAATGGGAGTGCGGGGCTAGTGCTCGGGGCAGGGGCAGTGCATGGAGGCATGTGTACTCCCCCCCATCTAGGAGCCGGGCCTGCTGCCGGCCGCGTCTGGGGTGCAGCACAGTCTGCGGTGTCAGGACAGGCGGGGAGCTGCCTTAGCGCCCCCACTTCTCACCTGATCCCCCTGCAGCCACGAGACCCAGCGCCCGACATTCCACCGCCCAGTGCTGGGTCACGACCATCATCTGAAAACCCCTGCCCTGTTCGGACAGCTTCATGTGACACGTGAGTGCTGCAAAGGGCTTATGCTGGCTGGCTGCTGGGGCTGCCTGCCACCCATAAGCACCAAAGCCGTTCAGTTGCTGTTGTGTCACTTCGCAGCCGGGCGAGTGGCTCGCAAGCTCAGTGCTGAGCAAGTGTGCTTGCCCCATAGGACAAGCATAAAGCGCAGGTCCCAGGGATGCAACAGAGGTGGGGCTCTGCTTTCCTCCGCTCCCTCTTCCCTCCCCAGCGGTGACCACCAACAACACTCAGCTGATAGCAGAAAAAAGGGTAGAACTCGGGACCAGAGCGCGGTGACATTTTTCAGCCGAACCATTTTATTTTAACCGAAAAGCCCGCAGATTCAGTTCGACCCAAACGTTTTGTGAATTGATATCAGTTGCCACTTCGAATGGGGGAAAGAAAGAAAGAAAGAAAGAAAGAAAGAAAGAAAGAAAGAAAGAAAGAAAGAAAGAAAGAAAGAAAGAAAGAAAGAAAGAAAGAAAGAAAGAAAAAGAGAAAGAAAGAAAGAAAAAGAACCGAGGCACCTCGTTTTCCATCCTTGTACTTTCTACTGAACCCTCTGTTTTTCCTCCACACTTTCTTGGCATCCACAGGCTACCTAGGCGAGTGATGCTGTGAGTTTGCACGTCCGCTCCCTGTCCTGCTCCGTGTAAGGCAGTCAGCATCCTGACATGTTTTCTCTCCTCTCTTTCTCCCCGTTCCTCTCTATTTATCTCTGGCTACCAGACATTAAAGATTGATCTGTTGCATGTGTCTCAAAGTGGTATTTGACTGTATGCATGGAAACAGGCCTGTCAGCATTGTCAGCGCCGAATAACAAATCCCAGAGACGGAGAAAGCAAGCCGCTCTCTCCTGCCTCCAGCGCGGGGGGCGGGTATCCTGCAGGAAGGCACTAAAGTGACGGGAGGGAAAAGCAATTCTTCAAGCCGCGCTCTAATTTGAGCAACCCCTCCCCAGCGCTGGAAGAGCACGCTTCCCTCACCTGCCTCTCACAAACCCGGTGCCCGCCCGAGCCGCACTTCAGCAGATAATGAGTACGAGTTTAAAAAACTTAGACCCTCTTCCCGCAAGCTGGTGACTGACACAAATGGAGTTCATATTTAATCATCTGTTAACTCGTTGTCTATTATAGCTCTTTAATAGCACCATAGATATTCTTAATGAAGCATGATTTAAGGTATTTACAGCTCCAGGACCGACAGACATCACTCACAGTGTGCAGGTAATGAGGCGTAAAACAGCTCTCGAAACCGTAAAAATGGGAAGGGGAAGGGGGGAGAGATCAGGCGAGGAGGTAGAGGCTGAATTGTTCCAAGGTTTGTTTTAAAATGTTTAGGCATTTAAAGTCATTTGAGCTTTTCAGAGGTGTCTGCTTGCGCAGGGTTCGCCCATTACCACAGCCGCGTGGCTCCCATCACGCCGGAGGAGTTCATGGCATCAGTAGCTCTTGCATGGGGATGGGCCACCCCCTGCTTTCTCACGCAGCCGTGCGGCACGGCCACACAGGGGAAATAGGGCTGGATGGCTCCAGGAACCGGCTCTCCGACAGCCCCAGCTGGGATGAAGAGAGACATTTTGTTCTGTTATGTAACTGTGTGGCGCCAGCAGGCGGAATTGAACCCGTGAACCTCTGGAGCGTAGCGCATGAGCCTCTGATGCAGGGGTGGGGAACCTACGGCCGGGGAGTGGATCTGGTCCCCGAGGGCCAGGGCTCCTTCCAGCATTGGGGAGCTGGTACTTCAGCTCTGTGGCGCCCCCTGCTGCCCGGACCTGGCCCCTCCACGCCGCTCCCGCACCCTGCCTCCTGCCCAGACCCCACCCCCAGCCTGCTCCCGCACCCTGCCTCCTGCCCAGACCCCACCTCCAGCCTGCTCCCGCACCCTGCCTCCTGCCCAGACCCCACCCCCAGCCTGCTCCCGCACCCTGCCTCCTGCCCAGACCCCACCCCCAGCCTGCTCCCGCACCCTGCCTCCTGCCCAGACCCCACCCCCAGCCTGCTCCCGCACCCTGCCTCCTGCCCAGACCCACCCCCATACTTCTGACTTCATTTTTGGCCCCACCCCAGAAGGTCGGGGGGGCATAAAATCCTGGGGCCCCCAGGCTCTGGTATATGAGGGGAATGTGGGTTTGGTATATATATCTATATATATTGCTTTTCACTTTTGTGTGGCCCCCAACTGATTTTTCTGTGGGTCAGCAGCCCCTGACCCCAAAAAAGTTTCCCCACCCCTGTGCTAATGCTCAGGCTGTGGGGCACACTGTAAGTGGTCCCAGTGCCGCTCAGTGGGTGGTGCCCCGAACCCAGCAGGCTCAGTGGGTTACAGTTGCACCTTCGAAAGAGAAAGGAATAAAAATCTGTTCATAAGCTATTCCCAGCCCCCCCCCCCCCCCCCCCCCCCCGCCCGTACGAAGCCAGGGCCTGTCCCTCCTCCCCCTCCCCGTCTCATCCACTCCAAATCTTGTAGCTCCTAGGTGCTGACCCCAAAGGCCAGCTGTTCCAACAGGCAGAGCTCTGTCCGGCCACATCTCACTCTGGTGCTAGCAGAGGGGCTGACAGAATTGCCTAGCCTCTGGGCAAGCTGGGAGGGCCCCAGTGCCACACTCCCACAAGGGGGACCTCAGGAGGAAGGGGTGAGGGTAGGGATGGCCAGCCCTCAGCACCGCCCGGACCACGCTGTGCAGGGTGCCGGCAGCAATTTCAGCCATGAGCACCAGGCCCTTTTGAATTGCCAGGTCCCGGGGCCACTGCCCTCTTTGCCTTGCCCTGTGGGCAGGCCCGGGTGCTACTGCAGCAGAACCTCAATGCCAGAGCTATGCTGCTCCAGCGGCTGAGCCCACGGCAGCTGCACCGAGGCAGAAGGGGCTTTTCTGTCATGGTGGGAGCCCTGCTTCCCCTCGCGATGGTGACACGGCTGATGGAAGCTTTCCTCCCCTGACCTTAGGGGTGTGGGGTTTTCAAACGCCCTGAGCACTGTCGCTACGTGGGCAGAGCGTGGCAAGCCAGTGTGGCACCCAGTGAGATAACCGGAGCTCCAAGCAGGACCCTTCAGGTCTCTGCTGAAAGGTTGGCTGCGGTGCCACTGAGGGCTGGATCCTGGCTTTTCCCAGCTTAGCGCGCCCAAGGGTGAACTGGATTCACTGCGGCCTTGCACCTGTGCAGACGTCAGCCCTCACGCCACTGGCATCAGCATTGAACGCTCGCTCCAGCCCAGTGTGAACAACTGCAGCAGGCGTGAGGCAGGGAGCAATTGGGCCCCCAGGAACCTCCCCTGCCGAGCTGACCCCTTCCCTCGTGGCCGGGGAACAACAGTCCTTCGCGTCGCCTATTGTTTTCAAATGTCACCCCGCACTATCTCTTTTAAGCAGGACTCTGAAAATAATTTGTGACGGAGGTGCCATTTTGCATCAAAATATTTTTCAGAAAAATGTCAAATGTCACCAGTCGACGCGTCCTCTCGTGTGACAGAGATTGAGTTGGAAAGCCGGGCGCTGTCACCGGGGCTGCTCGCCTCCTGCCACCTCCTCCGGTTTTTAAAACACATCCACTTCATTTGGTGATTGAACGGGAACCCCGGGGACAAGGTAGCGTCCTCAATAATTAAACTGTTCCCCAGGCCGTCTCCTCAGGACACGGTGCAAATCACAACAGGGTGGAAGGGATCAGGAAGGAATGTTCTGGATCTCAGGAAAAGTGGGTCTCACATGGCCAGCTGAAGAAATGGCTGCCGCGGCCCCCGACCTCAGTTTGATTTTGGGTAGGTTTTTATTTTAACTCCTGGTTTCGCTGCCATTTAGTTAACGTCGTTTCTCTCCAGCACGTCTGTTTTAGCGGGGCCTAAGTTGTCCAATCACCCCGTTGTGCGTGTTAAAAGTGAGAGCGTGGGGTGGGCGGGGGGGACGAGAGCAGAATTGTCCCTTCCAGATTTTTATAGAGACTTTTTATTTCTGGAGAAATGCAAAGAATATGTTTGCCGTCATCATTATCAATTGCAGACAATTTAGCGCTGTTGTGAAGGAAGGCAGCCTCGCTTCCCAAGACAATCTTATTTTCCATCTCTGCTGCTTGGGTTTTAAGTATGATGTTGCATAGGCTGACTTTACCTTTTATAGACTGTGCCGGGAAAAGACTAAAAGAGGCAGATTCTGTTACAGCATAACTACCGGCTTGACAAAGCCTTGGCTGGGATGATTTAGTTGGGGTTGGTCCTGCATTAGGCTAGACTGGATAAGCTCCTGAGGTCTCTTCCAACCTTTGGATTTATAAACTCTGCTGCCTTCAGTATCTTTGCTCCAGATTCACCGCAGTGTAACTCATCAAAATCTGGCCCTAAATTGTTGTGATCATTGTGGAACCAACACTATTTTCCTGCCTTACCCCAATCTACCCACCCTTATTCTGTGGACTTGCACATTATGAAGTAATTTCATAGCCTGTTTCCATGGACAATCATTTGCTCTGAATGTGTTTACAGGAAAGGATAATAGCCATTTAAAAACACACACATACACACAAACTCGCACACCCCTTAATGAAACAGAGGGTGATGTTCTTCACCTCCCACTAACGTTTTATGGGAGTTAGGTTTGCATCTAGTGGCAATCTCTTCATGTTGCATACATGTATTCATCCAGCATTAGTATTAATAAGTCTCACAGATACCTACTAAGGGCACAGACCCCTTCCCTGAATGCTGTCTTTTTTCTTCTTTGATAACATTACCAGATGAATGTAACAATTGCTGTTTTACCAGAAGAAACTTAATAGTTCTCACTTGCTATGCAAAAAGAAGCCATTCTCTTTTGATACCAAATAAAGCCTTTTTCTATAGACTCAGTCTAAGAATAGACCACCAAACAAGTTTAGAGTCTGACTTTAATGATCCTGGATTAATCAATTATTATTAGACCATTAGACTGCATAAATATTTGGTTGGCTTAGCTCTGCCTCGTCCCTGGGGAGATGAGGGAGAGCAAACACAAATATTCTAGACTGGCTAACAAATGACTCAGCAGCACCAAAGATTGTGTTGGAATTCCAGTCTCGTATCAAATCAATGAAGTCTCCTTTAAGCATTTTACAGCAGAGGGAGGGGTTGGGGAGTGTGGTCTAGTGATTAGAGCAAAAGAGACTGTGCCAGGTTGCCTGGGTCATATTCACAAATATTACCATTTGGCTCCTTAGGCAGGACGGTCCACTTTTGTGTATCTTCTTTTAAACTGGGCTAATAATCCTGCCGTGAAACTTGAGTGGTTTAAAAAAAAGTGATTACAAATTCTATCAGCTCTACTCCTTATGTGTGTTTCGATTCCCATTGGCTTATTTCGCTCTTTCTCCTGTTTTTCCCTCCTATTAGCCACAGCAGAGGAACCTGGAATTCATAAAAATTGCTCGCTATGTGGACTTTTCATGAGCCAGAACAAACCCAGCTTGATTCTCAGCTCTCGGGCTGAGTTCCCTGCACTGGCACCTAAAAGGAAATATTTCTTTGCTCCTAAACCGGACAGACCTGATGGCTAGTTAGTGTATGGCCATGATCCAGACAGTGATGTGACCGTGGCATGTGGAGACATACCCAAGCTAGCTTTGATCTCGCTAGCTCAAGTATGATGATGCGATAGCACAAGCTTAGCTACTCACATACATAGCTCGGCTCCTGGGCGTGCGACTGCAGCTTCACAGTGGCTATTCTCGGAGCTGGCTCAGGTGCGTCTGCAACCACATCCCTCGTGGCAGAGTAGACGCACCAATCATGGAACCACCCACCAGAAATAGGCCTTGTGTGCTCATTTGGGAGGCAGCGTCAGTTTCCTGATTCACCGCTGACTTCCTCCGTGGCCTAAGCCAGCTCTTTAACCCAAGGCTTTTCAAACTCTAGGACACGGTTTGTAAGAGCAAGTTGCTAGCTGGCTACAAGCTGCTTTGTTTACCTGCACCTCTGCAGGTACGGGTCATGAGAGCTCCCGTTGGCTGTGGCTCACCGTTCCCAGCCAATAGGAGCTGCAGAAAGCGGTGCGGACTGGGATGCCACTTCCTGCAGCTCCCATTGGCTGGGAACAGCGAGCCACAGCCAATGGGAGCTGTCATGACCTGGACCTGCAGAGTCACAGGTAAACAAAGTAGCTCGTGGCCAGCTAGCAGCTTGCACTTACAAGCCACGACTCAGAGTTTGAAAATCCCTGCCATCTCTCTGTGCCTCAATTCCCCATGTGTAAAATGGGGATAATAACAGAGAGGGATGTTGGGAGGATAGGTACATGAACAGTGGTGAGCTGCTGAGATACTCGAGTAAGGGGACACGAATGCATCCAATAAACAGGTGGCTTTTCAGGGTATAACTCTTTGAAGTTTGCCAAACTCCAAGAATTCCTGATGGTACGCGCCCGCGGGTACTGAGAGCGGTGCGCTAGCTGTCCCAAAGGTTGCTCGGTGTCAAATGCTTTTGCCGTTATGGAAGGCAAATGCAGGAGCACAAGCAGAGTCATTATTTCAATGGGGGAGGGAACTGGAACGTGATCTAGCCCTGGTAGATATCAGATGTCGCCAAAGCGTATTTATGCTCTTTGACAGGAGCAAGGTGTAGACTGGGTGCGAAACCCGTCTACTCGGCTTAGCAGGACAGCTTGTAAGTCTCTGGGCGAGATGGGGGGAAATGGTGGATCCGTGGTTTCTCCCCACCTCAGTCTGGCGCGTCAGTTGGAAGGACAAATGAACCCAACGTTTCAAAGCGAAGTTAGGCCTGCTGCATTGAGCCCTGCTTTGCATCACGCATAGACTCATAGAATTTAAGGTCAGAAGGGACCATTATGATCATCTAGTCTGACCCCCTGCACAATACAGGCCACAGAATCTCACCCACCCCCTCCTAGAATAATCCTCTCACCTATATCTCAGATATTGAAGTCCTTAAATGATGGTTTAAAGACCGCAAGATGCAGAGAATCCTCCAGCAAGTGACCCATGCCCCCATGCTACAAAGGAAGGCGAAAAACCTCCAGGGCCTCTGCCAATCTACCCGGGAGGAAAATTCCTTCACAACCCCAAATATGGTGATCAGCTGAACCCTGAGCATGTGGGCAAGACTCACCAGCCAGACACCCAGGAAAAGTTTTCTATAGTAACTCCTATCATACCTCCATTGGCCTATTTACCACTGATAGTGAAAGGTCAATTAGTTACCAAGATCATGTTCTCTCATCAAGAACGGACAGGCAAACTATGCGTTTTGCATGAGTTTTTCTAAAATGGCTCAGATTTACCCCAAAGTGCTTTCTCCCGGCCATTCCTCTCCCCAAATATTCTGTGTTCACCGCTTCCTTCCAGAACAACCCCTCCGCCCCACGTGTGTGTGTGTGTGTGTGTGTGTGTGTGTGTGTGTGTGTGTGTGACAATTCACAGCTCTTAGAGATGGCAGTCTGTTTATTTAATTGCTCCAGTTTTCAGGCTGCAGTCTGGGGTCAGTCTGTTTAAACTGTCCCTCTCTAAGGAGTCAAACCGTCCTTGTGTTGCAAGCCTAGGGTCTGACTCATTCCTTTGCATTGTTCAGTTGCCAGCAGAAATGCGCTAGGCTGTGCACGTGTGGCCGTTCCATGGTGCGCTTGTTACCTAGGAAACCACTAGCTCTACATGTGTGTTGCTTAACACCCTGTTTGCTTTCATTTGGATAAAGCTTTAATTCCTGTGCAGCCCTGTCTCCTCTGGATCTCTCTGGCAGCATAGCCTCAATACATTAATCTCCCCTCCCTACCCCAATCCTCCCTGCCTACCATGCGCTCTCAGGTTCCTACAAAGCCCTTGCGCGCTCAAGTTTCCAAAAGTATGGCTGATCTGAACAGCTCATGCTTTAAGAAAACGATAATTATATATAGAGCTGCTTCCCCCCCAGATGCAATTAACAGCGAAAACGTGATGCTTAGACTTTCCATCATCAAAGCACGCACCAGACGGGAACTAATTAATTCTTCCCTCTCCCCATCACAGGTTGGCAGTTCGGTGTTACCCCTATTTTACAGATTGGGAAACTGAGTCACACAGCAGTCTGAGTGGTGGGACCTTTGTGGGGATGCACAACTGACGCTATAGAGTTCAAAGAATGACCCTGGTTTGACATGGGTCCATCTCCTACAATCATAGGAGCATATGGGATAGAGAAGAAGTTTCAGGTACTAGACTAGGGGTACATCTACACTGCACAGCTATTTGGGGATACTAGAGGTATCCCGAAATAGCTCCCCCGTATCTACACAACCCGCCCGTTATTTCAAAATATTTTAAAAAATAACAGGCACACTATTTCACCATCCCAGTAAACCTTGTTGCACGAGGAATAAGGGCTCGAAATAGCGCGTTATTTTGAAATAGATTTGAAATAAGATATACAATTTGCGCTACGCAAATTGCGTATCTTATTTCACGCTTAGGGTGCTGTGTAGACACACCCGAGGACTCTATTCTGTTCTTGCCACTGACTTCTAGAGTGATCACGACAGAGTCATGCCATTAGTCAAGGGACGTCCATAAATATCCCATCGCGTTTGGAAAAACACACTGAGAAGAGATGATGCCCCTTGTACAAGGAGAGCGGAATATCTGCTTCCGCACATGCTACTCTCAAGTAATTCCATCTGGAATATCACCAGGAATCCCCTGGGCTTCTCTTCCCACCTGTGTAGACACAATATATCCTGAGCCCCAAGGCCACACAGAGCAAAGCAATGGCAGAACAGGGAGGGCTCTGGCCAAGCAGGCAGCTTGCAGGTGTAAGGCCGTTAGCTCTCTGGGTTCGTTAGCACTGAAAAGGAAAGGGAGAGAGCGCTATGGAAAGCTGAAACATTTATTTGCAGAACTAAAGAATTAGGGGTCATAGAGAGGAAATAGCTTTTTCCTTCCTCTTGCCCTCCCTTCACCGTCTGCAGAAACCATGCAGGTTCCTTCTGAGATGCCAAAGGATTGAAGAGTTTTCTGATTGAAACCGAGTCCCCTCCTCTCCGGTAATCGCTTGGATGTATTCATGGTCAGAAAGCAGAGCAGCTCCTGCTTCACTCTGGACTGATTCCCTCTCTGGAGTCTTGACAGGTGCTAATGCCGTTAGCCCATGTCCAATCTGGGGTGAAAAAAAAAAACAAATCCACCAGCATCTGGGCTTCCGTGTCATTGGCAGGCTGGTGCACCACCAGCTTAAAATGCCAGAACCCCTTTGCCTGTGCTCAGTGTGCAACGACAGTAACTTTGAGAAAGTCTCAGAGAGGTAGCCTTAACAAAACACAAAATGATGTAGCACTTTAAAGACTAGCAAGATGGTTTATTAGGTGATGAGCTTTCATGGGCCAGACCCACTTCCTCAGATCAAATAGTGGAAGAAAATTGACACAACCATATATACCAAAGGATACAATTAAAAAAATGAACACATATGAAAAGGACAAATCAAATTTCAGAGCAGAAGGGGAATGGGGAAGGGAGGTAAATGTCTGTGAGCTAATGATATTAGAGGTGATAATTGGGGAAGCTGTCTTTGTAATGGGTAAGATAATTAATGTCTTTGTTTAGACCAAATCAACAAGCAGGAGACCTTTGGACCATAGGCCTGGTCTACACTAGGACCTTATTCTGAAATATCCCCCTCCCCATTCAAATTAGTAAGAAGTGCATCCACACTACCACGCCCATTATTCTGGAATAAGGGGTGGCAGAATTCGATCTCTGTACTCCTGCTTTTCATTAAGAATAACCTAATTCCGAACTTGTGAGTCCCAAATAACATTAGTGTGGCCATTCCGGTGCCAACGCAGCTCCCCTGTGTTATTCCCTGAGTCCAAGGTAGTGCGTCCACATTAACGGAGCCTCTCTGGGACTCATTTCGATGCTTCCCCGTAGCGAGGACACGCAAGTTCGAATTTGTTAAATCGGGAGTTCATAAGTCGAATTTAGTAAATCTGAAATAATTTCCTGGTGTAGATGTGGCTTTAGAGCAGGGCTGGGGAAACTTTTTTGGGTCAAGGACTGCTGACCCACAGAAAAATCAGTTGGGGGCTGCACACAAGTGAGAAGCAAAGTGAGACGCTTCTGACTGAGTCTAGCAGGGGCCAGGCTAGTAGATTTTGTGTGCTCCAGCCCAGGGGGATGGGAGACTGGGGGCGGGGGGCAGCGCACCAGCATGGGCTCCCCAATGCTGAGCCTCAGGGGCCAGATCCAGGCAAGCTGGCAGCCACATCCGGCCCCCGGGCCTGAGTTCCCCATCCCTGCCTTAGAGACTGACAGAAATATTTAGAATCGTGAGCTTTTGTGGGTAAAATCCACTTCATCAGATGAATTGGAGTGGAAATAACAGAAAACAATATCTATATTGTAGGACTTATATTCATGAGGCAAATTAAGTGGGCTGGGTGTGTCCCATTCATGTCTTTTGATGTGAACATGGACATGTTAGAGGCAGGAGAAATTGGCTTTGTAATGTGCCAACCCGATAATGTCATCTAGACATTATTGTAAAGTTACATTAATGTAACTTCTAGAGTGAGCCTAGGTTGGGTTTAAAACTCTGGTGTGGTGCTGTTATAGGTGCAAGCATGGACTGGTTACAAGGGCTGCCTGCGAGTGAGGCTATGTCTACACTCGCGGCTTCTTGCGCAATAAATATGCAAATGAGACTAAGCATGGAATATTGCTGAGCCTCATTTGCATACCTAATAAGCCACCATTTTTGCAGAAGAGACTCTTGCACCAGAAGGAGGGGCTCTTGGTCAGACTTCAAACAAACTTGGCATCTTCAGGCTTCCTGAGGATCTCCACACATCCCAATCCTCAGCAGGCACTGGGGTGTCCTGGGTCTCTGGAACTGCTGAGCTGGAAGACTGTCACAGAGGCGGCAGTCAGCCTGTGTAACTCACGAGTAATGACCCCAAAGCACAGTCCGGGGGGTTGGTAGAACTTGTGAAGAGCATCCGTAGCTGAGCCAAGCTGTTTGCAGTTCACCTTTTGCTGCTAATTGCTTGGACGTGGTTTCTGCATGGTGCACATGACATGCACGTGACTGTCAGTTCCTTTGGCACGATAAATGGGTCTGGTAAGGTTGAAATGTGCCCCTGGAAATCCTTCTCTGGGTGAATCCAGCAGCTACTGAGTTGGTATAAGTGTCCTTCTCCCAGCCCAGATGGTAGGGAGTGTGACGTAGTGGGGGTACCTGGCTGGTTTCTATGCTGCTGGCTCTGGGGTAACCCCCACTGGCTGCCATGGGTACCACGACCCAGCAAAACAGGATGAGTCACTATGCAAACCAGTAGGGCCAGACACCCCCCATGGAGAGGAACAAAGGAAGGTGGAATGCTGCCCTGGCTGGGGGGCAGGGCTGGAAGAGAGTTAGTTAGTTCCTGGCTGGAAGGCAGGGAAGAAGGAGCTGGGGAGGGGGGCTGGGACTCCCCTATCTCAAGGGGGGCACTGAGGCCTCTTAGCCCCAGTTCCTGTAACCAGATTACATCTGTGCTGCGCTGTGCTGGAGGAACAATAAACAACCTCCATTCTACTGGCTGGTGAAGTCTGTTCATGCCATTTCGGGGTGCAGGAGATGGGAAAACCCCGACGCGTCGTCACAGGGAGCATCCCTGAATCCATGCACGGCAAGTAGAGCCAAAGAGCCCAAACCTGTCAGTTTAAAACAAACAAAAGGCAGTATTTCTTCATGCAGCGCACAACCTGTGGAACTCCTTGCCAGAGGATGTGGTAAAGACTAGGACTTTAACAGGGTTCAAAAAAGGGCTAGATACATTCATGGAAGTTAGGTCCATCAATGGCTATTAGCCAGGATGGATAGGAATGATGTCCCTAGCCTCTGTTTGTCAGAGGCTGGGAATGGACAACAGGGGATGGGCCACTGGATGATTTCCTGTTGTGTTCCCACCCCCTGGGGCACCTGGCATTGACAGGATACTGGGCTAGATGGACCTGTGGTCTGACCCAATATGGCCGTCCTTATGTTCTTAAAACAGCAGGACTAAAGGTCCTACACGGTCCTAGGGTATGAGGAGAACCAAAGTAATTAAATCCCCCTCCACCCATTGCCTCTATCCCTGTCCCAAGTGGAGAGAGAAAGTCACTATGAATCTGGCCCTGACTCTGTTGATCTAAGGCCGGGTACTGCACTGCGCCCTGCCATCAGCCTGAGTTAACTACACCCTGCTGGGGAGCAGAGGAAGGATCATGCCCTTGTTGTTTAATCCTTCTTGGCTCCTTACCAGGAACCATTTGCCTCGTTCCCCCCTCCCTCGGGGCAAACCCAGGTTCAGAGCAATCAGTCCTGCTACGTCGGAATGAAGTGAGGGGGAGGGGAGAAAACCCCCACCCATAGTGGGGATGGAGCTTGCCTGTCACTGAGAGAACCCCTCTTCCCTCACGCCGACGGGCCTCGCCGGACCAGCCCAAAGCTCTGCGTAATGCCGCCTCGATAGGCCACAATCTGTACCGAATTCTGAGCCTGCTGTTAACTTCACTCGCACTCTATTCTCGTGTTTGCTGTTATTTTTTAACACTTTTTTTTTTTGCACAAAAGCACTATCCTCTCCCCAGAGCCTGCCTATAGCGAAGGCATGGTCTGTACAACTGCAATTATTTCGAAGAACAGATGGAGCGAGGAGCGGAAAGTCTGTTAATAGTAATAGAAATGCTACATGTTAACCTGGACAGCACACAATGACAGTCCCATGACTACACGTTCTGTTCCCACCAGCTGGGCGCCGAAGTAGAAGCAAGAGATTCACAAACACAGCATTCAGCCACGTACCCACCTAAAGTTAGAACTCAAATTCCTTCACACTTGCAGCCTGGGAATTTTCCTCCCTTCCATAAGCTCCAGTTTTAGTGTTGCCATCCAATATTTTCATTGTATATTTCGGGCGGCATCTGCTAGCGCAGAGCAGCAGACAGTGTGGGGCGGAATGGGTTAGCAGTCAGAACACAGTCCTGGGAACAATGCACCCTCTAATCTTTTCCATCTATGTGTGGAATAAATTTGTTTATGTGCACCGAGGCCTGTGTGAATGTGCACCACCGAAAACACAAACCTAGTTGTGGGCACTCTGCTAATCAGCTAGGCAGCTTTTGAATCTCTCCTGGATGACTGCACACGTGCCCAGCTTACAGGGAACCCTGCCTGGGAACCAAGAATTGCCAGAGTTGAATCCCTCATCTGAACTTTGGTCTGTTCCTGGGAACTTGCCTTGTAGCATCAGGCTTTTAAGATCTTCGGGGCTTTGGTCTACCCACAGTCTTGCATCAGAGGAATTGAACCAGATTAGTAAAGTCAGCACAAACCCGTCTGGACACCCATAGTCTGAACGATTTATTTAGATTTAGCTGCAATCTGGTCCTAATCGATTTATTAAGATACCCTAAGTGTCCACACGGTGTTTTGCTCTGTTCCAGCTAAAACCCTTCATGTTCGCACCTGAAACTCAGCCAGCACAGACCTGCCATTAGAAGATCCCAGAGCTGCCTGGTCATGCTCTTTATCTCAAGTGCAATTGCTGAAGCTAACATGCCATAATATTACTATTCATTTGTATGGTGGTAGCACCTAGGAGCTCCAGCCAGGAGCGGGGACCTCTGCCTGGGATTGTTCCATAGCAGCAAGGAGATTGAGCTCCGCCGCTCTTGTTCCTTTCAGTGGGAGTCACGTGGCTACATTTCTTAGCCAGAGTCAGAACTGTCGCCCCTCAGGCGCGCTGTGGAATTGGTGCCACCAGCCTGCGACGTTGCTGCGTGGACCCATCGTGCGCTCTTATTAGCCTGTTTGCATTACGTATTGTGTGAGCTTTAATCATGGGCGGTGGGTGAACACACAGATGGGGAAGGCAAACCCTCAGCCCCGCCTCTTATGCCCAAGGCCCATCCCCATGGGAAGCCAAGCCCATCGAAAGGGCAGCTCCCCCCTCCCCACCACCGCAGCGGCAGACCTCCAGGCTCCCACATGAGCCTCCCCATCCCTGGAGCATGGGGAAGGTCCACTGCCTCAGCACCGCTGAAGCCCGAGAGATGGGCTAAGGCTGGGGGCAGAGTGTGGATGGGGCCAAGCCTTCCTGTTTGAGAAGGCATAGCCTTCCCTCACTTCCTATGCCCCCCACCCATGGCCTAAGTGGTCTAAGTCAGTGTTCGTTAAACTGTGTTCTGTGGCAGTCGGCGGTGTGCCACGGAGAACAATAGAATTCAAAATGGCCACCCTTAAAGGTGCAGGCAACCTTTTTTTTCCATCAATAACTTTCCCCCAACCCTTTTTCCCCTCTAACCTTTTTTTTATCAACAAAAAATCCTTGGTGTTCCTCATAAAAAAAATTATTGTTTGTTGTTCCTCAGTCTTAAAAAGTTTAAGAAACACTGGTATAAGTGTTTGCAGGATCGTCTGGAACTCCGTGTCCTGCCAAGTCCACTGAGCTCTGTGGATTTCCTTTGCTCAGCATCCAGAAGCCATGTCAGATCCAGTCCAGAAGGCAGGGATGAAACTTTTGTTGCTGTCTATCCACTGGCGGGATCAAGATGCCTGTAGGTTGGGACAGGTGTCCACATAGTAAGAACCACCACTGCTCGATTAGGTCTACACTACAGGGTTTTTGCGCAAAAACTCACAGAGCGTCCACACCTCAAGCACAGTTTTGTGCAAATAAAATGAAAGAACAGAGGGGGGTTTTCCGGTGTAGGGGTTCCTCCTTCTACTAGGAATAATTCCTTTTTGCACAAGAGCTCTTCTTGTGCCCAGTTGATTAATTTAGTCTGTGTTTTGTTTAGTTGGCAGGGAGATTTCCCCCTCCTCCCCCTGATATCCTGGCTGTTCACACAGCCGACAAGCAGGGCTTGTGAGATTCTGCCTCTGAGATCAGCCTCTAGCCATCCCGTCCCTCATTTCCAGTGCCAAACTCTGTGCGGAAAGCCCCTTGTGTCACGGCACGTCTCTCTGTGCAGCTCTGCTGTAGGATGTGGTCAGCGAGTGGCTGGGGAAAATTCTCGCCGGTGCCTTGTCTTTGGACAGATGACAAAAGCCCATTTTTCCTTGGCAAGTTCCTGGAGGAAGTTTCAGCCCCGAGGAATGAAATGTCAGGAGAAGGAATCCAGGCTTTAGCATGCAGCCCTCGGCAACAGGAACCATCACCTTTTTACGGCTCATTTCGTTTGAGGGTCGCACGCCAGTTAACTCTTACAGTGGGGGAGAAAGGGAAACTATTGTGCTGGGGAAAGTCCTGGACTGATGTCTGTGAGGGTGATGTTCCTCAGGACAGACACAATATGGCAAGAGGCAGACTCTGTCCTGACCTGTGAGTAACTCTCCCCCCTGGGGGCACCTACACAGCCCAGCCTACACAGCCCAACTTGAGTCCCACAGGAGTGGGTTGCAACAGCCGTGAGGAACGCGCCACACAGGGGTGAGACTGGGCTAGTGAGCAGAGCACAGGCCCAACGTGCCTGCTGGGATTGTAGTGCCCACCCTGACACTTCAACAGAGATAACAGCAGAGAATCCCAAAAGCCGTGTCCAGACTCAGGGGTTCTTTCGAAAAAAGTAGCCTTTTTTCGAAAGAACTTCCCCTGCGTCCAGACTCAAGCCGCGTTCTTTCGAAATTATTTCGAAAGAACGCGGCTTTTCTTTCGATGGTGGTAAACCTCAATTTACGAGGAAGAACGCCTTCTTTCGAAAGTTCCTCTTTTGAAAGAAGGCGTTCTTCAATGTAAAGAGGCCGTCTTCGAAAGAGAGCATCCAGACTCGCTGGGTGCTCTCTTTCGAAAAAGCGGATTTCTCTTTCGAAAGATCCGCCTGCAGTCTAGACATAGCCAAAGTCCCAGGTCACAGTCTGATTTGCCTTCTCCCCTAAGAACTCTTCCCTCCCGCTGAACTGTGAAAGCACTGCAGGCCTGCATATGTCAAAGCTTAGGGGTGTGTTTTTTTTTATATTTCAGAATAAGAAGTACGTGCTGATCATGGCTGATCCAGATGCCCCCAGCAGAGCTAATCCAAAATATCGTTTCTGGAGACACTGGGTGGTCATTGACATCAAAGTGAGTACAGAGCCTATTTTCCTCTTCTCTCTCTGACCTAAGATCATACCAGAGACCTAGCAATGTTGCTCAATACTTTCATTTCACTTTTTCCTCCAGCCAGAACTTAGCCCGAGTTGAAATCAGGGATAATCATTCTTTTAAGTCACCAGGGTGGCACTGGGTTAGTTTGTGGGGGAGCCCCAAAAAGAGACTTTACAGGACTGTTTCTACTGAGTTTTGCTGATATTGAGATTGGTTCGCTATCTTCATCAATGATTTAGATACTGGCAAAGAGAGTATGCTTATAAAATGTGCGGCTGATACCCAGCTGGGAGGGGTTGCAAGTGCTTTGGAGGATAGGGTCATAATTCAAAATGATCTGGACAAACTAGAGGAATGGTCAGAGGTAAATAGGATGAAATTCAAGGAGGACAAATGCAAAGTCCTCCACTTATGGAGAAACCATCAGTTTCACACATACAAAATGGGAAGCGACTATCTAGGAAGGAGCACTGCAGAAAGGAATCTAGGGGGTCGTAGTGGACCACAAGCTAAATAGAGTCAACAATATTATACTGTGGCAAAAAAAAAGCAAACATGATATTCTAGGATGTATTAACAGGAGTGTTGTGAGCAAGACGTGAGAAATCATTCTTCCGCTCTGTTCTGATTAGGCCTCAGTTGGAGTATTGTGTCCAGTTCTGGGCCCCACAGTTCAGGAAAGATGGGAAGAAACTGGAGAGAATCCAGAGAAGAGCAACAAAAAAGATTAAAGGTCTAGAAAACATGACCTATGAAGGAAGACTAAAAGAAGTGGGCTTGTTTAGTTTGGGAAAGAGAAGACTGAGAGGGGACATGATAGCAGCTTTCAAGTACCTAAGAGGGAGTTACAAGGAGTAAGGAGAAAAATTATTCTCTTTGACCTCCGATGATAGCACAAGAAGCAATGGGCTTAAACTGCAGCAACGGAGGTTTAGGTTGGACATTAGGAAAAACTTCCTCACTTTCAAGGTGGTTAAACACTGGAATAAATTGCCTACAATTTATTGTTAAGATTGTGGAATTTCCATCACTGGAGATGTTTAAGAGCAGGTTAGACAGACACCTGTCAGGGATGTTCTAGCTGGTTCTTGGTCCTGCTGTGAAGGCGGGGGACTGGACTTGATGGCCTCCCAAAGTCATCTAGAGTTCTAGGATTCTATGATCGATGATCCATTGCTCTCCCTCCTTGGCTTCATTTGCTGTACACAGCTTCAGGTTTGGGTCTTGACTAGCCATCTTGCAGGGGAGGAGAACAACCGGCACCAGGCTTCCTTCGCATTCACCAGGGTCTTGTTACAGATCATTGTAAATCGTTTTCATGGCCGCAAGGAGAAGGAAACCTGGAAACAAAGCTTGCCCGTGCCCTAGAAAGCGGAGTTTTACACCGAGGAATGAGGGCGAAGTTATTCATTGACTCACTACTGCCTGTTTTTAGCTCTCACTCCTCCTCCGTTTGTAGACTGGATGGAGATACACCCTTTAGCACTTGGGGGAAGAGAAATCACAGGTGTTCTACTCTCTGAACCTTCTGCTTCAGTCACCTGCTGATGCTTTAAGCCCAGAATCTTAGGAGCACAAATGTTTGGTCTGCATGTGACTTGGCACGACAGCATGTGGCAAGTGGAATGCAGGAAGAATGGCACAGGTGGAGTGGGCGTGGCAGTCAGTGCAACTCCAGAGGCCAAACATAGCCCGGGTGGGAGCAGCTGCAGCTCTGCTGACCTGGATGCTGGTTCCCCTGTGTCCTTCCATGCTGGATCTGGCAGCATACAGCTGAACTTGCCACACCCCCGCCTTCCTGCTCAGCTGGCTGGATGAGGAGCTGGGACATGAGCAGACTGTGGAGGCTAGTGAGGTTTCTCAGCGTCACCAGTGCACATTAAAGCAGGGTTTATTGGGGGGGGGGTCAGGTTAATGTTGGGGTCTGGGTTGTGTTGACTGACAGTCTATCCGTTTAATTTTAATGATCCTACCCAGCATGAGATCGTTGTAACTCACCAGGAAATCCCTGTCCAGTGAGACTCAGGCCACTTGCTTCATGGGGTTAGTTACTTCTACAAGGAGATGTGTGTATGTATCAGCCCTTCAGCATGGAACAAATGCGCATAAAACCAGCTGGTGTGTGCAGTGGGATGAGACAGAAGCGCAGTGTAGAAGCCAGTAAGAGGGGCAGAGCTGAGCAGTTACATCAGTTCTTGACTTCAGCGACAAAGCATCACACCTGCGCTTCCCTGGAACCCCAGGTTCAAATCCCTGCTGAGACTTCCTCTTCCCAGGCTGGATGTAGGACATTGGGAACTGAACCACACACAGACCCTGCACCTCCCTTTGGGTGGCCCTCGACCAACAGGTTCTGCGTGGCCACCAGAGACTTCATAGGGGAAGAGCAGCCTGAATAATACTCACAATTTGTTTGTTCAATTCACACACACACATGCCTGTTGCTGAATCAATTATTTACTGATTAATTCCACCCCCCCCCCCCCACACACCCCCATTTGCACAGCTCTGCCGCTGGTTCACCGATATATTTCAAATCTCTGCGCTGCGATTTTTCCCCCCGACAGTCAGCGTGCGGTCTGGTCCCAATCCCTCTGCACCCCACTTGGGTTGCTTCTGAACGAGACTTTTCAGAAGTGCTAGGGTATAACTCAGCATTCTTGGACAACAATTGCTTTCTGCTCCCTTCTCAAAATGTGTTTAAAATGTCGCATGCGCCTCTCCAGAGGTAGCTGCATTTCTGTGGTTCTGTATGTGAAACTTTCTGGGATGAAAGGTTGCTATATAAACACGCAGTAGCAGTATTATTAAGGCAGGTAGGTGGTTGTTTACCTAATACATTAGCACAGAATTGGTCTGAAATGCCAATTATTTTTTGCAAAGAAATGTGGGGGGAAAATTGTCTTCAAAATTTTCCATTATTTTTTTTTTAATGGGGGGGGGGGGGGGAGCACACCTAAACTGACAACCTAATATTTTCCAGAAAAAAATCAAGTTTTTTATTAGAAAGAACATAACATTTCAACCATTTTCTACACTTTTGTGTGTGTCAAAAATGCATTTGCAAGGAAACATGTCAACCATAGATTCTGGGATTTTCTCCAGTTGAGATGATTTGGGTAAAGGTTATTTTCAACCCTTTTACACTTTCATCAATCAGAGAACAGGGACTGTAGTTTCTCCAGCCCTTTTCCTTTAGCAGGATGCAAGTGTTGGATGTGAAGACAATTAGTTGGTGTTGGTTGGTTGAACAGCACCCTTTGCATTCTATAGCACAGGTTGTTTGGAGGAGACCTTCTTTAATGCTGTGGTTAGTCCTCCTGTTGGAAACTTTTGAGGACAGTCTCACAACAAAAATCCCAACACACATTTATTGAGTCACTAGCAGTTCGATGGTGTGACTGTCGAGAATGGATTGCCATGAGTCAGTGTCCTAGAGCCCACCCAGGGATAAACAGCAAGAACATGCGATTCAGGGATCAAATTTCTCACAATAAAAGGCTCAATGAGAATTTACATTGATGGCGAGGGGAGAGAACAAACAGGAGAATTTTGATAGGACTGAACAGTCTTGTAGATACGGAGACTTGGGAGTGGAGGTCTAAATTCTGCTCCCGCTCCCTCAGGATGCAAGCTTGGTCAAATCACTTAAACTGCTTGTGATTTAGTTAGTGGGAAGGATGCCTGCCTATCTCTCAAGAGTGGCAGAGGAGTTAATTTGTGACTGGGTTGTGTGATCCCAGCCTGGAAGACACAAAAGAAGGAGGGAGCATTATTATTGTTATTGGGCTAACTCCCTTCCATTACTTCCAACCTTTCTCTCATTGCATTATCAGTACCTTGGGAGAAACAACATTTAGAAAAGCAGCTTGTTTCTCTCTCTGTTGCCTGCTTTTATTTTATTTTTTAAAAATTAGGTGTTTCAGTTCAGATTCAATCTAACTAATAATCTTAGTACTAAAGTCTAATTAAGATATCAATTAATTTGCAGCATGCATTTAATAAGATATATCTAGTCATTCTCCTCTATTATTCTCTGAAATTACTGCTAAGGGCGTTTTGTACAGATACCTTAATTAGACTTTTTATTGTTAATGGGAATATTAAGCAAATTAAAATTGGATATTAATACTTTCCATGCATTTCCTAATTGGCTAAAAAAATAAAGCATTCAGAATAATTGCAGAGATTCATGTACAAAAATCCTTCACAGGAGCCCTTCTGCATTTCTAACAACAGGGTCCTGAAAGTCTCTCATTAATTTTAATATTTACTAAATGCAAAAAAAGCCGGAGCTCGTGTTTTCCATTCTGTACACAGATCCTTCCGGTGCATTAGCTTTTACTAATTATTGTCATCTTTGCAAAAATAAAAGAGCTTCTAAAGGAAAGCAGGGAGGGATACAGATTAAAGCTCCGTGCTCCTCCTCAAAACAAGTTCACCCAAATGGCAAGGCAAGGTTTTCTTCTGACAGTTTTAGGCAATTCTGTTTCCACTCCCAACCAGAAAGCCTAAAGTGAGGAGCAGAGGGGTAGAAATCTGCGTACCTCCTCAAAGGCTGAGAGAGAGTTCATTCTATCAAGGGACTAAGCTTCAAGGGAAGGCGGGGGTGTTCTTATTTATGGCCGTCTCCCATCCCTATTTCACATCACTGGACTAGATAAAGCCCAGGGGGAAAAAAATGAAGAAAAAAATCCTGCAGTGGCCTCCAGGGCACAGAGTAAGTGGGAGCAAATAGCACTTTTCCATCTCCGACTTCGAGTCTGTAACTAGAAACAGGACTGGATCCATTTCAAAGCTATTTATTAATGTTTATACTGTAGTAGCAGCAAGGGACGCCAGAGATCGGGGCTTCCTCATGCTAGGGGCTGTACAGAGACACTGGATCTCAGTTACACCAAGACCATTAGACTCACTGTAATACCCCTTTTATACCATCAGCGCGATGTAATGGGAACCTAGGACCAGGTATTTAGGAACGATAGATGCCTAAGGTATATAATCACACAAGATGAGGCTCAGCAACTCGTGGGATATTTCTGGCTCCCGTTGATTTTGCAAATCTCACTGGGTGTCAAGCTGCATTGTTAGACACTTATTAAGTGCCTTTAAAAATCTGGCCCCTGGTGTAAATGAAAATCAGTTCCCTGGCAAATTAAAGTCTCTGCTCCAGATAGCTTCTATTTATGGTCTTGTCTGCACATAAACTGGCACCGAAATGGAGTCGCTCCAGAATAGCTATTGCATTTTAAATTCACACCCGGCCTTAATCTGGAACAGTCTTCATTTGTAGAGAAACCCTTAGTGGTGTATTCAAACCTTTTGTTATTTTGGTGCAAGTCCGAGTGTGGCTATCCCACGCCCTTGGGATAGTGGTTAAAGCACATGAAAATGATTCTGAAAAACTCGGCTTCAGTCCCAGCCCTGCCACCGGCCTACTCAGTGGCTTTGGGAAGATCACCTTGCCTCATTTCCGATGTTCACAAGAGAGGTTATACTGATCCACAGGGAAAACTTAAACCTCTAATACACATGAAACACTTTGAGTTATTCACAGGGACGCCATTATAGAAGTGCTAAGTACCATTCTACGTTCTGCAGTACCTTGGCACGCCACCAATTCTTGGTGTTCGTGCTGAATTTCCTTGTGGAGGTGTGGGTTTCAGTCCAAAGCATTGCCACTACCCGACTGTTACTTCTTGGGTCTTAATCTATCGAATACTTTCTGCCATACCGCTCTGCATTCCCTTATCAGCGATGGCTCTGCTGTTTCTCTGCTTGTCACACACGAAAGATGCTTTCACTCCCATTCAAAATAATTTAAATAAAAATGTTGCTACAAAGTGGAATAATATCTTTTGATGAATGTTTTTAAAGCCCTTTAGGTTTTCATGGTAATTTGCAGTGTAAAATTATTTAGAGATAAGAGCCAAATTAGCTCTTATAGGCGGAGGTCGATATGTCCCGTTATCCAGGCAAGCAGTGTTTAAATATAATCAGCCTTTACTCTAATGCAGCATAATTGTTCATTTGAAATAGCTTTTTTTTTTACTCCATTCAATGAGTCATTAAAATATTCAAAGGATAATGCAGTGAATTGGAAATGAATTTATCACATTATCCTGTATATACTGTAGAGCATCAGGTAACTAGGCAAGGATGGAATCAGTTTACAGAGAAATCCAGTAAACAAGGTTTTTCATTTTGTATTAAGTGTGGAGAGAGACAGGAAGGTGAAAATACTGTCCTTCAAATGCAATGTTTTACTTTTTATTTGTTCCCCCTATTGTGGGGTGGGGGGGAAAGGGAGGAGAGAGCAAAAAGAGAGAGAGAGAGAGAGAGAGAGAGAGAGAGAGAGAGAGAACGCAGCAAATTTGTACTCCACCAAATCCTTGCTGTTTTAACTTTATTTTTATCAAAATATGTTTGTAACAGAAAGTTGTTATGGAAACCAACTCTGCCAGCCAGGAGAATTCCTACAGGAGACTGAGTGCAGAGAGAGACCCACCTTGGGACTGATCTGTTGCTCGGCAGAGCTAGCCTGAGGTTTTGCACAAGGGAAGATGTTTGGCGTCTTTGCGAGATGGCGAAGGAAAATGAGCTTTGGAGAGGTTAAGAGCCTCACCCAGGGTCAAAGGGACTGAGTCAGTGGCAGAGTTTGAAACGAAACTCAATATTCCCGACTCCCAGTGTCACCACCCTGCCACTGGCTCTGACCACACGATTACCCTCCGCTCCGAACTGGGAAAAGAACCCAGGTGCTTTCATTCTCAGCCCCGTTATCCACATGCTTGATAACAACCCTCTTGACCTGCCTCTCAAGAACCAGCTGTAACCCACCAGTTTCCATTCCCTCAAGCGGCTGCTTGCGAGACACCTCTGTGAATCTGGCCCCTCAGAAATATTTCTGCCGTGTGTGAGAATCGGAGGGAAAAGGTGGGCAGCTGCGACTGTCCCGTGACAAGGGCCTGCTGCCTCCTCTCAGAGCGTTCCAGGTGTTCTCATTAGGGGCACTCGGATGCCTGAAGGTGAAGCAGCCGGGACGGTAAAGGAAACAATCTGTTGAGCGAGGAAGGCGGGACGCCGACAGCTGTTCCTTCCGCGCAGCACGGGAGCTGTGTGAAACGAGGGCCCAGTAGGGTGTTAGGCGAGCAAGCTGCTTGTGTGATGCTAAGAGAAGGGGGCTGGCGTGTCAGCTGCGATCTCTTCATCCTGTGTCAGTGGGTCGGGGAGCCGAGGGCCGCTTCTGAGGAGGCCGCTCCCTCCGAAGGGAACAGCCCCCCCCCCCCCCCGTTCGGGCGTGCTGGGTCCGCACGCCACGGCCACGTGCCGCTGAGGGACTTCGCAAGCCATTTGCTTTGATACCAGTTGAATTTTTTTCAGAGCATTCCCTTGTCTTGGTGAATAAATGGGTTCTGGGTTGCAAGTGTCACCATAGAAACAGGTGCAATCTGGAGCAAACAAGAGCTTTATTAACCTGAAAAGTTATGGAATTTTCTAACGGTTCGAGGCAGGGGCTGGAACGGAGGCTAAAGGTTTGCCAGGGAAGGGAGAGAGGAGGACCCTGCTAGCGTTGCCGTGTGTGTGTGTGTGTGTGTGTGTGTGTGTGTGTGTTAATGCATAGCTCCTGAAACACAATGTGGGTTCTCCACTTGCTCTTCCATGTTGCACATTTTCATACACCTCGCAAGTGGGCCTTTCCACTCAGCGACTAATTGGTTGGTTGGTTTGTTCCTTGGTTGGCAGACGGAAGCCTTGGGGGTTGTGGAACTGGGCTTTAACCTCCACCTACATTGCAGAACCTCTATTTGATTCATTTAATACCCTTCTCCCAACACACACCCACACACACACACACACACACACACACACACAATCCCTCCCCCTCTCCCTCTTCTGCCCCTCCCCCAGCTCAAGCAATTGGATGCAGGAATATCTGGGTGGACTTCTCTGGTCTGCGTGGTGCAGTAGGCCAGGTTGCTGGAAGGCCATAGTGGTCCCTTCTGGCCCTGACCTTTATGGATTTCCCTTTGGTCAAGTGGCCTCTTCTCAGGCAGAGAGACATCAGCTGCACAGACTATCAGCTAGGGAGGGCAGACAAGTCTTCCCCGGAATGGAAGCCAATCCTCTATCTACTATATATTTTCGAGAGCTTGTCTGTCTATTTGATCAAGATCTCCTCCTAAACGGTACGAGCCGGGACCACCAAATTCGGCAGGCAGCTTCCTCTTATTATGCCTTAAAGCAATGTAAGGGTTTCGTTGTGCCAGGAAAATGGGATGTGCCTGGAATGGGGTTGCTTCGGTTGGTCCCAGCTCTTACCGCTTAGGAAGAATTCTTGATCCGACAGACAAACTCTCTAAAATAAATAGCAAATCAAAGAGACAACTCAAAATACATACATGAAGTAGACAGAAAAGAGAAATGCAGAGAAAGTATTGGAATCGCCGATGTTTAAAAAAAATAATAACAATGGTGCATATGAAAAATCAGCTAGTAGATTCTGTGATGCCTGGATTTCAGGGTGCTACCCAGTATGTACTCTAGAGACACTCCTTGCTCTGGAGAACGTGCACTGCAGGTGCACAGAGCATCCTGGCGGAGCGTGGGACCACTGCAGAGAGCCCACAGACATCACCTTGCATGTGAAGCGCTTAGAACTCAGTTGTGGTTCCAGAGTCACCCCTTGACCTGGCCCCTGCTTATAAAGGAGACATGTGGAGAGGGAGCGATACACTGGTACAGCATTTGAAGTCGACAGGAACCCCCGAGAGCTGTTGTATTCAGAACTTCCGCTACTCGGACTTGATACTTTGGATGGGCCAGATCCTCAGGTGTAATTTTTTATAGTACCATTGACGTCAATGGTGCACGAGGCTGGGTTATGCAAGCAGGGGATCTGCCCCTACATCTGGAGCTAATCTGTGGCATGTCTAAGAAGTCAGGGATCTTGCTGTCTGAGGGCAGCTGTTCAGTAGCACCTTAGCTTTGTTAGGGCTGCATGAGGCATTTGTATGGCCCCGAGTGCAATGGGCATGTGTAAAAGGAAGCTGTGACGGCGCGTTGGGGGTCCCCTGTCTCCTGCACCCCGAAATGGCACAAACAGACTGCACCAGCCGGTGGAATAGAGGAAGTTTATTGCCTCTCCAGGATACAGCACAGCACAGATGTAATCTGGTTACAGAGCTGGGCTAGGATGCCTCAGGCCCCCTTGAGATGGGGGAGACTGGGCCCCTAAACTCCAGCCCCTTTCCCTAGGCTGTCTCCTCCATGCTCTCAGACAGCAACTAACTACCTCTCTTCCAGCCCTGCCCCCCAGCCAGGGCAGCATTCCACCTTCCTTTGTTCCTCTCCATGGGGGGTGTCTGGCCATACTGGTTTGCATAGTGACTCATCCTGTTTTGCTGGGTCGTGGTACCCACGGCAGCCAGTGGGGGTTACCCCAGAGCCAGCAGCATAGAAACCAGCCAGGTACCCCCACTACGTCACAGAAGCGCTTTTGGCCCTCTAGGGCTACGTCTACACTGCAGCCTTTTGTCGGCAGACACAATGCAATGAAGAGCTCATTAGCATTTGTCACGCCGTCATTTGCATATTCTTTGCCGATGCTTTTTGCGGAAGAGGTTTTTGCATAAAAACAAGCCATGTAGATGGGGCCGTTTTGCGCAAAAAAAACCCTTTTGCGCAAGATCCTGTATACCTCCTTTTTTGAGGCATAAGGGATCTTGTGCAAAAGGGGTTCTTTGCACAAAACGGCCCCGTCTACACAGCTTCTTTTTGCGCAAAAACCTCTTCCGCAAAAAGCATCGGCAGAGAATATGCAAATGACGGCGCAACAAATTCTAATGAGCTCTTCAGTTGCATTGTCTCTGCCGACAAAAGGCTGCAGTGTCGACATAGCCTAGGAAAGGAGAGAAGTGCAGGGCCCATTAGGCAACCAATGAGTAACTGCATAGAATTGAACCTCTAGGTCACCTGCTCCAGCGCATGGTTAGCAAAAGCCATTTCTGCTTCCGTGTCGTCCTGATGAAATGGGTTGGGCTTAGTGCTGGTCGTTAACTTTTGGACAAAGCAGTTTTTCATCGGAAAACACAAGTCTAAATGAAACGCTTCCCAGGAACGCCCTGGGTTTGACGGAACTTTAACTGGTGCAGGCTGGAAATTCTGATGAGAGAGAGACGGTGAGGAACTCGCGCAGGCCGTGGCTTGGGGATTCGGGCACTCGCACGGGAGGGAGAGAACCAGGTGCGAGGTCCAGATGAATCCAGATGACTGGCAAGTTTGGGGTCCGGTGTGGCAAGAGCGTCTCTCAATTCTCCTGGTGAAGCTGTTGCACTTTTTCTAAATAATTAGTCATTAGAGTAGTGATAGAAATGTAGCCGTGTTAGTCTTACCCATTACAAAGATAGCTTCCCCAATTATCACCTCTAATGCCATTAGCTCACAGACATTTACCTCCCCCCTCCCCTGCATCCCCCTTCTGTTCTGAAATTTCATTTGTCCTTTTCATACGTGTTCATTGTTTTTATTGTATCCTTTGGTATATATGGTTGTGACTATTTTCTTCCACTATTTGATCTGAGGAAGTGGGTCTGGCCCACGAAAGCTCATCACCTAATATACCATCTTGTTAGTCTTTAAAGTGCTGCATAGCCCTGTGTTTTGTTTTACTCATTAGAGCAGGAAGTTGAATCTGACTCTCCCACAGGTTAAGAAAGCGTCCTATCCCGTGGGCTACTCAGCCAGCCTCCCTCTGGCCCAGTGAATATTTATTTATTGCTACACACAAAATGGCCAGTAGCCAGAGGAATTACACAAGGTAGGCAGCTTGGAGTCGCGAGTCCCTCTCCTACTTCCCAATCAGGTAGTGGGGGGACTTGAACCTGGAGCTCCTCGATCATTCCAGTCACATGACTACTCTGGGGTCGAAGACACTCATGCACGCTGGTTTCTTACTGGAACTCTGGAAAGGTCTCAGCCTCATCCTGTGGTGGCATGGAAGGAATTTCCGAGTTCTTGAAAATGTTTGAGGAAAATCGGTTCTCACCCCGTCCTTGCTCAGGGCTCTTTTGTGTATCCAGATCACAAAAGCCACCCCCTGTCCCAGCTCCACTGGCTCCCAGCTGACAGGGAGGCAAGGGGCTGAATGGATCACAGAGATTGTACGCCTGTCACAACCTGGCCCTTCTGAGTCAGGATTCTTAGGCAGAATGTTGCAGAAGAAGGCTGCTAGCCATGTGAGCTGTTACAAAGGGGCTTTAAATTCCCAGGGCTGTTGATCCAGGATGATTAAATACACGTAAGCATGCGCACACACCTTCACAGAGATACACGGGCTGTGTCTACACTGGCATGAATTTCTGGAACTGCTTAAAACGGAATACTATTCCGTTTTCAGTTTTTCCGGAAAAGCAGCGTCTACATTGGCAGGCTGCTTTTCTGGAAAAGCCCTTTTTCCAGAAAAGCGTCTGTGGCCAATGTAGACGCGCTTTTCCGGAAAAGAGCCCCGATCGCCATTTTCGCGATCGGGGCTTTTTTCCGGAAAAGACTACTGGGCTGTCTACACTGGCCCTTTTCTGGAACAGTGTTCCGGAATAAGGACTTATGCCCGAGCAGGAGCAGAATAGTTTTTCCGGAATAGCGGCTGATTTTGTACAGTAGAGCGTTGTTGCTTTTCCGGAAATTCAAGGGCCAGTGTAGACAGCTCGCAGCTTATTCCGGAAAAGCGGCTGATTTTCCGGAATAAGTGGCCCAGTGTAGACACAGCCACGCTGAATAGCGGCCCTTGCTTTCTAGTCCTAGTAAGTCCATTACCCTTTGTGGTCCAAACCAGACTCTCTTCTCACCCCCATCCTCTTCGGCCTCTCTCTTGTTCACATCGTGATGCCGTTGCTGGATCCAGAGTAACGATCACTCCAGCAACCCGCTTCAGTTCAGAGTTTATCCCCAGAGGTGCGCCCTTGCCTCTTCGCCTCCCAGATCAGCTTTGTTCAGTTAGTTGCTGGTTTTGTGAGCCCTGTTTGATCGCAGCTCCCCCTCCCCTTTCTGCCCCCCCTCCCGCTGACACAGCAGGCTGCACTGCCTCTTTGTAGTAATACTACAGCTGTAATACTTAGTGCCTCTGTATTGTTCTTTCTTGCTGGGGCCCTTTGTAGTCTACTTTTTGGTTATTAAAGCGAGTGTTTGAAAGGAAAAGAACAGAGGGAAACGGGTTTTTTAATTGATGACTTGATTTCTTGGGAGATTTATATAATACTCAATTCCCCCAAGTCGTTTGCCACCCTTTTTGGTAGAAATCTAGGAAGCCTTTTATTAATAAAAAATGCAAAACCCAAGAAGTAGCTAGAAAACCGCAGCTAGGGGGTATTGTTCTTTATTATTTGTACACTGCCACTGGTGTGCCAGGCCCTTTGCAGAGACTGGGCCAAATTTGCCCATAGAAATCTATGCAGCGCATGCAAGAAAGCACTTGGCCATGCAAAATGGCAAACCGTGAACATGAGTGTCTGTTTGCCGGTCCCCTCATGCAGACAGTTCAGCTAGACTCTTCCTGTTGGGATTGGACCTGCCTAGGGCAGGGGGCTGGACTTGATGACCTTCTGAGGTCTCTTCCAGCTCTGTGGTTCTATGATTCTATGATTTTTGAAACTGAGCTTTCCAGGGGTAGACACGTGTCTGAAACTGTAACACCGAACCAAGCCAGTGTGCGGCTGATCTTCTCCCATCACACATCCGGGAGTGTTCCAGTCCACGTGGCCAGTGTGCGGACAGGCTACGGTGAGCAGGGATTGCTCTTGAAGCTTTGGTTCGGATCAGGGTGCTAGGATAGTCCAAGCCATGAGCTCAGGAGCGCTTGCATTGTGGCTCATCCCTAGAAAAGGAAGAGCTAAGTAGATGCTCTAGCCATAGGAATGCCCAGAAACAGAGTCTAACGGGATCTTCTGGTGTTTCCTATAACCATGGGCTACGTCTACACTGGCATGATTTTCCGAAAATGCTTTTAACGGAAAAGTTTTCCATTAAAAGCATTTTCGGAAAAGCGTGTCTAGATTGGCACGGATGCTTTTCCGCAAAAGCACTTTTTGCGGAAAAGCGTCCGTGGCCAATCTAGACGCGGTTTTCCGCAAAAAAGCCCCGATCGCCATTTTCACGATTGGGGCTTTTTTGCGGAGAACAGTACTGTGCTGTCTACTCTGGCCCTTTTGCGCAAAAGTCTTTCGGAAAAAGACTTTTGCCCGAACGGGAGCAGCATAGCATTTCCGCAAGAACACTGACGATCTTACATGAGATCGTCAGTGTTCTTGCGGAAATTCAAGCGGTCAGTGTAGACAGCTGGCAAGTTTTTCTGGCACATCATCTGATTTTGCGGAAAAACTTGCCAGTCTAGACACAGCTATGGTGTCCAACCAGTTCTGAAGCCAACTAGCCACACTCAACTGGCCAAATAGCCTCATGTGGCTAATGTATTGGACACCAGGGTCCTATAAGGTCTCCTGCCTTTCTTCCCAAACTCCACCCTTCATTCTGTCTCCTACTCATGACCTGGCACCTTTTGCCTGCCTCCTTGTGCTCCTGGAAGGACATCTCCGTGCGTATGTGCTTAGCAGCCTCAGATATTTCCCTGTTCATGTCTCCCCCCAGTGATCTGCTCACCATGTTATCCCTTTCTACTAGATTATAAAATCTTTGAGGCAGAGAACTTGTTTGTCTGTAAAGGGCCCTGCACGTAACAGAAAGCAGCAACAGCATTCGTGTTATTTAACAGCATCTTGATAAAGGAAAACATTCCCCATGATCCAAAGGGATCATGAGAAAACATTGATCCTAGAGAAGTAAACAATTTGCCGGAAAAGTAAATTTCTACGCACCAGACCCTAGCATCTGTGCCGTGAAATTTCAAAATCCTCTAAACTCTATCTGTGGCAGGCACCGACCAAGCCCCCAAAGGCACACATTTCGGCAACAAGTTCCTGTGTTTAACAGGTTTCCAACAAACGGTATTAGAAGTTGAGTGTCAACTGTTATTATTCATGCTCTGCAAACAGATGGGGTTTAATTGCTATTACTGTCAGCTTAGCTGCAAATATCGCATAAAAAGAGCTTTTGGGTAATTGTTGTAAAATAAAAGTTCAGAAACTATGTATAGAAATTATAGATCCAATGTGTTTTAAAGATCAAACTGTTTATATTACCTTTAAATATAGTCATCAGCTTTAGGATCAGCGAGTGACTGGGGGATACAATGCCGCACTAGGGCCTGAGATGCCAGAACAGTATGACAGCAGTGACTTATTACGGATGGAAAAACAACACCAAAATGTGATTGGCCCAAACTGTCGAAGAATAGAGCTGCTAATCTTTGTAATTTCAAGGGCACCATTAGGGCAAAGTGCTGCTTTCACATTGCTTCAGGGGGAAAAAAAACAAGGTACGTTGCATGGCTTGCCGAAGGGACCAAGAGAGCGGGGAGATGAGAGATGTTCACAGTGCAACCGCTGGGAGGGTGACAGTGCTGGAAAAGGGTTTGCCAATAAGGAGGAAGGGGAAGGGGAAGCTGGGCACCTGTGTGTGCTCGCCACCCAAGCCTGGGTTGTGGGGTTGTGCGAGTAGCAAACACTAGCTGTCGTGGTTCTTTACAGCCCTTCTGCCATGTTTTAATCCACCATTGGCAATGGCCCTTCTTCGCCATCCATGCACACTTGGGCGATGTCTACACTGCCCCTCCCTTGCGGAAAACCATATGCAAATGAGGCACAGCATGGAATATCGCCGCACCTCATTTGCGTAATTAATGAGGCTCCGTTTTTGCACAAGAGGCTTTTGTGCAAAAAGGAGCCATCTACACTGTTTTTTGTGCAAACCCTCCCCCCCCGCACAAGAGCCGTTCTTCTGGAAAAAAATGCGGAAGAATGGCTCTTGCGCAAAAGCCTCTTGCGCAAAAACAGCTACTAATTAATTATGCACATGAGGCGTGGCGAGAGTCCATGCTTAGCCTCATTTGCATATGGTTTTCCGCAAGAGAGGGGCAGTGTAGATATAGCCCTTGGTGTGTCAGCCCATGACAAGAGCCCCCTTTCTGGGTTCAATGCAGACGCCGGAGGGGAGGGACACAGTGGGCTTGAAAGCAGCCTGGTGCTCCCTTTATTCCCTAGTTAGCCCGTCTGCCTGGCCCCTGGCTTAAGCGACCACGTGCATCCTTCGCCCCGGCCCGGGGAGACTCTGACAGAGCCACTATTCAGAGAGCTTGCTGCGCCGGAGTCCGTATGCCAGCACTACGGCTCCTCCGCCCCGGCTCACCTTGTGCCTGTGCTTGGGCGCCCGAGACGTTCCGACTCCCTGGGCTCTGGAGACGCGGCTGGTGCTGCAGCTTGCCAAACAACCAGAGTGTAAAGCAGTTAAAACAGCAAAATATTTACAGAGCAGCCCAGGCGCGGTGTGCGCGGGAGTGAAAGGGCAGCGCCTCTCGTCGCGCTCATGCTTTCCCCACTCGTAATTAAGGCTGCCAGGTAATTACGCTGCCGAACCTCTAAACCGCAGCGACTCAACAATTCCTCCGGCAAGCGCACAGCCGTTTACAACAAGAAGAGGAAATACAAGCACTAGGTGCCCAGCCCATGAGCCCTCCCTTGGTGCCGGGGAGGGTCGCCTCTCAGATGGTGGGTCCATGGAGCTGCTACTATCCTCAGACCCTTGGCTGCACCCTCCTCTGTCCGATCAGCAGAGCTGAGCTGGCGTGAGGGGGGAAGTAACTGTACCCTTTAAGGGTCTGCAGTGAGCTACTACACACCATATGTAAGGGGAGAGTAGGGGAAGGATTGTCTCTCTGGACTGCTCCGGTGAAGTTGCAGCTACTCCTCAGAGCTAGGTCCCAGTCTAGCCCCAACCATGCAGACCAGTGAGATCGGAGAAGCCTTCACGCTTCTCGGGGCTTCTCCAAACCCGACCTTTCACGCTCCAGCCTTCCTCAGCGCTGGACAAGATTTTGCAACGGAGACCAGTGAATTTTCAGTGCTCAGCCTGCAGTGATTTACAGGGACCTGACTTTCAGAGAGTCGGGTGCTCCGCACTGTATGCAAATCAGGCCCCATGAAGGTGTCTCTAGCGAGGCAGCCAAAATCCCTTATGATAATCTTGGCCTCTGTTTCCAGGTGATGGGGACTAACGGGCCAAACTCCCAGTTGTTCCTTCATGACTCTCTGGGTTCCTCCTGCTGCATCCCTGCGCAGGGACAAAATGAAATAGCAGAGAACAGTCTCTTCAGGGAGTGTCTGTATTCAGCCATGCCCAGTGCCGGCTAAGTGCGAGCTCACACAGCCCTGACAGGCAGACAACCCTCCCACCAACACGGGGTCTGACAGAAAAAAGGAAGTAAACACACACCACTAAAAAGGCAACATTGGCCGCCTCTTCCCACCCCGGTAACCACATCTGTGCTAAGGACAGGCGGTGGGGGTGGTAGACTTGAGACCACAGCGCGGTGACTGTCAGCCCCCATGGAACACTCAGCACATTCCTGCCAGGGTTGCCAGGATACCTCCGCCTGTCTGCGTGGTGCTGTGTCCGTCCATTCTGCTCTCGCACCCAGGGTGAATTGGTCCTCCTGGGCCATGCACAGCCCCAAGTGTATCGCTGGCCCTTAAACTTGGAGGTACCTGTGTTAACTGAGCACTGAGTGTTGAATACATGGCGGTGCTCACGGTGGCTGCTGCGAGGAGATTCTGTTTGCATCACCTTAGCCCAGTGTGCCCTGGCACGGTCGTACTCACGTGCCATCTGAGCCTTGCCGGTGAAGGATGAGCCGCATCAGCACAGCATGCCCTGGCTATGTCGCTTCGTGGGCAGCATCACTCATTTTCTGGGCTGAATTAGCCCCTTATGGCCCTCTCCTGCAAGGCATCCTTTTAACTTTCCCTCCACTGCCGGCCTTTCTAGTCCTGCAAGTGCAAGCTGATCATTTGCCCCTGCCGAATGTAGCCCCTCTGGCTGGGGCGTGTGTGTGCGCACAAGAGAAATGTTTGTAAAGCTCATGGGGGTGCATTCGGGCTGGCAGACACACACACACACACACAGCCGCACGTGATCTGATTATTGTCATTGTACTGCCATGACAAGAGACCATTGTGAGTGCTACAACGTGATTCCCCTAACCAAGGACTGCAGGCGGCTAGTTACCAGCGGCCTCTTCGGCGTGGTGGCCTGCAAAGCATCCCGCACCCTGAAACTGCCACTCACATGCCACTGGAACAATGAGTTTGATCAGCTTCATTTGCATGTTCCCGGGCACCGCCATTTTTAAATGCCCCATAGTTCGAACTACCTGCCCGCGGCTACACACGGCACGGACAAGGTAGTTCGAATTAAAGCTCCTAATTCGAACTACCAATATCCTCCTTGCAGGAGGAATAATGGTAGTTCAAATTAGGATCTTTAATTTGAACTACCTACTCCGTGCCGCATGTAGCCGCGGGAACGGAGTTCGGACTAAGGGGGATTTAAAAATGACGGCGCCTGGGAACATGCAAATGAAGCCCAGGATATTTAAATCCCGGGCTTCATTTGCAAGTTTGAATGCCTACATTAGCCACCCTAGTTCGAACTAGGGTGGCAGTGTAGACATACCCTTAGAGCTAACAGAGGACGGGCTCCCACTGTGTAGTCTCACCACAAACACAGCATAGTAGATGGTCCCTGCCCTGAGGAATTTACAGTTGAAATAAGGTCCGTATTGGTTGCAACTTTTTTTTAAAGGAATTAGCCTGTTCCTGGGTTCACACCCTTTTCCTGTTCATAATCATTCCAGCAGCTGGGCTAGCTGGTCGAGTTACCCCCAAGAAACAAATAGCTGTCCAACGGGAGTTCTCAAGTCATACAACTGGCCCCTGAAAGCCTAGCACATTTAGAGTGTGACGTGGAACAGGCTGCAACTCAGTAGTTGTGCGGTTGCCTAGTAAGTTGCACAAATCGTCCCAATCAATATCCTGGGTCCCCGACAACTAACCAATGCATTTGGAGTGTTGAATAGTCATAACTCCGAATTACCAATCCATCTGGGAATCTTGCTTTTTTGTGCATAGACAGAATAGAGGACATATTTATCAGAGTAAAACTCACCCCATGTAGAAAGCCAACATGAGGCGGGTACACCACTTCCTTTCGCAGGCCAGATATGTAAAGTTCTTTAGGCACCTCGAGTTGCTGATAAGCACCTAGCGGACTTTTCTAAAGCACCTGTGCTTCTAAGAATGATTAAAGGATTGGAAAATCTATAATGGTAGATTCAAAGAGCTCAGTCTATTAAGCTTAACAGAGAACAGGTTAAGGGGTGATTTGATTGTGGTTTTGTACTTACATGGGAAATAAATATTAGATAATGGGGCCTTTGGTCTAGCAAACAGGGGTTTAACAAGATCCCATAGCTGGGAGTAGAAACTAGGTAGATTTAGACTGGCAAATAGATGTAACATTTTAACAGTGAAGGTAATTAACCCCTGGGATAGCTTACAAAAGGGTGCGGGGAATTTTTCATCGGCAGCAATTTAAAAATCAAGATTTCGCGTTTTTCTAGGCGCTCTGGCGTAGTTCAAAGAGGAGTTATTCTGGGGAAGTTCCGTGGCTTGTTTTACACAGGAACACGGACTGGATGCTCGCAGTACTCCCTTCTGGCCCTGGACTCCATGAACTGTCACAGGAATTGGACCCCTTTTGGAAAACCAATAAGGTGCTTGTCTGCCTCTGTCAGGGTATGCCTACACTAGCTCGTTAGTTCGAGCTAGGTAGGCAAATGAGGGCAACCGGGGTTGCAAATGAAACCTGGGATTTAAATATCCCGGGCTTCATTTGCATGTTTCTGGGCGCCGCTATGTTTAAATCCCCCTTAGTCTGAACTCCGTGCCTGCAGCTACACGCGGCACGGAGAAGGTAGTTCGAATTAAAGATCCTAATTCGAACTACTGTTACTCCTCGTGGAATGAGGAGCTTTAATTCGAACTACCTACTCCGTGCTGCGTGTAGCCGCGGGCCCGGAGTTCGGACTAAGGAGGATTTAAAAATGGCAGCGCCCAGGAACATGCAAATGAAGCTCGGGATATTTAAATCCAGGCTTCATTTGCAACCCCAGTTGCCCTCATTTGCCTACTTAGCTCGAACTAACTAGCTAGTGTAGACATACCCTCAATTCCTAAATGCCTGTAAAAGATCTGACCAGACATAACCCTGTTTTGAGGGCTACAGTGGTGCACAAGGCCTCTTTGCAGGGGTGAATTTCACAGGGCCATCAAGCAATCAGTCACTTGGAACAACTGAACATCACTTCCAACCTGGGCTGCATCTGAATCCATTCAGTTTCCACTCACCCGTGGCCTAAAGGATGCTGGCCATATGCAGTCACTTCCTTGTTAGTGCGTCTGTGTCATTGCTCTGACAGGAGGAAAGGGAAGCTCCCGGCTGAGGGAGCCCGGTAGGTTGCTCTGAGAATTGATAGTGAAATCAGTCCTCCCTGCCTTCATTTTCACAGCAGGCATCGTCTTTATGCAGATTGAATTTAAGGGTTTTTCCTCGATGCTTCTATTCCATTTAACATGCATAGGCTAATAATCTGTCACAATTCAATAAAGCGGAGGTTACAAACACTCTCACTGCTGTTTATTTAAATGATGGTTTGTTAATTAGCTCCTCTTAATGAGGAGAGAATAAATCAGATAAAATGTACCAAAATGACACTGCAGTAGTTTGCACTTTTAATTTTATTTTCCCAGTTCGGATGCTCTCCTCAGCCAGGCTGGCTCGTGTTCCTGAGGCCTTCCTATTTCACAGGCTAAGCAGGGTTTTGCTGGGTCAGGACTTGGAGAGCTCGCCCAGGAAACACAAGCTGCAAAAAGTGACATTGGCAGTTCAGTGCATGATATTGTTCCTTCTAAATCAGCGTGGACCCTGTTTCCCAAGGACCACCATGCTGCTGGAAGCGTCATCTTTGAGATGTAACAAAAAGGCTCTCCCTGTTTGTGGCCCCTCAAGGTCTCCTGCACTTTATGCAGGGGAAGAGGGACCAGAATCCAGAAGCCAGCTACTGGCTGCATCCCCAAAGGGTCTCTTGTAGCTTCAGGAGAATTCTCTTTCATGTTGCCGTGTCGTACATTGGGTGTTACACGGCCACTGTGTTTCACCCAAGAGACGGTCGCATTTCTCTGATGGGCTTATCACAGTTTGTAAATCCTCTAGTTATTTTGTCTAAGATGGTGCAAAGAATGTAGGTCACCAATAAAGCTGTGCGAATGTCGTTCCAAACCGTAAGCTCAGGGCAGGTTTGCTAATCACAGAACTATTCAGGGTGTTTGTGAGCTGGTCCAGGCCCGAATCCAGGCCCGGCCCAGCTGCCTTAGCTCAGTTCACTTGGAATTATGGAGATGGCTTGAATCCCAGGGGCAAAAAAGTAGCAAAAGGATGTTTAGGGCCCTGTGAAGTGAAGTGGTTGAGATCTAATTTAAGACTGAGAGCCAGGAGCGGATGCAGCCTCCCACTCTCATCCGGCACCATCAGCTCCTCTCCCGCAGGGCTGGGACCAGTCCTGACTCCAGGAGTACGTCTAGAGGACAGGCTTTCATCGACAGAAGTTTTGTCAACTGATACTGTCGACAAAGCTTCTGTCAACAAAGAGCGTCTAGACTGCAGCCAGTTCTGTCGACAAAGCAAGACACTTTGTTGACATGACAGTGTAGACGCAAAGGACAGTGTAGATGCAATAACGCCTTCTGTGGACAGAACTCTGTTGACAAAAGGCGTTATTCCTCGTAGAATGAGGTTTACCACTGTCGACAACACTGCCGAGTTCTGTCGACGTCATGTCGACAGCACCCTGCTGCAGTGTAGATGCAGGTATAGTTTTGTCGACAAAAGTCCACTTTTGTCGACAAAACCCTGTAGTCTAGACACACCCCAGGTGTTCTGACTCAGTACCTGGGATTGCAGCACCATTCAGGTTTGGCCCAGCTGCCCTCTGCCCCATCATGATGGCGAGTTCTGGGTCTAGTGTCAGCAGGTGCAGTTGAACCCATTGTAGTTCTCCAGGAGCGCGGTCGGGATTTACTGCCGTGATGTCCTCACAGGTCTCTGGCTCCATCGATGATGATAACCAGAAGGCTGCTTGTGTGTACGCTTGGTGATGTGGGCTGTGTCAACCTGTGCACTTCGTCTCCACAGCAGACCCCCCAAGAGCCCCCAAAGACCACAAACCAGATAAGGATCAAAGGTGCCAGGCCAAGTTTATTGCTAAGCAAAGTAAGGTCATAGATGTCAGTAGACTCTACTGAACCACTACGCATATGTACCCTGTAGCAATAGAATGACTCAGTTAGTGGGAAATTTCCTCTGCCCCCCAGGTCATCCAAAGACTGTCCCCCGCCCCAAGACACCACCTTATATACAGGTACAACAAATCACACCTTACTACTGATGTATTAGGTTGCCACCCTCTGACGTTGTCAGGATACCACCTTCTGATGCTACTTAGCAGTGTTGTCTTCAAGTCGTCATTCTCAAGTCCAAGTCGAGTCTTAAGTCACTACAGTTCAAGTCTCAAGTTGAGTCTCGAGTCCCTAAAGTCACTTTCAAGTCAAGTCCCAAGTCAAGTCTCAAGTCTTAATTTAAAAAATGTCAAGTCACTTTTGTACAAGCCATCAGTATCGGCATTTTCGTACGGTTTTTTCACCAAGTCGATTTAACAAAATTAGCAAGTCTCAAGTTGAGTCTCAAGTCACAAACAATGAACCCGAGTCGATCTCAAGTCGAGTCACCTAGGCAACTTAAGTCGGACTCGAGTTCAAGTCGTGGGACTTGAGTGAACAGCTCTGTCACCCTGTACCTCGTGGTTTGATTAGATCATCTCTATCCATCACACTGTCATTTTAGACCCTTTCCTGAACCTGAATCTGTATCTGTGAGGAGTGGGTACCAAGGTCTTTTTTAATGAGCTTTCCACTTATGAGCAATACCAATTATTGTTCTGCACCTGGGCCTATTACCAGTTAGTGTTTTGCACTCTCAGCCCTGTTTGTGCCAAGTTCTGTGAGCAGGTACCTTCCTCTTGCTCACAGCTTAACTTTGCTTGATGTCCACCATGTTTTGTCCATTGTTAGCTAGGCCTCAGGCCTCAATCCAGTCCAGTGCTGCATTAGTTTTAGGCCTTCATCTTACTACACCCATGAACCTGAAAGCAGCCTTCAACTTCCTTAAGGGAGGTTCCAAAGAGGATGGAGAGAGGCTATTCTCAGAAGTGACAGATGGCAGAACAAGGAGCAATGGTCTCAAGTTGCGGTGGGAGAGGCCTAGGTTGGATATTAGGAAAAACTATTTCACTAGGAGAGTGGTGAAGCACTGGAATGGGTTCCCTAGGGAAGTAGTGGAGTCTCCATCCCTAGAGGTGTTTAAGTCTCGACTTGACAAAGCCCTGGCTGGGTTGATTTAGTTGGGATTGGTCCTGCCTAGAGCAGGGGGCTGGACTTGATGACCTGCTGAGGTCTCTTCCAGCTCTATGATTCTATGGTTCTCTGATTCTAACCCACCACTAACAGCATTTGCACTGAGAGCTCGTCGGGCCCGGGACTGCCTCTCACTGTGTGTGTACAGCGCCTGGAACTGCGCCTGCTGATGTGGGGGGCACATGGGGCAATCGCCCCGATGCCTGGTGATTCAAACGGGCCTGGGGCTCCCACCGCTACTGCTACTATGGGAATAGCCACAGTCAGAGCCCTGAGCCTTTTACATCACTGCTGGAGCCCCATATGGCTTGCTCCAGGCAACACTGAAGGGCTGGCTGGGGGAGGCTAGCCCTGCCCCTTCTGCTGAAGGCTCCGCCCCTTTTGTGTGAGGCCCCACCCCTTCCACCCAAGGCCCCACCCTTCTGGGAGCATGGAGCTGGACCCCTCACTGTGCCCAGAGGCCCAGCAATTGTATTGGCCCCTCCTGCCTGGCACAATGTGGACCCCAGCTTGGCTAGGCCCTGTAGGCACCCCCATAATACAAATAATTGTACTACAACCCTAGCTGATGTCATTTGGCCCCACAGCCAGCTCTGTGAGCGAGCCAAAAGTCCATTTAGTAGAAATGCAAACCCCGAAACCGCATCCCCTACAGACCCGTAGTTTACAGAATTCAGTGCGGGTTGTGGGTCCGTATCAGTGACTTAAAGACAAAAAACAATTGTAGAGACATGGCTATCCCCCAGACAACCAGGAAATGAAGGTTGCCCTGAAAAGAAATCCAGCCCTGTTAAAGTATGTAAGTGAATGTCTAAGGCACCCCTAGGGTTGCCAGGTGTCCAGTATTTTCGCCTCTTGTCCGATAAAAAAATTCAGAAAATACCAGCAAGATGGCGGCCGCCTGTTAGGGCCAAAAAGGCTCAAAAGCAGTTCTTAAAGTGGCCAAGCTTTTTTGTTTTTTTTTTGCTTACTAACTCTTGGGGTCCTTTTTTTTTTTTTTTTTGCTCAACAGCTTTGGTCTCCCCCTTTTTTTTCCTCAATAGAATTTTTTCTCCGGTGTTTGGTTTTTTTCACTGCAGGGTGGAGAGGATGTTTGGTATTTTTGATTAAACCATCTGGCAACCCTACCATGCCAGAAAACAGCATGATAGTTATCCTAATTCCAGTGGTGTGAGCCCAGGTTAGACTGAACTGATATTTAATCTTAGGGACTTTTTTCAATTCCCTCTCCCCTGCTGTTGCTAGCTTCCCAACAGCCTCTCCCTCAATGTGGTAGGGGAGTGTCGTTAACCCTCTTTCGAAAGGTGAGGTAGCTGAAACACATACGTGACCTGGCCAGGGGAAAAATTGAGGTGTCCTGTGGTACCTTAAAGACAAACATATTTATTTGGGTATACGTTTTTGTGGGCAAAAACCACTGCGTCAGATGCATGGAGTGGAAATCACAGAGGCCTATACTATGTACTAGTATATCAAAAGAAGGGAGTTCCTTATCGAGTGTAGGGCCAGTGTTAATGAGGCCAATTCAGTCAGGGTGGATGTGGCTGACTCCCAGCCGCTGATGGGGAGGTTTAACTACCAAGAGAGGGAAAGTTGCCTTTGTAACAAGAGAACCATTCTGAATCCTCGTTCAGTCCTAATTTGACTGGTTTTCAATTTGCAAATGACTTGTAGCTCTGCTGTTGTAGTCTGGTTTTGAGGTGTGCCTTGCGGAAGGATGGCTACTTTTAAATCCAGTCCAGCGTGCCCAGGGAGGTTAAAGTGTTCTCCAACTGCCTTCGGTGTGTTACCTTTCTTGATGTCTGATTTGTGTCCATTCATCCTTTGGTGCAGACACTGTCCGGTTTGGCCAATGTACATGACGAAGGGGCACTGCTGGCCCTTAATGGCATAGATCACATTAGCAGATGTGCAGGTGGATGCACCTCCGAGGGTGTGGCTGATGCGGTGAGGTCTTGTGATGATATCACTTAGCACAGGACCTGGCTTTAGAGTTCAGAGAGTCTTTTGCCTAGACACCAGATGAGGCTCTGTCAGTCTCTCTGGTATAAAAGATGGAGGATAAATGCCCCATTTGGGGTAAACGGCACAGCTGCACTGACCTGAAAGGACTTTACACTCACTAAGGGCCTAGCCCTGGACATTTGAGGATACAGCATGAAGCAATGGGCTTCAATTGCCGCAAGGGAGGTTTAGGTTGGACATTAGAAAGAATTTCCTACGTTTCTGGGTGGTTAAGTGCTGGAATAAATTGCCTAGGGGGGTTGTAGAATCTCCATCACCGGAGATATTTAAGAGCAGGTTGGACAGACACCTGTCAGGGATGATCTAGATGCTGCTTAGTCTTGCAGTGAGGCAGGGGACTCGACTTGATGCCTTCTCAAGGTCTCTCCCCGTTCTAGGATTCTACGTAGAGCAGGGGTGGATTCTGTAGGATTCTGTAGAACAGGGTGAGGAACCTCAGGCCGGGGGGCTGGATGTGGCTCCTGGCTTGCCTGGATCTGGCCCCTGAGGCTCAGCACTTGGGAGCCGGTGCTGGTGCTCCAGCCCCCCAACCACCCCCTGCAGGGCTGGAGCACACACAATCTACCAACCTGACCCCTCCCCAGGCTCTGGGGTGCAAGAAGAACGTGGGACGTGTCTTTCTCCTTCACACTCAGGAGCGTCTCACTTTGCTCCTCACTTGCGTGCGGCCCCCGACGGATTTTTCTGTGGGTCAGCGGTTCCCTGCGGTAGAGGAAGCCTGTGTCTGTCCATGCAGCATCATCTGTGTGTGAGATCCATAGGGAGGCCAACCTGACCCCGTGCTGTAGTTCAAGTTCAGAGAAGCTGGAGTTGTGAACCATGGGGGGGGGGGGAGGGGAGGAGGAAGCTCAGACTACATTTCCTGTTTAAACAGAATCAAAGAAAACCGTAAACTTCAACCCCACCGAGCGAGGCCTTTGTGTGGGAATCTGTTCCTGAACTGCCACTTGACCCCCCACTCTGGCATCCAAGCCCCATGCCTGGTCCAAATGCCAGAGCCAAGGGCCAGCGGCTTAACCCTCGGGGGGGCAGGGAGGTGGTGGAGGTGGGCATTTGCCTCCCAGGTTTACCTTGCGGAAGAGACTCCACTCAGTGATTAATCGGGCATGTGTGACTGTGTGGGAGAGATTTGTGTTGGAGGAGGGAACTCCTACAGCACCCCGGTCATGAATCATTTGAAAGGCAAATTTGCTCCCGTTACTAAGGGAACGGAAGAAAGGAAGGGACTTCCCTCGGAATGACTCGCGCGCTGATGCTGCCGAGAAAATCGCTCCACATTAAAAAAAAAAAAAAAAGAGTCGAAGCTGTGACTAAGCAGCAAAAGTTATGTAAAGCGCCGGCTGGGAAGTGCAGGGGAGGGGACGGCGCATCCTGCTGACTGCCCACGGTTTGCGGGGGGGCCAGGCGCCTGCCCACGGGGACTGTGGGGGCGAGGCGCCTGCCCACGGGGCACAGCTGGGAGCGGGTTCTGCCCACAGTGCACTGGTGGAGGGCACCGGAGGCCTCTCTCTGGGTGAGGGCAGTTGTGGGGGTCCTGCTAACTGGAAAGCAGCTGGGGGGGGGGCTCTGCCCAGTGGAGGGGTGTGCATTTAGGGGTGCTGCCAAGTGTACCTGAACAGAGGAGGGCAGCCTCATGGCTCATGCCCACTGGAGAGCAACCGGCATGCCTGGGCAGCTCCGTCTCATTAACAACTCTGGTCATTCTTTCCCCTAGTGACCGAGGCCACAAGTCCCTCGCCGGCCTAAGTGCCTGATAGCCGCCCATGTTTGGCTCCGGAGCTCTGCCCCGGGGAGAGGCACCAGCCTGGAGCAAATAGGCCAGTCTGCTTCCTCCCAGCGTAGGACGGCCTCTCATTACCCAAGACAAACCGATGTGCGGGGCCAGGCCGGGGAATTCCCTCCCTGAGAGCTCATTCCATTTTGGTCAGCAGCTGGAGTGTTCGCCTGCCGTCCTGAGGCCTTTGCGGCTTCCCCTAAGGCCCTGGAGTGCCCAAGTCGCTGTGGTTTCTGCTGACTCCTGGGGAGGGGGAGGCTGAACAAGAAGATGCTTCTCCTCCAGGAATTCTAAGCATTGGGTTTTTAACCCCTTACAATACCTGGCCCCACAGGTATTGTACCTGCTCGGCCCTTCATCCAGCCACAAGAGTACCACGCAAATTACAACCTGGGTCCCCCAGATGCAGCCTTACCAAGTGAAAAAGCGAAGAGGCCACATAGACATGGGTCCGCATGCAAATACTCCTGAACTGTGCAACTTGGGCCCATCTCTGATCAACACGGTTCTGCTCTCCCGTGCTGTGCTGTAGCTACGACCCCCACCGCTACCCATGGAGCAGCCCGTTTCATTCTGGTGGGGCTGGAAAGGTGCCTCGTCCCTAGGTACAGGAAGTGTGCTCCTGCTAGGGAGAAACAAAAAACAGGACTATGTAGCACTTTAAAGACTAACAAGATGGTTTATTAGGTGAGGAGCTTTCGTGGGCCAGACCCACTTCCTCAGATCAATTTGGTCTGGCCCACGAAAGCTCATCACCTAATAAACCATCTTGTTAGTCTTTAAAGTGCTACATAGTCCTGTTTTTTGTTTCAGCTGGACCAGACTAACACGGCTGCATCTCTGTTACCTGCTAAGGAGGGAAAGGAACGGAGGAGGAGAGTGCGAGAAGGTGAAACAGTCAACAGCAGGAAAATGTAGAGCCAGTCTCATGAAAATCTTCCTGAGGGCAGATCCCATGAGAGACGCTGCCTGAGGAAAAGTGGTAGAAGCACCAGCATTTGAGCCATTTAAAATGAGATGGAACAAAACCTTTGGGAAAAAACCCCATCCGGAGCAACAGTGAGGAGTACTGCGGTCGAAGGGGACACCCTCAGCATTTGATTTAGTGGATCTTTACTAGACCGGCTAAATCAACCACCGGCAGATCAACCACCAAAGCATTGATCTTCCCGCAAGTCTAGACAGAGAAACGATGACTCGAAGGTTTGGCAGATGCTTCTCCCGTGTCCCCTGTCAGGTGAGGGTGCCCTGCTCGCTCTAACATCAGCTGTCAGAGGCGGGGAGCTGACATGCAGGAGGTTTTTGCTGTGGTGTAGCTACACCCGTGTAGCTAAAGAATTGGTGCAGCACACCCCACGTTCAAACTGAGGCAAGCTAAAGGGTGACAAGTCACTTTTTACCCTGGTGCGGCATATCTCCAGGCTCTGCCCCAGTGCAGTGAAGTTAGTGTGGGAAAACCTACGATTGAAGAAAGGCCTTAGTGCCAGAAAACAATGGCCAAGTTTTACTTTATTATATGAACGTTCCGCCCCAGTCCTGCCCCGCACTTCAGTGGAAGCACCTGGCCCCTGGCCCCATTCTATTCCTGTCAGTGGGATGTTAACGGACAGCCTCAGCAAGGTCTGGAGTTTGGGAAAGGTCAGTAAACACAAGGGACTTTCACAAGGCAAAAGCTTCCATCTTGTCCAGTGTAAACACAAAGTCACACCCTACACTCCCGCTCCTCGGTGTTCTTGCCAGGGCAGCTAATCAGTCATTTGATTAATTGCAGAGGTTGTGTTTAAAGTTTAACGGGGGCTTTCTCCTCCTTGGTCTTTCTGCTTCTCCGATGTGATCTTTGCAGGCATTTAATGATGAATTTGTGTGACACCACAACCATCCCCATGGCAACGCACTCTGTGCTTGGCACTGGATCCCTGTTCCCTTCGAGGGACAATTTAAGGTGTGTTTAATGATTTAAAGATGCATTTGTGACACACGATTCAAACCCAGCTCAGATTTTGATCGCCCCACATCCAAATGGGGGCAAGGGATGTTCAGATCTATAGCGGGGGTTCAGGCCCATGTTTGCTGCAGAATACAGAAGTATTTCTATGCAAGGGGAAGCAAAGGGGTAACTAAATCACTGGCCAAGTGAGGATCCATTTGGAAGTATTGGATCTATTTAATGAATTGTTTTCCCAGTGCATGAAAATCCCTCTTTAAAATAGCATCAACTTCCCTCACTCTTCATGATAGCAAGGAGTATCTCAGTCGACAGGGGCACCATCAGCATTTGATTTAGCATGTCTTTACTAGACCCTCTAAATCAAACACCGGCCGATCAATTTCCGCAGAATCAATCTTCCTGCAAGTATGGACTTGGGCGTAGAGAATGTAAGGTCCAACTGCTACCCTCTCTTCCCCAGGCACAGCCCCATGGGAGTTCAATGGAACAGGTGCTCATGACTCAATCTGTGCAGATACTAAGAAAAACAACAACGTCATGCACACTTGGGGCCCCATTTTCTAGTGCTCAGCCCCCATAATGGAGGCCAGATTCTCTCAAGAACTCATCCCCCTGTCACACCAGGCTCTCTTAAAAATCTGCCCCTGGGACTGAGAACTAGATAACGGAGCTGAAAATCTGTGCAGAACAGCCTGTGCCCCTGTGGTTTGGTCCAGTCCGAATTCCGGAGACGAAACCGTGAGTGCTCCTGTCCGGGGAGGGGAGTTAATGGCAGGTGGATTCCCGCTTGAATGGAAACCGAGTCTGTGCTGAGTCTATAGCAAAGGGGACGAGGAGGAACCAGGAACCGGATGTGAAGCATGTGGCCATTGACTTCCTGTGTTTCAGGGTCGAGGTAGCCAGCTGCAGCAGTGTGTGCTAGGCCTGTCCTTCATGGCCTACCTGCCAGATACAAGCAAAAGCAGCTTTTGTGATTTGATGCCAGCAGCCTCTGTGACCCCACTGGGCTGGTGGAAACCCCCAAGCTCAAGAGAGATGCCAGGGGACCTTCAAAGCTGTGGGGGCTTGTAGAAACTGTGGAGTAGAATGACCTCACAGGGGCTGCTAGAAACCCTGGAGCAGAAGCAAGTCCCCAAAGGCCTTCGCTAATCCAATGGGGTTTGCTGGTAGCAAAGAGCAATGGCTCGCAGCGCCCCTCATTTGCATGGATTCCCCTAATCTTGCGGCCTTCCAGCATAAAGCAGCAGCATGGGCTTCTCCGGGGAACCTGGGGTTAAGGCCTGGACTCAGGAAACCTGGGTTCGGTTTTGTGCTCCTGCCATAGGCTTCCTGTGTGACCTTGGGCAAGTCACCGTGAGGCAGAGTTACAAGGTATTTAGGCGCCTCGAGGGATTTCCAAAAGCACCTAAGTAGATTGTATCAGAGGAGTAGCCGTGTTAGTCTGAATCTGCAAAAGCGGCGAGGAGTCCTGTGGCACCTTAGGGTACGTCTAGACTACAGGGTTTTGTCGACAGAAGTTTTGTCAACAGATACTGTCGACAAAGCTTCTGTCGACAAAGAGCGTCTAGACTGCCGCCAGTTCTGTCGACAAAGCAAGTCGCTTTGTCGACATAACAGTATAGACGCAAAGGACAGTGTAGATGCAGTAACGCCTTCTATCGACAGAACTCTGTCAACAAAAGGCGTTATTCCTCGTAGAATGAGGTTTACATACGTCGACAAAACTCAGCAGTTCTGTCGACGTTATGTCGACATAACTCAAAGGCAGTGTGGACGCAGGTATAGTTTTGTCGACAAAAGTCCACTTTTGTCGACAAAACCCTGTCGTCTAGACACACCCTTATAGACTAACTGAAGTGTAGGAGCATAAGCTTTCGTGGGCAAAGACCCACTTGGTCAGATGCATGTAGACGAAGATGCATGTACGTGCATCTGACCAAGTAGGTCTTTGCCCACGAAAGCTTATGCTCCTACACTTCAGTTAGTCGATAAGGTGCCACAGGACTCCTCGCCGCCTAGGTAGATTGGGCACCCAGGTGCCATAGATCCCATGGGGAGGGAGTTATTCTATTTTCTGCATCCTCAGGCACCTCATGCCGCTGGAAATCTGGCCTGTAGTCTCCCTGACCCAGGTCCTCGAAGGTTTTCAGGTGCCTGATTCCCCCTGAAATAAGTTCATGGAGGACAGGTCCACTGATGGCTGTTAGCCAGGATGGGCGGAGATGGTGTTCATAGCCTCGGATTGTCAGAAGCTGGGAATGGGTGACCGGAGAGGAATTGCCTGATGATTCTCTGTTCGGTTCATTCTACCTGGGGCCCCTGGCATTGGCCGCTGTGGGCAGACGGGCCACTGGGCTAGACGGCTCTTTGGGCTGACCCAGTCTGGTGGCTCTTATGTTCAATAAGTGTGGTGCATAGATACCGCTGTGGACCTGGGGCCCCCGGACCCCTCTCTGTACAACAGGGAGAAAAGCACTGCCCTGCTGGGAGAAGAAATCCATTGAAGACGGTTGCTCAGGCACTATAGCAACCAGAGCCGGATGCCAGCCACAAATAGAGTCAGACCCCCTGTAACGCCAGCGCTTGGGTTGTCTGGGCCCCTCTAACTTTGCACCGGAGTCCCCAGAGCAGAGCCAGGCGCTGCATACTTCCAGATAAGGGCATGCAGAGGCAGCTGCGTGGCACAGGAAAGCCCTCCCCGCGCTCCCCCCCCATGCCACCGACAATGGGTGTTGGAACGATTAGTCATCGTCATGAAGCTGTGGCTTCCCTCCTCCACAGCAAAGCCTCCCCCCCCCACACACACAGGCAAACCGGCTGAATACTTAATTGGAGTTCCTCACACCTACAGGGGTATAGCCTCAAACAGAATGACAGAGTGATCAAAGCACTAGAGTCAGAACCTGGGAGCGGAGGGTTGCTATGGAGTTTCTGGCTTCTGTTTAAAAAAAAAAAAAACCTAAAAAACAAACCAAAAACCTACAGATGGTTGCAGAGGGGGAAAAAAAAAGGAAAAGCACAAGACCATCTTTGGAGCTTGTGAATAAGTATCCGACTCTTGTGTTTGCGTAGGACCCACATGCGACTGATACTCATTTCTGAGCACTTCGGGTAACTCCATCTCTTTGTATCCCCATTGTACCTAGGAACCCTAGACAAGTGCCAAGAGCCCACAGTTCTAGATACCGTACAAACTTAGAGCAAAAAGGCCATCTCCACTGAAGGTACCTCACAATCTGAGCCTGAAGGGTGCGTGCAGGAAGCAATGGCTAATGGTTAGAGCAAGAGGTGTGGCTGTCAGGCACTCTGGGCGTTGTTCCCAGCTCTGCCACTGTGTGAGCTGGTCAGGGCACGTCCTTCCTCTTCGTCTCAGCTCCGACAAACTGGACACAACGTGGGGACGTTGGGAGCTTTTCGTTAATGTTTGTGAGACTTTGGAGAGCCGAGGAAGCAAGCTGCTCTTTCGTTCCCAGTGTTAAGGATAAGAGTTGGCTCTTCTCTAGCCCTTCCGTCCGGCGATCTTGTCAATTCAGCCTCCCACGATCCTCTGCGAGAGAGGCTTGTGCCAACAGCTTTGTGTGAATGATAGGGAAACTGAGGCACAGAATGGGTGGTAACTTGTCCCAAGTCACACAGGGAATAAGTGACCAGCCTCTAACTCTCAGGACTTCCAAGCCTGGGCGTTAGCCGCCAGACCACAACTCCTTGCAAAGAATGCAGACCCATGTCCTGTTTTGATTGCTGAGCTTCCTTTGGCTCACAGGCGCGTAGCTGGATTGTTACCTGGCAGGAGGTGAAAGGGGGGTTGGGACCAGCGTGTGACTCTGATATAGTATAACCACAGAAGCATCTTGTATTTTTGGGTACGTCTAGACTGCATCCCTCTGTCGTCAGAGGGATGCAGATTAGGCTGGTCGACATTGCAAATGAGGCAGGGATTTAACTATCCCGTACCTAATTTGCATAAAAATGGCCACCGCGTTTTGCCGACTCAGCACTTTGTCAGCAAAAAGCGGCAGTCTAGAGGGGGCTCTGTCGAGAAAGAAAGCCTTTTTCGACAGATCCCTTATGCCTCCTGCAAGGAGGTTTACAGGATCTGTCGAAAAAGGCGTTCTTTCTCGACAGAGCCCCCTCTAGACTGCCGCTTTTTGCTGACAAAGTGCTGAGTTGGCAAAACGCAGTGGCCATTTTTATGCAAATGAGGCACGGGATATTTAAATCCCTGCCTCATTTGCAATGTCGACCTGCCTAATCTGCATCCCTCTGCCAACAGAGGGATGCAGTCTAGACATACCCTTCATGGCGCCGTGCGTCCCAAAATGCTTCCCAAACAGGATGCTTTCCTTCTCCCAATGGAAGGCCGATCCACAGCAGCAGCACACAGAAGTGATGCATAACCATTGTGGGTAGGAAGTGAAGAACTCAGTTCCTTCCCCCTCTTATTAAAACCGCAGGGAGAGTTTGGGGGAGGCAGAGTTCAACTATCTAGGAAGCCCCCTACAGTAAATCAAGACCTCTGTGGTACATTTCATTCGGAGAACCTGGCCATTAATTCATAGAGACCATCATCTCTGCTAACAGCACTTCCCTCGGGATTTGGGCTTTCCCCAGGGATTCCCTGTTTAAGTTCTGACCTGCCAGATCCCACTTGGCTTGTGAGCTCTGACAAGCCCTGCAGCACAAAGTTAGCCAGCAGCAGCAGCGTACTAAACAGCTCCAGTGTTTTGTGCCTGCATCTTTGCAGGAGGAAGTGCCTGAGTGAGGTGTTGTGTAACTTTCTTGTTTACTTTCTCATGGAAAGTGGGTGATGAATATTTTTAGTGGTTTGGTGTCTCTCTGGTCCCCGAGCAGATAAGAAATGCAATAAGAGGAAGGGCTCCCTCTCCGACACGCCCACAGACTCCGCAGCGTTGAATGTTTAATTGGATTCCCTTTCCTCCTACAAGGTTATCCCTCGCAGTGGAAAACACCTTGCCGCCTAGTCACAGCTCCCTTCCCCTTTGCAAAGGGGAAAGCTCTCAAAGTGTTTCCACCGTTCAAAAACTGATTTGTCTGCCGGAAGCCAGGCATCTTGCCACCAGGTTTTGCCTTCCTTGTCAAGGACATGCAGGGCAAAATCCGCTGGGGATTGACTGCTGTGGACGCTGGCAGGCAACTGCTGTTTCATCTTCTTTGGTGCAAAGGAAAGACTTTGAGTGCAATAATGAAGCACGTGGAGGTTATTCATCTGAAGTTCTCAAAGGTGAGTAATTATCAATACGCCCCTCTCGCAGCGAGGAATCTGGCTGAGTCCACGTCACACTGTCAGTGGCGGAGCCACTAAAGGCCACATTCCTCTCATGGCGTCCAGAGCACAATGCAGGAATCCGGACCCTTAAATCTTCTCTTCACTGCAGTTAACTCAGGATCTTACACAAGAGAGGCCCCAATCCAGCTCCTGTCCACACACAACCCCCCCCCCCTGCCTCACTGTGGTGGTGTTTATCTCCCTGGGGTGCTCGCACCCGAACTGCTGAGTAGCCCACTTTGCAGTGAAGGCACAAACTGAATCATTTGGATGCTACTAACCTTCCCGTGCCGTCTCACAGTTCTACCCCACTTCCATATTCTCCCACAGTTGACTGGGAAACAGTCATAGATTGGCTCATCTGAACTAGAGATGTTAAGGACTAGTCGACTAGTCGCTTCCCCCCACTTTTCTCTATCAGATAGAGGCAGTGGAGGGAAGGGAAGAGAGGGAAATACTTCAAAGTGGCAGCTGCCCCTTTGAAATGCCGCCATGGCGTTTCAAAGGGGCAGCGCCATGTGGAGCCCAGGATCAGCTGAGGAGTCCTCAGCTGACCCCGGGCTCCATGCAGCACTGCCACTTGCAGGGCAGCACCCCCTTATCGACTAATTGAATAGTCGATGAAAAAATGCATCACCTATTTGATTAGTCAGCTACACAATACTCAACATCCTTAATGTGAACACAGAACCAAGAATCATAGGAAATGTCCCCAGAAGTCCCAGCACCATTTACAAGTCAGTGCAGCACCAGAGTAGGCACAATAACTCGAGGTTGGCTTTGCAATGCGGCAGCTCCCAGCCTGGTGAGGCTAATCCAAGGGTACAGACCCAGGTGCTGATCCTCCACGGAACTGACCCTGCAGTGCTGACCTACTTTCATGCCATTGCTCTAACCACAACACCCCACAGTACGTGATAATGTGCCCTCCATCACCTATCCTGGATTTACCCTTGGCCCAAGGGCAGTGAACAGCTTGCAAGTCTATGCTCCATCCTTGTGTTCGAGAGTGACTTTTGTCCTCTTCGTTCCCAGGCTGCATGTTCTTTTGACCTCTGCCCCCCTTTGTCCCTTCAGATTTGTCTTGTCACTTGCTACTCATTGGTTCCACTCTTGGTTTTGGTCCAGCGGGCAAGACAATCAAAATTTCTGTGCTTCTAGGAGACAGTCTGGAATCCCATTTCTGGGATACTGCAGAAATGGAGCTAGGGATCGCAATGGACCACCAGCTGGATATGAGTCAACAGTGTGACACAGTTGCAAAAAAGCAAACATCATTCTGAGAGGCATTAGCAGGAGTGTATTGAGCAAGACATGAGAAGTAGTTTTGGGCGTGCATGGATCATCTATCTTGGATCATCTAGATGGTGCTAGGTCCTGCCGTGAGGGCAGGAGACTGGATTCGATGACCTCTCAAGGTCCCTTCCAGTTCTGGTGTTCTATGAGTCTATTAATTCTTCTGCTCTACTCTGCGCTGATTAGGCATCAGTTGGAGTATCGTGTCCAAGTTCTGGGCACCACGTTTCAAGAAAGATGTGGAGAAATTGGAGAGAGTCCAGAGAAGAGCAACAAGAATGATTAAAGGCCTAGAGAACATGAGCTAGGAGGGAAGACTGAAAGAACTGGGCTTGTTTGGTTCGGAAAAGAGCAAACCGAGAGGGGACATGGTTGCAGTTTTCAAGTATCTGAGGGTACGTCTAGACTACATGCCTCTGTCGCCAGAGGCATGTAGATTAGGCTACCAGACATAGTAAAATGAAGCGGCGATTTAAATAATCACCACTTCATTTAAATTTACATGGCTCAGCGCGATAGTCTGGACGCGCGGGTGTCGACATCAAAGGTATTTGTCGACCACCCAGGTATGCCTCCTGCGATGAGGTTTACCTGGATGGTCGACAAATACCTTTGATGTCGCCACCCACGCGTCCAGACTATCGCGCTGAGCTGACAAACAGCTAATCAGCTGTTTGTCGGCTCAGCACGGCAGCCATGTAAATTTAAATGAAGCGATTATTTAAATCGCCGCTTCATTTTACTATGTCTGGTAGCCTAATCTACATGCCTCTGACAACAGAGGCATGTAGTCTAGACGTACCCTAAAAGGGTATTACAAGGAGGAGAGAAGAAAAATTGTTCTCCTAGGCCTCTGAGGCTAGGACAAGAAGCAATGGACTTAAACTGCAGCAAGGGAGGTTTAGGGTGGACATTAGAAAAAACTTCCAGTCAGGCTCGGGCGGTGGGTAATGTAGGTAAGGGAAGACAAAACTTCTCAAAACTTCCCACACTTCCACCACCCAGGAGGGCTGGGGCTGCAGCGTGGATGGCTGCCTGGCTCTCTGGCTGGCCATGAGGGCTGGGGTCAGGATGGTTAAGTGCTGGACTAAATTGCCTAGGGGGGTTATGGAATCTCCATCACTGGAGATATTTATGATGGTGCTTGTTTGGTCCTGCCACGTGGCGGGGACTGGACTCGATGACCTCTCAAGGTCCCTTCCAGTTCTAGTGTTCTAGGATTCTGTGATTCTATGGAGTGTGGGGAGCTGACTCCATCCTCCCAAAGAGCCAATGGGAAAGGCGATTTTTCCCTAGGACAAAACATGCAGCAAACTGGCGTTCTGTGTTTGCTGTGCCAGACCCTGCCACCTCTCCAATCAGCTACAAGACAGTCATTTCCCTGCAACAGCACATTTGCCAATTCACTGTTCCTGATTGTTGTGCTGTTCACGCACCATACCCAATATACCCACAAGGAGCGTGCACTCTCTGCCATTCCCAGTGCTGTGGGCGAGTTCTGTCAAGTCCAGTCCTCTGGGTCCTGGTTTTGGCACGGGGCGGGCAGCCACAGCAGCAGGACAGAGTCTGGGTAGAACCTTTCTGCTACAAGTACAGAGCATCTGCAGAACATCCTGTTTGTGGCTACAGCAGCAGATGGGGATTTAGCCGAGCCTTCTTGGTGTTAATCCGTTTTGTAGCTGTCCTCTGGTGCACCAGTAAAGTTATCAATGAAAGCACCCCTGATGTCACGATCGCTGGCCTTTTGGGTGGGGTTAACCAGCCTGTAGGTGGCATGGATGGAGTTTAAAGAAGGGCTTTGGTTCTTGAATGAACTGGCAAGGAGACTTTTCAGGTGATTAAAGCTGGCTGCTCTCTCTGATGATACAGCGCGCCAACCTTTGATTTACTAGTTTGGAGAAATGTGCTTTTGATTAAATTGCTGCATTATTTCTGCGCCAGCCATTCACCTTTGCACTGCCCAGGCCTGGCAGATTAGACAGCCGGCTGTCTCATATCTGGGTTGTTTTTTCTTTCTTTCCTGGAGTATTATTTATACAGTAACTGGCCTCCTACAGCCACAGTTCTGTATTGCTGCAGTAGCTGCTCAGGTCAAACATCTCAGAGGTCTTACAGATGGCAAAAACAAAAAAAGCCTCAAATGGCCCATCTCCATCACTGTACCATGGATGTCAACAGTGGCGTTGTGGCATTGCCTCGGCAGGGCTCTGGACCTTGGCCTGAAGTAACCCAAATGGGGCTGTGCCACAGAAGAAAGTCTAAGGGGAAAAGGGATTCGGGAGAGCCGGCATGTTCTCAGAGAGACAATCTTTAGACACAACCGCAGCCTGTCTAAATAGAAAGGAAAGCTCGGGAAAATAAGGAGAGGCCAATATGGATTGACTAAGAGCTTTTTTATAACCTCAGACTCAGGAAGGTATCCTCCAAAAAACGGGAACACGGACCTATTGCTGAGGAGTACAAAGGAAGAGCGCAAGCATTGAGGGACAAAACCCACCCATCAAGAGACCTAAAAGGCAATAATAAAAGGTTCTGTAAATATATTCAGAGCAAGAGAAAGACTACGCAAAGGGTAGGCCCTCTACTTAGCAGGAAAGGAACGGTAACAACAGAACCGCAGAAAGAAGGCTGAGGTGTTAAATGTCTGTTTTGATTCAGTCTTCATTGAAATGGTGCATTGTGGCTGCGCACTGAACACAGTTAATATTCGCAACAAAGGGGGAAAGAGCACAAGCCACCAGGGAAAAAATATTTGAATAAGTTAGATGTATTCTAGGCGGCAGGGCCTGAGGAAATGCGCCTGAGAGTACGTAAGGAAGTAGTTGAAACAATCTCAGAATCATTCACCATTATGAGAATTCATGGAGGACAGGTGATGTCCCAGAGCACTGGAGATGGGGGGGAGGCCTTGGAAACTTGGAGATGGGAGCAGTCTTCAAATATGTTTAGGGCTTTTATAAAAAGGACAGTAAATACAGTTATATTAAACTTCATCCATACTGAATTCAGTGCCACAGGAATTCAGACGGCCAACCAGCCTCCTGCATCATTTGGGAAGCATACTTTCAAGCCTTCTCCAGAGACCCTCTGAAACAGCTGTAATAGAAGCACATAAATATTGGATTGGAAGGGGCCTGGATAGGCCATCAGGTCTATCCCCTGGCACTGAGGCAGGACCAAGTAAGTCTAGAACATCCTTAGCAGGTGCTTGTCTAACCTGTTCTTAAAAACCTCCAGTGATGGGAACTCCACCACCTCCCTTGGAACCCTAATCCAGAGCTCAGCTCCCCTTAGGAGTAAAAAGGTTTTGCTAATATCTACCCCAAATGCTTCCCAACTGATTAGCAGAACACCCACAGCCAGCATCATATGCTTCTACTAGTGGTGCACATCTGCACATGGCTCGGTGCATGGAACAAAATTCATTGCGCACCTGGGTGGAAAAAATGGAGGGAAGATTGCCTGGAAGAAATGTCTGTATTATAAACCTAAAATAAATAATGAGGCACATTAGGCAGGGGTATTTTATCCATCATGCTGCTCAGAGTATCCAGTATCTCACTCTCTAGATGTTATTTGTATTGATTAGATTTTTATTTGTTGCCCATCGCTCTGGTACCTGAGTGTCTTTTTGCTCTGAGCTGAGAGAATGGAAGTTCTGTTTCTCCAAAGTTTGGAGGTTTTGAAATTTGCATCCATTCCTGTTAGGAGCAAACCCCCAAATTCTCTAGGCAGGAAACTTTTTTTTAAAAATGGGGGTTGATCAGAATGCGTGCGGGGTTGTGCTGAGGACACACGTTACAGCCAAGGCTGTTGAAATTCTAGCTCCTTCAGCTCATTAGCAGAGACCTGTCACTCAGAGACCCCAGATGCTTTGCTCCAGCCACTTGAGACATCACCCCAAACAAGCTTTCCCTTTGTAAGAAAAATCATTATGCCCCATTGATCTGATTTGCGAATGCCAGGGACAGAGCGTGGAATCAATGAAGCTCACCCCAGTGCAGGGCACCGCTGATTGGCTTTAAAAAGATCATCCTCATGTGAGGACCTCCAGTTAGAGCGGATTAATTAATACCTCACTAATGATTCGGAAAGGAGACTCCATGTAAATGCAAGGGCAATTAGTTTTGTAGAGCCTGTTCCTGTACCGCCTCCAATGATCAAGGGCCCAGGGATTTCCTCTAGGATAGTTTAATGCTAGAACGAGAAAGTGACAAATTAAAAACCTTCCGGGAACATAGAGGTTGGCCTCAAGTCTTTGCAACATGCCTGACTGCTATGCAGCTCCACTAGCATCCCCTTCTCAGCCTCCACCCGTGGGAGCAGTAGTGACAGATGGCAGAACGAGGAGCAATGGTCTCAAGTTACCATGGGGGAGGTCTAGGTGGGATAGTAGGAAAAACGAATTCCCTAGGAGGGTGGGGAAGCACTGGGATGGGTTCCCTAGGGAGGGGGTGGAATCTCCATCCCTAGAGGTGTTTAAGTCTCGGCTTGACCATGCCCTGGCTGGGATGATTGAGTTGGGGTTGGTCCTGCTTTGGGCAGGGGGCTGGACCTGATGACTCTTGAGGTCTCTTTCTGCCCTAGGATTCTAGGATTTTATGAGCAAAGAGATACCCCAGTCTCCTGTTGGGGTCACGGGACCAGAGGTGCAAGAAAGTCCCTTCTTCTCGCTGTGCAATGTGAGCCAGTCACCAGGGGGCCCGACGTGCAAAGGGGCCGCGGGCCCAGTGAATTTGGGAATTCGGGCCTTCGCCACTGCCCTTTTGAGCCTCCCCATCCCATTCTCAGCCTCCCCGGCAGAGGTGTCGTGAGGGTTAACTCGCCACGAAGAACGAGGCGCAACCGGGCATGTACCGCTCCCCACCGGGATGTTCGCACATGCGGTTCTGCAGCCACGTCCGGAGGGTTCCCCCGGGAGGAGGGTCGGGGCCGGGTTGGGATTCGTATCCTGGTCAAGCGCAACCCCGCGGCAGCGTCTCCGTGCCGTTGGCGAGCGAGAGGATGAGGGATGAGGCAGAGGAAAGCCCTCCGCCAGCTTCCTGTGATGAACGGAGCTAATTTCTCTTTCCGCGGTGAGCAACGGAGCCACGTCTGAGGCTTCCCTCCTCCCCAGCAAACCCTCTCCCACACGCAGACAAATAGGCTGAATATTTAATTGGAATTCCTCACACCTACAGGGTAAAGCCTTGTCAGTAGAAATATAGTCCACTGCCAGCTGGCATCCCCGCATTCCACCCACCTTGTCTCTTAAAAAGAAATCCCTCCCCAACTCCCCCCTCACTCCCCACCCACGAGCCTGTGCAGACTCATCGCCGCGCTGTTGGAGCAGGGCTGCGTAAACTCAGCACAGGAGGGGTTTGGCTTCGCGCGCTCCCAGAGCGGCACTTTCTTTCCCATCTCCTCCCACCGCAGCCCGAGCAGGTCACGGAGCTGGCGTGGGCCAGGGGGTTTCCCTGTGACAGTGACGGCAGGACCGATCCTGCACTGGACCGGTGTGTGAGACATGCCCCGTGAGCAGGTCTCGCTGTGGCTTTCTGAGAACCGACCCGCAACGTAACTCCAGCAGCCTGAGCATTGGCTTTAGGATTGCCTGCAGGAGGACAAAACTTGGCTGCTTTGAGCCAGTAGCATCCAAGATATCTATCAGCTCCCCACCCCCTTCTCTCACCCACTCCCTGTAACAGCCAAGCCAGACTGGGAGCATTCAGCCAAAGGTTTAGGGAACATTTGCTGTCAGCGGTACTTGCTAATGATGAAGTGTTATTGGTGTTTGGAGGCTTAATGTGAGTGTGATAAAAATGTCTGGAGCTAACCAGACAACAAGAGTTTAAAGGGGGGAGGGGAACCAACCCATTCAGGCCTTGTTGGGAAGTTGTCAGCTCTGTGAGAGATGTGCGGGCGGAGACCTGGCCCACCCAGAGAGTCGCCCCCCGTGGACTCTCTGGAGAGCCCATAGTTTATTTGCACCTATTGAGGCTCGGTCTGAGATCAGCCCCCCCCCTTTCGCTCAGTGCCGTGCAGATGCATGGCCAGAGACAGATATGTCGATCTTACAATCGAAACAGACAAGGCAAGCGGGGAAACAGGCCCAGCGAGATGAAGTAAGTTGACCAGGGTCAGAAGGCTGGTCAGTGGCAGAGGCAGGATCCGAGCTCTGAGAGCCAGTCTGGTGCTGTGTGCATGCTGCGGTGTAATTCTATCCAGCCCCAACTCCTTATTGCTAAGGGACAGCTGTCTGCGTGCTACAGCGTGGCAGGGACGCTGTTCTGCAGTAAGGGGCCTGCAGTAAGCGGGAAGGAGGTGCATTGGCCGAGCCTTGTGTTGTGAGTACTCCCACTGAATTCAGGAGGCTGCTGTTGGTCAGGATGGAGGTGACTGGCAAACAAGAGGGGTGAGACTCAGAGGACGAGGGCTCGGGATGAGCTGCACTGGCAGAGGTGTGAGCAGAAGGACTGGACTGAAAGAGAAGGGAGAGCAGCAGCTCAGAACTGAGGAGCATGGGCCAAAGCTGTGGGGACTAGAATAGCATCAGGGGCTCGCAGCCATGACTCAGGTGACTGACAGAGCTGGGAAGACAGAGCAGAGGGGACCAGAACAGGAATCACAGAGCATGCGGCAGGTGTGGCCATGAGGGCCGAGGTGCACGAGCAGAGCGCGGGTAGAGTGCACCAGCAGGGGGCGCTGCTCCTGGCCCATTGACAAAATCCATCTCCACTGTATGGTAGCGTAGGTGCAAGGTACTGCCCCCCCCCCCTCCCAGGGCCAGGCCTGGTGACCCACACAAGGAAAGGAAGCTGGAGACGGAGTCGAATGAAAGGTGACAGATCCCATCAGTCCTCCTAGGCATGCAGGTCACTGGTGAGCAGGAAGCGGGTGAACTTTAGAGCAAGCAAAGGCCACGGCGCATATTGAATCACAGAACAGTAGAACCGGAAGGGCCCTCGACAGGTCATCGAGTCCAGTCCCCTGCCCTCACAGCAGGACCAAGCACCGTCTAGATCATCCCTGACAGGTGTCTGTCTAACCTGCTCTTAAATATCTCCAGAGATGGAGTTTCCACAACCCCCCTAGGCAATTTATTCCGGTGTTTAACCACCCTGACAGGGAGGAAGTTTCTCCTAATGTTTAAACCTCCCTTGCTGCAGTTTAAGCCCATTGCTTCTTGTCCTATCCTCAGAGGCCAAGGAGAACAATTTTTCTCCCTCCTCCTTATAACACACTTTTAGATACCTGAAAACTGCTGTCATGTCCCCTCTCAGTCTTCCATTTTCTAAACGAAACAAGCCCAATTCTTTCAGTCTTCCCTCCTAACTCATGTTTTCTAGACAGAGAGGAGGGGAGCTGAGATGAACTGACCACATCCCAGGCAGTTCGTTTTCCTCGGTTCACATCATGATGAGCCATTTGGCCAAATCTCCCTGACGGTTGGGAATTCTGCCTAACCCCGGTATTCCCTCCCCCTACCCTTTCCCCTCCCTTCTGCCTTCTGATTCTTTTAGAAATCCACAGGGGTTAGTATGTGTCTCTAAAGCCAGGCGGAGTCCAGAGGCCCCTGGCCTGCTTGTAACACACCACACAGATGGACACACAAGAGGGCACCAGCCCTTGCACCACCATTGTGACTGCACTAGCCCTCGCACCATCATTGGGACTGCACTTGCTCGGTTAGGTTGTCGACTATTACCGTGTTGCCGAGTGTCCTTCCCAAGCCAGCATTGCCAACAAGAGCAGCAAGAGCAGCCGCAATGCTGCAATTCGTCCTTCCAGTCCAATCCCAAAAGGCAAGACGGAGATATCAGGGAAAGCTTCTCTCCGCCCAGAAGGCATCTCGCACAGTCCTGGAAGGGTCACTGCGAACATTCAAGCTTCTGGCTCTACCTGGGCCCAAACTTTCCCAAAGTCAGGATATGGGGATGCAGTGTTCAAATTTGGGATTCTGGGTCAAAGCAGCTCCAGTGTGGATTGCGTAGCTATTGTGTGTGTTTGTGTGGAATATGCACCTGCGTGCAGTCCTGCTGCCAGCTGTACATTGAGCAGATACATTGCGACTGGTGCAGAAAGGTTGCTGAAGATACAAATGTTTGCCATTGAATTATGTGCTGAATTCACAATTATCATTGAGGGTTGCAGAATTTCAAGGGATCCCTCACTCCAGCCCTGCATCCCCCCGCCCCCGCCCTTAAAGACAGACAAGGCGGGAGCCTGCCTGTCCAAATGGCATAGATTTCAAATAAGCCCCTTCTTTCCACTGCAGACATGAAGTCCCAGAGCATGGGGATCGTCATGAGGGCAGAGAGAACATCTGGGGCCGGAGCTGCCTTAGCTAGATGATATTTATAGGGAGGCAGGTGCTGAGGCCAACAGGCTATACGCCTTCCTCTTGAGCATCACACTTTTGTGAGTCTTTCTCCCAGTTTCATGATTGCCAGAAAGCCAAAGTCCGTCCAGCTCATTCCCTGGGAGTTCGAAGCAGCCACGTTTGCTATAACCACCAGCACTCTTGGTTTGGAACAGAATAAAAGAGACTTTTGTTTTACATAGTGCCTCCTAGTCGAGGAGCAGGCTAGCGTAGCTAGGCAGAGCAGTGCAAGCAAAGCAGCCCTGCCCTGAAGCTCATGCATCGCCCCTGGACAGCAGAATCTGGAAGAAGGAATGTCAGCCATCATACTAACAACACCACCTGCTCTTGGAGACAAGAGTCGCTGCATGTCTCCAGTGTAGACCCTCCCCCCATGCCATGTGCCCAGCATGACTCGCATGGATATTCCTGTGAAGATGTTTTCAGCTGCTGCTAGAAATAGCAGCTCCTGTAGAGAGAGGAACGGTAGAATCCTAGAATCCTAGGGTTGGAAGAGATCTCATGAGGCCTTCGAGTCCAACCCCCTGCCCCAACTCAATCATCCCAGCCAGGACTTTGTCAACCCAGGACTCAAAAACCTCCAGGGATGGAGATTCTACCCCCTCCCTAGGGAAATCCATCCCAGTGCATCACCACCCTCCTAGGGAAATCCATCCCAGTGCTTCACCACTCTCCGAGTGATGGAGGGTGCTGTCCAGACTGGGAAACTCAAGAAGCATGCCTGGAGCTAGAAATGAAGACCTCACCAAGAGTCTTCTGAGGCTGCTCAAGCCTTTGGATCGCTACCCCTTCCTTCTCCTCCACGTAGGAAGCAACGTTGCCCAGATGTGTGTGGCCATGAGGAGGAGGAGGAGGAGGAGGAAGGTTTTCCAGAATGGAACAAAGTCCCATAAGGCTGCTCCTCACCCTCCCCTAACTAGGGACTTGAATCCAGCAAATTCACGGTGGCCGAGCCTTGTACATAGTCACAGGAGGGAGGCCCAGGATGGCACCAGCAGGGGGAACACCTTCTTAGCACCGTTATGCAGAAGTCTCTGTCTTCTCAGATAATCACACTCTCTCTACTTCCCTCCCATCCTGGCTCCCACACCTTGAGTTAGAGCAGGGTCCGGCACTATCCAGTGCAGAGGAATATACCCAGCCTGGCTTGCCTCCAAGCCAACTTTCCCTAGAGCAGCCATGGGCAACCTAGGCTAGTGAGTGTGTTGGATGAGTGGCCCTTCCTCTCAGTGGGCCGCAAGATTGTCATAACCAAGATGGTCTCCCAGGAGAGGACGGTTTTTCTCACTGCGCTGGCGTCCCTAGAATGTGCGGGGGGCACCGATGGAACCATAGCAGCACTGTGATTGGCTGCAGAGGGAGCGTGTGTGCGATCCGCACGCCCCTCCCTTCACGTGCCCTGGCTTTACGTGCGTGTCACCGGGAGGAAAAAACGACACACAGACGGAAACCAGAGGAATCTGGCCACCCTGTGTGTGAGCAACGGCCCCCAGAATGTCTCGTGGGCCCACACAGAACCTCGATAGGCCACATGCCGACGCCTGGCCACAGGTTGCCTATCTGCTGTAGAGACACCCAGCCTTGTGACACGGAGGCCTACCGGGAAGGAGCAGCATGCCAGCCGGCTCCGGGGCTAGGGGGGCAGTAGAGAGAGGGGAGCTCCAGAGAAAAGGTGGGAGGAGGAGAAGAACTGTGTGAAGCATCAGCGCTCATTGTCTTTTGTGCTCCGGAGCTTTAACGGAGACAGCAGCTATTTGTATTCCCTGAAGTCTCTCAATTTAGCGCAAATGAAATGTCAAGAAAGTGGAAGCCAGAGAGAGCTTCCTGAGGAGCGTGTGTGTCGACCGCATTGTTCCCCACAGAATCTGGCAGAGATGTTTACAGCATCTTTCGTTCAAGGCTGTATTCCCCCCCTCCTTCCCCCCCCCCCAAAAAAGCTGTTTGTTTTCTGTCATAACTGCTCTTTTTTCTCCTCCCCCCCCCCCCCACTTCCCTCTTTTTTCCCCTCCCTTCTTCTTTGCTCTTTCTCTGGCTCCCTCAGACTTTTTCTTCAATGCCTTTGTACCTCCGTGATCCCAGGTTTGAAAGACACCCCCGCCCCTCCACATTCTCAGCAGGAAGCAACAACCATCTGCCTTTTTTTTTTCTAAGTTTCCCTGCACCTTTGTCTTAAGGAGCCAGGTTAAATATTCTGTAATCAGTGTAATAATACACCTGGTCTAGTTCTCAAGATATCTGCCTTTTGTACTGCGACAGGACATTAATAGTAATTATTCTGCTTTGTAATTGGAGCTTTAAATACTAATTCAAACAGCCAGAGGAAAACCAATTAGTGCTAATTTATCTCTATGTGTTTTGGAGAGCCTGTGTCTGTCATACTGTGAAGAAATAGGTTGGTAATTAGTACAGTTGGGTGGTAGATAGAAGTAATTATCAGATTCTTTCATGTTCTTTAAAGGGAGTGGGGGGGAAAGAACCCAAGGGCTTCATGACTGTTCCCTTCCAAAGAAGTTTGCACCTCGAAGGAAAGCAGCAAGCCGTTCCCGCTTCCACCTGGTTTGGGCTCTAGGCTTGTGGCCAAAGATTTCCCTCTCCTGGTAGCAACCGTTAGGGAATGCTAGTGAAGACAAGGCAGCATAAGCAGCAGCTTCCTAAACTTCTGCCTGTGGGAAGATGCGCACGGGGATTTGAACTTCTGACTCATTCCGCTGCCCAGCACAACGCAAGGTGGCTTTTTGGGCTCCCTCCAGTGGCTGACAGGTCCACTGTATAGTAACAGACCCGCTCTTATAGCTCAAGAGAGAGTAGCTCATGGCCTAAGAGCCAGAGATTCAAGGTACATAGAATCCTAGGGCTGGCAGAGACCTCACGAGTTCATCAAGTCCAGCCCCCTGCCCAAAGCAGGACCAACCCCAACTCAATCATCCCAGCCAGGGCTTTGTCAAGCTGGGATTTAAAAATCTCCAGGGATGGAGATTCTACCCCCTCTCTAGGGAACCCCTCCCAGCGCTTCCCCGCCCTCCTAGGGAAACAGTTTTTCCTCAGTTCCTACCTAAACCTTCCCCGCTGCAACTTGAGACCATTGCTCCTCGTTCTGCCACCCGCCACCACTGAGAACAGCCTCTCTCCATCCTCTTTGGAACTCCCCTTCAGTTAGCTGAAGGCTGCTCTCAAATCCTCCCTCCCTCTTCTCTTCTGGAGACTAACTAAGCCCAAATCCCTCAGCCTCTCCTTGTAGGTCTTGTGCTCCGGCCCCCTCATCATTTTGGTCGCCCTCCGCTGGACTCTTTCCAGTGCATCCACATCCTTCCTGTAACAGGGGGCCCAGAATTGGACGCAAGACTCCAGATGTGGCCTCTCCAGCGACGTCTCGGGGGAAGTTGTTAGGCACCAAGGCTCTATGATGGCTGACATGGGCAATGTCAGAGGGAGACTCCCCCCTCCCCCGAGCTAAAGGCTTGTCGCTTGAGCACCAAGACGGTAGCAGGCTGGTATCCTCTATGGGTCCGTCAGAGGCGGATTTATATCTCAGACTGACCAGCCTGCCCCAGTGGCTTTACATTGTTGGGAGCCAGGCCAGGCCGCTTGAAGGTAAGGGGAAACCAGAATAATGGAGTGGAGAATCAAGCCCAATACAAGCGGCATGGGCAAGAGGAAGGGAAACTTCCTGCTAATGGACTGCAAACATGGCCTCTACTAACACACCCAATCTCAAGGCCACGCTTGCCCACTAGGGGGCGGGCCGTCCTTTTCGGAGTGGAAGTAAGAGTAAGAACATAAAACAGAGGGGGGAAAGGACCATTCTGAGCCACCTTGTCTGAGACCCTGCATCTCCCAAGCCAAAGCAGCGCGCCCAGCAAGCCCTGCAGCTACAGACCGTGACCGAGCTAAAGCGGCTGTTTTGGAAAGTCGTCCATTTCTGAGCTCCAAATGATGGCGCATCCTGCGCGTCCCTAGATAAGTCGATCCACCGGCCAGTTACCCGCGCGATAAGGGTCACGGTAATATACCATGCAGAAATGTACAACTGTCCTCTGATGAACAGGAGAGAATCAGCCATTAGGGAATGATGCTGGTGCAACGCAATGGGACCCCATTCCAGACAGCTTCATTAACAGAAATTGTAAATCAAGGCGGGGTGCAGAGTTAAACTAGCAAGGGGGAGAGAATTTCAGTCGTAGAGCAGAGAAAAGGGATGTTTTCAGCTGTGATGTGAAGTGAGAGATGGAGATGGCACGAGATGGGATGCAGAGAGGCTGTTTTAGGCAGCAGGTGCTGTAAAGGAGAAGAATTCCACCAGTGTTCCCTCTAATTTATTCCATCTCAGTGCAGAATAAAATTTGTTCTGTGCACCGAGGCATGTGTAAAAGTGCACCACCAGCAGAAAAATATGCTGCCAGCTGTGGGCACTTTTCTAATCATCTGAACAGCACCTGACTCTCTCTCAGGTGGCCACCCAAGCGCTCAGCTTACAGGGAACACTGGCTCCCTCCCCAGCAGTGGTGAACGATTGGGAGAAGACCTGGGAACCATGAGCGGAGAGAACAGGAGAAGAGGAGCAAAGCTGAGGCTTTGGTTCTGTTCTTGTGACGCGAGTTTAATGTCACTCGTGTTAATGGAGTTGCTCCTAATTTACCGCAGTGTGTGGGAGCAGGAGCCAAAGGTGGGTGAGAACAAGTGAGTTTTTCAAACCAAGACGTTGGATCCTGAAAACAGAGGAGCTGGTGAAACGGTTTGGCAAAAGAGGAAGTGGAGAAATGACCCTTTACTCCATAACTGTGTCTAGACTGGCAAGTTTTTCCGCAAAATCATCTGATTTTATGGAAAAACTTGCCAGCTGTCTACACTGGCTGCTTGAATTTCCGGAAAAGCACTGACGATCTCATGTAAAATCATCAGTGCTTTTCCGGAAATACTATGCTGCTCCCGTTTGGGCAAAAGTCTTTTTCCGAAAGACTTTTGCGCAAAAGGGCCAGTGTAAACAGCACAGTACTGTTTTCCACAAAAAAGCCCCGATCGTGAAAATGGCGATCGGGGCTTTTTTGCGGAAAACCGCGTCTAGATTGGCCACGGACGCTTTTCCGCAAAACGTGCTTTTGCAGAAAAACATCCTGCCAATCTAGACGTGCTTTTCCGAAAATGCTTTTAACGGAAAACTTTTCCCAAGAGGCCAGCCTTCATAGATAGCAGTGTAGAGGTCCCTTTGAAATTCAGACAGAGTAGACAGAAAGAACTCTTGGCTGGGACCTTCAGCCCAAAATGGAAGGGTGAATTCCTGGGAGTTTTGCCATTGACTTCAATGGGGTCAGGATTTTGCCTCTTATCTGGAGTTTTACAGAAGATCCCTGTAAAACCATTTTTGCCTTACACATCGATTGCAAGCTCTTTGTCCTACACCTGGCACACTGGGGCCCTGGTTCGTGGCGTAAGTCCCCAGAGGCTCCGGTAAGACAAACCAATAATGGTAACAACAGCAGTCTGGTTTCAGTGCCTTTGGGAGGAACCGGGAGGCCTTATTTTAACCCCAGACCTTATTCTAATTGTGATGATGTTGTCACGCTCCACAGAACTGTCCTTGACGGCAAGTCTGAGACCTTAATCATCGGGCTGTGCAGAACGGCGGCCCTGCGGCTGCGGTCCAGCCTCTGCGCCTCTCCGTTGTCATGACTAAGTGCACTTTTCCGTCGCATGATTACGAAGGGAGCTCAATCCCGGAGTTGTCTGAACATCATAAAATCATGTCTTGTTACCACCTAACACATTTCCCAAGGCAGCCTCATGAATATTAAGGGCTGGTAATGGGTGTGAAGCCGGCCAATCCCTTTCTACCGCCAGAGCTGAAACCGAAGGCCAGGTACGTGGAGGGAGGGAGTTAGACATTGTCAGTGTAGCTCTGTGATGGCTTTTGTGCTGGGGAGTGTGCTCATAAGAGCCATGATCCCCGCAAATGCCATTACCCCGACTTGGGAGCCTCAGAGCCCCAAGGATGCACTTACCAAGCGTGGAAGAAGGGCATCAAAGGGGCTATTTTACCTGCATTTTCCTTGTTCATGGCTCAGAAGCTGAGCCAAGAATGTTAGTGAGCGGAAACAAAGTATCTATCCACTTGGTACAGTCTCTGCCACATGCTATGACTTGCTTAGATAGCAATGACAAGGTGCCTGGAATGCTGTCTGGTAGCACACAGTTGCAGGAGTCAGAGGTGGCAGCATGGTGTAGTGGTTACAGACAAGGCCTGGAAGCCAGGATACTTCGATTCAAGTCCCATGTCTGCTGTAGGCTTCCTTTGTGACCTTAGAGCTGCTTCTCCATGCAATGGAGATTGTCAAGCTCTGTATAATGCTCCATCATTTTATTATTTCATGTTTAATAAATCAGCAGGAAGAGCTAAATCTTTATGCGTCCTTCAGGAAATTTTACATTCTCCGTGTTTAATCGTAAACAACTGATTTACAGTATAGGAGAAACAAATTCATGGCCATGGTATTGTATTACACCCAATGCAGCAGAGCACCTGACAACATGCCTGAATAACATGATAGCAGTCGCACTGAAGTTAATGCAAACCCCGGGCTGAATCAGAGCCTAACCAGGTCCTGAAAATACGTACAGCCCAGACATCCACTGGTGATGGGTGGGCATGCTGATGAAGTGCTGCCATACTGGGTCAGACCACTGGTCCATCTTGCCTAGTGTCCTACCTCCAAGAGTGGCCCAAACCAGAACGTCCAGGGGAATAAGAACATAAGAGCCACGGTGGGTCAGACCAATGGTCTAGCTACCCAGTGTCCTGTCTTCTAACAGGCACAGCGGCCAATGCCAAATACCCCAGAGAGAGTGAACAGGACAGGGGAGAATCATCAAGTGATCCCTCTCCTGTCACCCATTCCCAGTCTCTGACAACAGAAGCTAGGGACACCATTCCTACCCATCCTGGATAATAAGTATTGACAGACCTACCTCCGTGAATTTATCTAGTTCTTTCTTGAACCCTGTTAAGTCCTGGTCTTCACAACATCCTCTGGCAAGGAGTTCCACAGGTTGACTGTGCGCTACATGAAGAAAAACTTCCTTTTTTTTTGTTTTAAACCTGCTACCTATTCATTCCATTTGGTGACCCCCTAGTTCTAGAATGTAGAGAACAGAGCAATTATGGAGTAAGCAACCCCCGTCTTCTCCCCATGTTTAGGGTTGCATCCCTGACCATCTTGGCTAAGCGCAATTGATGAACCTACCTTCCAGGGTTGCCAACCCTCCAGGATTGGCCTGGAATCTCCAGGACTTAGAGATGCATCTTTAATTAAAGATTATGTCACAATGAGAAAACTTCCAGGAGTATGTTCAGCTGAAATTGGCAACCGTCACCTTCCATGAATGTATCCCCTTTTTTTGATTGTCCATGGGTATTTAAAGGATCTGCTTGGGTTGTCACTAGCCTTGGCTGGAGTAAATCAACCCAAGAAAATAGAGTTGAATATGCGGGGGACGGGAGGGAACTTCCTACTATAAAAACGATGAGGCTGTGGAATGCTTGTCTCTGGAGAAGTGCAACACCCACTGCGTGTGTCATATACAGCTGGGCTGGATGATGCACAGTAGGGAAACCAGTGCTGTCTTGGCTGGGGGAACAGACTACATGACCCCATGCTCTTCCACCTCCGACTTCTCTGGGGTTCTCTGACTTTGCCATAAGCTAGCGATCAGACTCCTAGGATGTGCTGGCAGGAGCAGAGATGGTTGGCACTTCCTGCCACACTCCGCTTCTTTTGATCTGATTTGGATAATAGAATTTCTATGTTTTATTTTGCTTGAGTATCTGGCGTGTGGTTGCTTTGATCCCCCACTTGTGCTAGTAAAAAAAAAAACCACCCAGCATAGTAAATTCTTTCATCCTTTTGGCATCACTCTGCAGACCAACCCAGGAGTTCAGCAGGATCTGCTGGAATTCATTAATGGACCATTCTTTCTCTTCTTGTGCTCTAAAAACCCAGCACAGTCACCTAATAATAAAAGGCACAGGTCTAGGAGGAAGAGAACAGAGTTCTATTTTGATTACACAGATTGTGTTCTTCCCCCACCCTTTATTCCTGCCAATTTAAATCTGATTTTTAGAAAAGACAATAAGCAAACTGTAGTGATGAAAAAAATCATTTGTGAAGGGGGGGGAGTGGAATTCTGCCATGGAAGCATTCGATGTTGAGAGATGCTAGGGGCACACTGTATCAAAGAAAATATAATACACCCCGCTTAAAACTAATGATTGCCATATAATTAGATGTGAGCCATTGTGCTATAAATGTGTATTCTTCAGCGTGCTGTGATTTTACTGTAAAAAAAATGAGAGAGAGAGAGAGAGAGAGAGAGAGAAAGAAAGACAGAAAAACACAGAACCCAGCAACATACTATAAAAAGAACTCTGTTGACTTTTCTGCTGTTTAGTATTCCTTGCCCGTTCTCCCCTGGGAGTATGTAATTAGTGCTTTATGAAGAGTGCATTTAAAGCAGTTTAATATTCACCTCATTCAGTCTGAAACAATGTGATCACTGCTTAGACAAATCAGTGCTCCTTACTGACATAATCTGTCAGTACATTACCTCTGAAAAGACCTTTCAAGAGGCTTGGATGTTAATTAGTTGTCTATCATGTATAAACAGAGCCGTGAGCAGAAGGGGCTGCATTAGGCCAAAGACACAGAGAAATACATTTTTTATGAACATTGATTGCTTCATCGTCTTGCCCTCCCCTACACCCCACCCCCCCCCCCACACACACACACAGTTGTGCTGGCTTTTTGCAGAGTTTTGCATGGACGGTGTTGGGGAGGGCAGCAGTGCATGCATGTGTGTGTGTGTGTGCGCGGTGGAGGAAAGGAATTTGGATTTCCCTGTTTCTGTAAAGCAGATTAAATTGTCTTTTCTATCCCCCCCCCCCCCGACCCCGCCCGGCTCTGCTGGAGAGCTAATGCCAGGTGTCAGATGAGCTTTTCAAACAATGACAAGCAAAGACGCCCCTAGTGCCGCAGCCCCTCGATTCCTGCCGGCAGACCCCAACGGAAGAACCCCGCCATTCCCCCCCATGGCAGTCGAGTTCCCAGCCCAGTGCGCAGTCTCCGCTCCCCCTCGCGTAGCTGGAGATCAGCAGATGATCCCTGCATCACTGTTCCCTTTTGGAAGTGTGAAACTGCCATACTTTATTTAACGTTCCGAAATCACAGTTGGAAATGCCGCTTTCTAATTAGCCGGTTGAGCCGCTCTGTGGGATGAGGGGGCCTCTCTTTGCAGGAGCATCTGCGCTGGAGATGCCAAAAGCCTCGCAACATTTAAGGCTATTAATACGCCAGTAAACAGACCCAGCGGCATGCTGGTGCTTGGAGGCTGCTGACAGTGCACCCTGCTAACACAGCATGCTCCCATTCTGCAGCATGTGGCCGTGTCTCTGGCAGCCACATGGGAACAGGCAAGGATTAAGGGGGGGACAGGGCAGTCTGTGTGGTCTGATGGCACCGGGAAGGCAGCGATAACTCTAGTACCTCTACCAGTTGATTGTATGAACATGGGCAAGCAGCTTTTCTGTATCTCAGTTTCCCCGTCAGCGTCAGGCAGATAATGACATTCACCCACGTTTTGGACTCCAAAGATGCACGGATGCAGATTGCAATATCAGAACGAAGCAGGATTATTAAAACGATACTCAGTCTTAACCTCATGACTAATAAATGATGCAGTTAGCTAAGGTGCTCCAATCTCTTAGACGGACAGCAGGAGTAAAGATCCTGCGGGTGATTCTCGAGCCAGACTAAAATCCAGCTCTTCCTAGAGCTGCAGCATTTGCCCAGGGTGATATTTTGCTTTGGTCAGCAAAGAATGCAGATCTGACTTCTTCAAGAAGCACAGAAACTTTAAAAATGCAAAGAATTTTCTCCGGGAAATCAAAATTTCACCTGAAATATTTCAGAGCAATTTGCTTATTTTGTTCAGAGAAGCACAAATATTCTGTTCCAAATGAAACTATTTGCTGTGATTCATGTGGCCAAAAAATAGAAACAAAGGGGAGTGAAACTTTTTGCAAAACTTTTTTCCCCCTTGAAAAACATGGTTGACCAGTCACTTTTCTGACCATCCTTCAAGTACACTAGGACTCTCCTCTGCTGAATGTGGTGGTGGGACTTGCTCCCATGAACGATGCACAGATAGGGCTTGCAACCCATTAGACTATAGAAAGGAAGGATGGTCCAGTGGCACTAGCCTTGGTCTTAGAAGACCTGGGTTTAATACCTTCCTCTGCCACTGATGTTCTGTATGACCTTGGGCAAGTCACTTGGTTTCTAGGTGCCTCAGTTTTGCCTTGTATCATGGGGATAATAGCACTGCCCAGCTACAGAGAGTGTGAGATTATAAAAACATTAGAGGCTGTGAGGCGCTCAGATACTGTGGTAACAGAGCTGCATCGGTACCTTGAACAGCTAGATCTAGTTTCATAAGCAGCTGTCTCTTGATCTTTTCCTCTTTTATTTGTACTTTGAGCCTTTGCTAGCACTGAAAACTCTGGAGCACCTATTGGAACCTGGAAAGGATGGGGCAAGGGGGGAGAGGAGTCTGTGCGAGAGCACATCTCCCATACAAAGGGGTCCTCAGAATGTAAAGGCAGAAAAAAATCTGCTTTTAACATAGGTTTATAAATGAAAATTATCTGCAGTCCTACCTGTCTGCCTGATCTGTCTCTCTTCACAGGCCTGGGACTAGAAGATCTGGGTTCCATTCTAGGCTTTTTACAGAAGTTCACTGCATAAACCAAGCCACTTCAGCCTGGATCTTAACGTACTTATCTTCACAATGCCTGGCTGAGATAGGGGCCGTTGGGAAATGAAGGCACGGAGCCGTATAAAGCCAGAGTTTCCATGTGTTCAGCACCCACGACCGGGGCCAGATTTGCCAAAGAGCCCAGCTCCCAACATGAACCCAAAGTGCTCGGTTCTTTTGAAAATCCCCCTAATTGTGGGTACCGATCTCTTATCTGATCTTGTCGTTCCGTGCCTCAGTTTCCCCAGGTCAAGCCTGCAGTTTGGTGACAAGTCTATTAATGAGGTGTTCAGGTACTGTGGCGACAGGGGCCCTTTAAGGACCGAGGGGGATAGATTTATAACATCCAGCTAACAGCTCCTTATCCATTTACAGATGCGCTTTCCATGCTCGGTGTATTAACCTTGCACATCAGTCTACTGCACCGTGCTGTGTTAAATGCCTCTTTGAAATCCAGGAATATTATGTCCGCTGCTTCACCCTGGCTGCTTCTGGCATTATCTTCTCCGAAAAATCCGGCAGATGTCTCCAGCGCTGGTTACCCTTTAATAAGTAATTAATATTACCTGCTGAGTAATATTATCAGCTCCTGTTTCTCTAGGTGCCCTACAGGTTACATCCTACAATGTCTGCAGGATGTCACATGCCACCCACTAATCTTTTCCATTCCTGTGTGGAATAAATTTTATGTGCACTGAGGCATGTGTGAATGTGCACCACCAATAGAAACAAAAAACCAGCTGTGGGTGCTCTGCAAATCAGCTGGGCCGTATTAGAATTTCTCCTGAGTGGCCGCACAAGTGCACAGTTTACGGGGAACACAGCCTGCCACCACAATTGGACCTGCATCCCTGGCCAGTCATTTCCTGGCTTCCACTTTGATCGGCTCTTCCACTTGGATTGGCTCTCTTTCCCATTTCCCCAGCCCCTTGATACTCCCCTTCTCCTCTAAACCACTGTTCTTTCTAACCTCTTTGCTGTCTCCAGTGATTTCACCCAAGCAAAGTTGGTTCCAATGCAACTGACCTCAGCATTTTCAGTCTTTCTCCAGGAGCTTCAGGCTGAATTGAGAAGAAACCTCGACAGGGGCTCTGAAGTGGCAGAATGTATCTCTTTTCCTGTCCCTGGAGTGTGCAGTTTATACCCTGTTAGTGACTTGTACCTGCACTCAGTACACATCAGCCTTTGAGTTTGGTCCTTTGTTTCTACTTCTGACTCCTTCACCTGGGCCTCCATCATGAAGGCTTTAAGAATAGGTACCACTGAAATCCTATTACCAGTCTCCATCTGGCATCCCCCAATTTGACCATTGTGTCAGGATGATGGCTCTGTCCAGAAGCCGAGAGTAGCCCAAATCAAGTATTTGCACGAGAGGAGAACACTTGGCACTTTGCAAAGGCAAAGTGAGTTTTATTGGCCTCTTCGGGGTCTGATCTAAAGCCCTCTGAAGTCAATAGACTGATGAGCCGTGGGCCAGGCGCTTTGTTTCCAAGGCAAATCAGTCAGACTTCTCAAGGAGATGGGGGAGTCCTCCTCCATCTTAGACTCCGCAATGAAATAATTGACTGGAAAAATGTCTGCAACGAAATTCAAAACAAACCTGCAAGGATGCAGTGAAATGCCTGAGGAACCTGTGGTTTGTGTCACTCAAAATACTGAACAATGAGCATGATAACATTTTGTATCCTAAGTCCCCTGCTCTAACCACTGGACCACACTCCCTCATTTTGTACTTAAACCTGCTGTGCACAGTGCCATTGTCCAATTACCTATCCCTTCCCCTCCCCCTCCAGCATCCCCAATCTCCCATCAGGAGAGGCATGAACACTCCTATTTGAATTTCCAGATTTGTGCCTGGGGGTTAGCCCAGCACCTGGCTATATGGCCTCATTCCCCTCCCTTTCTTTCTTATAGCTTTCCTGGCTCCCTTAGTCATGAAGGTGAGGCACTGTCAGCCACACAGACATCAAAAACAAGAGGTGGATGATGAAATGCCTGGAGTAATTAAGCTGCAGTAAATCACTAGGCCCAGGTGGCATTTCTTCAAGAGTTCTAAAGAAACGGGAGCACAAACTAACTGAGTTATTCATTATCGTCATTGTCCTTCTTTGCACCTCTCCAAGGACTTTCCCTCATGGGAAGTGGACGTGCATGATGATTCCTACCCCTACGGGCACATGCTCCCCCTGCCTCACGGACAGGGAAACTGAGGCCCCAGAAAGCAGCCAATCAGTGGTACAGAGAATGGGGCAGTAGACTCCTGGATTCTAACTCCAGTTTGTTCGGTCTCTACTTTGGTTTGGCCCATTTACAGAAATGGAGATAAAGCCCTTTGAGCACAGGGCTGTCTTGTCTTGAACCAATTTCTGTCAAACAGCTTCAGAGGGGTAACCGAGTTAGTCTGTAACTGGAAAAACTTTAACAAACAATGAATAGTCCTGCAGCACCTGAGAGACTAACAAAACATGTAGATGGTATCATGAGCTTTAGTGGGCCCAGCCCACCCTCTATAGGAGTTACTACAGAGAACTTTCTGGGTGTCTGGCTGGTGAGTCTTGCCCACATGCTCAGGGTTTAGCTGGTCACCATATTTGGGGTCGGGAAGGAATTTTCCTCCAGGGTAGATTGGCAGAGGCCCTGGAGGTTTTTCGCCTTCCTCTGTAGCATGGGGTACAGATCAGAGCTGGAGGATTCTCTGCATCTTGGGGTCTTCAAGGTATTTGAAGGCTTCAATATCTGAGATACAGGTGAGAGGATTATTCTAGGAGGGGTGGGTGAGATTCTGTGGCCTGCACTGTGCAGGAGGTCAGACTAGATGATCATAATGGTCCCTTCTGACCTTAAAGTCTATGAGTCTATGAGATGAGTGGAGTATTAAAAGTCCAGATCCAAGAAAAAATAAGGGAAGGCGGGAGAGGGGAAAAGAGAAAAGAGTAGTGAATTAGATTGTCCAAGTTACAAGAGGCAGATAGAACAACTTGCACCTCTAGAAGTACCCATTCTTAGGTTGGTGGGTTAAGTCATCAGGACGTGGAAGGTAGTGTGCGAGCCAGGTGATATCTTTATTCCTTCCTCTCTGATAGCAATCAAACTTGTAAATGAAGTTAAGTTCCAGCCCTTCCCTGTGTATTTGGCTTGTGGAATCGGCCTGACACAACACGGTGACTTTGAGAGGGATGAACTTGCAAGCTCTTCTTCTGACCTGAAAGCTCGGCAGCATAACCCCCTCACCAACCAAAGTTGGTTCAATGAAAGATATTACTTCCCCCTGCCTCTTTGTCTGTCTGATACTCTGAGACCAATATAGCTACAGCAGCACTGAAAGTCCTCTCTACCAGCTTAGCTCTGAGGAATAGTAGCTGAGAATTCTGCACCCGCCTCCGTCTATTCTAACCACTAGGCACCACTCCCCTTACGAGCCACTATTTGTCATTCATTAAGAAAATCTTCCGCTCATTCAGTGTGCCCTGTGAGCCAGAAAGGCCGGGAAAAGATTAGACAGCCTTAAGAAGGAATCAGAGGGCTCTGTGGAGAATGCAAAGCCCTCCCCATAGGGCACCAACTGGTCACCAGATGGGGTTGTCTTACTCCCTTTCATAATAACCCCAGTGTTGACTCTGAACCTGCTTAGACGGTGACCGCTGCTGCTTATCCCTGCCTCGGCCGTAAAACCGAGCCCAGCACAGCCCCCCTGAGCTCCTTCCCCCACAGGTCACGTCAGGCGCTCAGCCGCCCTGCACCGCACCGTCTGCACACAGCCTGGCTTGCCCTGCTGCTCCTCTCGGCGCCTGGCCGGCTCTAATCCCCTTCATTCACACGCCAGCCCCGTTTCATTCAGCTTTTCTGAGCTCCCTCCTACCCACCAGCAGGGAGCCCACAGAGGGGAGCCCAGCACATGAGACTCTTCCGGAAAGTGGTGGTGGAGGAGGAGGCTTAGGAATGGCTTGAAAACCCCCGGGGCCGCTGGGAGCATGAGATTCTAATCCTGGCTCAGAGTCAGCCTCGGCCCTTCATCCTCCGGAAGGAGGTCGGTCGAGCTCCACAGCATTTGACTGCGTTGGAATAGTTGACGGCACTGGAGATATTTAAGAGTAGCTTGGATAGGGCCCTCTCAGGGATGGGAGGGATAGCTCAGTGGTTTGAGCAGTGGCCTGCTAAACCTAGGTGTGTGAGTTCAATCCTTGAGGGGGGCATTTAGAGATCTGGGGCAAATCTGTCAGGGTTGGTACTTAGTCCTGTCATGATGGCAGGTGACTGGACTTGATGATCTCTACCAGATAGGTATAAGCTAGACCATAGGTTCTCAAAGTCCCACCCCTGTTGGGGGCATGAAGAAATTCCAGGGTGTGTGTGTGTGAGAGGTGATTCTGCCCATGTCAATCACCCCCATGAAAGAGCTTGGGGTGAGGGGAGGCTGGAGTGTCCTGGGCAGACTTCAAAATAGCTACCTTAAAAGGGCAACCCTTTTTTTTTTCTCAACAAGTTTTGCTGCAATTTGGGGGGGGAGGGGAAGGGCGTGAGGGTCTCTCAAAAATCAAAAAGGGGGCATGATGCCGAAAATTTTGAGACCCACTAGATGGTGCCCCATGAGGGCTGGGGACTGGACTCCATGACCTCTCGAGGTCCCTTCCAGTTCTAGGATTCTGATTTTTCCTGGGCGTTCAAGAACCCTGTAAAGGTGTCTTCAAGATTTAGATAGCAGAGCTAGGCTGTGAGCTGTTCAAGTAAAGATCACGACTTTATACAGTGCATTGGTCCTTCCTACCGGCGCTCCATACCCAGGTGTTGAAATCTCTTTGGGACAGTCAGCATTATTTACTGTGTGTGCCTATGACACACAGCTCAACGGGGCCCTCATCTGGCCGGGGCCTCCTGGGCTTACCGCAAGACTGTAATAATAGGCACAAACAGAAATAAAGGTCAGGTGTGTTCCAGCAGCCCTTGCAAGAATGCCTCTCCCCCAGATGTCTGCAGCTTGCTGGCCGTTGTCTCACACCCCAGAGGGAATCTTGGATTGCGAAGGCCTGCTGGGCCGGCTCAGTCAGAGAGAAGGGTTTTGTACAAACTAGGCGAAAGACAGAGATCCTGGCACCAATCCAAACTGCCATCGCCCCCTCCAGTTCTAAACATCCCTCAGCTTTACCAGTTGTGACGGGGCGTCTGCCCCGCACTGGCTCTTTAAGGGTTAAAACCCAGCCCTGGGCAATGGAGCCAGCAGCTGAGGCAGCTACAGCCAATTAGGGCCCAGCTGGGGCTGTATAAATAAGGGCTCCTGGAGGGGAGGAAAAACTCAGACTCACTCTTGCTGTGGCTGGGGGGGGGGGAGGAGGGACCTGGCTGCCTAGGAAGCTGGCGGCTTCCTGACTTAGAGCCAGGCTGGGGAAAGGCAGGCAGAGCTGGGGAGGCTCTGGACAGGCAAGCTCCCAGGCTGCAGGACCTGAAGCAAGGCCTGAGGTACTAGGGCTGCAGGAAGGCAGGCAGAGGCAACAGGTCCCCACCCCCTTTCCAATGCTGAGCAGCCATGTCAGATGGCAATTTGCCCCTGAGAAAAAGGGCTGGATGCCGACTGGCCAAGAGACACTGAGGCAAGGTCAGTATAGGAAGTTTGCGGTCCTCCCTCTCAGGGAACCCTGGAGCGTGGGGCCACTGTGGCAGGCGGTACCCACAGAGGAGGGTGCTGCAGTCTGGGAGGGACGCAGAGCCTAACTCAAAGTGGTGGAGGGTAAAAGGTATCAGCGGGTGAGATGCCAGTGGAAAGAGGGTGCTCCAGGGCTGAAGTGCTAATTCCCAAAGCAGCCAGCAGGAGGCGCTGTGGTGGTGAGTCCCACCATGTTACACCCGGCATCTCAGGCCTGTCTAATGATCCAAACAGCCCTGAGTATTACACCGTGCAAACCTTGCAGCTTGGCTTGTCCTGTCCTGCCGAGCCCTTCCAGGGGCTGCAAGAAGGGACTGTGTGTTCCCGAGCACGTGGGCGAGTCACGGAGCCAGGGCTCGCATGCAGTGCTGCTGTGCATTCTTTGCAGATGTTGAAATGAGGGGGCACAGAGACTGTCATCTCCCCCAGTTCCTTGGTGAGTGGCTGCTAGTTGCCCAATCTCGGACTTCACTAATCCATTGCTTGCCCATTTCATGCTGTCCCCCAGCACAGCCAGGCCCAGGCTCTGCCAAGCACAGGCAGCAGCAGCAGCACATCTGACTGCGTTGGCTTAACGGGAGCATTTCTAGCTGCAGTTGCGTGTGGGGCCCCTGGCAGTTGCAGGAGTCCAGTTTGGAACAGGCTGCTCTAGGCGAGCAGGGTACCTCACCGACACTCATCTCGACTGAGATTACAGGCTGAACGTAAAGCTTCGAGGCCACGGTCCAGCTAAGTCACCAGGGGACTCCGGCTCAGTTGCAGCCTCTCCAATATTTCAGGCTTCGAAATGCGGATCAGTCAGTGAGATCCTGGTTATTTTCACAAGCCTTCCTCTCGTCCAACAGCTTCCTCGAAGGCTTTGTGCCTCGTTTCTGATGGGAGAGACTCTAACTGGAGCAAAAGGGCCACCTGAGTCCAAAGATGATTTTATCAGTTACCCCATAGTAAGCAAGGACTTTGGAGACTGGGTTAGTTGGACAGGGGGGCGGGTTTGTCTCTTTGCACTAGAGCTTCCTACACACTGTGGGTTAATTTCAAATGCTTCTCACTAGAGCATTTCAAAATACCAACAGTTACATTCATAGAAACACATGTTATATATGAACTAGGGCACAGGCCAGATCCCAACTTCAGATACTGGGCTAACGAGTGTAGTAGAGAAATCTATACAGGGTAGAAGCAGCACAGTCCCTTTAAACTCTGGGATCTGAAATTTGTTTCACTCTTGTTCCATCCAGAAATACAAATTTTATGGTCCCAGCCTCTGCACAGGGGGAGGCCCTGGTCCCTAGAATCATTCAACCTGCACACTTATCAGATGGAGTCCCCGGGCAGGCCACTGCCAAAATCCCACTTGGCAAGGGAAATCAGGCTGTGTTAAAATTGCTCAGCGCGATAAATCTAATGTGCGTGTAAAACTCCTCCAAGCCTCTAGGTCTAACACTCAGGTAAACCTTTAATTCCCTGACAATACAGAGCTAAATCCATAATTCCATTGCACCATAGCCCTGCGAGTTCTATGCTCTGCAACCCAAGCTCCATCTGCAATAAATAGCTTTTCCTTAGTAGCCCAGCTCTGGTTTAGACTGTAGAATTTTTGCTTGGACTGTAGGCTCTACAGGTAGGGACTAGGCATATTTGTGACCTATCAATCCCAAAGCATATAGTCAGCATAAAACAAACAGTACGCACTTGCCATTGTTCCGCCACGAACAGGGATGGTGGAAGTATGTTTAGTCACTGGAGCAAGATTCCTGGTTTCGACTCCAAATGCAGACAGTCTGCCACTCAGTTTGTCCATCTGTAAAACGGGCATACTGTTCGCTTCCCTGTCACAAGGTTGCTGTAAGGCATTGCTCCCATTTGCAACGTACTTTCAAATGCTGGGATTGAAGGCTACTTCTATGTGGCTATGTCTAGACTGCAGGTTTCTTTCAGAAGAAGCTTTTCCAGACGAGATCTTCTGAAAAAACTTCTTCTGAAAGAGAGCATCCACACTGCCAAAGCACAGCAAAAAAAGATCTGCTTTTTTGACAGATAGTGTTCACATTGAATGGATGCCAAATCTCATGTAATCTGTGATTACTATGGGCGGAGTGGCCACCAGGACACCTGTGCTTTTTCCTCTTTCATCTTCTTGCGAAAGAACCCCCTTTTTCTCTGTCCACACAAGCCTTTTCCTGAAATAGCTCTTTTGGAAAAAGGCTTCTTCCTCATAGAAAGAGGTTTACCAATGTCGGAAAAAAACCCTCTGTTCTTTCGATTTTTTTCCCAAAAGAACACGATTGCAGTGTGTACATAACTGAAGTTTTTCCGAAAAAAACTCTGTAGTGTAGACATACTTTGTACGTGCAAAGTGTTACCAACAAGGAGGGCACCTGTGTGCCTTATCCCTTGTTCTTCCAGTGCACCAGGGGCAGGAGAAAGGACAAGTGCATGGAAGCAAAGAACAGAAGTACCTGCACTTGCCGGTGTCAAGCCCAAACTGATACAATTCAAAGACTGCGATGTTTCCAGTTGGGATCGGGTGCATGTGATAAGTTGGGAGGTGGCCGAAGGTGGATGTAGCGTTGCCGACATCCGTGGAAAGCATTTTCCCGGAGCCTGCTGGAGGGGAGAGGATCTTTGAGGGACAGTGAAAGGGTGCAGCTGCGGAGAGGCTGGCAGCTGGAACAGGAGACCGGCCATGGTGGGGCGCGGTGGCAGCGCAGAACAGAGCGGCAGCCAGTGGAGGGGAGGGAAGCCTTTGTAGAGAAGCAGAGCAAGCTGACAGGTTTCTGAGCTCATTAGCATAATTATGACAGCGTTCTCGGTTACTCCACGAATTGTATAATGCGGGTCCCAGCTGACTGGGAAGTGCAAAACCCAGCAAAACCTGTACAGGAGTCTCCCCCCCCCCCACCACCACCTTTAATTAGGCAACCCAATGGAAGGTGCACACATCTGCTCCACCCTGTGCTGCAAGAGACCTCTCTCAAGACAGGTTCCCCGGCAAGTCCTGCTGAGAAATGTGTGTTCAGGGCCTTCCTTTTCCAAGTCCTGCAAACCAGGGCGTCTGCTTGACCACCCAGACGTGGGACAGTCCATTACTGGCTGGCTAGGACTGTGAGATTTGCAATGTGGCTGCAGGGAGTTCTGGCATCGGGGTGTGTGTGTGACCAGCCCTAGTTTCCCCCCTGTTGATACAGTGCGATGTGTTTCCAGTTGATGTGACAGGTTTGGAAAAGTCCCATTGCCCACTCTGGAAGTTGCTGCAGGATACATGAGTCATCTCCAGCATTTGTGGAAAGTTGTCCCTGGAGCCGACTGGAGATGATCTCTGAGTGATAGAGAAAGGGAGGGAACCCATTCATGCTCCCTATCCTTCCAGCCCTGGTGGGGCTCTAAAATTGACTAGACTAGATCAGGCCACCAGGTCCTCAGTCCTGTTCTAATATCCTACCTCCTGTAACTGCCAAACGTGATGTTTCAAAGGAAGGCCGACAACCACAAAAAAGCCTCTCTTAACCCCCGGTGTATCTGTTCTATTTCAAACATAGTGCCCCATGTGCTCTGTGGGACAGGTGGCAGAATGAAGCGCAACGGTCTCAATTTGCAGTGGGGGAGTCCTGGGTTGCATTTTAGGAAAAACTCTTTCCCTAGGAGGGTGGGGAAGCACTGGGATGGGTTCCCTAGGGCGGGGGTGGAATCTCCATCCCTAGAGATTTTTAAGTCCCGACTCGATTTAGCTGGGATTGGTCCTACTTTTAGCAGGGGGTTGGACTCAGTGACCTTCTGAGGTCTCATCTAACCCTAGGATTCTGTGATAGGTTTATAGCTATCCGTGACACATAATTCATATCTGTAACATGCGTATGACAGCTATTAATCCTGTATAAATTGTTTATAAGTACACTTTTTTATAAGTCTAGGAGAAGGCACATCTGTGCACCATGTAAGTTTTTTCCTCTCCAGAAGCCCATAAAACTCTCCGCTGCATCCTCTCCTGCCCTGGCAGCTGAAGGGTTAAAGCATTAGCTGAATGGCCGCCTCTGAGCTTCAGCCCAAACTCCGCGGCAGTTATTTCACAATGCAGTTTTGTCGTCTTACTACAAGTTTCAGACAATGAAGGTGTGTCTGAGCTCAGAGCCTGATTTTGCCCATTGTGTAGGCGTTCAGTTCAATGCTGTCTTGTCAACACTTGAATATGTTGAACATCACTCAGACGGGCATTCTGTAAGAAACCTATTAAGTTAATTACCGAGGCTTTGTGTGTGCGCGCGCAAGTGTGCGTATCTCATGTAAAAAAAAGAAATTGGCTTTCCTTCCTTTCAGATCCTTTTGCTGCAGCTCAGTATCGTCGTGTGTTGACATCTTGTTGAGTTCTCCCATTGTTACAGTCCACTCTGTGTAAGATTTTACTGACAGATCATCCTCACTCAGCTTTGGGAACAAAACGGAGTCTGGGAAGTGGGGATTGCATCCTGAGACAGAACAGGCCTAACACCCTACCTGCCCCCCCATTGTAATTCAATGGGAGAGAGATGGACCCCTGAGTAGAGCGCTGAGCCCTCTGGCTAGGTCTACACTACGAGTTTTCTCGGCAAAAAATATGCTAATGAGGGACTCATTTGCATGAGTCACGATCTCATTTGCGTGTTTTCTGCCGATCCGTTTTTGCGCTGGGGTTTTTGCACAAAAACAAGCAGGATGGACATTTTCTTTTTGTGCAAAAACCCCTTTTTCCGCAAGATCGGTAAACCTTTTTTGGGGCATAAGGACCCCAGCGCAAAACCGGATCGGCAACAAATATGCAAATGAGATTGCGACTCATGCAAATGAGTCCCGTGTTAGCATATTTTTTGCCGAGAAAATTTGTAGTCTAGACGTAGCCTCAGTAGATACCTGGTAAAGGGACCACAGCCTCATCTGTACCTTAAATGTAACTACCTAGGAGCAGGCTTCAGTTCCAACATGATTGCAAGTCATAGTGTAGACAAGACATAATTGAGCTCCCATTGTGTTAAAACTCTGGACAGTCCAACACCTTAGCTTCACTGTCATCCATCTGCTTGCATATCCCTCTGTCTGTCTGCATATCCCTGTATTTAATATCTATTGTATGTAACCAAAGTTCTTATATGCCGTGACTGCAAAATGGTTTCAAATCTTTGTCCCCATAGAGACCCAGCCCTGCCATCTGCACTCCCACTACGTTTTCTCCAAGCCAGTGGGTGGGGAGATGTTCTTGTTCTGGGTTGTACGGGACCATCCCGGCCATGAGGTGAAAATGCAGACAGGCAAGTGGGTGTGAACAGGACTTTCCTTCAGAAACCTTGCAAGCGGGTGCTTAACACTAACATGAAAATAACCACATTATAAAATGGGTTCCCTCTCCCTTATTAGCATTCATTAGTTAAAGGCCTGTTGCACTCTTCCTGTCAGTTGGGTAAGAGTGTTACACCAAGATGGGGAAACTGAGGTAGCAACTCATTTTATACATATACACACACTGTACTCCCTCAAAGGTAAGTCAGTGGCAGAACCAAAAATAGAACTCGGAGTCCTGACTCCTGCTCTGACCACTGGACAGCACTCTGACATCAGGGAATATAATCCAGGATCCCAGACTCCAAGTCCTACCTACTCTAACCATTAGACCCCGCTCCTCCCCATGGCATGGGAATGGAACCCAAGAACCCTGCCTTCTCCTCCCATCCTCTCCCCCATTGTAAACTCTAGACCACTTTCTTCCTTATGCAAGACTCGAGTCAAGTCAAGTTGGTGTGGTCTGTTTCCTGTATCGATTTGAACATAAGAACATAAGAGTGGCCATATGTGTCAGACCAAAGATCCATCTATCCCAGTATCCTGTCTTCTGACAATGGCCAATGCCAGGTATCCAGAGGGAATGAACAGAACAGATAATCATCAGGTGATCCATCTTCTGTTGTCCATTCCCATCTTCTGACAAAGATGGGACACCATTCCTGCCGATCCTGGCTAATAGCCATTGATGGACCCAACCTCCATGAATTTTTCTAGTTCTTTTTTTTAACCCTGTTAACGTCCTGGCCTTCACCACATCCTCTGGCAAGGAGTTCCACAGGTTGACTGTGTGTTTTGTGAAGAAATTCTTCCTTTTGTTTGTGTTAAACCTGCTACCTATTAATTTCATTTGGTGACCCCTAGTTCTTATGTTATAGGAGCAAGTAAATAACTTTTCCTTATTTACTTTCTTCCCGCCAGCCATGATTTTATAGACTGCTATCGTATCGCCCCTCAGTCATCTCTTTTCAAAGATGAAAAGTCCCAGTCTTATTAATCTCTCCTCATATGGCAACCATTCCAAACCTCTAATCATTTTTGTTGCCCTTTTCTGAACTTTTCCAATGCCAAGATACCTTTTTTGAGATGAGGTGACCACATCCGTACACAGTACTCAAGATGTGGGTGTATCATGGGCTTATATAGAGGCAATAAGATATTCTCTGTCTTATTCTCTAACCTCTTTTTAATGATTCCTAACATTCTGTTTGTGCTTGTGACAGCTACTGCACATTAGTGGATGTTTTCAGAGAACTATCCACAATGACTCCAAGTTCTGTATCTTGAGTGGTAACAGCTAATTCAGTCCCCATCATTTTATATGTATGGTTGACATATTTTCCAATGTGCATTACTTTGCATGTATCAACATTAAAATTCATCTGCCATTTTATTGCCCAGTCGCCTAGTTTGAGATCTTTTTGACGTTCTTCACGGTCTGCTTTGGACTAGAGATGTGAAAGGTTAACCGGAGGGGGCTGGAGCAAGCAGGAATCCCTGCCTGCAGCAAGCTCGGGTGTACCACAGGACAGGGGCTAGTCTGGAACAGCCCCTGTCTACGGCAAAGAGGACATTCCAGCCCTTCTGCGGCGAGTCCCACCTTTAATCAGTTAACCAATTCGGCATCATGTTCAGCCAGTTAACCAGTTGGCTAAACATCACTTTTAACCAGTTAACCAATTAAACAAGGTTTTAGATCGCTACTTTCGACTTAACTATCTTGAACAATTTAGTATCATCTGCAAATTTTGCCACCTCAACATTCACCCCTTTCTCCAGATCATTTATAAATACAGTAAAACCTGTGTCATCCGGCACGCTCGGAGATTAGGGTGTTCTGGTTATTTAAAAATTCCAGTTATCTGAGGGTTCCATCAACCAAGGAAAATCCAATGGATAATAATAGTAAAACTCACGTTTTTAATGTTGGTAGTTTTGTTGTGTGAGGCAGTTGGTCTCACATTTCTATTTTGAGTTAAAGATGATGAGTACTTCTTAAATAAAAACTTGTTAAGCCAATCATGGTAAACCAAGCCAGGCCTGTGCACCTGAAGATGTGACAGTATTGTGGCTGGGAGCAATGCCACTTAACAAAGTTTTCTAGTTAACAGAGTGCTGGATAACAAAGATTTCACTGTATGTTGAATACGGTTGGTCCCAGTATAGAACTCTGCAGGACACCACTAGTTACCTCTCCATTCAGAAAACTGACCATTTATTCATACCCTTTGTTTCCTATCTTTTAAAAAGTTATCAGTTCATGAGAGGACCTTCCCTCTTATCCTATGACAACTTACTTTGCTTAAGAGCCTTTGGTAAGGACCCCTGTCAACGCCTTTCTGGAAATCTAAGTACACTATATCAGTGTTTCTCAATCTTTCTTTATAAAGTACCCCTTTATATATATATATATAGTATCCCAAGTACCTACAGTTTTCAGACACACCATTTTTTTCCTACCATTTCAACACATTTGTTTAAACAACTTAATCATAGCTGGGCAGATGAAATTTTGGGGTGTAAAAAGTAACAAAATAATAACGTGCTCTAAAACTGAAAACAAAAATTCAGTTTTCTGCAGATTTCAGTTCTGTTGATGTACCCCCCCAGACTTATCTCGAGTACCCCTAAGGGTACTCATACCACTGGTTGAGAAACACTGCACTATGTCCACTGGATCTCCCTTGTCTATATACTTGTTGACCCTTTCAAAGAATTCTAGTCATTTGGTGAGGCATGATTTCCCTTTAAAGAAACCATATTGACTTTCGCGCAACAAATTATGTTCATCTATGTGTCTGACAATTCAGTTCTTAACTATAGTTTCAACCAATTAACTTGATACTGAAGTTAAACTCACCAGGCTGTTGTTGCCAAGAGCATCTCTAAACCCCTTTTTAAAAATTGACATCACATTACCTATCTTCCAGTCATAAGGACAGAAGCTGATTTAAAGGATAGGATACAAACCACAGTTAGTTCCACTATTTCTTGAGTTCTTTCAGAACTCTTGGGGGAATGGCACCTGGTCCCGGTGACTTGTTACTGTTTAGTTTATTAATTAGTTCCAAAACCTCTTCTAATGACACCTCAGTCTGAGAGAGTTCCTCAGATTTGGGAATCTCCTTGGCCGTGAAAACCAACGCAAATAATTATGTAGTTTCTCTGCAATAACCTTATCATCTCTGGGTGCTCCTTTAGCATCTCAATCATCCAGGGGCCCCACTGGTTGTTTAGCGGGCTTCCTTGCTTCTGATATACCTAAAAAAAAATTGCTATAACTTTTTAATTTTTTTGGCTAGCTGTTCTTCAAATTCCTTTTTGGCCTTCCTAATTATATTTTTACACTTCATTTGCCAGAGTTTATGCTCCTTTCGATTTTCCTCACTAGGATTTAACTTCCACTTTTTAAACGATGCCTTTTTATCTCTCACTACTTCTTTTACTTGGTTGGTAAGCCACAGCAGCATTTTTTTGGTTTTCCTACTGCGTTTTTTAATTTGGGACATCCATTTAAGTTGAGCCTATCTTATGGTGTCTTCGAAAAGTTTCCATGCTTCTTTCAGGGATTTTAATTTTGGCATTGCACCTTTTAATTTCTGTTTAAGTAACCACCTTGTTTGTGTGTAGTTCTCCTTTCTGAAATTAAATGCCGTGTGTTAGGCTGCCGGGGTGTTTTTTCCGCGACAAGGATGCTAAATTTAATTATATTATGGTCACTGTTTCCACGTGGCCCAGCTATATTCACTTCTTGGGCCAGACTGGATATTAAAATATATTTACTGCAGCTCCTCTGTTTCCCTCTCCTTTCTCTTTCCAGTCCCCTTCACTTTCAAGTCTGCGAGTATCCCCCACAAAGGCCTTGGCATCCCTGTTAGCAGTCCAATATTGAAGCACTGCACATCCGTGAGTCGGTATTTGAAGGATAACAAGCCTGCATGAGTGATGATGAAACACAGGGCTCTTTATGACTAACACAAGTTCAGTTCTGCTCAGACCTACAGTCTAATAAACTTCCTTGCTCCTTCTCTAGCACCCTCCCCCTCCGGGTCTTAATTACTCCCTAGCATTACTGCCTTTAGCCTCACAAGCTTGGTGGGCATCCCAGCCAATTCCCAGGGGAGATAACTGAGGCCCACGGAGAAGTGACTTGCCTCAAGCCATGCGGTGACTCACTGGCGGAGCCAGAAATAGAACCCAGTTCCCAGAGCCACTCCCAAACCATAGCACAGGATCTGAGCCGGGCTCTGCGCCAGACGGCCCAACCTTAGCCCGACGCAGGGCGCTGACTTGGGGAGCAAGCGTGGCAGGAGTCCGGCTGGGCTAATAATCCCCCTTCTCTGTAGGATGTTTCAGCCAAGAGCAGTCTAACCACTGCGTAAGGCATCCCTGGAATTTGCACATGCCCCAGGTAGGGAATCTCAACCCCTTGGTTTCTGCGCTCCCTCCGAGACCAGGGGCACAGGCAGCCAAGCTCTGTGCGGGCCAAGAGAACCCTGCAGGAACCATGTTCCGGTTGACTTTTATGGAAGAAAAGGAAGTCCATGAGGTTGTCAGAGCGCCTTTGGCAGGAGTTCCCGCTGAGTGCCTGCCAGGAGTCAAATCATGCAGCACTAACAGTGCTCGTTAGCATTAACTCCTCTTCCCCGGGCCCGGCCAAGCCTGGTGTTTCCTTCTCACATGGACACCCCCCATGTGTCCCACGCCCCCTCCTGCTTTGGACCCAGATCCTGGAACTCCACTGACCTTTGGGGAGTTGCACCCAGGCTGCATTTTGTCTTTGGTGGAGCTACTGTTCCTTTGCTGACTCAGATCTGCCTCCAGGATTAAGCAGCCCCAGCAAAGAGCCTTCGTCCTGTCCGTGGGGACCATTACGTGATCTGTGGGCAGACAGCTGAAGGATGTAGGTTATGGCAAGCACAGCGAGGAAGCTCAGAGGCCAGCACATGAACTAGCTCAGAGGAAAGATTGCCAGGGAGCTGTGGAGCTGGGGTTTTTTTTCCACCACCATTGAAGGCAAAGCAAAGGGTTCGTTCATTTCCCAACGTTCTCATTGCTCCGGGATCCAAAATAAAGTGTGCGGGGAAGGGGGCTCGTGTTACTCAAATGACAGACATTTCCTGTTTGCATCTGCAATATCCCAAAGGCAGCTCTGGATCCTGCCTTCTTCACAAGTTGCCAAGAAAAGCCTTTGTCAGGAAGCAACATTCGATGAGAGACCCAGCAGTAGGCCCCAGCCTCCAAAGGTCACGCACACACTGATCACGTCAGATACCTGCCCCAAACGCAGAGGCACTGGCTGGGGTTAATCACCCAAAGGCTTTTGGCGGATCCCTTCTGGGCCCACTGGCTGGTTGGCCAGTGCCACGCTTCCCACGCCTTCCCCTCCTTCCTTTTCGGACTGCGAGAGAACCCACTCGCTCGTTAGAGCCCCCGTTACGCTGAGGGCAGTAGCCAAATTGGCACGTGTGCTCCCTTTGATCAGCCCTCTCCAGCCAGCGATTGCTGCGCTTTGGGTCGGGGAGGGAGTGGAGGCTGGTGACCTCTGAATGTATGTGTGTGAAACTGAAGCGTGCAAGGCCGGTGGGGAATGTTGCCACGTAGCTGAATTGACACAACTAGGATTATGTCTGATTCCCAATGGGCTAGGCCCGGGGCTCGCCAGGCGTGCCCTGTGGAGATGCCACTGAGATTGAGCAATAGGGCACAATGAAGAGTGCGGGGAGCCTTGCCATCTTGAGGCCTGTCAGCTGCAAGGCTAGCGAGCCCCAGCCTGCAGCACAGCGGTGGGCAGCCTGCAGTCCGAGGGCCGTACGTGGCCCATTGCAGGTCTGCGTGTGGCCCACGAGCAGGGTGGCCACGTTCCGCAGGTTCCTCTCCACGCCGTTTTGTCCTACCGGTGTGTCTGAAGTGACACACACATGAAGCCAGGGCACAGGAAGGGACGGGCGGGCGGATCGCGCACAACACTGAGGCTATGTCTAGACTGCAGGCTTCTTTCGAAAGAGGCTCTTTCGAAAGCATCTTTCGAAAGAGCCTCTTTCGAAAGATCGCGTCTAGACTGCAGGCGGATCTTTCGAAAGAGCAATCCGCTTTTTCGAAAGAGAGCACCCAGCGAGTCTGGATGCTCTCTTTCGAGGAAGCCCTATTTACATTGAAGAACGCCTTCTTTCGAAAGAGGAACTTTCGAAAGAAGGCGTTCTTCCTCGTGAAACGAGGTTTACCGCCATCGAAAGAAAAGCCGCGTTCTTTCGAAATTATTTCGAAAGAACGCGGCTTGAGTCTGGACGCAGGGGAAGTTTTTTCGGGAAAAGGCTACTTTTCCCGAAAAAACCCCTGAGTCTGGACACAGCCTGAGAGCCCCGCTTGCTCCCTCAGCAGCCAATCCCAGCGCTGCTACGGTTCTGTCGGCACCTGCGAATCCCACGGACGCCAGTGCAGGGAGCAAAACCGCCCTATGCTGGGGAGCCATCTTGGTTCCAACACTTTTGTGGCCCACTGAGATGAAGAGAGGCCACGCCTACAGCCCACGCGCTAGCCTAGGTGGCCCAGCGCTGCGGTAGTGCGTGACCAAACGCTGTTGCTGTGGGACAGCTGCCTGGTGGAAATGAGGCAGATGGTTAGAGTCCAGCTCTTAGGACCATCGTCCCTCCGTCGCCATTGGCACTCAGGGGCCTCCCTCATTAACGATCCCAGTAGAGAGACCACAGAGTGACTAGGACATAGAGACCCCCCCACTCCAGGGATCCCTGCAGCCATAGTGGGGAGGGGGCACGGCCCAAGCTGTCCCAGTTTGAGGCCTGCAGTTCCGTGGCTGTCGTCAGCACGAAATCAGCTTTTAAATACCCAGCTTGCTTTGCAAAGTCGTTCCCAGGGAAAACTTTATTCTAGGAAGCAGGCGTCGGACAGAGAATATTTCAGTATTAGCCAGGGTGCTCATCGCCACAGCAACTTACACAGTGTTACAGTCATGCTAGAACTCCATGTGTGTCTCCTTTAACCTAAGAGCATCCAGACTGGGTCAGACCAACGGTCCATGTGGCCCGGGATCCTGTCTGCTGACAGTGGCCAATACCAGATGCCCAAGAGATTGAGATAAAATGGTGTCCTTGGCTCTGTTTGTCAGAGGCTGGAGAGAGATGGCAGGAGACAAATCGCTTGATCATTGTCTTCGGTCCACCCTCTCTGGGGCACCTGGTGCTGGCCACTGTGGGCAGACAGGATACTGGGCTAGATGGACCTTTGGTCTGACCCAGTACGGCTGTTCTTATGTTCTTATGACTTGGTTTTTGTTCTTTCTTGTTTTGCTGTTCTCGCAGTCTGAAATGAAGGGCTTTGTGACCTAGGGCATGTGGAAACTCATAGCAGTCCTGTAATGCTCGGGTACTGTATTGCGGTTATTTAGATTGTGATAGCACTCAAAATATGCTAGGTGTTTTGCAAAGACAGAGGCATATATAGTCTATAACCCCAGACCTGTGCAGTCTAAATACTAGTCACCCATACATATACACACAGCTGTCCCATGTGCTTCCCAAGGGAAAGGAATTTAGTTTAGTCTCTCTCTCTCTCTCTTTGCACAGAATAAGGCCACGGTTCTTTAAAATAACTGAATTTGGCAGGGGTTGATATTTCTCCAAGAATCCTCAGGAAGTCTGCTGCTGTAGAAGCAAGCTAATCTTAAAGCAACACGCACACGTTCTCTACTGAAAGAATCACAGAAACTAGAGACAAAAAAAGACCTTTTAGAACACATCCAATCCATCCTCCACCATGGCTCTCTATACACCGTTGTCTAGACTCTAGAGCTCTGCTCACTCGTTTTAAATGTCCCCCCTTAGTGTAATAATTTGCCTCCTTCTCTAGAGGCTTTGCTCAAGAGAGCAAACATTTCAGCTTCACAACACTCCGGCCTCCCTCCCAGGGGAGTATAATGACAACTTCAGGATCAGCAAAATGCAACCAGCTCTGGGGTGGAACATGAAAGCTCCTTAAAAGTTCATGGCGATGCTGCCCAACAGGGTGGGACAGGAAGTGAAGACGAGTCCTGATCCAAGTGAAAATATTGGGGAACTTAAGGAGGCAATATGTGATTATAGTATTTTGGCTGGGACACAGAGGTGGTTAGCATACATGATTTGATGCAGAGTGCCAGGGAATCTTAACTGGCCACAAGGGATCTGGTCTCATGTAGCGGATAATATTTTGCCATCACAGCGCCCCCTAGTGCCACGCCGAGGCATTGGTTCAATGCCAACTCAGAAGAGTTTCACCTGCTGATTCACCAGCACCCGTCTATCCTGTCAGACCGACACGGGCGTGGTTCAGTGGCTGGTGAGAAAAA